>NW_028317797.1:6085000-6832500 GCF_062004578.1 Staurois parvus | reverse complement strand
TGTACACCTCTACAAAATGTAATATTTTGCTACCAAAAGTATTATGCTGTACAAAACTTTTTATCCAATCTCTATATTGCTGCATTTTTTATTTCAAAAAATCAATATGAAGGAGAAATAGAGGTCAAACAAACTTGTGTGGTTTAGTCAATCATTTTCTGCATATTAGATGTTTGCAGTCTGTGTAACTGGTGCCATGGCAGGGATATGTCCTTTGCCCACAAACTGTGTGCTAAAAGGTGTCCCTTTTAATAATTTTACAAAGTTGGGAGGTATGCAAGTAATTTGCTAAAGCCCGCTAAAAGCTTGTAAAACCTACAGCTAGCATTCCCACACTAAAGCTGATAGACATTTTAGAATAAACCCTGTTGCAAGCCCAGGCAATTAATACTGAGCATATCATGAACAACAGACATAGAGGTGTAACCTTTTTGGAAAGTCGCATGTCAAAATGATCAGTAGACCCAAGGATTGATCTGACAAAAGGTAAACTCATATTCTTTAGATAAAAGTCCAGTTAGACCTGAGTGCTCCAAATTCTAAAGCCTCCCTATTTGTTCTTGAATGTGATGTGCCATCTCACTGACCACAAGAAATAAGGGTGGGACATCCTGTAAAAATGTATTTAGGTAGGTAAATTAGTCACAGAGTTATTTGCAAGTCAACCTATGCATATTGAGTGTCTGGGCATTGAATACCACCACCCCTACAGCCCTGTCTGTCCTATTCTTTTTCTATTTGTACAGGTCCTGGCCCCAAATGTCTGCCTTTCTTGCTTAGATGAAAATGACGTCCACATTGTCCGAATTCTCCTGGGATACTGTCATCATGCATTCCAGGAGGCTTTAGGCAATTTCTGCTACACTGCGCATAAGCCATGCAATTTCCTTACCACACTGCACAAGCGTATCATCTGCCACTGCAAGTACCAGGAAGAGACAGCTGGTCCCCTGATAAAGTCAATAGAGAAGACGTCACCACAGGACTTGGCATGCTGCAACAACGCACGAGATTCCACCAAACAAGATTGGATTTGCAGAGCAGGCAAGTATGTCTTTTGAGGACAACCCAGTGGACAAGCTAAGATGGGAAATACTGTAATGAGTGGAGTGAAGTTTGTCTAAGGATAGATGATTTGCATCTGACATCAGTAAGCACAGCATTTTAAAGAGTCTGAATTGTGAACTTGAGCTGATGGAGAACCATACACTCAAACTCAGCGCAAACTGAGCTCAAATACCCATGTACACTTACCGTAAATGTATTTATCTATTGCATTTCTTATAGCTCCTGTTTTAGAAAATAAGCCATAATATGGGTTACTCTTGGCTAACTGTACTGTTACATATAAAGTACATATCCTATATACTGTATTTGCATAGTTTTTAACATAGTGTTAGGTGGAAACTAACCTGTACATATCATCTGCTTACTGAGCTTCGATCACCACTGCTTAACTCATATTAAACCACATCCAATTTTAAGCATACATAATAATTAGACATTAAACAGACATACCTCTGGATACTTTAACTTAAATGTTTTATGCATTTCTCTGAATCGGCTGTAACGTCTGAACACCGTCCAAGTTTCCTCTAAGACAGTGATCTACAGAGGACAAAAAAAGTTAGAAAATGCTTTATGCAGGTCAAAGCAACAGCATGGCATTGACCCCATCTGAAGGATACTCCGCTTTCCTTCACTCCCCTGTCCTTCTGTCTGGCTGCCAGAAGTGGAAAAAATAATAACAAGTAATTTCAGGTATGGCTGAACAGCCAATCATTCCTATTTCTTCCTTGTGACTAGTGCTTGGTGAATGGCCACACAAGCAGTCCTTTCTGTCACATGAAAGAGGGGAGAGTCCTGAGTCCCGTAGTAATGACTTGAAGCCTATATAGGAGCTTTATCTCTATTCTCAGCAAAGAAAACAAAGAGAAGTCAACTATGCACTGCTGGAAATGAAGGGCAGCTGGCATTAAAATTAACCTGCCGCTTTGGCTTGTATATTCAAAGCAAAAGTTCACTCTAAATATAAGCTAAGTCAATTACCTTTGGCCTTACATTAATAATATCAGCAAAAAGGTTTATCAAGGTGGAAACTGTAATGTTATGTCAATAACAAGATGACAATTTTAACGAAAATTTTAGCACTAAAGCACAACGCACCAAATGTTCAGCACCCAAATAACCCACCCTAAAATCTACAGATCGGAACCCACAAAGTAAATTAATACACACACAAAGAAATAATCCCAGGGTTACCTTTATTTCAAACTCATAGTGCTCATCCTTGCCTTGTCCACAGAGAACGTAACGAGGGATAGTTATTTTCACAGGATCTGTGAGATCATCAGGATTCACGCCTAGTGACCGTGAGACCAGTTTCTACAGGCAAGCAAAAAGGAAGAAAATGCCTAATGAGTGCCCAGAACATGGCTCTTTTTTATTGAAAATGTTCATATCTTTGTTACTTACAGTATCCATACTTAAAATAATCTGCAAGCAATGATGTTTTATTTTGTGCACTTAAGACCTCAAGTGTTGATGTCTCCTAACACTGAAAATTAAAAAGGGGTGAGTTCAAGAGTGCTTAAAGACACTCCAGATCTTAACCTTTTTCCATACAAAAGATTGTAGTTTTGGACTAGGCATTGCTTTTTTCCAACTATGAACGGTGATCAAGGTCTAGGCACAGAATTCTCTTGGTCCTTGATTCAAAATCCATGTATATAAAGATGTTTTGTAGAACAGGATGGGACTTGTTTCAACTATTCTCATAGGGGTTTTCAGTACACGTATCTAACTTTTAAGGAAAAACTAAATCTGAGCTCTAATTTGAATCAGCCATGCCAAGGGAGTTAGGGGTTGTCAACCATGCCCACAGAACTGAATATGTCTCTATAGCAATGACTGATTCAAACAGAGGCATAAGATCTAGCTAGCTAAACTGAAATGAACAGCTTCCTCCAAAACTAAATGAAAGCAGGGCACGTCTAAGACTAGAAGAAGAAAAGGCAGGTTTTCTGCATTTAGTGAACATGCTTACAGGTGGGGAGAGCACAGAATGAGTTGACTGCTGCTCCTTTGCTCTCCAGTCACAATTAGGAACCCTTTGAAGTTAAACCAAATACATATTTGTAGTTAAACTGTGAATTTAGTTGATTGCTTGGAGATGAGTTTTCATGCTTTCCTGAAGAACCTGTTTTTTTAATAAGTGAAATGTAATGATAGAAAACCTTTTGATAACAGTTTAGTAAGCAAACTGAAAGAATGATGATTTAGAAGAACAGTGAACGCAACACCTTTTCTTGCTCCCTGAAATACTGTAGCACCCCTTTCTCCCGTGAAGGTGGTTAGGATTCCCCAGGTGGCTTGGTGGGCTAGCAGTTTCACCTTAGGGCGGAATCCATGACTCTTTATGGGGTAGAAAAAATAGGGTGCCAGTCACTTTAAAATAATTTATTATAGGGCCAATAAATTTAGGGAGATTGGAATTAGGGCACAGGACACCAAAAAAGCCCAAAAATGCAGACTCTATTACCGTTCACAGTCAATACAGAAAAAGGATCTTCAAGGCAGATGAGCACTCTTTAATATTAAGACCATAGCACAGCTTCAGTTTTGCACAGGTACCCCTTGGATGAGCCACCGGAATGCACTACAGTGTCCACAAGCAGTAGCTTCTACCCAGCTCTGCAGGACATGCTTCAGTGATAAAGCCTTCACTAATGTTATGGGGGCATTCATGTGGGCTCAAACCCAAGCCATGCTCTGTGTGCCTCACCCACTGCACCCTCCTCACTGGCTGTGAATGATAGCAGCAGGAGCCAATGACTCCCTCTGCTGCCTCGATCTCCAGTGAGGAGAGAGCGAGCCGGGAAAGCCGCTGTTTTCAGACACATTAGTGGATTGAAATCAGGCTCAGGTAAGTATAAGGGGAGCACACAGAAGGTCTTTTACTTTAATGCAGAGAATGCATTAAGGTAAACAAACTTCTACATTTATAACCACTTTAAGCTTTTATCTAGCAGCTTGCAAAGACCTGCTGCTCTACAATTTAAAAATGTCAGACAAAAGTACCTGTGGTACAAAACAATCACAAAAAACGCCATAAATAAGAAGAAACCCCCCAAAATCTGCTTTGCAATAAAAAAAGGCATCCCATAAACTCACTACCCCCTTCCCCCCCAATTCAAATTCATCTACATTCCAGGCCTCTCAGATAACATTGATTGGAATATGTGTGCTTGTATGAACTGACTGCTGTTATACTCGGGTGGCTGGATCTGTCCAAGAGAGACTTTACAGTTATTACCAGCAGTAAGATGATTCATTTTTCTGCTGAGTAAAAGGCAAGTGCACAGCCAGAAGCAAATTGAAAATAAACTTTGTGTCTTTAGTATTAGCAATGATTATGTCACTGTGCTTAGTCACCTCAATTATTTATATTGAAACAAAACTACAATAAAAGAAATGTACACATCGTCCATTATTGAAAAAAAAAACAAAACAAAAAACAAGGGTTGCCATTGTAGATCTCTTCTTTTGAGAATGTTTAATTCAGTTAACAGCACCGCACCTCCTGGCTATGTTACAATGTGAACAGGGTTCATAGAACACAATGGTTTTCTATGCACCCTAGTGGTGGCCTTTGTTGATCCAGTGCAGAACACTGCAGGCCACTGCACTATTTGAACTAATCCTTAAAAAGGAACTGAACTCTAGAATCTATACCTAAAAAAAAGCCAGGCAGAGGGCAAAGGACTAGTCCTCAGTATTGCCTCTGGTCTCCCTGCAGGTGATCTTTTACCCATTACTGACTTGCCATGTCCTGTTCTGCCTTGTGTTTGGGTGGAGGTGGCCATTTTGGTAGATGCAGGACTTTGCTTCCTCATGTCAAAGCCTCCAGCAAGAACAGTAAACAGCATGGTAGTGGTTTCACCAAATTTCACACCAAATCTTCTGAGACTAGAAGCTGAAGAGAGCAATGCCTCAGATCTTACACTGCAAATATACACCAGGGAGGCTTTGAGCACAGAGGTGCCTACGCACCCTCATGAAAGGATTAAATGGAATATGACTGAATCCATTTTGTATACACTAATACAAGATGCTAGAAGTTTGTACACACTAACAAAACTGTCTATGCCAGCTTCATGTAGAAATAAGTGTTTTTGCAAACTTTGCAAAAAAGGAGATAAGCTTTACTCTCATTTCTAAAAAGTTGTAACCACAGCTTGGGCGTTGGGTCAGATTAGAGTCATGGTCTGAGCGTTAGACTAGATATTGGGTGACAGATAAGGCAGAAGAGTGTAAATGAAAACCTCATACAAATAATTGTTGAGTTAAGGTAAAAATAATGTACATGTATGTGATTGGATGGTCAGAGGGTGTGTTTGCCCAAAGACTACAGTATAAAAACCCTGATGTTATGCCAATAAAACTGAAGTGTTTTCAATCCCAACTGAGGTGACTTGAGTGCATTCACTTTCCGAGATCTCGTAGTTGTGTCCAGGTGTGACCATTGGTATCTTGAGGGGGCCCACAAGGAACAGGAAAAGACCACCTACCTACTTGCACCTCACATACCAGGAAATTCATTATTCATGAATTCAAGACAAAAGTACATTTTCAGGGCCCTGTCTAGATGCAATGACCATTTCAAAATTTTCCTTTAGATCTTAAACTTCAGGCAACAAATGAAAGCAGTCAGTAAGGTCCTAATCCTATCCAGTTAAAGCAAATTTGCTAAAGTCTGAAAAGTTTGCTCAGTGTACCTTACCTTGTCTCTGTGTACTTGCCACCAGAATAAGCATGTACTCTTCAATACAGAGCCAGCAGGAATGTTATTTCAAGCTTGTGCTTTCACTTTCAAACTTTCAAGGCAGATTTGAATCTGAATGGTTAGACTAACTTCACACTGCTAGTTTTTTTTTGTTTTATTTTGTTTATTTTTTTAACATCAGGCTTTTTATGTGTTTGGTTTTGCAGCAATAAGCCCTTAGTGGGAGTTCCACCATCAACAGGTTTAGAGATATGCTCTCTGAACGAGAACTCAGACTAAAGTAATCTGAGCGGACCTTTTGATTTTAGTCCAGTGGCAATGTGTGCGGGATTGCATTAGTATCTCAATAATTGCTTTCACTTGTTTCTGGAAATTGACCTTTTCATTAAGGACATACACGTTGTATGTGCAAGTGCCTTTCCAACTGGGATAAAATTACCTCAAGCCTACATTACTGTTTTTATTCATTATGCACTTCTAGCTATGTATATACAGTAATATTGTAATTTATTTAAGGCTTAAAGGGTATGTAGAATGGTTTTGTGAATCATTATATAAATAGTTACATATTAATATTATGCATTCTTCTATCTATCCAAAAGACGGAGCTTATGGCTATCTCTCAAATGTTTTGCTACCCTCTTTTCTCCTTTGTTGTAGGAAGCCTGGTAATGGAGCTCAATAGCTCAAGCTGAAATATGCATGTGTACAGACAAGCACATACAACTGAATTATTCAGAGCAGTGGCTCCTTCCATATCGACTCCTCCCTCTGTAATGTGTACCCCAGAATTCAGTGAGCGGCATCTGTGCCTGAAGAAAGAGAACTACAACTGTGCACTCTCTTTAGAAAATGCATAGTTCTCTGGGAATCCTTTGTTGTGTAATAAAGGTTCAGGAGAGGTTTGGGCATTTTTGTTGGGCTGTCTGTCAGATAAGACTCTCCTCAGCATATAAAATCTACCCAACAGCACACCATCAGATTAGTAGCAAGGCCAGAAATATTCAACTGGTGGTTTACGGTTTATCAAGGTAACATTTGTATATAGGCTGTCTTTGAGTTACATTAACTACTTACAATACCGGGACACACATACTCGTAAAAATCAGTAAAATTACTTAGGACCCCCAAACATTATATTTTTTTAAGCAAAGGTCCTAGAAAATAAAAATGGTGGGTGCTGCAATTTTTTATGTCAAAGTATTTCCGCGCAGTTTTTCAAACACAAAAATACACTTTAATAAGTTTTAGTGAACAAAAGCCAATATAATACCATTTTTAAAAAATAAAATCTAAGAGATTATGTTACAGAAAGTAAAACAGATACACAACATTTTACGCTTTAAAACTGCACATGCCTGTGGAATGGCACCAAACTATGGTACATAAAAATCCCCATAGGCAACATTTTAAAAGCCTTTACAAGTTACTAGTTACACAGGAGGTCTGGTGCTATAATGATTGCCCCCACTCTGACATTCACGACATTACCTCACATGTGTGGTGTGACCATTGTTTACATATACAGTGGGGCAAAAAAAGTATTTAGTCAGCCACCAATTGTGCAAGTTCTCCCACTTAAAAAGATGAGAGAGGCCTGTAATTGGCATCATAGGTAGACCTCAACTATGAGAGACAAAATGAGAAAAAAAATCCAGACGCTCACATTGGCTGATTTGGAAAGAATTTATTTGCAAATTATGGTGGAAAATAAGTATTTGGTCAATATCAAAAGTTCATCTCAATACTTTGTTATATATCCTTTGTTGGCAATGACAGAGGTGAAACGTTTCCTGTAAGTCTTCACAAGGTTGGCACACACTGTTGCTGGTATGTTGGCCCATTCCTCCATGCAGATCTCCTCTAGAACAGTGATGTTTTGGGGCTGTCGCTGGGCAACATGGACTTTCAACTCCCTCCAAAGGTTTTCTATGGGGTTGAGATCTGTAGACTGGCTAGGCCACTCCAGGACCTTGAAATGCTTCTTACAAAGCCACTCCTTCGTTGCCCGGGTGGTATGTTTGGGATCATTGTCATGTTGGAAGACCCAGCCACGTTTCATCTTCAATGCCCTTGCTGATGGAAGGAGGTTTGCACTCAAAATCTCACGATACATGGCCCCATTCATTCTGTCCTGTACATGGATCAGTCGTCCAGGTCCCTTTGCGGAGAAACAGCCCCAAAGCATGATGTTGCCACCCCCATGCTTCACAGTAGGTATGGTGTTCTTTGGATGCAACTCAGCATTCTCTCTGCTCCAAACATGACGAGTTGTGTTTCTACCAAACAGTTCTATTTTGGTTTCACCTGACCATATGACATTCTCCCAATCCTCTTCTGGATCATCCAAATGCTCTCTAGCAAACTTCAGACGGGCCCGGACATGTACTGGCTTAAGCAGGGGGACACATCTGGCACTGCAGGATCTGAGTCCCTGGCGGCGTAGGGGTGTTACTGATGGTAGCCTTTGTTACGTTGGTCGCAGCTCTCTGCAGGTCATTCACTAGGTCCCCCTATGTGGTCCTGGGATTTTTGCTCACCGTTCTTGTGATCATTTTGACCCCACGGGGTGAGATCTTGTGTAGAGCCCCAGATCGAGGGAGATTATCAGTGGTCTTGTATGTCTTCCATTTTCTAATTATTGCTCCCACAGTTGATTTGTTCACACCAAGCTGCTTGCCTATTGCAGATTCAGTCTTCCCAGCCTGGTGCAGGTCTACAATTTTGTTTCTGGTGTCCTTCGACAGCTCTTTGGTCATCACCATAGTGGAGTTTGGAGTGTGACTGTTTGAGGTTGTGGACAGGTGTCTTTTATACTGACAAGTTCAAACAGGTGCCATTGATACAGGTAATGAGTGCAGGACAGAGGAGCCTCTTAAAGAAGAAGGTACAGGTCTGTGAGAGCCAGAAATCTTGCTTGTTTGTAGGTGACCAAATACTTATTTTCCACCATAATTTGCAAATACATTCTTTCCAAATCAGCCAATGTGATTGTCTGGATTTGTTTTCTCATTTTGTCTCTCATAGTTGAGGTCTACCTATGATGCAAATTACAGGCCTCTCTCATCTTTTTAAGTGGGAGAACTTGCACAATTGGTGGCTGACTAAGTAAATTTTTTCCCCACTGTACATACAGGACTTACATATGCTTTTGCATTTGCACATGAGCACAGGGGGACGGGGGCACGTCAACTTTTTAAATTTTATTATTATTTATTTTAAATTTATTTTTCTTTACACCATCTCTTTATTTTTTTAATCAACTTTATTGCTATCACAAAGAATAAACAATATCTGTAGTGATAGCATGGACCATGACAGGATCTCTTTATACAGAGATCTATTAGACCCCAGACCTGTTATCTGGCCTCCAATGCATCTGATCAGACACAGATGGGTCTGATTGGCTGCTTCACTGGTCAGTAAAAAAAACCTGAAACTGGAAGTGACAAAATCCTCCAAACGTCTCACTCTCACAGAAAGGGAGGAACCACATCAGTTCCTCTCCATCGGTTTAGTCAACAGGATGCCCCCAGCTGTAGCGGTCCCGGAATCCCCAATTGGATGGGAGAGCCCAGGAAAGGTAGCAGGAGGTGGGGGGCACCCCCTTCCACCACTTGTAGAAGTGATCAAGTGGCTCTAAAGCCATTCAAATCACTTTTCCTTTACAGGGCATTGCTGACTAAACATTTTGATACCACGATGATATCTGTAGTTGCAGGCATCATCCCAGCATAACCACTTAAACCCCAGGACGTCATATGACATCTACCCAGATGGAAGTGGTAACATGGAATGGTATGTGATTGTCACGAGGAAAGGATTATTTGCAGATCCAAATCTGCGATTTCTTAGATAGGTTTGTTTTGTATTTGCCTAGCTCCTTAAAGTACTGGTTTCTGCAATCATTTTTCTACCTACAGTTTTTTAACCTGCTTCATTACCCATAATAGAAAATAAAAAATTTAACAGGGAAAGTCAGAGTAAAAAATGAATTCCTGAGAGAATCAGATAAAAATTACACTGTTCAAAATCTCATCACCTGCTATCTAAAATACCAGTTAGGTGGACTGACCCTTTAATTGTCAACATTAATCTCTGGTGGAGATCTGAACACAGAAGCCTGTTACTTTAACCTTCTCTCACATTTTCATTGAATTTTTCATGGAATTAACTCTTACCAATCCGATAATAGATTTTGCATGCTATAGTGTTTTAGATGTCAGTATTCCTGCGCCACTATATTTTATGTATTCTGACATCTCCAACATTGCCATTAAATCAAACTGATTGATCTTTGCTATGGCCTTAACTTTTCCCCATGATACATCACAAGCATATTGCTTTCATGTCACTCGACTTAACAGATGCTTAAAAAATATCTGTCTCTATCCATGAAGCCTCAGTCTTGCCAGAAAATCTGTTTTACAGGCATCTGCAGATTTTCTCTAAATTTGCTGTGTTCAAGACTTCTGCAGATTTGCTTACTGCCTTGCTGATGCCGTATTACATTAATGAAAGCTTACTAGAGACTTTAGATGACAGATGCAAGGGAAATTTTGATGGATGATTGATTGAGGATTTGATTGAATGAGGATTCAATTACCTTGCATATGCAGATTGCATAATAATGTCTACAGTGGAGGTGGGGGGAAAGCAGTTAGATACTCAGAGCATTGGCAGTACTGTGGGGTAAAAAATAGTGGGCAGCCTGAGGCTGGTAACACACAGGTCATCATTCCTGGGATTGTGCTAAAACAAAAATCACCTGTGACTGCTTGTGATTAAATGCTAGAGATGCAGCTGCATGTAGTAGCGATCGACCAGCAAAAATTCCTGTGTGTGCCCAGCCTAAATGTCCTACCTGGCCAATGGCTGGTTCTACAGAGGGATATCAGCCAGGGGTGACATCCCCCATCACAGGTACACTGAACACCAGTATCAAGCAATGATCATATCATGACTTAGGGTATTTTGGCCACACTGGGGTATTAAAAGGTACTTAATATTTGAAAAGCATTCTAAAATTTGTTTCCTTAACCAAAGATCCATTCATGCTAAGCAAGTAACTAGTCACATAATTGAACTGAAAATATGGGGAATTGTGTAGGTTGCACAACAAGAGCTGTCATAGAGGTCTGCAGGGATGCAAGGACATTTATGCAACTTGGTTTGGATGGAGTGGGCAGGATATTAATACTCCAGTGGAAAGCACCTCCAACAAAAGCCATCAAACCTGACCTTGGTATTTCAGTCAAGTTATTAGTGCTACCAGTCTGAGTTTTCAGTGTATTTTAAAGGAGAAAATACCAAGGGTGAATAGTAGAGTTGCCTATGCCATCTAGAACAGGGGTCTGCAAACCTAATAAAACAAAGGGCCAGTTTATTGTCTTTCAGACTTTAAGGAAGCCAGACTGTGGCCAGCAGTAATAAACATTTTCCTGGACTAAGTGTAGGATTAAACCATGCCCAATCTTTGGTAATAGGAGGAGCAATAGTGCCCTGTCGTTGGTATCCGTTGAAGGAATAATGTCCCATTGTTTATGCCAGTGGCAGGAATTATGCGTCACTTTTGGTGTCAAGTGGGCAAAACAATGTCTCGTTTCAGTGGAATGAAGGGCAGGATAAAGGCAAGAAACAAGAAGTAGTAGTTGCATAGCGCATACTACCAAAGTAGGTGATAACCACCCAGGCAATATAGCTCACGTGTAAAACCACATATTTATTAATCCCATGACAGGGAAAAAAAGTGATATTTGTTGACAGTGAAACACACAACCACTGAACATGTAATTAAAAACAATACAAAAAAAGCAATCCGGATTGCAATGCGTTTACCATAGGAATTGTCGCTTTGAACCATGGTGAGATTGTACAGCACTGGTATGTTCCGTAAGGAACAGTTGCTAAGCAAATAGGTCATAACATATAGCCATCAGTATGAATCAAATTATCTGAAATCATAGCTTAATAAAAAGCAATAACAGCAGTTTAATATAAATCATGACATGTAAAGGCTAGATTGTCCTGGACATGTGGAGAGCAAAAAATAGGAATAATGCCCCATTGTTTATGCCAGTGGTAGGAATTATGGGTAATTGCTGGTGTCAAGTGGGCAAAACAGTGTCTCGTTTCAGTAGAATGAAGGGAAGAATAAAAGGCAAGCAAAGGACCACAACCGGCCCTCGGGCTGCAGTTTGGAGGCCACTGATGCTAGAAGATTCTCACCAGGAATATAATTGGAAACCTACATAGGCTCATGGTGACAAGGACAGCTGGTCTGACTAGCCAAGCTAAGCATGCAGCAGCCATGCTGGGGATGGTGGGGTTATCCCCGTGCTGGGGTCACAATATTTTTAAGATTCTCTAGCCGATTGAGCTCTACTCTGCACAACTTAAGTGTAGGACTGACAAACAGAATTACACACACATATGCATACACACACACATAAATATATTTCAATTTATGAATAAGAGGTAGACAGCAACAGAATAGTGTATATTCAAGTGCTACATGAAACAAGAGCACAGGAGAACATAGGTAATGCAGACCAAGGACACAACACAGCTTTCTAACACTACACATAAATCTACTGTGACAACAAGGGAACAATTGAAAGTCTTGTACAAGAAAAATTGTATAGCACTGTCAATGTTACCACTATATTTACCTGTATAAAGTACTTCTACATGCTCCTCAGTATACAGTACATAATACATATTGTAATTTACATACATTTACGCACAATTCTTATGAACTCTGCAATGGAGGTTAAGGGTCCAGGATATACAAAACATTTACAAGAATATCCACATAATCTGATCAGATAAGGACACATTTATTACAGGCATTATATCCATGTTCTGGATTCATGACCTCTGAGCAATACGAAAAAGGACAAAACTTCCTCTACTGCCCATAATGGGGTCATGCGTGGGTGTGCACCTTCATGCTGCTATATGACGGGGTCAGAAACAAAGAATTGAGGAGTTACCTAAAAAAAATATAGTTGTATTTAATAAGGAGGATTAAAGAGCAAAAAAACATAGCTCCCAACTCTCCCTCATTTGTTCCATGTGCCCCATTCTTGACAGGGACCCCCTTTCCCACCACCACAAACAAGACCATCACCCCTCCTTTAAACCAATTACTCAAGCAATTTAAAAACAACAAACCCAAAACACCCTTTTACTGAACTAATCCATGGTCATGTGATGTGTTGATATCAAGTCTTGTTTTTTCTGTTCTGCAGAATGAGAAGGTCCTTCTTTGGGATGAGGACACTTCCCATTGGCTGTCCAGTGGTGTGGTACTGTCAGGCCTCTGAAGACTGGCATTACTACAAAGCAGGACAGACTGGAACATCCCTGGATCCCCAGTCTCCACTGGCAAGCGGCACTGTCAAAAACTGATGTCCAAGACTTTTTTTAAGTTGATAGACAGAACAGGTAAGGGATGTTAGGCAAGAGGTAAGGTTAATTCTTCCTGGAGATTTGATTTAATGTCCAAGCAGCCTAGGTCACATGGTCTACATTGTGGGTGTTTTACTTAATTCAAGATAACAATGGGTATGTTATTTCCAATTAGACAGACCCTGTCTAACCTTAAAGCAGAAATTCTGCATGGAGCTAGAAGCTCTCAATACTGTCCTGTACCTGGACACTGCAGATCATTATTCAGGATGGCTTCTCCCACGCTGAATCTAATATTACATTGCAACACGAAGTGCTATCTTCCTAGGCACACATTCCCCATTAGATACAAGGAAGATATCCTTTTTTCACACTTCATATATTTATCCCTTCATATTCCATTCATCAGAACCATATTAAACATCCTGTCATTTCTAAGAATTTAGTGATGTCTTCAGGATAGCGGAGGCCACATATAGACTAGAAACTGTCAGTTACATAACCCCCTCCATAGACCATGTCAAATAGGCCCTTAATAAACCCCATAAAAGAAAAATAAATGAAGCCTCTACTTCAAGTGCCATAAATGTGATATAATTTAGCAACAGGAATGACAGGGATTATTTTTCACTCTCTGACATTTTATATATTATGGGAGAAAAAAAAATATTTTTGCAAGACGCACCATGCGTTTCAAATTAATCTAAAATAAGCACAGCCCAGTTTTGAAAATGACTAATACCTGGGTAGATTTATGTGTTTAATATTTTACAGCCATTACATATGAATATGTTCTGGTCATGTTTTCCATTACACGGCAACGCAGGTAAGGTAGCATCAATCTTGACATGACAGCTCCTCCGGGCATAGAGTCATGTCATGTTGCTCGGAGTCTTGTTAGGGGTCCAAGTGTCGGCAGGGAAGGTTGTTACAAAGGAGGACTGGCCTCTGGAGCCCCGGCACACTGAAACAAAATTACACACAGGATCGGTATGGATATCACCAGTCGCCTGCCGCAGCGACCACTTGGCGTCTGGAGCCCAGGTGTGCGGTTGAAGATAGGGAGAATAATTGAAGCGGCAATGGATCTATCAGCTGAGATACTGACACTTTACTATCTATGCTGTGTTTCAGTGATGAATAATTATGAAGGATGATATAGCACTTCTGCAGCCTGCAGATAGGTAAATGCATTAGCTTGGGGGAAATGACTATATTATTTTTTGCTCACATTTCATACTATTTTTGCCTCTAATAGGCTGCATATTATGAGACCACACACTGCAGCCTCAATCTCGGCTTCTATGGATACTCAGGAATACTTACACTGCCTCTCTATCAGCAACAGAAAGCCAGGATATAGATATTATCAAACTATAACTAAAATAGGACTACCTATTAACTGCAGGTCTACTGCAAATAGGCATGATCTTTCATTATCTGCTGAAAATACACAGCTATTCTAGAAATTCTGGGCTTTCAAGTTAAAGAAAAAAGGGATGTGATGTTTGAACTGAAAGCTTTATGTTTTATACCTTTCTGATAAACCTGACATTTTAAATTATGGTGGAAGCATACTCACTTTCAGTTTTTCACTTTGCTAGAATGAGCGTTTGAAGTGTCTAATGTGCCCATCATTTTTTTTTATTGCTATAGGGTACGCCATGCAGTACCAAGGTCAAATTTCTATTCTGTGCCCCACAGATCATTTTAAAGCTTAACTCGATGTGCAAATACTTTCAATTAACTACTTCCTGTCCACCCACAGCCTACAATTGATGGATGGAAAGCAGCACCAATGTGGTTTAACGTACCTGTACATCAGACACATCGATGGCTCTTGTGCCGCTCATGGAGTGCGCACCTGGGAGCCCAGTGATCGGTGTGTCACCCAGATACAGCAGATCACATTAACATTGTGTCCAGGTGATCACATGGTCTTGTACCACGTGATTGCTGTGTTCAATCACAGCAATCACATAGTAAACAATGGAAACTGAACGTAAGCATTGATCATCTCTGCTGAACCGTTGCTGAAGCCTGTCACAGTACATGTACACTCACAGACTGCAGTGCCAGCCACCCCAGTGTCCCTGATCACTGCCCCCAGTGTAGAGCTATTAAAGAGTGCAGCCAGTCCCAGTGTCACCAGAGCTCAATGTTATAAAATCATACCAACATCCTGATTACCACCGTACTCCATACCAGTGTCCTGATCACCGCCATACCAGCACCCTGATCACTGCCATACCCCATACCTGTACCCTGATCACCGCCATATGCCATTCCAACATCCTAATCCATTTCCAAATATACATACCATAGTTTGTAGACTCTAACTCTTTTTTTTAGTTTTTTTCCCAAAACTTTCAGTATTTTTTTATTTATATAGCATAAAATAAAAAACCCAGTGGTCATTAAATACCACTAAAACATATAATAAAAATTTTATTTCGGTACAGTGTTGCATGCCTGAGTAATTGTCATTCAAAGCGTGCCAGCGCTGAAAGCTGAAAAAATTTGGCATGGATCGGAAAGGGGTGAAAGTGTCCAGATTTGAGGTGGTTAAAGTGGTTGTAAAGAAGAGGAGGATCCGGGCTGCTCTGTGTAAAACCAGCGCACACAGCAGGTAGGTAAATACGTGTTTGATATATATATATATTTTGTTTTTTTAATTAAGCTTTTGGAATCACTTAAACGTGGTTGTAAACCTCACACATAGAACATGAACAAAGCACATCCCTCTATAGTGTGTACTTGTCTCAGTTCAGAACAAGTGTCATTTCTCTCTGCTGTCCTGTTCCCCTGCTGTCTGCATGAGTCACTTCTGAAAAGTTTTCTTGACCTCAAGGGAAAAAAAAAAAGTAACGGGGAGGATCTAAAGCACACAGCCTGTGATTGATAGGTTCAGCTCTGTCACTGTGTGCTGCATGTGTGTGTGTGTGTGTGTTTGTGTGTTGGGGGGGGGTTGTTCCCTCCACTCAGCTCTTAGTTCTCCTCATTGAGTTAATTTAAGCTCTCCGTTCTCAGCTTTCTGACAGCTCAGATAAGCTTTGTAAGTTCTGGACTTTGAACAGGTGTAGATAATAGAGGATTTTTACCACCTGAGGCCAGTCACTTCACTGGGTATATGTAAGGGTCTACAATCAATTCAAATGTAGCCATAAAAAGCCACATATAAATACATCCACTTTGCATATACCAAACACCTTTGAAAACTCAGATTATTTTGTAAAGGTAACATTAACATCATCTCTAGACTGCATACAGCATGAGCAGACCTGTAAATGGGTTTTTTGTGAGGCCTCACATGAGTTTTTAGTGACGTGTGCACTTAGGAAACTACCTTTTCTACTATTCCCACCTTTACATTTATTAGGTGGGACGGTATGTTTGCTGCTTTTTGGGTGGAGTCTGGGTTGGCATCAAAATACAAACTTACTGCAAAGCTTTTAAACAAATATTGTCCAAATACAATGTGTGGTCTTTGTATATTTCTTCCAAATCAGTGATTGTAGCAATCCATTGTGAAGTAATAAAGACTGGTCACTGCTGCTCTCTCTCCTGGAGTAGTATGACTGGTCTTGTATCCACCCCCTGTAGTGGGTAGAGCCTGTTGGGTCCACCCGCAGCTCTGCTCTCAGCACAAGTTAGGTTTGATACTGTGATGATATTGCCATTACTTTTCCAAGGTTTGCTTTGCAAAGACATCTGGTGCACACAGAGTAGATTTACAGGATATCCTCTGTGACTATTAAAGAATATGTAAACCCAACATTTCACTTTCCTGATATGTGCAGCTCAGAACAGAGGGAATGTGATCACTTATAATAAAGGGAAAAAAGGTATTTATGTTTTTTATATCTATACACAAATGTTTTGCCTTTCAATTCTATTTTAAACTGAATGGGTTGTTTTACAAGGTGAGGGTTTACAGTCACTAATGAGAAGGTTCAGTCTGTAGTTGCTGACTTTTAATAAATGGACACCTACCTGTCCAAGGATCCAGAGCCGTCCTCACCAAAGCTAGCTCTTTACTTGCCTCCACATTCCTGGCGATGGCATCCTAACAGTGGGCAGTCGGCTGTGAAACTTCAGGTGCACAGCTAGCTGCCCACTGCGCATGTGCAAGCCATGCTGCACTTTGAGAATGGTTCCACAGTCTTCTAGAACCTGTGACATGTGTAACGCGTGGGGAGGGAGAGGGGAAGGAGAACTTCCGCTTGGATCACCCAGGCAATCCAAGCAGAAATTTAACTGTTGACCATTTTCTGGGTGCAAAAAAAAACCTTTTATGTCAGAGACAGCTTACCTGTCATTCGAAGTACACATGTATAACTAATTAGGCCTCAACCATTACAACCTTGGCAAACTGAAGACACCAGAACTCTCAAGAGACATATCCAGTCTTATTGAATGACTGAGATGTAAAACTAAATCCCTGTGAGACTTCACCCTATACAAATCTGCCCTCCTAAAATACAATTCCTGCCTCCATGCTGCCAAACAAACTTACTTTGTCACTCTTATTAATACCTTGTCAGCCAGTCCTCCATGGCTCTTCTCTGCTTTTAACTCTTTACTTTGTCCCTCACCCCCTCTACCCACTAACTCACTGACTGCCCAAGAGATTGCCAAAATCATGAGGACACCTCAACTGTACAGATAATTTCCCCACTAAACATACCCTGTCTTATAGCACATTCAACATGTTCCTCTTTTGAACTGGATACAACCAAAGAGGTTACAAAACTTTTCTCAGATGCCCACCTAACCAATTGTCCCCTAGACCCTGTTCCTTCTCAACTACTACAACACCCTCTTCTTCTATCCTATGCTCTTCAATCTCTCCATTTCCACTGGAACCTTCTCCTCCCCTCTAAATCATGCACAGATCACGCCCCATTCTTAAAAAGCCCTCATTGGGACCCACCAACCTGAACCACCTAAAGTGTTACTAAACTCAGGACCCTGCATTCACTATATCTGGTCTCCCACAGTACACCGAACATGGAAATGCAATTATTTTAGTAAATATAAACTGCTAAATACCCTTTTCTCATTAGTAGTATATAGCAGTCTTGTGCCTTCTATCAGTGTCCAGTTGAGCACTGGTTAAAGCTTGTAGGAGGAGCTTTCTTTATGCTCTAGGAGAATGTAGAACCACTGACTTCAGTCTGGACAGTGCTGATTGGCCCTGTGCTGATCACATGCACTCTCTCAAGAAAAAAAAAAAAAAACCTCTCTAGCAATACGCACCAAACTGAGCTTGTGCAGAGGGTCTCTACACATATGTCTTATTAGGAGATAAGAGGGAGATGCTGGAAGAAGGGGAGGATCAGAGAAGTCAGGAACACACAGCGTTTTTACACAATGCAGAAGATTAAGCTCTTAGGTTCCACACTGAGTATAACAAGCATGTTTTACTGCATATACACACTGATGTTACTATTGTGTTTTAGTAACACTAAGACCTATCTATCTCTTTTCTCTCATTCACTTCTAAACTTTTAGAACACTTAGTCTTAAACCATTTGCGATCCTACCTCACTGAAAACAACTTTCTTGACACCTTACAGTCTGGCTTTCGCTTGCAGCATTCCACAGAAACTGCCCTACTAAAATTCACTAACGATTTACTAACTGCTAAAACCAACAGCCACTACTCAACCTCCCTGCAGCCTTTGACACTGTTGACCACCTGCCCCTTCTCAATAAACTCCACTTCCTTGGCAGCTAAGATTCTATTACTTCCTGGTACTCTCCTAATCAGAGCGCTCCCTTAGTGTTACCTATAACTCTGACTCCTTCTCTCTACTTCCTCTTTCTGCAGGGGTCCCCCAAGGCTCTGTCCTTGGACCCCTTCTCTTCTTTATCTACACCTCCTCTCTTGGTCGCTTGATTGATATCTTCCCATAGCTTCCAATACCATCTCTATGACACGCAAATCTATCTCTACTCCTCACCTCACTCCTTCAGTCTCCCCTCACATTACTAACATACAGTACGAACTAAAATATCAGCATGGATGTCACACTACCTCATTAAACTAAGTCTTTCTAAAACTGAGCTCGTAATATTCTCCCCAACCCACCCCACCCCCTTGTGCACTCCTCCATGACTTTTTCATCAAGATCAATAATGCAGCTCCCAGTCCCTCCACTAACCAAGCTACTAATTCACTCCCTTGTTATCTCTCGCCTTGACTATTTTAACTCCCTTCTCATAGGCCTACCTTTCCATAGGCTATCCCTTCTTCAGTCTATCATGAATGCTGTTGCCAGACTCCTCTATACAAATGTTCAGCGTCTGCCACCCCTCTCTGCCAATTCATCCACTGGCTTCCATTTTCCAAGCGATTTAAATTAAAAATATTAACAGCAACATACAAAGCCATTCACAACTTTGCCAACAGTTACATCACCAACCTTGTCTATAAATATCACCCAAACCATCTTCTCCACTCCTCCAAGACCTCCTGCTCTCAAGTTCTCTTGTCTCGTCCTCCCATGCTCATGTCCAGGACTTCTCCAGAGCCTCTCCCATACTATGGAACACTCTACCTTACTTTGTCTAGCTATCTCCAACTCTGATCACCTTTAGGTGATCCCTGAATACTCATCTTTTCAGGGAAGCCTATCTTGTACCACTTGCCCCACCCTATTAGATTGTAAGCTCCTATAAACAGTGCCCTTTTAACCTTCTTGTATTTTACTGTATTGTAACTGTACTGTCTCCCTTTAAATTGTAATGTGCTGCACAAACTGTTGGTGTTACATAAATCCTGTAACAGAATAATAACTGAGTTGATGCAGTGCCAAACTCATTTGTCCTGTTTTACATATTGTACCCATCAAGGCATTTATAAACCCGTAAAGGACAAGGACAGACAAGGGAATCCACATAGCAGTTCAACCAGCTACAGTCTGCCCTCAGGAACTACAGGAGGGCAAATATAAGACCAGTCACCAAGCACAAGAAAAGAGTAGCAATGACCACTCTTATTACTGAAAACTGCTGCATAGGGGCGATCTGAAGAGTTGTTTCATGCTGGATTGCTGCACAGCTCTGAACAGCTATACAAAAGAGACCAAGGTTCATGTAAGAACATGCCTCTTGTGCACTGTACTTGGCAGATCAGCTAATTGTTGCGGTTTAAATTTGTGCTGCTGCATACAGGGCTTAAGGAACCCTTTAACCAGCAAGGGGGTAGACCATTGGGCTGCAGTAAAATTCTGCAGGATGGGCAGTCATGTAAATTTCCATCTATACATGTTCCACCACACCTTTGAGGTTTAACAGTTTTGTACGCACCATATAAAAAATATTCATCACATTCATACACAATACAAAGCAATCCAATTTTCTATTTTGATTAGTTTTTGTTTTGTTACAAGTTTACAATATGAAGAAAGGTGCTGAAACAAGTATCTGTCCACAATGCAACAAATACTGTTTTTCAGTAGGTGCTTAGCAGGTGGTTTTAATCCTCGCCAATTGCCTTTCAAATGCCCAAGTTAAAAAGTGTGCATAGTGTTAAATAGCTCCTTTCACCATTTGTGGATTTGGGCATGGCCTTGCAATGTTATAGGATAAATATTATCTGCAACGTTAAGACTGCGGATATGGCTTCTCCCATAAGGTCCCCTGCTGTGTTGGGTACTCATCTATATCTACTGCTGAATTAAGTTTAAAGCCTTATGCACACAGTACATCCATTTAGCCCCTCTGAACACCAAAACTCCTGGCAGGAGAACAGCTGCATAAAACCGCAATAAAAGCCGCGTATTGGAACACGCATTTAGGTATGTCAAGCGTTTGAGCGGTAATGGATTCAACTTGCCAGAATATTAATTTATTCTGGCCACTGGAATGCATTAACATACAAATGCTAGGGCCCCTTCAGTGCAGTCCTTGACATCATCTAGGGGCCACGTATAATATTCAGTGAATGTAAAGTTGCAGCAAGCTGTAAGAGAATGGAGATATTCAACAGGAGATGGTCAAACTCTACAAGCATGCAATAGGAGATGGTTCAAAGCTAAGAACATGTTACAGGAGATGGTCAGAGGCTGAGAACATGCTACAACTGAGCACATACTTCAGAAGACAGTCAAATACTAGAGACTAGTTGCATGAGATTGCTAAAGATCAGTGCTATTACAGCCCTTTTACAATTTGATCCTTACTCTCATATGTTGAAACCTGGGATCATCAGCCAGTCATACTGTTAAAAGCAAACAGCCCTTTTATTTTCCAAACAGGTGAACAGAAAAAGAGTTTATCCTCAGCAAATGAAAATAGTCCATCAGTTTGGTATAAAAATAAATGGTCAGCTCACTGCCAGTCACACTTGTCTCTTATACAGGTTTTGAATGTTTACATCTACCCCAGGGGTCCCAAAGAGGAGATCTCCATAGTTCAACAACCATGTCCCAACCACAAGCTAGTCCACACTGTTTGGTCAGTTGTGTTCTACTCTACTCCATGTCATGGACAAGTGTTCACTGCATCCTCTTTCTTTTCTGGACTCTGATGCAAACAGGTTGACCCTTTCCCATCCAAACGTGTCTCCGAACCTAGAACTCCAGGTCCCAAATCAGGATTTAAAAATTCAGAGAATACTGAAAAATCAGTCCTCTCCTCTCATATTGGACTACTCCAAAACCCCTCAATCTGCATGGATGAGAACCCAAGTACTAACCAATGTCTCTTGTGCTCTCCCTTAAAGGGGCCGCAACCCAAATAGTGGGGAAATAGATCTCCTGTCCCGGACCTATCCTTGGTGTCCTGTACATTACAATTTTGGGCTCCCTATAGCCCCCTTAAAAATTATTGGTGTCACATTTGATAATTCGTTTCATAAGATTTATAATAAAAGATTTGATAAAAGGAAAACTAAAAGAGAAAAGGGATTGACAGCACAGAAAAAAGTAAAATAGTGTTAACCAAACCATTTAACTACTAAAACAAAATCTAAAGCATATTTTTTCTTCACTTGAGTAAGCACCAAACCCCTCTGAGGGCGACACAGTAAGAGACAAATGGCTGTAGGTTGGGCAGCATGGGTATATAATATAAATCTGGCAAAGACAGGTTCACTTGAATGTAAAATGTTACATTTCCCTGGAACACCTTTAAGATGATAAACATTTTATAGCCTATATATTTCTATTATTAGTTTACAGTAGTAGCCAAAGCATTAGTTATTCAAAGTAATATTTCAAGTTATTATGTATAGTCTAAGAACACTGTATTGTTGAGTGACAGAAATTGAATATCAGTTTTTTTATTTTTAATCTCCGGAGATTGTCAGAGTCAGGAGGTAGTTAATGTTTAAGATGTTGATTTCTCCAGTTAAAGTGAATCTATGGCCATCGCGCCCACTGGCTAGAATGCAATATGTCAGCTATGTACTGCATGACCCCCAGGTCATCTTTTCATTTTCCCATTTTCTCCTTAGCTCCACATAAAAGCTTGATATCTCAGAGACCTTAGAGTTGCAGTGCCCAGCTCCAGGGATTCAACACATTCCAAACTTTGTTTTAAAAATAAAAGCTCTAAAACTTTATTCCACAGGTCATAAATTCAACGTTTGATAACTCCAACAAATTTTACTGTCTCACAGGCGCTGGTTTGTTTTAAAGAAAAGTTAACCTACCAAGTTATATGTCTGTCTGTATTAAACAATGATAAAGGCAGCATATTATCTTGGCTGAGAGAACCGTGGCCTTACAGCACTGCAGACCATGGTTCAGTTCCCACTTACTTGGATAATTTTCCTCTATGTATTTCAGCTTCCTATGTACCCTGCGGAAACTGCACAGAATCGTTATCCCAGAAGGGATTTATTTGTACAGCATACTGTAGTTTCCTAGAAGTCTATAAATGGAATGGCCTTACTTTTCCAGCAGTCATTTAAGTGGTACTAAACACACACTGTTTAATTTCTATTGTCCCTTCTCTTTCTGCATGTGGATGATGGCTCTGTAATTATTTTATTAGAAAAAAAAAATACGTAAGTACCTTTTTCCTAAATAATATACAGCTGTCATGTGACCCAGCTCTCTCCCAGCCTGTCTGCAGGGAAACATAAGAAGGAGGAGCTTTCTAGTCCTCTGCTGCTGGTCATAGTGAGGAACAGAAGTATTTGAACACTCTGTGATTTTGCAAGCTCTCCCACTTAGAAATCATGGAGGGGTCTGAAATTCACATCGTAGGTGCATTCCCACTCTGAGAGACAGAATTTAAAAAACAATTCTGGAAATCACATTGTATGATTTTTAACCGTTTCAATACCGTGCAATTTTACACCTTCCTGCCCAGGCCAGTTTTCAGCGCTCTCACACTTTGAATGACAATTGCGCGGTCATACAACATTGTACCCAAACTAAAATTTGATCATTTTCTTCACACAACTAGAGCTTTCTTTTGGTGGTATTTAATCACCGCTGGGGTTTTTATTTTTTGCTAAATTAACAAAAAAAGACCAAAAATTTTGAAAAAAACCCCACATTTTTCTTTGTTTCTGTTATAAAAGTTTACAAATAAATAATTGTTCTTCATAAATTTAGGCCGAGATGTATTCTGCTACATGTCTTTGGGGAAAATAACCCAAATTAGGATGTATTTTTTAGTTTGTAGGAAAGTTATAGAGTTCACAAACTATGGTATAGATCTGAATATTGATCAATCCTGAAGTACTGACAGCCAATCTAATATCTTGAGGTCCAAGAATGTCAGAACAGTACAGATATCCCCCAAATGACCCTTTTTTGCAGAGTAGACAGTCCGACGTACTTCATAAGAGGCATGGCGAGTTTTTTGAAGTTGTATTTTTTTGTCATAATTTTTCAGAAAATGAAAAAATTAAAAAAAATATTTTCACTATTTTTTTTTTTACATACTGTCACCAGTGCAGTACAGCGTCATCATATAACTGGCATGGCGGTGAACAGCGACACTGACTGGTGACAGTATGAAAAAAAAATATATATATATATATTTTTTTTAATTATATTTAATTTTTTATTACTTTTTTTTATTTTTTTAAGATTTTTTTTCATATTTTACTATGACCAAAATAGTACAATGTTACCATAGTAACACTGTACTACTTTGGGGAAGTGATCAGTATTTTTTTTTTTTTTACACAATTTGCTTATAGCAAAGAATTACTTTGCTATAAGCAAGCATTTACCTGAATGAAATCGATTCATTCAGCTTTTTTTTTTTTTTTTTTGTGCTTAGCTGTGATTTGGTCACAGCTAATCACATGACATGTGCATGTGATTAGCTGTGACCATTCACAGCTAGGCACTAGTATACAATGGATGGCATCATGAATGAAGCCTTCCATTGTATACAACTGTCATGTGACCTGCTGTGATTGGTCACAGCAGGTCACATGGTACCGGCAACGGGAGCCGGTACTCGGATCTGTCATCGGCCGTGTCCGAGGTGCACGGGCGGTGACAGATCGCACTGCTGCGTCGCTCTGCAACCGCGCAAACCGCGCATGTGCGGGAGCACGCCAAATGGCGTGCACCCGGAAAGCTGCAGCGCTTTTCAAACCGCCAAACGGCCATTGGCCGGGCGGCTAATGGTTAAAGAATTTATTTGTCTTGCACTGCTGAACATAAGTATTTGAACACCTGAGGAAATCAGTGTTAATATTTGGTACAGAAGCCTTTGTTTGCAATTACAGAGGTCAAACGTTTCCTGTAGTTCTTGACCAGGTTTGCACACACTGCAACAGGGATTTTGGCCCACTCCTCCACACAGATCTCCTCTAGATCTGTCAGGTTTCGGGGCTGTCGCTGAGCAACATGGAATTTCAGCTGCTGACTTTTAATAAACACACACTTACCTGTCCCAGGGTCCAGCGATGTTCTCACCTGACTTTTTATAAACACACACTTACCTGTCCCAGGGTCCAGCGATGTTTTCACCCGGAATGTTCCTTCTCTCCTACTTGTATCCATGGTGCCAACGTCTTAACTGTGGGCACCAGGCTGTGACAGCTTGCAGCTTCACAGCCGGGTGCCCACTGCGCATGCGCGAGTCGTGCTCCGCATCTGGATTGGTCTGGAAGTCTTCTGAGACCTGTGAGACCATGGGAGAAAGGAAGGGGCCAAACTTCGGGGAAACTTCGCCGCGGCAAACTGAGCCGGAGGTGGGAGCGGGTAAATGACAAAAACAGCAAACAGCTTTTAATCCCTTCTTCCCCATTCTGATTCTCTGTTTGAAGTCATCTTCACCACCCCTACATGCCTAAATGCACTGAGTTGCTGCAATGTGATTGGCTGATTAGAAATTTGTGTTACCAAGCAATTGAATAGGTGTACCTAATAAAGTGACCAGTGAGTGTATACACTTATACAATAAATATGATAGTAAAGTGATTCTTCTCCAAGTGCCTCCATAGCAAGCTGCTTGCTATGAGGACACTCGTGCATGCTCAATCTACCCCCCCCTGCTCTCTGCTCAGAGGATTTGATTGATTGACAACAGAAGCCAATGAACCTCACTGCTTTTGAACCTCTTGTGAGAAAGGGAAGAGAAGAACAGCACTGTTGAAGACATGCACAGCGATGAATCAAGATTGAGCTCAAGCAAATATTTAAGGGGGCTGGAGGGAGCCGACATTGAAAGATTTTTAACCTTAATACAGAGAATGCATTAGGGAAAATCTTTTACCTTTACAACTACTTTAATAACTTTAGGTTTGTTTGGTTATCATCTACTAGCTGCAGATAAATTAGCTTTTGACTGATTCATTAAAAATCTGAGCAGGTCGAAAGATAACATCTACAAATAATAAGTTTACCATTCTCAAAGAAACATACTAGAATGCTGGAAAGAAAACCAAGCTATTTATATGTGCCTTAGGTAGCAGACCGCCTCACTTCCACTGCACAAGTAACTAGAGAAGTCTGTATGTACATCTAGAGCAATGCAATCTGTAATATGCAGTAACCTTAAGCAACTAATTAGATAATAAACATCCTTTATTGTAACTACAGTATGATAGGTCACAAAAGCATGATTTCCCAAACTATAAATCCCTGATGCCCAACCTGTGGCCTGGGGTCTGCATGTGTCCCTTTGGCACTTCTAGTGAGGCCCTGGAGGGCCCTTGCTTACAATATTCTGTTTTAATGTTTGCTCAAGCCAGTGAAGGAAAAATCCTCTCTACACTGACATCTAGTAATTAATGGTTTGGTTTACTTCTTTCCTGCTTTTTTTCTGAGCTGTTGATCCTTTATGTTTTTTATCTTTTCTTTTATAATGAATTTTGCTGATAGAAATAACAATAAAGGCACATGTGAATGTAGACATTTTGACTAGTAAAAGGGCTGTAATAGCATGGATCTCCCCAGTTTATGTCTCTTGAAGCACCCAACCCCCCCCCCCCCCAGTCTCCAACTCCAATGGCATGTTTGTAGTCCTTGCCAACTTCCTGCTGCATGTCTGCAGTTTGACAAGTTTTTGTAGCTTTACATGTACTCAAAATTATGTTGGGCTTCCATTGATTTCTATGCATGGCCACTCAGCTGAGCATATAAATACACAGTCTGTCAGAGACCTGCAGACAGGGCCACTGCTAGAAACCATGGGGCCCCATACAGCCAAACTGACAGCCCCCCCCCCCCCGCCCCCTCAAAAAAGCACAGTTTACTATGCTTCAGTTATGAATGAACACAGTGAGTGTTATTTATCACTCATGTTCATTCAGGAAAGGGAGGAGCTGGTAAGTACAACATACAGTATTTACCAGACCCTCCCAGAACTCTCCATTCTGAAGGATTATATTGTGTGCTTGCAGCTGCCGAAAGGAAGGAGAGGAGGGAAGCTGGCAGCATTGTGGGGGTGGGGAAAATGTATGGTGCACAGGGAGGGTTGTGGGTGTGGCGGGGGGCAATTACTGGAACTGATCCCCTGTATAGCTCACTCTGCAGCAACTGAAAGCCAGAGAGAGGGAGAGCAGAAGAAGCCAGCTTTCAGTTGCTGCAGAGAGAGACATACAGGGGATCAATTCCAGTAATTGTCCCCCTGCCATGCCCATCACCCTCTCTGCCCGCATCCAATTCGCCCAGCTGTCTGGGCCCCCCTACTGGCCTGGGCCCTGTACAGGAAGACTGGTGGTACCCCCTTAACCACGGCCCTGCCTGCAGAGCAGTGCAAGGAAAATGCAAATAAGACACACAGAAAACCATTGCTTTCTGAGCAGCCGTGCAGAGAGCTGTGTTTTTCTTATGTTGGGAAACACAGCTCACTTCACAAGTGTGAACAGGTCCTTAATGTAGGACTTTGGTTACGTTCACACTAGCTTTGTCAGCAGGCGTCAGACAGGCGTTTGGGAAGTGTTTTTAACACTTCTCAAATGCCTATGAAAATTCTGCACATGGCAGCACACAGTGCTGTTCACTCTGAAGCGTTAGCATTGTGTCGCGGCAAAACTGACGCCTCATGTCAAGTCAGGAGTTTAAGCCTCCCATTCAAGTCTATGGTGCTGCTCC
Source organism: Staurois parvus (assembly GCF_062004578.1). Taxonomy (NCBI): domain Eukaryota; kingdom Metazoa; phylum Chordata; class Amphibia; order Anura; family Ranidae; genus Staurois; species Staurois parvus. The sequence goes on along the minus strand of NW_028317797.1, from coordinate 6,804,780 downwards.
ACAAATGCCTGGCAGGCGTTTGCGAGGCGATTGCGGAGCGTTAATACCATTTAACTTCATTATAGGTGTTTGTGGCACGGTTTTAACGCTTGGCAAATGCTTATCAAATGCTTCCCAAATGCCTGTCTAACGCCTGTCAAATGCTATAGGGGCACTTAGCAAGAGTTAGAAATAAGTGTGAAGGAGCCCTAAAAGACTTGATGACCTTTGTCATGACAGCTATCTTATACTGTACATTACTGCCAAAATACAAAGTAATGCCTCAGAATTTTGTGTGTTTTGGTGAGCAAGTCACAAGGTGCTTTTAAAATGCATTCCAGCATGCCTCCTTAAGCCTAGGTTCAAACATAAGCATAAAATGTATTTGCAGCAGTTCGATTGCATGCATTTTGTGCTTGAACACAACAGTGTTTTTGAATGCGATTTTGGAGATAGAGTCTCTCTCTCTCTGATCACTCTGGTAGGGAAATGCACTGAAAAACGCATTGCTACCTACAGTTCCCATTGAACTTTATAGCATGAAAATTCCCCAAACTCACATGAGTTTCCCCATACCCCAAACTCACATGAACCTTTTCCGAAAATGCACTGTGTACGTCATCCATAGAAACACATTTGATTTCACCTGTCATGCTAATACGCATGCTCAAAACACATCCCAAAAACAGACGTGTGAACCACGGTTGATGGATGATATAGACATTCAGAATTGAATCCCTGTTTATCAAACTTTAATTTTTAAAGTCTAGCCTTTTCACAGATACTGTATAGACACACAATTCTCAAGAACCAGCAACACTATTTAAACAGAAGTGGATACTCAGGGGAAAAAAAAGAAGCAAACCATACAAACAGTAGGCTGAGTAAATGTAACAGCTAATCATCCACTGTATAAAGTATTTAGGCACCCTTTAGTTTTTTCAATGTTGTTATGTTGAAGCCCATACTACAGTTGTTTGAATTAGTTTTTTTCCTCATTTATCATTCAGTACCCCATAATGACAAAAGGAAAATAGAATTTTAGAAATGCCTGTGAATTTACAAAAAAGGAAAAAATTGAAATACCACATGTACCAAGTATTTAGTCAGTGCTTTGTTGAAGCACCTTTGGCAGAAATTACAGCCTCAAGTCTTTTTGGGTATGACGCAACAAGCTTTGCATACCTGGATTGGGGGATTTTCTGCCATTCATCTTTGCAAATCCTCTGAAGCTCAGCCAGGTTTGATGGGGACTATCGGTGGACAGCCATTTTCAGGTTTCTCCAGAGATGTTCAATAGGGTTCAAGTGAGGGGGTTTGGATGGGCCACTCTAGGACATTCACAGAGTTGTCTCTAAGCTACTCCTGTGTTGTCTTGGCTGTGTGCTTAGGATAGTTTTCATGTTGGTAGGTGACCCTTTGACCCAGTCTGAGGTCCTGAGCGTGGTGGAACAAGTTTTCATGAAGGATATCTCTGTACTTTGCTCCATTCAGCTTTCCCTCAACCCTGATTAGTCTCCCAGTCCCTGCTCCTGAAAAGCAGCCCCACAGCATGATACTGCCACCACCGTGCTTCACTGTTGGGATAGTATTGGGCAGGTGATGAGCGGTGCCTGGTTTCCTCAAGACATGTTTAGAATTGAGGCCAAAAGTGTTCAATCTTGGTTTCAGACCAAAGATCTTGTTCCTCACAGTTTGAGCCCTCCAAGTGGGCATTCAAGTGTTTTGTACTGAGGAGAGGCTTCTGTTTAGCCGCTCTGCCATAAAGCTCAGCTAGGTGGAGTGCTGTGAAAATGTTGTCCTTCTGGAACTTTGTTCCATCTCCACACAGTATACCTGGAGCTCAGTCAGAGTGACAATCGGGTTCTTGGTCACCTCTCTTACTAAGACCCTTCTCCCCTGATTTCTCACTTTGACTAGGCAACCAGCTCATGGAGCTCTCTGAAGTTTGCAGGCAGTTCCTTTGACCTCATGGCTTTTACTCTGATACAGTATGCATTGTCAGCTGTGAGGCCTTTTATAGAGAGGTGTGTGCCTTTCCAAATCATATCCAATCTATTTAATTTACCACAGATGGACTCCAATCAAGATGTAGAAACATCTCAGCAACGATCAGGAGAAATGGGAGGCACTTGAACTAAATTTCAAGTGTTGTTGCAAAGGGTCTGAATACTTATGCCAATGTGACATTTCAGTTTTTGCTTTTTCATAAATTTGCAAACATTTCTAAAATTTTGTTTTCACTTTGTCATTATGGGGTACAGAGTGTGGAAAAAAAACATTATTTCCTTTGGCCTCATGCACACTACAGCTACAGAAAAAAAAAAAACAGCTTTTAACAGGCATTTGACATTTTTCTTTTTCTGACTCTAAACACCATGTTAGCTTTTGTGTCCATGCACACAGAGGCATTTACAGACATTTAGAGGCAGGGGCGTTTATGGGCAGAAATCTGAATGCACCAAAGTCATGTTCAGGAGAGGACCGGTTGAGCAAAAAAAATGCCTGACACACCTAAAAGCGTGTAAACGTGCTCAACTTTCATTCATTTCAGTGGACAGAATAAATGAATATTCTGCCCAATGAAATAAACACCCATGATGCAGCTAAACACTTTTGGAAGATGGTTTTCGGCATGTGTTTAAAGCTGCTTTTCTCCTACCAGTCCAAAGTTACTAAAATCTGGTTGACTGCTTTGGAATACTATAAATACTGTACATTTTATTTTAATATATCCATTTTTATTTAACTTAGTGCATTTCAACACATTAATAACATGACGTCCTATTGTATTCATAGACCTTCACTTGGGGGATGTGATTGGGGTGAACAGACTACACCTAAAAACATTGAAACTAGAATGTGTCATCCTTTCCCATTAGGAGGCATGCAAACATGACACATGACAAAATACACTAAAGCACCTCATTACTGAAATAAGTGCAGTGCACACATTTCATAAACATCTCCTTCACAGCAATGTGTTTAAACCAAGTCTACACATTTGCGTTGCGGCAACCTGAACTGTGCTGCATAAGTGGCACCCCAACACATCACACATTGTGGATTTAGTTCACCACAATGCACAGATGTGAGCCAAAGATGCTTTGTGATCTGCTGGAAAAAAGGTGCAAGCCTGTTCATAGATCTATTGTGGTGGGTTGGCAGCCTTTTCCAAATAAATAGCCTGCCTTAACTTGCAGCACAAGTTAATGTGCATGCGGTAACGCACTGCAAATATGTAAATCTGAATCTTTAAAATGAAATACGTGTGAATTAATTGATTTCAGGACAGAAAAGCCTATGATCAGTTAATACCTGTGCACACACTATGTCTAGACTATAGTTGCTGTCAGGTATCCAAATTCAGCTGCGCTTTAAAAGAAAAAAAATAATCAGAAATAAAATCCTTTTTATATAGATGTCTATAGAACCACTTTATTTTAGACAAGGATGAGTGGTTTACAGGAAAATTGTGGCACATAATGCTATTGCCAGGTAATAAGAAACTTAATTTCATAATCCTGTGCTGTAGACTTATTACAAATCAATTGTCTGAATAAGTGTCTATAAAATGCTAGTCATTTTGGAGACTGCAGTAAATGAACAGGGAAATACAATAAAATATAGAAAACATTATTACTTTTCCAATCAATATTTTATTCATTGCAATGTCAAATTCAAAAGTGTTAAGCTACCGTGACAAAACAAAGTCACTAACAGATTATATTGTATCGCACATAATGGAAATTGAAGACACAAATGATGAAGCTTTGCAATCAAGCATAGTCATTTTGGTTGTTTCATCTGAAGCTTATAACGTTCATGAGAATTATATATGTACACTGTGATTGTTTAGTTCACTACTAGGTCAGGTAAATCACAAGCTTATGTCATGTCATCACAATGTCATGTGTATGGGCACCACCAGACAAACCCAGTTGAAGGACTGAAAATAGAAGGTACTATTGGGAAGGTTACAAACTCTTGTCTAGTTATTGTTGTTTGCCTTGAGATAGGTCAACATCAAAGGATTTGGAGAAAAATAAACTTGTATGCCCAGGTGACCTGATTGTGCTTGTTAAGGAAACAATATGCTAAAATCTGCTAAAAACCCTTTCCTGGCATTTGGATTGCACTTGTACAACCAGCAGTCCTTTGAGGCTTGTGGCCCCCACTAATACAAATTCTTTACCATTTCTGATCAACTTGGTGAATAGGGAACCCACAGCATGCCAGAATAACCCACAGAAATAAAACAACAAGGCTTATTTAATTTTGTGACGCAATCTTGGCCAGATCTCAACTGAAATGAATAACTCTGATCACAAATGCATAAAATACCTTGGCTCATGAAGGGGATATACTTGATATGGCATACGAACTAGATATGGCATACCTACCTTTTTTTTTTTTTTTTTTTTTTTAAAAAGGCTGACTAACTTGTGAGATGTTTAATAAGAAAAAGTGCATGTTTATGGGAGCTGAAAGTAAGTCTCCATGCATCGGTTACTGAAGATAACCTGTGCTCTGCATGCTCCTCAGAAACAACTGAAATTAGGTCATCTATTTCCACAGGCATGTGCAACTCACTGTCACTACTGGAGAAAATGAGAGCCAGTTTGGTTAAATTATTATTGTCTGTAAAGATAATGCATTGGATATCCCTCAAACTGTGGATATTTATTTGGTTAAAAGTTGAAGATAAAGAACACAAGCCTGGAAGCAATGCTTCATCATGTACGAGAGCAACAGATGTGTTTGTAAGGGCTAGCCATGTATAAACACCCTGTGTCTTTCCTGTTTCAACTTTAACGGCTGTGTACATCAACAAGCGCATATCTCCTAATGGTGGCTTTAAACCATTGGTGTTCTCATGAAGGAGATAGACCATATCTGCTAATGTATTTTTGAAGTTACAAGTCAGTTTAAAGCCATTAGAGCAGACAATGTCAGATGCATCGGCATTCCAGTCAGTTGACAGTTCCATCAGATCCATACTCAGCAATGGATGACTGATGAATCTTTCATAGTTCAATTCAGGCATCAGCATTTTTGCTAAGTCTTGACATAGCTGCAGGGTACAGTGATTGTCAAATGTATATACAGCCAGAGGCGAGGACTCAAATGTCCCCAGGAGGCATACACTTTGTCCTCCAAAACAAATGTGAAGTTCTTGCAAAGAAGTCAGAGGTAAAGAACAAAAAAGTTTTGGAGCATAGCCCATAAATAAAATAAAGAAAAGATCTGATGTGAACATAAGTAAACAGGCTGGCTGGGGTTCTTGAAGATTATTGCAGCCCAAAGAATGCCAATATAGACCTTTAAACTGATTCTTGTCAGCATGAAAGCCTGGCAATGTGCCAATGAAGTAATCCAAAAGTTCACCAGAAGAGTAGTCCACCAATTTGAAATACATATTAGGAAACTTCAGGAATGCAAGTGAGACCAGACTGGCACTTTCTCCTGTGGCAGCATAGCGTTTTTGGCCATCAAAATCTTCTGATCCTTTTCTAAGAGACAATTCAAACAGCACCAGCCGTTCAGCATTATTATCCTCTCTATCTGATTGGCCAATGCTGTAAACCTTTATCTTGTTGTCATATGCATCAGACGTAGTGAAACCTTTATTTAGCCTGTTTGACTCTGTGAACGGTAAATACTTTCCAAATGGCAAATCTTTAACAAGCGAAAGACCCCGAATGTTCTGTGCGCTATCAGCTTGTTTGCCATACAATTCTTTAGCTTGCTTAATAACATTTTGAATGGTTGGCAGATTCCTCATTTTAAGAAGATAAGAAAACTTGCTAAAAAGACTTTGCAGGTTGTATTTTTGATGTGTTATATTTTGGCACAAGGAGTTATCCCTGTTAGAATCAGAGTCATGCTGGTAAGCAGGAGACTGCTGGAAGATACCCTGGTGAGTTGGGCAGCAAAGCTTGTTCTCCTTTAACTCATTTTCAGGAAGCATATTGGTCTCAGAGAGATTACAGTGAAATATATCATTGCACTCAGGTTGCTCATTATCAAGCGTCTTCATCTCGGAGGAGGACATCTGCTGGAAGAAAGTGCGGTCAGATTCCATTTGAAAGAAATCGCGGTCACCAGATACACTTTCTAAATGCTTCCCTTTGGTCTTGGCAGGAATTTTCTGAGCAGCAGATGAAATATTTTGATGAGAGCATTTGCTGTTACAGAGCTCTCTACTGAGAAGGTGACTTGGTTCACGTTCTGTGTCAGACAGAAAGTCAAAATATTCACTAATGGATGATCTATTTTTCCCTTTCTCATTCTCTTCTTTCAAATGTTTCTCTTGAGAGTCAGAACATTTTCTTGTGAAGCAAGAATATAAATTAGCAGTCACAGGATTTAGATTTTGCCTTTCAACAACTGCCATCCTGGCTTGTCTCGTAGGCGGCAACGGGATAGATCCAATCTCAAGAAAAGATACCTTTCCAGGGTTTGCCTGAGGTTCTTGTATTTTCTGTTTAAAATGTTAAAGACAGGAAAGAGTCCAATATTTCCTTTTTGCACACACATAATTTTCAAAGAAAAAAATCATGAATTTTGTGATTGGTGCTGATTAGGAAATTAGCCAGATTTCCATCACTTACTTTACAATATTTTACATCATTTAAAGTATTGTTTTGGTAGAGTTTTCCCAAAATGTTATGCTTCAACTCCCATTTCCTTTGAGTTTACATACATATATTTTGCTAATCCTATCATGCAGCTGAAAAAAGATTATAAAAATAAATTTCAATTTTAGTTGCAAATGTGTTGGTGTCATGGACACCAGATACATACAGATTAAACCAACTACTAAGCAAGAGTCCCTGTAATGACACATCAAGACAAATTGTAGATTGTCAATGATAAAACAGGGAAATCTAAGTTGAACATATTGTTTACATTACAGAAGGAAATTAAGTGTGAATATAAAACTCAGAAGTAATTTAAAATAAGCTGACATGACCTAAAAAGTGAAGGTGAAAATACCTCTGGCAGCATGTTTTAATTTTTAGATTTATTACTTTGGAGCTTTTTGATTAGAAGCCATACACAAGGCTTTGATGTCTCCTTCAGTCCAAAAACAAGTATTGCCTCTTTCAAGGCCAAACTATACTCCATCACTGAACTGCTAATGCCAGAGCCTCTATGGTCCCCTGAAGTTTTGACATCTGCTAAAAGGCTGTGGGAGTGGCTAAGTGCTAGGAATGAATGGGTCCCAATCTTGACTTGGAGACAAGTAAAGGTTCCATGTACAACCTAGGACTAGAATCCAAGAGGATGTGCAGGGACGCAGGTCAATTTACATGTATCACTGGGAACTGGCTGAATTTCGGTATGTGTGTACCCCCGTCTGTTCAGCAGAAGCTGACCAGTTTCTGTTGAATAGTCCTACTGGAAAACCAGCACTCTATCACTTGATGTGGAGATGTGTCAGGCTTTTTTCGTTCAACCTGCTGTCAGTGTATACCCTGCTTAACATGTGTATTTGCAGATACCATAAGGTGCCTGCACTTCAGCCCAATTTTTACTTTAGGTGCTTTTGAGGTCAGGTAAGGTTAACTTTATTGGTTACAGCAGTCATACCCTGCAGTTTCGATAGACTAAAATATAATGTACATGACATCATGAACGACTGCAACAGTTCTTTGTTAATTACAGAAGAATGCCATCTGACATATTCAGCCAGATCCCTTTTGTCCTTCGTCGATTCATTGTGTGGATTTAGATTAGTAGTATGACCCAACGTCAAGAACATTCATGTAACATGAGCATGCATGTCTAGGTCACTTAGTAAAAAAAAAAAAAATCTAACACTTCCTGAACATGCTATGTCCTAACCAATTAAACAACACTACAATCTATTCTGTTGCCTACAAAACTAGAATCTTTATTGTAGTTTACAGGATTTCAACCCCAGTAGCGCTGCAGTGCAGCATTTCACATCTGCATCTAGTAAGATAGCTGAAAAAGGCAATAAAAATAGAGCAGTGTCACCTACAAACCAAGGTGCTGACAACACTAAGCCTATGCAATTACACTATGTGATACACATATAACAGCTGCAGCTGCAGTTCTGGTCAGCCTGTGTTTCCCTTACACAGTAATCCCATGCTTCTGTAGGTGGAAAAACTGTAATGATCACATGAAAGAAATGTTTAATATTTAGGGTAAGTCAGAGGGCTTAAAACTGTCCTATCTCCCTTGGGGACTTAGTTTCTTAGAATTTCAGGTCTGCCACCATGCCATGGCTGTCAAGAGGGAGTCTTCCTATGCATGCAGCATCTTATATTAATGCAAAGTGATTATATTAATTTGCTACAAGCAGGAGTTATGAAGGGAAAAGCTCATCATTGCAGTTGTAAGAAGTATACAAAACCAGTGGTCAAACCATAACTAAAATGTAAGTCGAGGGAGGTCTCACCCTCTACTAAACGAAGATCAATATCAATTTGATGTGACTAAAAATATAATAAAATAAACATCATCAATAGATGGTAACTCTTTGTCATAAAGGTGTCACCTATGATGGCTAGACAGAAACATTTCATGATCAGGTATAGAAGCTAATGGGGTAAGTTAACTGAACCAAAGTATTCTGTTGAAAAAAGAATAGCAAAAATTTCCCACCACCTTTAAAATGAGGTTTAAATCAATCTACATAACACTAAATCAAAGTGAATCATTAGTCATGCAAATTAATTTCCATGTCCCAAAAGGCATCGGATACATACCTCATACTTCATTTTTCTCTGAGTAATGCTGTTCAAAAAATTGTCTTTTCCCTGAAAACAACAAGTAACTTGTGAGAAGCATGCTACTAAAATATTCACACAATGATGGTCTTTCCTTATAAACTAAACTTAATCCCAATAACACAGAACAACCTGTCAAATTCCAGGTTTTCTTTTTGCCAACTGTCATTTTTCAGCTTGAGTTTTAAGTAATATTAAAAGTTTTTTTTTTTAAAACCAGTTCAATATTGGGCAATTTCACCCCCTTCCTAACCAGACAGATTTAAAGATTTCAGCGCTGTCACACTTTGAATGACAATTGCGCTGTCATGCAACACTGTACCCATATGAAATTTGTATCTTTTTTTTGAGACAGTGCTTTCTTTTAGTGGTATTTAATCACCACTGGTCTTTTTATTTTTTGCTAAACAAAAAAAAAAAAAAAAGACTCGTTCTGGGAGGACTTCTATAGACCAGAACAAGAGAATCGCACTGTAGCCATCTTTTGGCTATAGTGAAATATTAAGGTGGTTAAATAACAAACATATCATACTTACCTTTTCTGTGCAATGGTTTTGCACAGAGCAGCCTCGATCCTCTTATTCTAGGGTCCCCAGCCAGCGCTCCTGGCTCGTCCCCCTTGACAATCACAGCCAGAGGGCCAATGAGGAAAGGGGGGGTCTATGTGTCTTATGGATGCATAGAGTGGGGCTTAGGAGTGAGCACGCCCCAGTGCCCCCATAGCAAGCGGCTTGCTATTGGGGGCAGTGGTGTTCTCCCTTGTCCCTCCCCTCTCCACCCTCTCCCCATTGACTCACTAATGGTGACAGTGGGAGCCAATGAGGAGAGAGACCCGGTACAGCCAAGGCTTACATGCACTTCGCTGAATCGAGAGGGGGGGAGCAGCACACAGGCTTTTTTTTTTACCTTCATGCAACCACTTTAAAGTGGAACCATGGAATCCTCCCCCAGGTAACATAATATTATTACCTTGCCCCTCCCAGTAGATCACCTCTTGTAAGAGGCCAAACTGTCCACCAGCTAAAGTGGCAGTTACAGTTATGGAAGTCCCTGTCTCAGCTGTTAAATAGGAGCATTTGTCAATCATCCTGCAGGGGCATAGATCACAGCAAACTAGATGACAGCACAGCTGCCTGTAGATCACAAAGAAGGGTGACAAAGCTCCTGCAGCATTGGTAGCTGGTGGTTACCCTACTAAAGAAGGCCTCAGAGAGCACAGACAGTGGCAGGATCAACAGTTTTTTTTAAACATTTACTTATATATAAAACAGATTTACAAGGAAAAAGAGAACTATTTACAGAATTCTAGTATTTGGGTTTACATACACTTTAGGTTTAACTAGTGACATTATGTTGTTCCCTTAGACACTATCACTTGTCCAAATAAAGGTTTTGCAAAGCAGGACACACACACAGAAGCTGAACTGCAGGAATTACACAAAAAATACCATTGTAGTGGGGCTCCCTCGCATGTCAAGGGTTAAATGCTTGTTAAAGTTAGGGGTAAAATAATAAGGTGTAATATTTACGTTCCTCCACCAGGCACCCTTCATCTGTGCAACTGGTCCCCCAAAGCCTCCTTTCTAAGGTGCTTAAGCCAGCAGTCACACACTGACATTATCATATGCAATGCAAGGGCAATAGTTCTGCCTTGTATGTGAGGGCAGAGAGGGATCACCCACAATAATCTGGCGCATTCAACAGAAGAGGTGAGCGCCAAGGCCTACTGAAGCAAGAAATAAGCTAAGTATAAGCTAAGTATAGTAGCTTTTTTTCTACTTCTAGACTTAACTAGCATTTAACCCTCACAGTGTGTGTGTGTGGGGGGGGGGGGGGGGGACTGCAAGGTCAGTTACGCGACAATCACTTAAATTCAAATAAATATGGTTATTCAATCTCCTTTAGATTTATCAACAGCAATCTACTGTGAGGGCTTACCTTGTGGGGTGTAAAACTGAATAGCTCATTTAGATCAGGGATCTCAAAACTTTCCAAATGGGCATTGGTTTTAATGGGAGGAATAGTGACCCACTGTATAAGTGGGAGGAATAGCACCTCATCTTTGGTGTCAGCGGGAGGAAAAATGCTCCATCACTGGTGTCAGTGGATGGAACAGTGACCCATCATAGATGTCAGCGGATGTAATGGTGACCCATTACTGATGTCAGTGAATGGAATGGTGCCCCGTTATTGAAGTCAGCGGATTGACTTGTGTCCCGTCACTGATGTCAGCGGATGGACTGGTGCCCTGTCAGTGGATAGACTGGTGCCCCATCATTGATGTCAGTGGATGGACTGTTGCCCAGCACTGATGTCAGTGGATGGACTAGTACCACATTATTGTTGTCAATGGATGGAATGGTGCCCCAAGGGCCAGATATAGGCAAGCAAAGGGCCACATCGGGCTGTGGGCCGCAGTTTGGAGACCACTGACTTAGATGACCTCACAATGCATAGTTGTTCGTAAATCTAAAGATTATTGTACTTATATTATGCATTGTAATGTTGGAAGCCAGCTATTAGATATATAATGACTCTACACACAGCAGGACAGGTGATGCTAAAGTTCTTTGTAATATTTTAAAGCAGTAGAGGAGTTTAACCCCATGAGGATATCTTAAATGTCAAAGGAACAATGTAATGCACTAATCATAGTGCTTGGTTCACTCAGCCACTGAAGGAAAATTGGTTACACATATATGGAGCACAGATAATAGATCCACAATGTTAATGAGGTACCCCATTTAAATTGATACACTCCAGGAGGAACATGGTAAATATTTGTTGTTAAACAAAATAAAATATAAAAAACTGGGAAACACTGTTCTGGAGCATCCTTTATAAATGACCATTGAGCTTGCAGGAACTGAATATACCCTAGGATTTTTATATAGAAACTTCTGATCTATTGGGAGTTTACACAAACAGTTCACAACTAGGTTTGATTTTCTAAGATTGGTGACTTGGTGCCACTGCTCTGAAAGAAAATTCAAGGTGGTGCCTTGTTTAATTTGCAAATGTGATGGGAGGCCATGTGGGTCACTAAGGAGGCTCAAGAGGCAGAGGGGGAAGAAGACCAACATCAACTTTAACAGCCAAGATACACATATAAAACTTTAGCTGTCATTGTATACTGATCATTCTGACGTAGTATTAGCTATAGCAATCCTTTTATTGATGTGTCTTCAAACTCCAGAACACCACCTAAAGCCTAATTGAAGTCACAGACATATGCAGTCAGATAACTTCTTGTGCTAACAAACTTTTCATATTCTTACCTCTATTTACTTATACTGTAACAGTAGTTTTTCATGATGTCTAAATATGATTGAGTAGATCAATAGGAACATGAAAAGACTTGGAGCTCCAAGTAAGGGATTTGCACTTATGTCAATGTGAAAAATGCAGCTTGCTTCTAGGTGCATTCAACCTGCATTTGAGATTCTTCTTAGATCATTCTGGGTAATGAACAGGTACATTTTTCCTGCAGTCGAACTATTTTTGATCTCCTAAGTTGCATCAACCTGTTTTCACATTAAATTATATGAGGAGAGAAGCAGTTTTGACATGAAGTAGAACAGCCCATCAACACTGGCCTTAATGCACATAGATAGGATGTGACCTGTGTCTTTCTCTGTAATCCTGGTCTGTGGAAACACCCGTTTTGAAGTATGTTGCTGTCACTCAGCTCTCCCAGCACAGAGCACCACAGGCATTCAAACACTGAGGTTCTTTGTTAAAATATGGACAATGCCCCCGGAAAATATTATACATACACTCACTGTCCACTTTATTGGGTATACCTTGCTAGTTCCGGGTTGGACACCTTCAGAACTGCCCTAATTCTTCGTGGCACAGATTCAATAAGGTGTTGGAAACATTCCTCAGAGATTTTTGTCCATATTGACATGATAGCATCACGAAGTTGCTACATATTAGTCGGCAGTACATCGATGATGCGACTCTCCTGTTCTACCACATCCTAAAGGTGCGCTATTGGATTGAGATCTGGAGAAGGCCATTGGAGTACAGTGAATTCATTGTAATGTTAAAAAAACCAGTTTGAGATATTTCAGCTTTGTGACATGGTGCATTATCCTGCTGGAAGTAGCCATCAGAAGATGGGTACACTGTAGTCATAAAGGGATGCACATGGTCAGCAACAATACTCAGGTAGACTGTGGCATTTAAAAGATGCTAAATTGGTACGAAATGTGCCAAGACAATATCCCTCATACCATTACACCACCACAATTAGCATGAGCCGTTGATACAAGGCAGGATGGATCCATGCTTTCATGTTGTTTACGCCAAACTCTGACCCTGCCATCTGAAGGGTGCAACTGAAATCGAGACTCATTAGACCAAGAAACGTTTTTCCAATCTTCTATTGTCTAATTTTAGCATGCCTGTGCTCATGGTAGCCTCCGTTTCCTGCTCTTAGATGACACGAGTAGCACCTGGTGCGGTCTTCTGCTGCTGTAGCCCATCTCCTTCAAGGTTCAACGTGTTGTGCATTCAGAGATGGTATTCTGTATACCTTGGTTGTAACAAGTGGTTATTTGAGCTAATGTTGCCTTTCTATCATCTTGAACTAGTCTGTCCATTCTCCTTTGACCTCTGACATCAATAAGGCATTTTCATCCACACAACTGCCGCTGGCTGGATATTTTTCATTTTCAGACCATTCTCTGTAAACCCTAGAGATGGTTGTGCAAGAGAATCCCAGTAGATCAGCAGTTTTTTAAATACTCAGACCAGACCGACTGGCACCAACATGCCACATTCAAAGGCACTTAAATCCCCTTTCTTCCTCATTCTGATACTAGGTTTGAACTTCAGCAAGTCGTCTTCACCACATCTAGATGCCTAAATGCATTGAGTTGCTGCCATGTGATTGGTTGATTAGCAATTTGTGTTACCAAGTAATTGAACAGGTGTCACTACATAAAGAGGCCAGTGAGTATATGTGTCTGCATGATTCCACTTGTATGAAAAATGTATCCCGCTTAACTATTAGTGCCTTTCCACCCCTCTCCAATGCAATGCATTGTGCAAATGCATGTTCATTTTAAATGGCACCTAGACACACTAAGGCTGGGGGGGGGGGGGTTGTTACATCTAGTTACTAAGGATGACAGCAGTCCTGGAAGAAGCTGGCAAATAACAAAAATATATATATTTTTTATTAAATCATTCTCACTTTTCTGCTGCTCATATTCCACAGTTTGGAACCAATTTCCTTTCATATAATTTACTTGCCAGATTTTTCTAGTGCTGCTGTCAATTTAAAGCAGTTTTAAAGACAATTTGTAAAAAAAAAATAACAAACATGTTAGAGCAGCCCCAAATCTCCTCTTCTGGGGACACCACCGATGATTTTGGCTCATCCTCTTTTGTGTTTACCCCACAGCAAGCGCTTTCTATGACAGTAGACGTGCAAGCTCGATCAAGAGCCGGGTTGTGTGCATCCATTGACACACATAACATGGCTCGGCCCTGCCCCCCACTCTCTACTCACAGGATTGGACTGACAGCAGCAGGAGCAAAGTTTGTGAGAGTAGGGTGACAGGAAAGAAAACCGACAGATGGGCACAGCAATGGATCAATACAGGACTCAGGAAATGCAGGAAATAGATTAAGGCAAAAAAAAGTTTCACCTTTGGAACCAGTTTCAGGGCTAACGAGCAGAACAGCCATCTAGTAATGGGGGTTGCATTCTGTGCCCAGAACGCAGGCTCCAGGTAATGCTGCAAGGTGTAGCTACCATATACAGTAGATATAGGTTTAGTTTGCAATAGATTCGGGTTCTTTTTCTTTGGAATAGAGACGGAACGCAGTCAGCATTTCCCAAAGCATGTACATCATGTTATCACATAATATTTATTATTTAATTGGTTTAAGAACACTTTAATTGTGTACACTCAAATTCCCCTAAGGACACAGACTAAAAATTCAGAAATACGGTGCTCTATTTGATCAAAAACACTACCTTTGAAGAATACAGGAGAACCAATAATGCTTGGATAATCTTAGAACCTGCTACTAAGAGAAATAAGTCTACCCCTACCACACATTCCCTTGCAGCCCACATTTTGCTTTTTCCTTTTCCCCCTCCTTTCATACAAACCCCCCCTTATTTTTTTTTTTGCCTCCCCCCATCCCTGCCCTCTGCATCCCACCTCCTTCAGACCATTCTGGTTTGGTTGCAAACTGCAAGAGTTCCAACTGAACTGCCTGCGTCCTCATCCCATATACACATACGTCTTTATTCCTCAACACTCAACTGCCCTCTTGTTTGGTCCCCTGCCTGCTGGTTACTATCTCCACCACATCTCAGTTTACTCAAGGTGTTCCCATACTGCTCACAAGTTACATACCACCATTATACCTACTACACTCTATTTCCCATACACCTTTTTCCCCCTTTGTTATTCATGGACTAAAATAATTCTTGAGAAGACATCTATGTAAAAATATATTATAAGTGCACATTTAGTCCTGCAACAAAATAAATTAATGGCACGCACAAGGATATTTCAAACTGACTTTATTATGGTAATCTGGAAAGTTCTCATCTTAATGTTTAACTTTGATGTAGCCTCGCAACACTCACAAAATCATACAACCACAGACTATGTGCTTGATACTGGCATTTACTTTATACAGTATCTGTATAAAATAAAGAATATATATATTTTTTTTTTTCCCAAAATATGAAGCGAATACAAGAGTAAATATGTTACCTTTCCAGTTTCAGAAGAATAAGACAGACTCAAGCCGCTGAGGTCTTCAGAAGGCAAATTAATATTTTGCAGCCGTCGCTGTACTTCTTCTTCAATATATGCGTGTATTCTGGAAAAGCATTAATATGTTAAACAGACAGTCTGAAAGTAAATTGCACTTCTCTTGCTATAAGGGCCAAACAGAATTTTGTATACACTTAAGCCCAGCAATTTACACCCTTATATTGCACATAAAAAAGCTAACATAATCAGAAAGGGATATTTGTCAGCAGTATCCACTTACTGCACTATGCACCAGGCAATTTAGGTATAATCACATAAATACGCTAAAAGCAGGGAAAATTACATTTTTTACTACAATAATATTTTATGTGAAGGTACAGGCTGAAATAACAATACGTTTCCCTAAAACGATAAAAGCATTCGACCACAATATGTGGTTATTATAGCAGGGCCCATGTTGTACCATGCTTACTTAGCAGAGGATTTAAATAGGATTATATACCTGTCATCAGTCAACTGAAAGAAATGTGGCTGAGATTTCACCGGGCTTGCCGGAGAGGTGGCATGGGGAGGCTTTTCTTCTTGGGCTCCTGAAAGGTTTTTTGAAAGTGGATCAGCAGTCACATGTATCTTCTGCTTTAGCTGCTGGATTTCATGAGATAACCTGCATGTAATTCACAAGAGGCAACATTAGAATCTGCATAAAAGGGTTAGGTGGGGGCACCAATTTCTAAGACATAGTCAGGTGTATATCAGTACAGAAGTGTACAAAACACAAAAATATCTGTAGTAAGCAGACCGCACTTCAATAAAATCAGATCTCTTTCCCAAGATAATTTCACCCTGCTTGCTAAGGGTTAGGGCAACATGCACTTCCTTTCTGAAGAAACCCAAAATTATAGAAACCTTTTGGAATTAAGTACAAGATGGAATTTTAGTTAAACTACACTGGGTTACAGGATGGGTTCACCTTTAGGAACATGTTACACCCATATTTAGGCACTAATATATCAGCGCTGAAGCTGGACAAACCCTTCATTAGCATTTTCAGAAATTCAGCAATGGTGGCTTACAGATTTCGCACAGCCCAGGGTCCTTTAGAATATGATAGTCCCACTTAAAGGCAAAAACACCCATTCATAGTGAACTGAACAAGCTCTTCTCCCATCTCAAAACATTTTATAGAAAATACCCATATTTATCAGCTGCCTCCCATCCCCAGGGCCCAACCTTCCTATGACAATGGGTAATATCCCTCTCCTACACAGCCGCAACCATTCATTCACAGAGATCTGTGAATAAACTACAAGTCCCATTTGCCACCATGGCAGTCAGTCCTGTAGTTTCAATGGACTGTAAGCATGCTGATCAACACACTTGTAGTCCATTTACACTTCCTACAGCTCTGAAACTGACAGCCCGTATAGGCACAGGGATGTAGACAATGTCTGCAGGAGCCTTCTTTCCTGCAAAAATATGTGAATTTACGATTTGTTCATAAAAGTGAACCCTGTTTGACCTGAGGTTATCTAATGCATTCTTTGCATTAAGGTAAAAAAAAAAAAAACCTTCTGTGTGCTACTCCCCCTTTACCCCAGACCCCCCCATCCCCTTATACTTACCTGAGCCCAGTCTTGGACCAGCAATGTGCACAAGTGCAGGTCACTCCCTCCTCATTGGCTCGGAGACAGAAGTGAAAGGCACTGGCTGCTGCTGTTGTCAATCACAGGAAGTGAGGAGGGAGCGTGGAGCGTGGAGCAGGGCTGAGCATGCACAAGTGTTCCCCATAGTAAGCCACTTGCTATGGGGGCACTTAGCGGAAGGGAAGCAGACAGTGCCAGCAGGGGACCCCAGAAGAGGATTGTTCTGTGCAAAAGCATTCTTTTTTATTATTATTAAAAAACAACACAGGGGTCTTTACAATCACTTTACTTAGGCAGCCCTAGCATGTACCAGTTAACCTGAAAAACACTGACCAACCAGTTCCAGCCATCATTGTGCTATAGGCCAGGCGGGACTTTCATTGATCCTGGTGGATGGCATATGACTTTTTTTTTTGTACTGTCACCAGTCAGTGTCCCTGATCACTGCAACACCAGTTATATAATGACGCTGTACTGCACTGGTGACCGTATGTAATGGTATGTATCATGATATTTTTTTCATTTCTTCATTTTCCAAAAAGTATGACAAAAAGTTGCAACTTCAAAAAAACTTGCCATGCCTCTTGCTAAATACCATGGACTGTCTACTTTCCAAAAAGGGTAATTTGGAGGATATCTGTACTGTTCTGACATTTTTGGGCTGTAAGTACATCAGGACTGATTGATTTTCAGATATACATACTATAGTTTGTGGACTCTATAACTTTCCAACAGACTATATAATATGCACTGATTTGGGTTATTTTCACTAAAGAAATACAGTAGAATACATTTTGACCTAAACTTATGAAGAAGGACAATTATTTTTTGCAACATTTTATAACAGAAAGGAAGAAAAACTTTTCTTTTAAACTGTTCCTTATGTGTAATCCTGATGTTGCAGTAATGTCATTGTGGATTATGTAAGTACTGTTCCATTTTCTCTATTATCTTGATAATAAAAGTTGTTTGGATTAAAAAACCCCAGGGGCAATTAAATACCACCAAAAGAAAGCTCTAATTGTGCAAACAATATGAAAAACATTTAGTTTGGATACAGTGTTGCATGACCGTGCAATTGTCTAAAAGTGTGATAGCACTGAAAGCTGAAAATTGGCCTGTGCAGGAAGGGGATAAAAGTGCCTAGTATTGAAGTGGCTAATTTGCATACCTAAACAAATTTTATAAAATCAAGATGTTTTGCCACACTGTTTTAATGAAAACCCTGCTTTCTTTCTTTCTTTTTCTTTTGGGCTGACAAACGCAATACAGATGCAAAAATTGTTTTTTTTTCATTTAATTTTTCTTTCCATTTTTTAATTATGGAAGTGGTCATCGTAGTAGAGATGAGACTTTGCATCCTTATGTCAGAGCCTCTAGGAAGGAGAAATTTGAGCAGCAGAGAAGTGACATCATCAAATCTTACTCCAAAACTTCTGAGACTAGCTGTTAGAGGCTAGATACATTCACACTCCAAATATACAACTAAGAAAAACGAAGCTTCCATTCAGTGAGAACACATCTGGATTAATTATGGTAATGTTTGCCTTAAAGTAGAACAATACCTTTAGATTTAAACATTGCTGGTATGTAGGCTTTTATTGCAGAAGTGACTCTACGGGTCTCTTTTGCAAAAAAAAAAAAAAAATCCTCTTCTGTTTCTCCTACCTGTGGTAAGACTTGGTGCTGGAATAAATGATTATGGGAGTTAGGAGATCCCAGGTCAGGCAAATGAAACTGGCCAAACAGACTGACCTCAGAAAAAGGCAGGGCAAGGATAAACGTCACATCCCTTATTTTAAAATCCCATGTCCAGCCTTAACACAACCCCCCCAACCATTTTGCACCCAGCCCCTTTCCCTTGCAAATATTTTTCCCAAATTCTCTATATAGTGTACATTACAAAAATCCAGCTGTCTTCTGACCATTCAAGTAATATCCTGGGGTCCTTCCTCTTCTGCTCCAGTGTCAGTGGTAAGTAGTCCTAAAAGCTGCAGAGAAGGGCACTCTCATGGATTTGTTATCTGCAGAATTTTCATATGGATCCAGGGTGTGTGTCACTGACAGCCAGAGCTAAGGAAGCTAGTAGATTGATGCTGACCATCATTAAACCCGGAGGAGGACTGGAGCAGACGGCACTGGAATAAAGGTAAGGACTGCAGCAAAACAGCATTTTTCGTTTTAACAGAAGCTGAAGTTTTGCTTTCAATATATAAATAATATTTACATATAAAGTGCAGCACTAAAAATATAAATCCTGTATAATATCTTAATTAATATAAAGAAAAAGCTAAGAAAACACTGTGAAGTGAATAAATGAGTCCCAGTGTCAAAGGACACTGTAAAATGTCCTTAAGTGCAATCATATGTCTTCAATTACTAGAATGGTGGAGCCCCAAGGTGGAGCTAGGGCGTACGTCACCATGCATGTGCGCACACCTGTGGCCATTTTGGAACTGGGAACACGCTTTTTTTTGCCAGTATACAGCACTGTATAGGATCCTCTTTTATGTAAGTGCAATACTTTGGCTTGAATAAACTATGCATAGGATTCTACACTATGGGAAGCTCTTTTGTTCTATGTACATGCTTGACATCGATGATCCATACGGAGCGGGTGAACGCGGTCTGACCTATGGTTGGAGGCTGTTGAAGTGGCTGGAGCGGTTGCCATATGATTACATTTGTGCCCAATTTGACCATTCTATAACATGATGGTCAAATTCATCTGGTAAGCCTTCCTTAAGCACTGAGTAGGGTGACACGTGTTGCACTTGGATATGTCTGATCATTCTAGTAATTGAATAATCGCACTTAAGGACATTTTACAGTGTCCTTTGACACTGGGACTCATTTATTCACTTCACAGTGTTTTCTTCGCTTTTTCTTTATATTAAGATATAATACAGGATTTAGATTTTTAGCGCTGCACTTTATATGTATGTTTTGTTTATTCTTTGTATCAGAATATAATGCTGGTGGCTTTTGTCTTTGTGAACCAGTGTGGATTCTGATGCCATTTTCACATATTAATAATATTAATCTTGTTTCAAGTCAATGCCGCAGATAGTATTAAGGCCATTGGATCAGCATGACATCAGCTAGTCTTGACTGACCGAAAACTAGCAAGCAGATCACAAGTTTGCATGTTGAATGTTTCTTAGGGATGACAGATTAAGAAAGCACTGAAGCTGGACATAGACACTTACCAAGTATTTTCAGAAACTCAATCCAGCCTACAGATTTCTCGCAGCCCAGATTTCCTTAATATTATGCTAATCATGCTATAAAGCAATTATATTCATTTGAATATATTTATAAAAAGTCTCTGAATTGCCAGAAAACTTCCAGTCCTCTGATTATCTGCCTTTAAATGATTCCCCTAAGCAAAAGTACTAAGCAATTAATTATCATGGTTTAAATTTTTTATAACAATTTTCTTTAACAGTTTTTCTTTGATATTATTTTGGGAAGCCCAGGATGTTGTAATTCTATAAGTTTAAATCTGGAACACTTTCAAATTGATTTTTAGAATTTATTTATCCAGAACTCACAACCACCCATTCACTCTGAACTGAACAACCTTTTCTCTTATCTCAAATAAATTCTAATAAAATACTAATACTTTTGCTTACCGCTCTCTGTCTTGCTCCAAAGCTTTTTGTTCAGCTTCTAAGCTTTCCTGAAGACCAGCCTGTTCCTGGCTGCTGTCCATTGCAGCAAGTTTACGCTTTTGCTCTTCTATTTCAACATCTATTGTGGAATGTCTCTGGAGAGCGGAATGCCTACGTTCCAGTTTAGAAACTGCTTGCTCCAAGGCTTCTCTGTGCTGCTTCTCTCTCGATTCCAGTATCTCTTTTTCTTTTTTCCTAACTTTCTCTTCTTGGCGAGCAATGTTTGCAGTAAACTCAAATGTTTCCTGCAGCTGCTGTAGTTGGTCACTACTGGCTCGGAATTGTGCAAGCTGATCAGCCTTTTCCTCAATCTCTTTCTCAATCTGATACAAAGTTTTGTCTAGCCCTAGCAGACCACTGTCCAGAATCTCCGATGCTCTTTGCTTCTCATCCAGCAATGCAGGCAGTTGGCTGTGCTTTATGTACCTAAGTTGCCTCTCCTTACAGTGCAGTTGGTATTCTGTTTGTTTTACTGTGTCTCCATCTTCTGTTATTGGGGTTGTCAGGGAGCAATCATCTTCTTTCTTATTATCAATATTTGAGAGATTAAATATACCAAGAATTCCTCGATCAGCAATTATTTCCCCCTCTAATCGATCTCTTTGTTGATTTAAGTCTTCCACCAAAGTAGACAATTGATCTACCTGCATTTTCTTAAACTCTGTATATTTATTTGTTGCTTTCTCAACCTCATCTGGATCTTCTTCACCTTCTGACCTTGACTCCTTAGCATGTAGAAGATCTTCTCTGACATCTTCAAGAACTCGGATTTCCTCTTCTAATCTCATGAAATCCCCCTGTTTTAGAAGCTGGATCATCTCCTGTTTCTCTCGAAGTTGTTCTTCAAGGCGAAGTACTATCTTCAACTGTTCTCGCTCTTGTTCCTCCAGCCTTCTCTTCTCAAGCTCTAGTTTCATGTACTGTTCATCCTTTTCTTTTTTAAGTTTTTCCAGTTCTTTAAAGATTTCCATTTTCTCTGCCTTTTCTGTACTATGCAGCTCTTGAAGCCTTTGAAGTTCTTGCTGAACCTTCACAAAACACTCTTCTTCTTGCTTTTTCTTTTGCAGTTCTATCTCATGCTGCTCTCTCATTCTCTCTTCTTCAAATTTTTCCTTTTCAGCCAGCAGGTCTTTTAGTCTGGTTTCAATGTCCAGACTTCTCCTCTTTAGGCTTTCTTCTTGTTTTCGGATTTGTAGTTGGACAATCTCTGTTTCTTTACGCTGAGATTCTACTTCCTGCTGCATTTTCTCTAGTTCAACCTTTTCCGATCGTTGCTTTTCTTCCATCTCCTTTATCATTTTCCTGAAATAACAATATATGAAATAAGAAAAAAATACAATGTTAGGCAGGATAGGAAGGAGGCGGGGAGGGAAAATTTTGAATAATAGTTACAGTTGGACTATTGTTCCACTTTAATGGCCATGCATAACATTTATACATTTCTACTACATATGCATGCAGTCAAGTTGCAAATAGGCATAAATCAACAGAAACATACTGAGGTAGGTGGAGTAAAATAATAGAAAAAAAGGTTTTAAAATAACTACTTTGGAGGAATTCAATGTAGAGTAAAAGAACAGAAAATATCTGGCTAAAAAATCTACACTGTATAATTCCCTGTTGGACAACAGAGCCGGATACTATTTAATAACTATCACTACTCATTTCTTAGTTTCACTCTTCAAATCCAGCTCATAAATTAAAGTGATACTGACAATAGGTGATGACTATTTCATGTAACCATTGACTTATGGCAACACCCTGGAATGGACAGTACACCACAATTCAACAAAATGGCATTGCTTAAGCATGGAGAAAAAAAACAAAACATAATCTTTTTTGAAATAATATTTTTAAAAGTAAAGAGAGAAGCTGAGGTTTGTAAATATTTTAACTATAAATTAATTTCCCTTAAAACAGCAGCAGACTATTTTTTTTTTGTGTTGGTGGTTTAAATTAAAAATAAATATATCATATACTCTATGTTGTGTTGGTACAAGGGTACTAATACAACTACAACTACCAGACCTCCAACATGAACATCAAACGGACATGGGGGCTGATTTTCCAAAACTGCGAGCTGCACCAGATTTTGCACTCTCCGGTTTTAGTAAATTAACCCCTGCCTGTCTTAAAATATGCCAAGATGCTGTAAGAATCACCATATATTGTATATACAGTATGTCTTGTTATCACATCTAACTGGGCTAATTTTTTTTTCTGTACCTTCAAAAAGAAAGCAAGAGCAGAAAATACTTCTGCAATCTGAAGAGGAATTTTCCTCAATTCAAAGTGTACTATACTTTATTCAAATGCACCCAGAGATATGCTTTTAAACTATTTACTTGGCTGCTAAAACTCTAAAGTAATGGATGTATGGGTACTCACACAAATTTTGAGATTTGCAAGTGCAAACTGACTGACATATCTTTATGTTTTCCATTAAACCAGGACGACGGCCATCTTTTGATTTGCGATATAATGTCTTGCCTTGGAAACTCCATTTAGATTAAGGGCCTAATCTTGGAAATTGACAAACAGCACCTATTTCTTCACTCCTTTCTGTTAAATTGCTTTGGTTTTCATGGCCACACAGCTCAAGAGAGGGTGAGGTAAATTTCACAAATAATATTACCAGACAGGAAAATGAAGGTGAAAGCAACATACACTTTACAGAGAAGAAATACACAAGGCTGGCTCTAGAAAGTGGACCTTGCAAGCAAAAACGGATATTTTTATGCACATGGGTCAAGTTACTTTGGCATCAAAAGCACGCTATTTGTATTATTAAAAGTACCATTCAATCATAAAACTTAATTGTTCTACAACATGGCCTCCCCACAAGCATTTAGCTGATCTCTCAATTTGGCCTCAGGCATCCATTTTGCCCACAACTAGCAGGTTAGGGGCGAAAAGTTGTACAATCTTTGCTTGCTGGTCAGATTATTAGGAAGATCACTGGGTACCAGCCTTGTAATGCTTTCTGTGCAGGAGATGCCTGTATGAGATTTCCAGCTGCACGGAGGCCCATGTTACACTTGCGATCCTGTGGCTGCCAAAAAGTGTAGCAAAAGTAATCACCTGGTATAGGACGTACGAGATGCCGCTGTACCAACCCGATGCTTGAAACTGAGAATGTGGCCTCAGGCAGCACTGCTCCATTGGTCATGCCCCCCCCTCCCCGACACATTTTTGCTCCACCCCCCAGCAAAAGAGCGATGCTTTGTTCGCCCAGTCAGCAAGTAAGCAACCAGTGAAAACGGGTATTTTTCTAACCTGCCCTGACCTGTGTAGTGATCCTGTTTCTGGAAAGTTTTTGCCAGAGACAAGAAGGCGTGTTTGACAATGGTCTTACTTTGAAGGATGATTCTGCATTGTGGCTGAACTTATGTCTTCACAGTGTGTATGAAAAAAGTTTTTGCAGTACATCCAAATGGTGTCATATAGCAAAAATTACATTTTATTATTTAAAGAGTCTTTTTGCTACTAACACATAGGATAAAAAAATATTCAAATGACAATGTTGACTGGAAAAGTAAATAAGAGGTAATATCCCAAACAGTAACAATAAAAAATTGAACTTTGCTTTATCAGAGTTATCTATACCCCTGTGGGATATGGAAACCAAATGAAGGGAGCATTGAAGTGGCTCTCTGAATAATTAAAACAAATTTAAATACGATTCTCTGCATTACATAACCAGAAATATAAGAGCAAAATCAATGTGATGTGTCAGATGGTATGTGGGTAACATTGTCAAAAACCGTACCTCAGTTCCATGCTTTGATTGCACTGAAACAGCTGGAAAAATTTCACTATCTCTAGTTAGCTTGTGTACTTGTGATTTGCGGTTTTTGGATAAATATATACAATAAAATCCTTATAATTTGCTTTCACGTCTGTTCTTAACTAGCCATTTGCAAGGTAAAACCTTTATACTGGTCATGCACCTTTATACTGATATCATACTGGAACCTAATAAGATTAGAGATGATGATAATTTCTACAGTTTGGTTAGTATGTTCTAAAAAATGGGCCAGTTTACTGTCCTCGGGCCAGTGGGAGGAGAAAATGTCCTGGATTCCATGGGAGTAGACAGAAATAGTGCCTCATCACTGGTATTAATTGGTATCAGCGGACAAGATAGTGCCCTATTGTTGGCGTTAGTAAAAGAAATAATGCCCCATCATTGACGTCAGTGGGAGGAATAGTGCCCCACTCTGGGTGTCAGTGGAAGGAATAGTGCATCATCATTGGTGTCAGTAGGAGGCATAGTTCCTCATCGTTGGTGTCAGTGAGAGGAATAGTGCCTCATAGCAGTGGGAGGAAAAGTCCCCCAAGGGCTATATAAAGGCATTGTTGATGTCAGTGGGAGGCATATTGCCTCATCCTTGCTGTCAGTAGGCAGCAAATTAGTGGGAAGGACAGTCCCCCAAAGGCCAGATAAAGGCAAGTAAAGGGCAACGTTTAGCCTGTGGGTGCAATTTGGAGACCAGGGTTCTATTCTATTCAAGCAAAAAAAAAAGAAAGAAAAAAACCCAGAGTCATCAGGCAGTGAACTTTGCACACCGTAATATCACAAAATGGCACCACCCAGTATGACATTGGCACAATAGGTAGTAATAAGTTTAGAACTTTGAAAATGCTATAAAATACATTGTTGCAAAATAGATGTACAATAATTTTAAAGTTCTTATTATTTGGAATCAATGTGGTTTCGCTACATGTAAAAATGTATCTTTTTATAATGTCTTCTTTCATTCACTGCTTACTATTCCCAATTCATCTTAAAATGAAAATATACATTTAAGTCAAGAACAAATTGAGACATATTGCACATTTACCCATTTTTATATTCCTGTTTTACAAACCTCTTATGTTCCAATTTTTCAAGCTCTTCTCGTTGTTGTCTTTCGAATTCCAGTCTGGTAAGAAAGCAGAATAAATTCTGTTACAGGCGGACCTAGATATTAAAAAAATAATGGAGCAATGAATGATGACCATGGGAAATGTAGAGAAAGGACAATTTAAGATGGAGGGTTTATTTTTTCAGTTTCAGAGGAAATGAAGAATGGGTTGACCAGGGTTGCTAATTAGGTTTCCAGCTGCTGGGCACATCTATTTGAAAAGTTTGAATGCAAATGAATTTCTTAGGAGAAACTATTGAGGTGATAATGTTAAATAAGACGGATAAATGATTAGCACAGGCTTTGAGAGTTCACTACATTCAGGCACGGCAATCAATACACAGAAATTGAGTTTCTCTACCTTAGACAGATTGGTCCTTTTACAGGGAAAAAGCTGCCACCGGAGGTAGAGAGAAAGCAAAGTGATCAATTGTGAAAAGCTTTTAAAAGAGGTAAAAAAAATAAAGTATTAAAGGGTAAGTCCACTAAAAAAACATTAGTTTGCCTATAGATAGATGAATGGCACCTGTATGAATCACCCTGCATCTTTTTATTCCTTCTGGTGGAAACCGAACCAAACCTACTGGAAGGAACTGTAGGCTTGTGCTAATGGGTGGCAAGGCACCCATCCTCATATAACGTTTCTTTATACTTTCACAATATCCTATCCTATGTAAGGGCCAAATAACAAATACATTTTGTATGTAAGAAGGTGATCTTAGCAGAATGAGTTCCATTGGGTGCCCAAGGTTGAGTGCCTACAGGCTCTTATGAGGGAAATTCAGCCGTGTGTGGTAAGATTTTTGAACATGCGCCTATTTCCACCCACCCACGTTTGCCATTGTGATTGAAGGGGATTCCATTCTAGCTGGAATGTTCAAATTGCAGCAAGACAGAAACTCGACTCATGGCAGGAACAGTGGACTGACCCTTTAACAAGACAATGTTCAGTTTGGTGTAAACCACAGTGGAAACCTACAATAATATTTGGTGGGTAGATGAATTAGAAACCATTTATACATGCACAAAGTATAAATTTGAGGAAACAGGCAATTAGTGTGTAGCTATTGCTGGTAACTGACTGCAGCAAATACACTTAAAGTGGTTGTAAACCTCTGATAAGAATTAGGAAGAAAGCATGTCCCTATATACTGTGTACTTGTCTCAACCCAGAACGCTAAGTGTCATTTCTGCCTGCTGCCCCATTTCTATGCTATCTACAGGAGTCACTTAAGACAAATGTACCTGACACCATGAGGAAAAAGGCAACAGGAGAGGGAGCTCCAGCACACAGCCTGTGATTGACAGCCTCAGCTCTGTTCCTGTGTGTTGTGTTAAGGAGGTGTGTCCCTTCCCTCCAATCAGCTCTCAGAGCTCCCCTCACTGAGCTCTGCAAAGTGTAACTTCAGATCCCTGTCCCCTGCTTTCTGAAAGCTCAGAAAAGTTATATAAATTCAGCACTTTGAATGGATGTAGAGAAACAAGAGCTGCAGATAAACATGTACAAGCTATGTAAGTGGATTTGTTTAGTCTCTGTTTATCACCTGAGGCCAGTCACTTCACTAGGTATACGTAAGGGTTTACAACCACTATGTGGCACTAAATGTTATCCTATTTTTCAATTAACTCATACTTATTCACTACTTAATGGCCTTGTAATCTATTTTCCATTCAATTGTTTCTTACTATGTTTTGTCTGTCTCCTTTTAATGTCCTCTGTGAGCTCCCAAACCTCTCATTTTTATCCTCATTTCCGTTTGTTTGAAATCAGCAGTTCAAGCTAGGTGTGGTCATGTGCATTACTGTATGCACACTGTAAATCCCACTGTCCTTAGTATATCTCCGAAGCAAGCAAAGCTCCGTTCCGAAATACAGTGGGACCATGGAAGCAGAAAGTCAGATCACAGCATTGAGAAAAAAAAAAACTATATATATATATATATATATATATATATATATATATATATATACACACACATTTCTTTTTCTTCCAAAGTTTAAGGTAACTTTAAGGAGGTTGTACCTTGAGCTATAGTGACTGGGTTGCAATACAAACAGACTGCAGTCAGTACTTTATCTTCTCCAGAATTTTGAGGTCAACGGTCCTCCATTGCCTACAGTTAATTTATTTGCTGCACAGGAACCACAGTTTTAAAACCACTGCTTCCTCAATACTCTTTACAAATATGTGCTTAAATTACATTTTCCACCAATGTTTATTGTGCTTCTCCCTCTAATACACAGACACATAGAAATAGATATACAGTATACACACACAAAATCAAGTTTTCCAAAACAAAGCACAAGCAAGTCAGCACAACAATTTATTAAGCATGTCAATTTAAATTTAAATTTTGCGTACTACATTTTGAATATTTACATTGTCCTCACTAAACAAGTCAACCATGATTTTTTTTTACCATTTCTATCAGTGCAGGAAAAGTTCTGTTTTTTAATAACAAATTTCTTCTTTAAAGCTGAACTCCAACCTTATCTTTCAGTTCTGCACAGCTGTGCAGGCTCCTCTCCTGTATGGATATTACTTACTGATTTCACTGCACCATGTAAGCTTCTCACAGTGTGCAACAAAAGTTGGAGCAAGTCACAGAGTGGCTAGAAAGGAGCCGACGTCTGCATCCAGACCGCCCCTTGAAGACGTCATTCATGACGAAACTAGTAGGGCTTGGCTTGCTGGATGCTGACGTCTGTGGAGAAAATTGAGTCACGAGCGCTGTAGTGAGTGTGCGGGGAACAGGAGACTGTTATACCATTTGCTGTTTTATGCTATTATACTGGTGTCGGTGAAGACACCCTTTTTGTGAGTGTAAATCTTTATTAAATTGTTGGATACTTTTATAAAAAAACTGGCTACACCATGATTTTCTCTTTCATTCCCAAACATGACCTCGGTGGAAAGATATAAAAAGAGAGAGTGATATAATGCTCCTGGAACCATTATATTGAGTGGTGGATACCTACCTTATGGATGATTGTGTAGCTATTGATCATCACACCTGAGAAGTTGATTCATTGCATCTGCTCCCAGAGCAAAAAGCGTTTTTTGCTGATCTAGAGATTGATCAGCATGGAGCTCTGGTGAGTTACCCAACTTTACTTTGGTGGTGGATTTTGGCACAATTTCTTTGAGAGCACCTGAATTTGAAAAGGATTTGTTTGGACATTTGAAGAAATTCAGAATTGGACATTTTTTTATATTCACAAATGTAATTATTTAAATTACTTATGCACTAAAAAATAGTTTTGCACATAATTTTGATATTTTTTGATATTAATTGAGAATAGATATATATATCTTTTGCACTAATGTTTCTACACTAAATTAGGAATAGTTTGCAGTTTTAGCGCATTCCTTTATTTAAGTTATAGCACTAAGAAATTTATTTGGTTTCTTTGAGGTGGAATTGCTGCTTTAAAGTATTAAGGGTGTGGAGCTTTTATTACACTTGTGATATTGCAAGTCACAGAGTGCCTGCCTTGTTTCCTAGCTGGAGGACAGCCATCAGCATCAAAACACTTTCCTTCCAGCCTTACTATCCCTAGCCTAACCCTCTCATTTATTTGGATTTCAGTTATTTTAATCATGTTGGCTCACCACAGCCTCCTGTTTTCAGGAAGCTATGTACAGCACCCTGAAGGCATATCCCACTAGTCAAGATCTGCCTGCATTGCATAAAGGATCAAAAAGACCCAGTGATGATGTCACTGGGTTTAAAGTAAGGCAGATGATAAAAAAACAGAAATGTGTTATTTAATCATTTCATTAGCATTTTGATGAGTGGGAAAGGTGATACCAAAAAAGGCAAAATATAAGAAGACTAAAGGGTTACTTCACCTTTTTTCAAAAAATGATAATATAAACACCCTACACCTTCCCAACCTCTCAGTCCCTGCTGCACTTACCTCTGTGAGTGATAAAGTTTCACCATCCACACAGCCCGATGCAGCAGTCCTTGTGTTTGAAAACCACACTGTTCTTCCTCATATTTAGGGATGTTGGGATAGCTTAGAGTGGTTCTGATTGGTCATGTGCCAGCACTGACCTATCAGAACTGCTCTGATCTGTTCTGGCATCCCCGATGAAAGAAGAGGAACGGCAGAGCAGTTTCAAAACCCCAGGAATGCTGCATTGGGCAGCATGAGCAGTGAAACTGTATCACCCACAAAGATGAGTGTAGTGTGGACCAGGGGGTGGTGAGGGTGTAGGATGTTAGGTCACTGTTTTCATTTTTTCTGAAAAAGTAAACTTACACTTTACATTTCAAATTTAAGTGCATCTAAAGCCCAAACTTTTTTTTTCTTTAATAGAGAAGGGAAGGTTAGCAAACCTATCAGGTTTAATTTAAATAGACTCAAATATTATTACCAAGCTAACATTTATTTTGAAATAAAACAATCTTCACATGTTTTTTCTCAAAGAATGAGAAATAAAAATGCTCGTGATTTTAACGGTGAACTTTGCCACTTTATTTCTAGTGCTAAATTGTTCTTTTCAGGAAATCTATAATTTATTGAAACAACATTTGTTAATTAAAAGAATATGGAAAATGTGTGAATACTGTGCAAATAGACTTCTTCGGCTTGTTAGCTATGAGAAAAATTAATAAACTTAGAAGAACTGAATAAAAGGGAAAAATGAAGGTATGATGGTAGATCTTGCAGAAGAAAGGTAAGCATCTTGAAATGGAATCAGTTATGAGAGAAATATGAAGGCTGTCATTGCTGACCGACCTCTCCTTCTAAAAACATTAGTTGTCTGGCTGTCATAATGATGCTTTACGGTCAATACTTTGAGTTGCTGACCTAAAACATGGCTGAATGTAAGGATTTCAGAGAGTTCTTTGGGACTCGTTTGCTGTACTGTTAAAGCCAGGCATAGAAAGACAACTAGCATTTCAGAAGAAGACAACATAGTTCCCATATTTCTCCCATGAGAGGAGTACTTTAAAACTCATGATATGGAGGTTGTGTTCCTATTCTGGACACCAAAACACACAGATAATACAGGATTCAACTAAGTGTCAGTAGATTAAGTATATTTTACTTGTCAGATGACAGAATGTTTGTGCTTCCCTCATGAATTTTTTTTTATTTTTTATTTTTTTTAAGAGGACACCCCATTTACCCTAGATCCAACATTTCATTTGTTTTTTCCTAGCTGTGTTGTCAGGAAACACTTACAGACATCCTTGGCCCTAGTAACAGATAGCAGCCTCTTACACTAGCATATAAACAAGTCTTCTGTTACATGTATGTAAAAATAAAAATTCACATTCAAAAACCCATTCATGAGGTTTTCCAGAATTTTGTTCTTTATCAGTTGTACCACATCCCTGAGCTCTCATGTCTGACTAGATTTTAAGGCCACCTTCAATAAAGTGTTCCAAAATGTTGTTCCACAGAATCCGTTTTATTTACTCTTTTTGGATAGAATGGGGAGGGTTTAGACCAAGGTTCAACGCCCTTTTTTGTTGAAAGAATTAAACTAGCAAGCCTTAACTCATTTGGAAAACTTAGAAAAATATAATAACACAAATGCCACTGTAAAAATATAAACTTGGCCTACCTTAAACGTGGACAGTGTCAGTCTGTAAAGCAGTGAACAGTGTCAGTAGTGTAGTGGATGATGTCAGCAGGGCAGTGTCAGTCAGTAGAGCAGTGGATAGTGTCAGTAGGACAGTGGATGGTGTCAGTAGTTTTTATTTTTATTTTTCACAAATTAGTTTTTTTTATTTTTACAATGTTATATGTTTTACAATTAGTTTTAGCAGCCCTGGGGGCTAACTGGCTGGCCATTTTTGTAAATTATCTTCCTCTCTGCTTCTCCACCTCAGAGGTGGCGATAGCAGGAGGAGAAGAGAAAAACAGCTTCAATGTGACCAGGGAGTAGATGAATGAATTCCCCTGCTTCTTCTGTATGTATTATGTGCAAAGTATGTATATAATGCATATATCTAGCAGAGGTATGGTCCCAGAGAGAGACATACTTTTGCCTCTGTACAAATCATTAATAAAACCTCATCTAGAATATGCAGTTCAATTTTGGGCACCAGTTCACAAAGAGGATATTGGAGAACTAAACAAACCAAACTGATGAGAGGCATCGATGAAGAAAGATGCATAGGTGGTCTACACTTATAGGCTACTTCATTAGGTACACCTTGCTAGTACTGGGTTGGACCCCCTTTTGCCTTCAGATCTGCCTTCATTCTTCATGGCATAGATTCAACAAGGTGTTGGAAACATTCCTCAGAAATTTTGGTTCATATTGACATGATAACATTGTGCAATTGCTGCAATTTGTTGGCTGCACATCCACAATGCAAATCTCCTATTCCACCACACCCCAAAGGTGCTCTATTGGATTGAGATCTGGTGACTGTGGAGCCATTGGAGCACAGTGATCTAATTGCCATGTTCAAGAAACCAGTTTGAGATGATTTGAGCTTTGTGACATGGTGCATTATCCTGCTAGAAGTAGCCATCAGTAGATGGGTACACTGTAGTCACAAAGTGATGGACATGATCAGCAACAATACTCATGTTGGTTGTGGTGTTCAAGCAATGCTGAATTGGTGCTAAGGGGCCCAAAGTGTGCTAAGAAAATGTCTCCCAAACCATTCCACCACCACCACCAGCCTGAACTGTTCATACAAGGCAGGATGGATCCATGCTTTCATGTTGTTTACGCCGAATTTTGACTCTTTCATCTGATTGTTGCAGCAGAAACGAAGACTCATTAGACCAGGCAACATTTTTTCAATCTTCTATTGCCCAATTTTGGTGAGCCTGTGCGAATTGTAGTCTCAGTTTCCTGTTCTTAACTGACAGGAGTGGTACCCGGGGTGGTCTTCAGTTGATGTAGCCCATCTGCATCAAGGTTCAATGTGTTGTGCATTCAGAGATGATATTCTGCATATCTTGGTTGTAACAAGTGGTTATTTGAGTTACTATTGTCTTTCTATCATCTCAAACCAGTCTACCCATTCTCCTCTGACATCAACAAGGCATTTTCGGCCACACAACTGCAGCTCACTGGATATTTTCTCTTTTTCTGACCATTCTCTGTAAACCCTAGAGATGGTTGTGCGTGAAAAACCCAGTAGATGAGCAGTTTTTTAAATACTTAGACCAGCCTGTCTGGCAACAACCATGCCACGTTCAAAGTCACTTAAATCTCCTTTATTCGCCATTCTGATGCTCGGTTTGAACTTCAGCAAATCGTCTTCACCACATCCACATGTCTAAATGCAGCTGCTGCCATGTGATTAGCTCAATATCAATTTGTGTTGCCAAGCAATAGAAAGGGTGTACCTAACGAACGGGATTCCCTCAATAATTAGTTCTGGCCAGCTCAGTAAATTGTTTTTAAAAAAGAGCTGGATGCATTCCTATATACACCAAATGGATAATAATATGTATAGGTAAGAACAGCAGAGGTAGTTTATCCATGGAATATCCAATTGTATCCTGGGGGATCAGGAAGGATTTTTTTCAACCACTGCAGTGAACTGGACCAAGCTATATTGGGTTTCTGCTTTACTCTGGATCAACTGTGGGCATAGGATTGTGTGTGTAAATGGATGTTTTCTATCAATTTGTTGTTGTTTTTTTTCCGGTTGGCCGTGTATATATATATATATATATATATATATATATATATATATATATATATATATATATATATATATATACATACATATACACACACACACACACATACATATATATATATATATATATATATATATATATATATATATACATATATATATATATATATATACATATACACATACACACACACACAGTTAGGGCCATATATATTTGGACACATGCACAATTTTAATTTTTTTCAACCCAGGAGCTTTTGAAGGAAAAGTGGAATGTTCTGCAATGGCCAAGTCAATCACCCGATCTCAACCCCATTGAGCATGCATCTCACTTGCTGAAGGTAAAACTAAAGGCAGAAAGACCCCCAAACAAAGAACATCTGAAGACAGCTGCAGTTAGAGCCTGGCAAAGCATCAGGAGGAAACCCAGTCTTTGGTATGTCCATGGGTTCCAGACTTCAGGCAGTCATTGTCAGTAAAGGATTCTCAACAAAATTTTAAAAATGAACATTTTATTTATGATTATATTCATTTGTCCAATTACTTTTGGTCACTTGAAAAAGGGGGGATGGCTATTTTTAAGAGCTATAATTCCTAAACCCTTCCTCCAATTTGGATGTACATACCCTAAAATTAAACCTGAGAGTGTGCACTTTCAGCCCATATCCAATCTATAACTATAGCTTGAATATGTTTTGGTAAATACCTGAAAAAACGAAAATTGTGCCTGTGTCCAAATATATATGGACCTAACTATATATATATAATATATATATATATATATATATATATATATATATATATATATATATATATATATATATATATATACACACACATACACACACACACACACACACAGAGTATATATATTTATTATACAGTATTTTAGCTTTCATTGAGGAGTATGTGAGCCCACGATCTTGCGAGACCATTGGAACAAATCTCACTGTTCTTCACATCCACTACGCATCACAGCCATTGACCACATAAATCCATCCAGTCCTCTTTGCAGTGAAGTACAATTGTCATTAAACATGTTCTGTTCTAAGAGCTAAATATTGGATGAATAGTCACATTGTGTAAAGGCCAATTAACGCCTTAATAAACAGACCAAATACAAAAGCAATACATCCTATTGCATGTTTGACAACTATTTTTCCAGGACAGAATATGTAAGGCTGTGAAACATACAATATTCTACTAGACATCTTGGATACAAGATACCCTCAGGGAAGAACTGACAATCAAAATTAAACCTGCTTCAATAACATTTTCCATCACAGTTCTGGATCTTGGTTGCTGACAGCTTGCATGTCAAACAATTCTTCCTTTAGAGACTGTAACAAGTGTTCCCCCCATATGCAATCCTCTTTCTTTATTTCATAGTTTGTAAAGCATTGGTGTTAAGTTAGCGTGCAGATGTCTCTATCCTTCAAAGCAAACTGCACCAGCTAGCTCTGAGACTTGTCACGAACATAAGGGTGGTATATGCGCATTATTGTAACTACCCTTTAGCCTATGGCTTCAAACTTTCTAGTTTTAGCTGTGCCACATGCCACACTTCCAAAGAGAAGTAACAGCCATTACAGTGATGTTTCAACTCAACCAGATTTCTAATTTATCACCATTCGGATACTGCCTTTATATTTGTCACTCTAGATTTATATTGATGTTTTCTTATACATATATACTTTTAATCCTAAATAATCATTTAGGCTAATCGCCTCAATATGTCTATATGTTACAGATATCTCTAAAATATTTCAGTATTTTAAAGTACAATTTTGCATGAATTAATTTTTGACAACTCATATTATACAGCAGCAGTATAATTTTTCAAAAAGCTGCAATCTTTATCAATAAAAAGTCATTTATCATTAAAAGGTCTTTGTTAAAGTATATTTAAAGGCAAAACTTTTTTACATTTTGAAAAGAGGAAAGTTTTAGAACCCGTCAGTATTTAATGCCTTCTGTGTCCCCGTTTGGGAGATTCATTCTCTAAATTTGCCTTGCTGAGTTTTGCCATCAGGACTAAAGAAAATCTAAGAACTGTAAAAAACTAGAATAGAAATCTTCAAATGGAGATGCCTTTTCCTGTAACAATGGTCTAAGAGGGGACTTACTTAACTTTTGGGATATTTTTTCTTAATTCCTGTGTTTACAGGGCTGAAAGTGAAGACAAGTCTCTCTAATGGAATAACGATGACTAAAAATAGCATTTAACTAATCCTGACTCTATTCAAAATGAAAAAAAATATACCACCAAGCAATTTTGTAATAATGGAAAGAACAGATTATTTGTGGCCTTTCTAGTACTTTAAGGCTTTTTGAGACCAAGAATTGAGTACTTTCCCTAAAAGCTACAGAGCTGACTTAAAAAATTGATGACCTTTTGGTCTGTGTCCTGGCTACACTCATGTCTGCCAATCATGTGTCACGGTGTTCCAGTTTCTGTTTCCTGCCTGCTGATCTATGGTCATCTGCTTCCAGCAAACACCAGCTGGCGCTGCCTGTTACACCAGCCCTCATGCCACTCTGTCTTCACACCTCCTGTCATCACTACCAGGGGTGTTGGTCAAGAGGTGCATGAGAAGTCCCCTCTTTAGCTCAAACTCCACCAGGTACATGACACATGCCAAACTGTACAGTATACACCATCCATCTATCATCAACATAAAATCAGTGACATTGCAGAAAGATTCTGATTAAATACCTCAACCTCTGGGGTATAGGGACGTCATGGAATCATGCCTACAGCGACATACTATCTGGATCAAGATACTTTGGAGGAAAAGAGATAAGGGGAGAGTTTACCTTGTGAAGGTTTAACAAAGATGTGAAACCGTTATCACAGCCTGTAATACCAGCACCAACCACTAGAGGGTGACTCACACAAGATCTAGCAAGATCTAGCTGGCCAGAAACACAAAGGCATATACAAATCTTGCATATAATCTGATGCACTCTAAGCCACCTGCAAGGGAGTCTTGGAAAGCAGCAGGAAGGAATCAGCTTGTGTCTATGAGGTAGTGTGGAGTGATTCACCGCTATGAATAAGGGTGGATTCTCTGCTTTTGCTGAATTTCTGCAGCTTGTCTTGTACCCCGAAACAAGTGGGAACCCTAAACTCCAGTGTAGGACTGAGAGACTGGTGGTGAGCCATGCTGTATGTTTTTCTTTATACCAGGACTATGAACTGTTTGTTTGACTTTGTTTGACTTTCGCTGAAGAAAGTCACTTAAGTTGTCTGTTTTGAGATACCAATAAAGACTATTACTTTTATAACGGATTGCTGGTGGTCTCAGGCAAATATACAGTCAGGTCCATAAATATTGGGACATCGACACAATTCTAAAATGTTTGGCTCTATACACCACCACAATGGATTTGAAATGAAACAAACAAGATGTGCTTTAACTGCAGACTGTCAGCTTTAATTTGAGGGTATTTACATCCAAATCAGGTGAACGGTGTAGGAATTACAACAGTTTGCATATGTGCCTCCCACTTGTTAAGGGACCAAAAGTAATGGGACAGAATAATAATCATAAATCAAACTTTCACTTTTTAATACTTGGTTGCAAATCCTTTGCAGTCAATTACAGCCTGAAGTCTGGAACGCATAGACATCACCAGACGCTGGGTTTCATCCCTGGTGATGCTCTGCCAGGCCTCTACTGCAACTGTCTTCAGTTCCTGCTTGTTCTTGGGGCATTTTCCCTTCAGTTTTGTCTTCAGCAAGTGAAATGCATGCTCAGTCGGATTCAGGTCAGGTGATTGACTTGGCCATTGCATAACATTCCACTTCTTTCCCTTGGTTCCTTTTGCAGTATGCTTTGGGACATTGTCCATCTGCACTGTGAAGAGGCGTCCAATGAGTTGTGAAGCATTTGGCTGAATATGAGCAGATATTTCCGAAACACTTCACAATTCATCCTGCTGCTTTTGTCAGCAGTGACATCATCAATAAATACAAGAGAAGCAGTTCCATTGGCAGCCATACATGCCCACGCCATGACACTACCACCACCATGCTTCCCTGATGAGGTGGTGTGCTTAGGATCATGAGCAGTTCCTTTCCTTCTCCATACTCTTCTCTTCCCATCACTCTGGTACAAGTTGATCTTGGTCTCATCTTTCCATAGGATGTTGTTCCAGAACTGTGAAGGCTTTTTTAGATGTCGTTTGGCAAACTCTAATCTGGCCTTCCTGTTTTTGAGGCTCACCAATGGTTTACATCTTGTGGTGAACCCTCTGTATTCACTCTGGTGAAGTTTTCTCTTGATTGTTGACTTTGACACACAGACACCTACCTCCTGGAGAGTGTTCTTGATCTGGCCAACTGTTGTGAAGGGGGTTTTCTTCACCAGGGAAAGAATTCTTCGGTCATCCACCACAGTTGTTTTCCGTGGTCTTCCGGGTCTTTTGATGTTGCTGAGCTCACCGAAGCGTTCCTTCTTTTTAAGAATGTTCCAAACAGTTGTTTTGGCCACGCCTAATGTTTTTGCTATCTCTCTGGTGGGTTTGTTTTGTTTTTTCAGCCTAATGATGGCTTGCTTCACTGATAGTGACAGCTCTTTGGATCTTGAGAGTTGACAGCAACAGATTCCAAATGTAAATAGCACACTTGAAATGAACTCTGGACCTTTTATCTGCTCATTGTAATTGGGATAATGAGGGAATAACACACACCTAGCCATGGAACAGCTGAGAAGCCAATTGTGCCATTACTTTTGGTCCCTTAACAAGTGGGAGGCACATATGCAAACTGTTGTAATTCCTACACCGTTCACCTGATTTGGATGTAAATACCCTCAAATTAAAGCTGACAGTCTGCAGTTAAAGCACGTCTTCATTTCATTTCAAATCCATTGAAGTGGTGTATAGAGCCAAAAATGTTAGAATTGTGTGGATGTCCCAATATTTATGGACCTGACTGTATATATATATATATACAGTATATATATATCAAAAGAGTCACCACACTCCTAAAGTTTCTTGCTTATTGCTTATATCACCAATTTCTTTTCTTGTCATTGTGGATAAGTAATTGGTTATATAAGAAAG
Source organism: Staurois parvus (assembly GCF_062004578.1). Classification (NCBI taxonomy): domain Eukaryota; kingdom Metazoa; phylum Chordata; class Amphibia; order Anura; family Ranidae; genus Staurois; species Staurois parvus. The sequence goes on along the minus strand of NW_028317797.1, from coordinate 6,766,362 downwards.
AATGTTTTGGAGCGTAGTGACTCTTTGGAACTGTATTTGACTGGCAGATGCTTTATATAAAGTAAAATTCGTTTCATTTCAAATCCATTGTGGTGGTGTATAGAGCCAAAAATGTTAGAATTGTGTCAATGTCCCAATATTTATGGACCTGACTGTACATATACAACAAAGGGAAATTCTCCAGCAATTTAATTTATAATGGACAGCAAAGAACTAGTTGAAACCTCAGATCTCCATCCTACAACTGTGTTTTTTAGAGCATTAAAAGATGAACTTCAGGCAGACATAAGTAAGTCCCATGCTTAAACAGGTTCTGTAGTCCTTGTGTTTGGTATGTTTACTGGAGCTAAGACCGTTCATGTGTATGTATTTCAGCTGCACGTTTAGCCATTTGTCTGTAGCTCATATTTGAGGAAAAAATGCATCACAGTTACAGCTTAACTCTAGGCAAACACCAAGACATCAGTAGCCTATTACAAAAAGTTTTCTTTCAATCGTTGATCTCTGTGAGCACTACTGCGTCCTTTGATTAACATGTAGGTTAAGTAATTTTGTACAGAAAACCTTGTAATTTTCACACATTTTCTACACTGCACACTCAGATGAGCTCTATAAACTGTATGTAGCAGCAGCTTCATACAATATACAGAGCAGGGTTCTGACAGTGATATGGGGGCATTCTGTCTGCTGCAGGAAGAAAATCGAGTTGGGCTGAGAACTGCTCAGCCATTCACAGGAAGACCTTTATTTATCAGTGAATTCAAAGTTTCCTTTGATTGGCTGAGGTGGAGATCATGATGTCATGCACCCACATCTCCACCTCAGCCAATCAGAGGAAGCCTTGTGTTCACTGATAAAATAATGCAAGGGTTTCTGTAACTAGCTGAGCAGTGCTCAGCTTATCCCGATTGTGTACCTGGAACAGGACGGGAAGCCCCCCCAAAAAACACAGATGCTACATACAGTTTATACAGCAATGGCAGTGGTGCACATCTATTAATAGAAAAAAAAAAGTTTTCTTGGGCCAGCTTGGCAGCTAGACATGAAGTTTGGCTTTAAAAATATATGTTCTGTCTAAAAGCACACACCACTTGTTCCAATGAGCACCCTCTCAAAATGGTTTTACTTTTTTACGGAAGGCTTGGCTTCCCTTGACTTTGGAGCTCCACCAATTATTCCCAATGAAAGAGTATTTTATTGGCCACAGAGATGACCTTATAGCTTGGTGGGAGCAGGTACAAAGGGCTTTGTCCATAAGTTGGGAAACCCAAGCCCTTCGAATAACGTGAAAATAGTATCAGACAGGCACATAGAATAGAATTTTCTGGCTAAGAAAAGTAATAGCAGGAAAGCAGAGTCTGCTCTTAGAGGAACTTTTCGTTTTAAAAGTAAAAATGGCAAAAAGGTTTGATTTAATTACTTTTCATAGAACATGGGCAGACTTAATGGCATTTTTCTATGTTCATCTGGAACCTATCTTAAGGTTTCGGAACACTGAAGAGGCTTCATAGAAAAGTAAAGCAAGTTTTTCCACGGAGATATCTAGGGGGGCAAGAAAGGTGAAATGTATTTTTCTGCATAGTTTGCGGTGTTCTATTTTTTAATAAGAACCCAGAACAAACATCATTTGTTTTTGCTTGCAATTCATCTCTTGGTCAGATTACATTATGTAGAGGAAAGAAAAAAAAACATTTTGGCATCCACCTGACATTACAGGTACTATCATCCACTTATGCTCTTTGAAAGTCATCCCAATGCCAAAGACTAGTCATAGCTTAAGTCTGAGTGCTTTTTAGTCTCTGCATAAAAGGTAAAGAAAGATTACATAATAAAATCTTTAGTATCACATGAAAAAATACTCCAACATTTCTAAAATATCTGTGGTTTGGTAGACCAAAGCAACATATACTGAATGAAACAGGGAATCCGTACCATCAGTATGGCATTTCCTGGTGCACAGAAGACACAGGAAAGGAAATTGCTCAGTGCATAACAATATGGGAAATTGATGCTCAACCAATGGATCAGCAAATGGGGTGGCCATAAAGAGACCAAACCTGTCTCTGATTTGATGTCTGCTGGAAATGCTTGTTCTCACTCATGGATTTTTTTTCTTCTCCAGTAATTTTTGGAGAGGCATCTGCCTATCCATGGCATGTTCTACATAAGTGGCTCTTGGATATCTTTGATATTACACACAAACTCTTATGGGGAAGAGTTTAGTATCTCTCCTCTGGTCATAATTATGAAACCACGCAAAAGTGGACTAATTTATTGCATTTTATCAAAAAGACAATGGAAATGCAATTTAAAGCAACTAGGTTTTCACACTAAACATCTGGCAAAAACAGTTCCTTTCAAAAGAAGACAAGATATACCTTTCACTCTTTTGGACCTTTGTATCTTTGTTCCAGCACTGCAGTCCAACTCCTCCAGTCATGTTAGATACCTGTGTTCCCCATGGTGCCATACTTCCTTCTTCGGACCCTGATGTCACGAAGGGACTCAGTAGTAAAAAAGGCATAGAGTGTCCACATGGTGGAGTATAAAGGCATCCAATGAAAGTATTGCATTCCAAGCTTGCAATCCTAAAACGGTAGGTATGAAACATGGGTCTCTGGAAAGGCGTGTCTATTCTTGCCTTCTATTGAAGGGAACTGTTTTTTGCCAGATGTTAATGCTGGACCCCACAGCTGTTTATAACACCTGTCCTGCCACCATTCCATTTACCTAGGTTTGGTTGAGCTTTAAGCACAGATTCAATACAAAAACGGTATGAGTGTAATTTTTTTCAAAGCAAACATAGATTACCAGGACTTAACAAATAGTAACGCACTCGTGGGCTGACAATGAAATATATGTACGAATGTAGTCATCAACATTTATAATAAAAAAAAAAAAAAAAGAAGAACATTTGCCAGTCTTTATCAATCCTTTATCAACAAAAAAAAAAGAACATTTGCCAGTCTTAAATACTCTTTTGGGCATAATTCACATGGTCACATGTTAATCCTAATTTAATTTTAGAAATGTATCACCTTTTTATAATAAAACTAAGTATCAGGTCTCCAACGACTGTAACAATTAAGCCTATGCAAAAAAAAGAAAAAAAAAATGGAGGACCTATGCCTGGAAAGACGGTTCTGCTCCAATGATGCAATATGAGCATTCTAATATTTCTTTCAGTTACCATGGCACAGCGTAGAAGGCCATCATTTACAGTCTATGTTTGTATGTACTGTATATATGTAAATGTTTATGTATGTTATTTATTTATTGTATAGCAACCTGATCACTCTTATAGTGTGAGTGGTGCAGTCCCCCCTACAGCTCCCCCCCACTGCTATAAAAATATAAATCTATAATAATTTTTTTTTTTTTTAAATCAAACATAACCCCTTTTGCTCTGCACACATCTACATATGCAAACACACGCAGAGGGTGTGCATGTGTATGTAAACCACGATTGCACCATGTGAGGTATTGTCGTGAACATCAGAGTAAGAGCAATAATTCTGGCAATATAGCTCACAGTTAACTCTATACTGATAAGCAGTAAAGGCTTTTAAAGCCTAACCTATAGAAATGTTGGGGTACCATTGTTTTATTCAATCTATCATGGGATCGCGCAATTTTTAGACTTGACATGTTTGGCATCTATTTACTCAACACAACCCTATCTTGTATATTTTATGAAAAAATGGGCATTAACTTGTGTGTGTTTGCACTAAAATTATTTTATTTTTTTCCTGGAAATACAGTTTGAGTTTGATAAACAGTTACACAAACATTGTGAGACATTGCAGCTATTATCTTTTTACTCTACAGAGCCTCGGCTTTCAGGAAATATATAATATTCAGTGATTTTAAGTAATTGTATGACCAAAAATGCAGATTTTTACCTGTGTGTGAAAAATGAAACAATTGCTCTAGAACCAAAGTGGTAATTATTATGGAGAACAAATCTGACTTCCATTGCTGTTTGCACACACTGTGCCCTCCCAGCAACAATTCACTGATTCTCATTGGTGGGGTGCCCCTGGCTACCCATGTGAATGGGGCTCTTATACAGTATACATCTTCCATTTGGTTCATTCTTTATTTTTTATACTTTTTTTTATTTTTGTTTGGACAGTCCTGTCCTTTCTACTTGCCACAATTATTTAGTTTGGAACATCTATTGTTAATGCTTCCTTCATTTCGTGTTTTAGAATGGAAAGTAGGACATCTCTTATTTTGCAAAGCAGCTGTTTTGCTTCCTCCATTTTGTGTTCCAGTGGCGATAGCATGGGAGATCATTCCCTATCTGTAGCTCAATTCTTGGGTGCCATTTTGCCACCTATTTGAAATGTGCACAATTGCACACCATTTTTATAACAGCATTTTATGCTATTAGAAAATTAGTTTCTGAGGAAGTGGTTACATATCATGATACATGTGAAGCCATTCGGTGGACACCTTAAATACCTTTTTGTAGCATTATATGGGTATGGACTCCCCAGGACCACTTTATCAACATTTGAGTTTATTTATCCTTGTGAATACTATTGATGTTTCTTTTATATACATTTGTGTTAAATTCATAGAACCTGGGTTCTCGCCAGATAGATGTCCAATCAGAGCACCCTCTGGGGTTTACAACAGAAATGAATATATAGTGTTAATACAACTGTGATAATAAAAATACTCTTTTTTTGTATGTGCTTGTTGGTTTAGGCCTCCTTCACACGGGCACAGAGGCTTGTACAGCATGCATGAGGTATTTGTATGTGCCTTCAGCAGCGTATCATCAGCCTATGAAAGGCTCCTTTTAGTGATCAGTGTTGGAGTGCTCATCAGTGGGCAATTTACAGGTGGTGAGGAATGGTTATGTCACCTCCTCACCACCTGCTTTAACCCCTTAAACCCCACCACAACTTCATGTATTGCATGTGGTTGTGGTGGGGTTTAAGGGGTTAAAGTGGGGCACCCCATTCAGTTGAATGGGTTGTGCTTGGAGGCAGAGTTTCCCGATCAACTGAATAGCGGGGATAATTTTTTGCCTTGCCACTATGCAAACAAATGCCTCATTTATGCTGTACGAGCCTCTAATACAACTAATTTGTATATTTCCAAGGGCTCCTACACTAGTCATATGAGATTTTTAACTGTTTTAAGAGTTAAGGGGTTATGTTTTCTAATACTGTTTCATTAAATAAATTATATATTCTACAAGAGCACTGCTGCTGATTCTTTTCTGTATGGGGATTTTAGTGGTTTCATATTTAGGCCTTGTTCACACAGGATGATTTGATCCTTAAGAAAAAGAGCAGATAGGTGGCGCAAAAACCTAGTGCATTATCCCAGATTTATTCAAAGGTGTAAAAGACAAAAACATACTCACAGACATATCATGTATAAAAAGCTTTTGCATAATGGTGATGGCCACAACAACGGGCAAGTTGCTACTTAGTAGCTCTGAGGAAAGGGATTTGTCCCCGAAATGCGTCAGCCATTTGACCACACTGACAGTTGAAACACCTTGCCCGTTGTTGCGGCCATCTCCATTATGCAAAAGCTTTTTATACATGCTATGTCTGTGAGTATGTTTTTGTCTTTTACACATTTGATTAAATCTTGGATAATGCACTAGGTATTTGCGCCACCTGTCTGCTCTTTTTCCAGTGGTTGATTTCCCCCGTCTGAGGAGGGCTGCATCCCTGAAGCATTATCTTAAGACCACTCATGTCCTGGTTTCCTTGGTCTCCCTTTGGCAATTTATTTCCTGGAGTGCTGGAGAGCACACATGGTTATACAGTCTGATTTGATCCTTACCCCATGCAGGGCCGTGTTTACTGGCATAGGGATGCACAGATGCCAGCAGTACCATTGCAGTCTATTGGGATGCAGCAGCTACAGGGACGCAGCTGCTACTCCCAATGTGACATCCATGCAGGTGTGGGTGTACGATTGCGTTGGGGACACGCAATAAAAAAGCGCACTCACACGAATGTCATATTGGGAGCAGCGGCTGTGTCTGTGCACCTACTGTACTCCACTAGACAGCTAGAGCCTGCCAGCACAGGGATGCAGGAAACACCTATGCATCCCCGTTGAGGTAAACACAGCCCAACATGGGACATGAATCAAATCACCCCGTGAACGAGCCCTTGGCCTTTCCCTTGCCAGCACCCAAAGTGGTGTGCATGCGGTTCTAGTTTGGGTCAAGCAGTGTAGAAGGCAGGCTCAGTTGCAATATTTTTCAGAGAGTCAGGTTGTGGACTGCAAGTTATCTTCTCTTACATTGCATGGAAGCAGCTAAAGAGGTGACTGGTAATATTAAGCTTTTTGCAGCAGTTCCGTAATTTAAAATGGCATCTTCATTTTCTATTAAACCAAAGTTTTTCTTTAACATAAGTCATATTTATAAACTCAACAAATCAAAAGAGTAAATATTAAAAATATTGACCAACGGTTGTGATACACTCCAGACACTTTGTTATTAATCTTGCTTTGTTGTCTGCTCAGAAATACCTCTTGGACTATTACTAAATAATAAAGCAGCTTTTTCGATTTCAAAAGCATAAAGCACAGTATGTAATTTAAGTCGTGCCTCGGCAAAACCTGGCTGTGATAAACAGGCGCACTAAAAGGAATAAGACAAATCGCTAGCAGAGAAGAGAACTAGAATTGAAAATGAAGAAAAATAAACAAAAAGGGAGCTATAAGTACACATTTCATAATCAATCCAGCCTCTCGAAAATGCAGAAACAGCAGAGCCTAGATAACCTTCAATTTAAGTCTCAAAGTCACTAAAGAGTACTCCCAGGAAATATGACAACATGTCACTAATACAGACAAGATAGAAAATAAAATAGAAGGCATATAATGTATACCAGTATATAAAATAAGATCAAAGGCACTGGACATAAAATACAACATTAATGTGATGGCAGCTTTCAGCAGTGTGACAAAACTGCTGAACATTACTTGCTTAAAAGCCGGTAAAAAGTGATGGTGAAATGACACCTCTTCCGGGACATGTCGCAGCTTGTAAATAAAGCTTTGATGTGATATTATTAGTCGTGACAAACACATGGGCAGCAGAGGGCAAAATGAAACACAATATTTGCAGCATGTGCAGATGGCCCTTAAAGAGGAACTTCCCCCCATTCCGTGTTTTTTTGTACCACCTCTTAAACTGGGCTATCTTCCGAAAAATATATTCACTAGAACGAATCCAGCATTGGTCTGTCTTGATCTGCTGCTCTGTACTGCACACTGGATCTTGCACTGTCATCTTAGTTTTTTTACACCTTTCAGAGCTGGCTGTCTCTTCCTGGTTCAGGCAGCTGGACCCCTGATGGCGCACTGCCAGGTCCACCCTCTTCAGTCTGCTGCCCTGAAGCTGATGCCTCCTGGGATTGTTGATGCACATATCCCAAAAGACTTCAGAAGCAGCAGAGATGTCATCCTTGCCTAGACCTTGCCATCATTTTAGATTGCAGAGGGGGAGGGGGTCATCATTGGTTTGAATCTCAACCATATCACTACATGCATGGAGTTTGCAGGTTCTCCCGTTTTCCTGCATGGCTCCACATGGCTTCCTCCCATACTCCACAGACATGCTGGTATGTTAATTGGCTTACTGTCTAAATTGGCCCTAGTACAGTTGTGCTCAAAATACCCTGGCAGAAATTGTGAAATTGATATTCAACATATGACTGATCATGCCAAAAAATGCTCTTTTATTGAAGGAAGATGATCATATGATGCCATTTATTATCAAATAGTTGCTTGGCTCCTTTTTAAATCATAATGATAACAGAAATCACCCAAATGGTCATGATCAAAAGTTTACATACCCTGGAATGTTTTGCCTTGGTACAGACACACAAGGTGACACACACGGATTAAAATGTCAATCAGAGGTTAATGTTCCACATCTGTGGCTTTTTAAATTGCAATTAGAGTCAATGTATAAATAGTCAATGAGTTTGTTAGCTCTTATGTGGAAGCTATTACTAGGCTAGATACTGAGCCATGGGGAAAAGAAAAAAAACTGTCAAAAGTCCTGCGTAACAAGGTAATGGAACTTTATAAAGATGGAAAAGGACATACAAAGATGATTTAAAAAGGAGCCAAACAACTATTTGATAATAAATGTCTTCATATGATCATCATCCTTCAATAAAAGAGCATGATCAGTCATATTTTCAATATCAATGCCAAAATTGCACAATTTCTGCCAGGGTATGCAAACTTTTGAGCACAACTGTATGAGTATTGTAAGCTACTCAAGGGCAGGGACTGATGTGAATGTACAATGTATTTGGAAATCCCTGCGTACCTTTACATTGCTATATAAGTACCTGTAATAATAAAGTAAAGTGTATTATTGAAACGAAAGTCTGCATTGAGAAGCCTACTGGGCTTCATCTACATCATATTATAACTTTTAGTTTTTTCAGATTTTTTGAGATTTACTCTGTACTCAGCCATGCAGCTAATCAGAAGAGCACACAGTGGGACTGTGCATATAGAGGTCAACAAACCCTAGAAGCAGTAGGTAAGGGATAGCAAACATCTGTCTACATTGGTCGTATGGTATGTAGAGGGATGACAAAAATTAAAAACTGAATAGACCTTAAAACAGATATTGCTGCAATACTTATTCTTCAATCCTGAGCTGTCCCCCACAGTATTCCATGCTCAAAAAACACACACACACACACACATATACAGTATATATATACATACATACATACATATAGCATCAAGTCAATGAAACTCCTGGGATATTGATCTGGTCAGTTAAGTAGCAGAGGGGGTTGTTAATTTCATTACCACCAAAGCAGCTGAAACCGATTAACAGGTGCACTAGATGGGCAACAATGAGACAACCCCCAAAACAGAAAGGCTTTTACAGGTGGAGGCCACTGACATATTTTCCCTTCACATCTTTTCTGACTGTTTTTCACTAGTTTTGCATTTGGCTGGTGTCACTACTGGTAGCATGAGTCGATACCTGAACCCTACAGAGGTTGCACAGGCAGTCCATCGGATGATTAAAAATATTAATAATTTTTTTAAATATATTCTTCCGATTTTTTTAACATATAAAGGAGTCATTTTAATGTATATTTTTGCATATATTTATAAATGCATTCCAAAAATGTAGATTTGTATTTCCAAAGACATACAGTATATTTGAAATGTATTTTTAAAAATATTTTTCATATATTTTGTAATAAACATGCATTTCAACATACAGTATATATATATTTATATATATTTATTGAAATATATTGAATATGGCCAAAATTGTAGCATTTTAAATATATGTAAATATATTTGGAAAGAACATTTTTAAAATATATTTCAAATATATTTTTTTTCCATACGGGACAGTACTTTCTCACTTTTATTACCCTGTGTGTTTTTTCATGAACTTGCTGTCATTGCAGATATTTTCTTAAGGGTTTGCTAAAGCCTTTTTTTACCAGTACTGCATGATCAAAGAAGGGTAGACACTGCTGAAAATTTGTTAGTATGCAATGGTTAGTCTCGATTACAAAAAAAAAATTGATGAACAGTACTCAACTGTGCAGGACAGGGTTAAATCATCTGTCAATTTCTTATTGTCTTTGTCTCCATTGCAATTTTTCCATCAACCTACTGTATGTCCAAAGGATATCAACAGTAATAAAAAACAATATAAGAGTATGAAAAATGGGCAGAAGTTTAACTTAAAAGCAAACCTGTGCTTTGGCCATACAGGGCAAAGTAACAGGTTAACTTTAAAGCCTCCTTCCCTAGCAGCACATACTTATTATTTCTTCACTCCCTCACCGCTCCATTAGATCATCGGGGAGGGGAATTACACAGCGCTTATGGGTACAGAAGAGCACAGTATTTGTTCCCCTTCCTATCCATATCTGCCTATGCTTGGAAATGTTCCCAGCACTGTCAAATGGGGCAGACTGTGTAGGCTCTCACTAGAGCCTGTGCCAAGATTATGTATGTTAAAGTTTTAAAAAGAAGCCCTTTAGCCCTTCTAGCTATTAGCCCCAGTAGCCAAATGCATTGTGGAGAAATTCATCAATTTTACAACAGAAGCTCTGACACTTTAGCTCTTTTTTTCTAAAATAAATAAAAATTGCAAATTATTTTGACAGCCTGTTAGTCCTGTAAACAGTGTTTCTAAGCTTCTACTGAAACCTGACCATGAAGTCTTTATCGTGCTTTTTGAGAATTATTTACTTCACAGGACAAGCAGCTTGTTCTGGAGCTCTTTTACTGCTTGTTAAGAATATGCAAATAATTGAATGTCAATAGTCTGGGCACAAGTGCACTTTATGGAATTTTTATCTGGCAAAAAAGCTTTACATTTAAAAATAATATCAGGCTGTTTTGTATGGACTGCACATTTTGACATCTACCTACAAATTTTCAGTAATTTCCAATTAAAATCAGCAAATAATAATTGCATATCAAAACATACAGTTCTACAGTACGTTCTGCTTCTTTAGAAGTATTTTTACATTTGCAAGCACTGCATGTTTGACATCTACCTGAAGATAGTTGATAATTAAAAATAACCAAACTCAGCAAATAAACAGTAATTGCACATTACAATCTGCAGAAACATATCACATTAGAGAAGTGTCCTTACATAGTCCTGCATGCACTGCATTTGACATATACACACAGAATTTCAGTAATTAAAAATAACAAAGACCAGCACAAGAAAAGTAATTGTGCACTAAAATTTAGGGAAATGTTCTTGTTATTTAAGAATTATACTTACATTGTCTTGCATGTACAGATGTTTAATATTTAAAAATAATTACTTTCAATAAATGTATTTGTGTGTTGAAATTTAAAGAAATATGCCATGTTCAAGTTGGTTCCCTGTTAAGGCTACGATAAACATGAAATGAAGGCAGATGTAAATAAATACAAATTACATAGGTATATATTCATTAAAAAATAATAAATGTATAAATGCAACATGTGTACGTACCTGAATTTAAAGTGGTTGTAAACCTTTGAAATGAAAAATGAACAAAGCATATCCCTCTATAATGTGTTCCAGCTCCAATCCAAAGTCTTCCCTCTGCTATCTGCATGAGTCAATTCTGACAGGTTAGGTAGAACCCACAGGGGGAGGGGTTTATAGCCCTGCCTCCTTCCAGCATACAGCAGGTGATTGACAGCTTCAGCTGTGCATATTTCCCTAAGAGACTATGTAGAAGGAGGTGTGTTATTTCCCTATACTCAGGTCTCAGATTACATTCAGTCCCCTGCTCTATGCTGTGCAGCATGTGACATCGGATCCCCATCATCTGCCTCCTGGAGCTGAAAAACAGCCTTCGATCTGTGTACCTTGAACTGTTGTAAAGAAGAGTTGGCGGCAGATATACTTATGTAGGAGGATTTGATTCATCTCTGTGTATCACCTGAGGCTGGCGGGTATATGTAAGGTTTACAACCACTAACTACTGTGCGTATACATACACACACATGCATACACACTATACTGAAAAACGTATTGGGACACCTCTCCAAATCATTTGATTCAGGTGTTTGTGCTGCTTCTACAATCATTTGTAAAAGAATGTGTCACTCTCAGGAGCTCAGTGAATTCAAGCATGGTACCGTGATAGGTTGCCACCTGTGCAATAAGTCCATCCATGAAATTTCCTTCCTACTAAATATTCCACGGTCAACTGTTAGTGGTATATATTTGGCAATATAATGTGTGTGTGACTGTGTGTATGTATATATATATATATATATTATTATTATTATTATTTATACATATACAGTTAGATGTCTGCTTAGTTTAGATTTAAATTTTCACTTAGAAAATTAACAGATCATATAATTTGATATCCAAGGATTTCCAAACCTTTGTGTACAACTGTACTGGCATTCTTTAAAATAATGTCTGAAATGAAGGCATCTGTGTTGCCCATAGCAAGCAGTCACTTCTCCCCATACAGACTGATTCAAATAAACAAAACGTACATATGGGTGAATGTTATATTATAAACACGAGGGTTGTTAGAATATTGATGGTATTTTAGATCATAGGGCATATTAAATGCAGAGGCTAGAATTGGCAATTCAGGTTGGATGAATGTTGCTAAACCTCTTTTTAAAATATTTTTCCAATTAACTGATTTACCAAATGACAGCTAAAACATCTCTTTTAATTTTATTTGTAAAAATGACAGCTCTTGGCACAAACAAAAACCGTATTATTCTGCAGAGCCCAAATCCTTATAGAGCCTGCCTCTCACTATGCAACATAAAAACTTGAGATTGTTTAGCTGCATTGCATTAGCTTTGGCACTGCTGGCAGAGATTGATCTGAGTGTTCCCTGTAGCTGTCGTGACATATTACACTCTGTCTGTAAGTGTAACTTGAAAACATTTTTTTCATAAGCTTTTGGACACTCTTGGCTTTTCAGTGGATGCTTTTTTTCTTGTTTGCTATAGATCTTATAGAGATTTATTTTGGAACAAAGTAAAACTGAATCAAAGCAACTTAATTTCTTTCCCTACCATAGCTGGATAAGTATTTATTAAAGAAAGCCTTTTTAGAAACCTGGGTAATTCAAACCGAGTTCTGGATTAAAAAAAATATAATTTCACTTTACCTGTACTAAAAACCACATGTCAATATAGTCAGGAGATTCATAGAAGATTCAGGCAGTTGAAGGTATATGCAAATCTCAGTTTTTCCTGTAAAAGTTGACCTTGCCCTATCCTTTCCTGACTTCATTTGAACCTCTAATGTGATAGGCAGCCACACTGACCAACAAAGTGGCAGAACAGGGCTTAGCCAAGCTTAACGTCCAACTCCACTTCTCACAAAACATATACAACAATAGCAATCCCAGTAGTTACAAAACATTAAAAAAACAGCTCTTGCTGCAATACATACTTCTCTGGCACTGTCCTACACAGACCCACCACTTGCGATCCAGCAATGGTCCTCTTCCAGGGTTAAATGACCCTCAACATTCTCTAACCAACTTCTTGTGAGTCTAAGTTGCCAATGACACACTCCAGGTGTCATCATACCGACCTGGTGCCCCCCCCCCCCCCCCCCCAGCATTCTTGGACAAATCATTGCTCACACATTATTAGGCAAGTGCCAGTATGCCCAGGAGTATAACCCAAAATGACAAAACTATCAAGGAAACTGGGCCACATCACTTTAAATATTTATTTTCATAATGCATTGGTGGCCCAGGTTTATCCCTATGTAGGCATCTATACAGCCAGAAGTCATGCTGCAGCAAGTCTGTGCATGGTCCAAGCACATAACCAAGTATCTGCATGGGGACAAATTATTATTACCACACATCTGTTTTCAGTACCAGCACCGGATATAAGGAAGCATTTTCAGGGTTCTCCTATTGCTCTGGCATAAGCGACATGACACAGAGCTGAACATCGAGTCATAGATCTCTTCATACCATGTGGCCATACTGTAAATTGCCAATGCTCCATGCCCCACAACAAAAAAACCTGGGACTCTGTGAAGATCCACAGGAAGTTCACCCAGTGGATGTACATTGACCAGTACTATAGTAAGATTAGGAAAGTTATACCAAAATATATCTTGAAATGTCCAGATGTGCCCCCTCCCTTTATAGACCTGAACACGAGACAGCTGGCTCACTTTTATAGCATGTGTGCTCCTGGCAGAAGAGCTGACCACTAAACAACTGTGGCCAAAACATGCATGATCTAATTCTGGAAAACACCATGCATGTATATTTACACATTAAGCAGAAGCTACTTACCTTGCCTGAAAAAAACTGATCTTTGCAGACATTTGTTTTTCAGTTTGGATTGGATAATGTTAGCACCCAGTGTTTGCATTCTCTGAACCCCAAACTAATAATAAAACACACCAGCTAGTGTATGTATTCATTAAAAATCATTACATGCATTTTAAATGCAACTAGTGTGGGTACTTGAATTTGCTTTTATACGATTCCTGTAATCCCCTGTACAGAAAAACCAGGTTCTGCTGCAGTGCATATATGCTCTTAGTAAAACAATGCAAGGGGGAATAAAGAGTTGGCTCATCAGTGTGGTGATACTCCTTTACTGTTCAATCAGTGGGCTGGGGGTGTTCCCTAGACCAGACTGATTTTGTAGCAGTGGAGGTCCTAGACTTGGTTCTGCAGTTTGACAGAGGTGCCTGGATCAGGAGGCTTACTAAACAGAATTGCAAATCTTCAATAAGGTAAGCCAGCTCACATATATTTCTTTAATTGTATATTTATTCACATGCCTAAAGCTTTAAAGATGAAATCTGTAAATTAACTACTTGCCCTCCAGAGGATTTAACCCCCCCCCCCTTCCTTACCAGGCCATTTTTGCAATACGGAACCGCATTATTTTAACTGACAATTGCATGGTCATGCAACACTGTACATAAATGAAATGTATGTCCTTTTTTCCCCCCACAAATAGAGCTTTCTTTGGCTGGTATTTGATCACCTCTGAGTTTTTTTATTTTTTGGGCTATAATCAAAAAAAAGACTGACAATTTAAAAAAAAAAAAAACAAACCAATATTTTTGACTTTTTGCTATAAAACATATCCAATAAAAAAAAAAAAAATCAAATTTCTTCATAAATTTAGGCCAAATGTATTCTGCTACATGTCTTTGCTAAAAAAAAAAAATCCAATTATGTGTAAATTAATTGGATTATGCGAAAGTTATAGCATCTACAAATGGCGGTATATATACTGGAATTTTAATTTTTATTATACTCATAATGGCAGCGATCGGCGACCTAAATCAGGACTGCGGCGAGCATTCTGACACTGGGTGGGAACTGACTAACTGCCACCTCCAGTGACACGAATACAGTGATCAGTGCTAATAAAAAGCACTGACACTGTACTAATGACACTGGGCAGGAAGGGGTTAACTTTTGGGCGATCAGAGGGTTAAATGTGTGTGTTTTACTAAGTGTGCTGTTTTACTGCAGAGACATGCTGCTTTGTATTTCTCTGCTGTGCAGAGAAATACGAAGCAACATGTCCTTGCTGGCAGGAGAGAGACCTGCTTTGTTTACACATTGGTCTCTCCCCTTCAGCTGTACTCGGCAATCACCAGCTGCTGGTGGGGTATCTCCATTCAGGACCCGGTGATTGACATCTGTAGCCACCAATAGCGACATGGGTAGGGTGGCGCACACCCCCTACCCGTAAATGCAAATCACATATATATATGTGATTTCGTGCAGCCCTGCCGCCCTGTAGAAGTAGTTCTACTATAGGGCGGCGGGCAAGTGGTTAAACAAAATCTCCCATTGCAGTAGGGCACCCCTGCACTGCAAGGGTTAAATGCTAGTTTGGTCTAGCGGTGTATTACTTGACCTATCCAACCATCCAGCAGGCTCCAGCACGGTTCTATACAGGCAAAATCCATGACTGGTACCTCAATGTCATATTGCAGGGCTATTTACCCTCCATTGTACATGGAGGAGGTGAGCATTGGACAATGCTGGACCTGGACTGGAGGAAGCCTACTGAAACCATGAATAAGGAAAGTACAACATCTTATCCGTGTACCCTAGACTAAATGAACATTTAACCCTTGCAGTGCGGTAGGGCCCACTACAAGGGTAGGTTTTGTCTAATTTGTCAGGTTCAGTTTAAATCGCAAGATTCAGAAAATGCTTATCTTTGTTTTTTACTGAAAACATTTAAATATTTATTTTATTCAGAGACAAAACAGCCATTTTGCTATCTATTATATTTAGTTCCTAATATAAAGTTACAAACAAGCAACCATTTACCAACTGGATAAATTGCTTCTGGGTAAAAGCCATTTTTTCAGCTACAAGCTAGAATTGGAAAGTCAACTGTAAGAAGCAATGCCCAATTCACAGAATATGAAGACATCTGAGGGATGATGAGGGTAAGTAGAAAAAGGCAGCAAGTATTGTGCAAGAATCCAACACGCCGACTGCAGTAACTATAGCAGCAGCTGCTGATAGGTGATTTAGGAACAAAGACGTCATTCGAACTTGATAATGTATCCAGCAGGAACTTTTCCCGAGCTATTAAAATGTTAGAACCCTTTGAGAATAAGTATATGTAAACCTAATAAAGAAGGAGACCTACAAATTATATCTAAAATGACAGTGTAACATAACCCTATCATAATTTCAAAAAACTGATAACCTTAGCAGAAATGAATAATACTATTTATGATGTCCCCAGGCCTCTAACTGTGTAATACAGAAGGAGAACATGAACAAGAAAAAATAGGCTTAGCTTTAGTAATACTCTTTATTTTCAATGTATGATGTACAGTTGTGCTCAAAAGTTTGCATACCCTGGCAGAAAAAAGCGAAACTTTGGCATTGATAATGAAATTATGACTGATCACGCCAACAACAAACAAAACTTTTTTTATGGATAGTGATTTATTATAAATCATCCAAATGGTCCTGGAATGTTTGGCCTTGGTACAGACACACAATGTGACACACACAGGTTAAAATGTCAATTAAAGGTAAATTTCGCACATCTGTGGCTTTTTAAATTGCAATTAGTGTTGGTGTATAAACAGTCAATGAGTTTGTTAGCTCTCATGTGGATGCAGGCCAGATACTGAGCCATGGGGAGCAGAAAAGAACTGTCAAAAGACCTGCTTAACAAGGTAATTGAACTTTATAAAGATGAAGAAGGATATAAAAAGATATCTAAAGCCTTGAATATACCAGTCAGTACTGTTCAATCACTTATTAAGAAGTGGAAAATTTGGGGATTTCTGGATACCAAGCCAAGGTCAAGTAGACCAAGAACGATTGCAGCCACAAATAACAGAAGAATTGTTTAGGATACAAACAAAAATCGAGGTAACCCCAGGAGAAATACAGGCTGCTCTGGAAAAAGATGGTGTGGTTGTTTCAAGGAGTACAATACAACGATACTTGAACAAAAATGAACTGCACGACCAGAAAAAAACCTTTACTGTGCCAATGCAACAAAAAATTCCAGTTACAATACACACAACACCATGATGTGCCTCACAGCTTCTGGCACACTGTAATCCGGAGTGACAAGAGCAAAACAGAGCTTTGTGGTCACAACTATAAGTGCTATTTTTGGAGAAGGGTCAACCAGGCTTATAGCCACAATAACACCATTCCCACTGTGAAGCATGGTGGTGGCTCACTGATGCAACATGATAAGAAGCTGGTACTGTCAGCTACCAATCATTAGCAGGTACCAAGAGCTGTCTTTCGCAGCTTGGTCTCTGTGCTGGGAGTGTGCTATCAGTGTGTAAAGTCACATTAAAAACATGAGTTTTTCAGCATGTTTTCATTAGCGTTTAGCTGTGTTGTGCTGTGTTTTTTTGCATTTGCATTTTATAGATTTTTTTATTGCCCAAAAAAATCCAAAAAACCCAGCTTGCCACGTTTTTCAGTGTCAGAGCATTTTTACAGCTAATCAACGCCTCTAGAAACCCACTAGTTCTGGAGTTTTTTTCCAGCCAAAAAACACTGATTACAGTCTATGCGTGCATGGAGACATAGGATAACATGCTGAGGAGTTTACTGGCGGTAGAAAAAAAAATGACAAAAACCAAAAACCGCAGCTGTAAAAATGTCCAGTGTGCATGAGGACATAAAATGGAGGTTAGTAGTACAATGACTTTCTGACTGTTTATTTCTGTCATGTCAGTTGGGTTTGCAATTATACATCATGATCAACCACGGGAAAACTATTAAAAGCACATATTTAATGCTCCATGCCATGTGATCTTTGCAGGTCCTGAACATTAGTGCAAATAAAAAAGTATCAAGAACAGTTCTCAACTGTTGTTTTAAGTGCAATAATATGGGCAAAGGTATAAAAGAGCGCATTCATCAATGGGATTAAGTACATAAATAAATGTTAATTCATCAAAAAAGTGTGATCTCAATTCATTTCAATGATATAACTGTACCAAAATTGGAGAAAGTAAATAAATTATTTTTTTTTTATTATTATACAGGATTTATATAGCGCCGACAGTTTGCTCAGCACTTTACATTATGGTGGGAGACAGTACAGTAACAATACAATTCAATACAAGAGGGATTCGAGGGCCCTGCTCCTTGGAGCTTACAATCTAGGAGGGAGGGGATAGTGATACAAGAGGTAATAACTGTGGGGATGGAGTGGTTGGAAGAGTAGACGATTTCAATATTCGTTTAAAAAGTGGGGTATCAATTCATTTCAATAATATACAGTAACTGTGCCATAATCAATTCCTATAAGTTATCATCAATTGCATACATTCAAAAAAATCACAAAGTGGCCTGTACATAAATGACAATGTGCAAATAATAATAAAGTGATGAATAGATGAATTAAAGTGTCCAGTGCATAAGGAAAGTGTTTTATTATCCCATAAACAAATGGATATAAGACATTTAAAGACTTTATTTATGCACTGGGCACTTTAATCTATTTCATCACATTACACCCTGTTCCAAATTATTATACAAATGATTTTTTCTCATTTACCTAAATAATTGATGTAAATAACAATCAGCATAATTCTCATGTTATTAACTATTAAGAGTACAATTCAAATTTTATTGAACAAACCTCCTAATAACAGTATTTTTTTTAAACATAAAACACTTACAATGCACTGTTCCAAATTATTCCGCACAGTAAGTTTCAAAACACTTTATAGGTTGTAAAGAACTGAAAATTGTCATTTGTTGTGTTTGCAGCATATTTACTGAAATCAAAAGCTATTTCAATCAAACTTTTAACAACATTTTAACTTTTTAAACATTTTAACAGGTCACGTTACATTGTAACATAGGACCCCTTATTTGATAGCAGCTTCACAAGTCTTGCATCCATTGAACTTGTGAGTTTTTGGACAGTTTCTGCTTGAATTTGTTTGCAAGATGTCAGAATAGCCTCCCAGAGCTGCTGTTTGGATGTAAACTGCCTCCCACCCTCATAGATCTTTTGCTTGAGGATGTTCCAAAGGTTCTCAATAGGATTGAGGTCAGGGGAGGATGGAGGCCGCACCATGACTTTCTCTCCTTTTATCCCCATAGCAGCCATTGATGCAGAGGTATTCTTTGCAGCATGAGATGGTGCATTGTCATGCATGAAGATGATTTTATTACGGAAAGCATAGTTCTTCCTTCTGTACCAGGGAAGAAAGTGGTCAGTCATAAACTCCACATACTTTGCAGAGGTCTTCTTTACACCTTCGGGGACCCTAAAGGTGCCGACCAGCTCTGTTCCCATGATTCCGGCCCAAAACAAGACTCTATCACTGCCTTGCTGACGTCGCAGCCTTGTTGGAAGAGGGTGGCCGTCCACCAACCATCCACTATTCCATCTATCTGGACCATCCAGGGTTGCACGGCACTCATCAGTGAACAGGACTGTTTGAAAATTAGTCTTCATGTATTTTTCTGCCCAATGCAGCCATTTCTGCTTGTGAACATTGGTTAGTGGTGGCCGAATAGAAGGTTTATGCACAGCTGCAAGACTCTGGAGGACTCTACACCTTGATGTCCATGGGACTCCAGAGGCACCAGCAGCTTCAAATATCTGTTTGCTGCTATGTAATGGTATTTTAGCAGCTGCTCTCTTGATCCGATGCATGGATCTGGCAGAAATATTCCTCAATGGGCCTTTATCTGCACGAACCCGTCTGTGCTCTGAATCAGCCACAAATCTCTTAATAGTGCGATGATCACGCTTTAGTTTTCGTGAAATATCGAATGTTTTCATACCTCGTCCAAGGCATTGAACTATTTCACTCTTTTCGGCAGCAGAGAGATCCTTTTTCTTCCCCATATTGCTTGAAAATGGTGCTCTGCTTAATAATGTGGAACACCCTCCTTTAGTAGTTTTTCCTTAAATTGGGCTCACCTGCCAATCTAATTATCACAGGTGTCCGAGATTGTTTTCAGAGATCAAAAGAGCCCTGAGACACAATGCCATCCATGAGTTAAACTGAAAAACAAAATATTTCATCTATGTGACACTTAAATAGAATTTGCATAATAATTTGGAACAGGGTGTATTATTATTTGCCCATCGTCAGTTATGCACAGGTCACTTTGTATTGTGGAAAATATGGATATGTGAAGTAATGTATACAAAAAATCCTTTTTATTGTTAATCAACTCTTTTATCATAATGATATGGTTGATAAAAGAATGCTTTTTATAAATACACATAGCTTGTTTTCTTATGGTTGCCTTTAAAACCCCATGGTTTTCAATTGATGTAATTAAACAGGGATGTCTATTTTCACTTTGTAATTTTGGATTTATGTAATTGATGATAAATTATTGGAACTGTATATATTTGAATTAAATTGATACCACGCATTTTTGATGAATATTTATTATTATTAATATTCTTATTATTACTATTATTATTGTTGTTATAATACAGGATTTATATAGCTCCAACTGTTTGCACAGCACTTTACAATATAAAGGGGGACAGCACAATTACAATACAGCAGGTATAGGAGGGTAATATGCATATGACATGGAGCTTACAATCTAAAGGCAGGGGAAGGTGGTACAAAAGGTGATAGATGCAGGGAATGGTCTGATGGAGGTGACTCAAGTACAGTTCTTAGGTGGAAATGGGGTAGGCTTCACTGAATAAATGAGTTTTCAAGGATTGCCTAAAGGCAGGCAGGGTGGGAGCTGATTGGACATACAAGGGTATGGAGTTCAGGAGGATGAGAGAGGTTCTGAAGAAGTCCTGGAGGTGAACATGGGAGGAGGTAACAATGAAAGCTAGAGAGCAAGATTCCTTGGGAGAAACAGAGAGGACGATTTGGCGATATCATCAGATGATGGGTTTTGTCGATGTAGTTGGAGGCAGCTCTGTGAATGGTTTTGTACATTATGGTCAGCATTTAAATTCTACATGTTGGGCTAGTGAAAGCTAGTGAAGGGACTGACAGAGTAGGGCAGCAGTCACGGATTGGTTAGTAAGGTGTGGAAGTCTAGCAGCAGCATTCAAAATAGGCTGAAGGGAGGATAGCCTGTGTAAATATTCACATTATCTGACTATGGCAGTTATATTTACATAGTATTTCCATAGTTAGTCTGGCTGAAAAAAGACAAAAGTCCATCCAGTTCAACTATTAAAAAAAAAAAAAAAAAAGTTATAATCCTATACCCACAGTTGATCCAAAGGAAGGCAAAAAACCCCCCAGCAAAGAATGATCAAATTTGCTCATGCAGGGAAAAAAATTCCTTCCTGATCCCCCGAGAGGCAATCGGATATTCCCTGGATCAACTTTACCTATAAGTGTTATATAATTGAAATGAATTGCCACCACATATTTTTTGATGAAGTAACATTTATTTATTTATCAAAAACCCTGAAGGGTTAAAACATCTATCACATTTTTAATACTGTCTGTGCCCCTGTTGGAGATATTTTAAATATGGCAGGCCTATGCAGTTCAGCCAGAAAATATATTTTCTTGGAATTCATCTTTCAGATACCATAGCTGTTTGCTGATTGATTGTACTTGTTACCTGGAGCTGATCTTTGGGATTATGTAAGGTTTATTTCATCATGCAGCATTTAAATGTACAAGAGACTAAAGATTCTATGCTGTTAAAATAAAAACAACTCCAAGCCATGTCTTTTTTTCACAAATGCACTAAACCTGCAAGAGCACCTAGCGCTTCCATCTGTAAACAATCTGTAAAATGACATATAACTAAAAGCCACATTTTTATTGTCTTTTGACTACTGCAATATTTCTTGAACAATAAAACTTCTATAAAAACCTTCAGTACTTGGATCACCCTGGTTAATGTAACATGCTACTTCCATCACAGAGATGCCAGTTCATATTTCAAGATTTGTGGAATATTTTAGGGTTTTATACAGTGTAAGAAATGTCAGCAAGTTCATGTTCTTACCCGGGATTGTAAAGCATCACCGCTGAGAGATTTTCACATGATTTTGACAGATCTGTCATTGATAAACTGAAAGAGGACAGAAGGCCACTCTGGGGAGAAAACAAAGGATTTTTATCATTCTTTTATTCCGTACATGCAAATTGATTCACAAAGAGCTTTCTTTGCTGGGATAAGCAGCATAGTTGGGCACCCTGCATACAGCCAGTAAGCCCTGCTCGAATAGAAGGACTGCAGAAAGATCTCATTCCAATACACAATTAACATGTTTGAATATATCAAAAGGACAGCAGAAAGATATGGCAAGTGACCTTTTCAAGTCAAGAACTGTACAAGGTACAACTGGCTGCTTAACCACTTCAAGTACGCCCTTCCTGTCCAGGCCAATTTTCAGCTTTCAGCGTTATCATACTTGAATGACAATTGCGCGGTCATGCAACACTATACCCATAAGAATGTTTTAGCATTTTTTTGAGACAGATAAAACTTTATTTTGGTGGTATTTATTCAGCACTGGGATTTGTATTTTTTTTTTTTTGCTTTATAAATGAAAAAGTCCAAAAATGTTGAAAAAAGTGTTTTCTTATAAAATTTTTCAAATAAATGTTTCTTCATAAATCTTGGCCAAAATGTATTCAGTTATCTTTTTAGTAAAAAAAAAACCAAATTAGTTTATAACTAAAAAGTATAATTTTTCTAATTCTTTTTTTACATTTTGATTTTATTTTTTTATATTTTTTTTATTTATTGTTACATACTGTCACCCTAGCAGTACAGTGTCACCATAGTGACACCATATGTGATCTCTGTGATAATTCACACGTAGTAAGCAATGATGTGAGAAGTGACATCTTGCTTACTACTGTTCATGTGATCACTGATTGGCCAATCAGTGATCACATGATCGGGACCTCACACAGAGGTCCCATACAATGATCGGTGTTCCACTGTGTCTGGAGGACACAGCGGGCACTGGATTGAGGTGCTGCGGCCACCTGCCCCTGCACTGCTCCTGTCCGGCCAATTATATACATGGGCCGGACGGGAAGTGGTTAAGGAAGAAAGAAGATTTTACCATAAGCATAGGTAGGTGTTCTTTACAGTAAAGCCAACCATACATGGATTAAGATTTGGCTGGTTCAGCAGGTACTGGCTGGGATTCGGTACATGTATGGGCAAGGCTGATTGTACCCAAATCAATCCATCAATTGACTTGGGTACAACCAGCCTGTCAGATTTTCTACATTCGATTAATACCAGCAGCTAAAGCAGTAATCATTGTGTTCTGTTGATCAGGAAGGTTCCCCCCCCCTCCCAACAGAACACATTAGCACTGCGGGAGGCAATCCCCCATCAACACTGACTGTGCTGATGGGGAATTGAATGATTTTCCTTCTTTCCACCCGTGGAAAACTCTTTTGTACTTATTTGACGTAAACCTGTGCTTTGCCCATGTACTGTAAAGTAACAAATTTGTTTTAAAGCAACCCCATCACATTTCAGTTATACTTTTCCAACACTCCTCAACTTGGCTTGCTGTTGAGAGTGAGGAGAAGAAGCCCTAAGTTAGCTCTCTTTTACACCACACGTGCATACGAGCTGATGAAAACAAAGGTGCAGATTTGACAGCATATTTTAGCATGCATTTTTCTAATGTATGTCTCTCCAAGAACACAATGAAAACAGTTGTTTTCTATGAGCACACCACAATGTTGGTGTCATGTGCCTTTTTCTTTTCTGTGCACAAATTTGCAACATAAAAGCTTCCAAGGGCACAAAAAAGCAATTGTTTTCTGTGTGCCCTGTTCAAACCACAATGTTGGTGTCACAAAACTTTTCTTCTACACATAAAAATGCAGTTGAACATGACATCAAAGTTGTATCAACAGCACACAAAGAAAACCATTGTTTTCTTTGGCCCTTGGAGAGCTTTATGTTGCATATGTCTGCTGAGGCAGGTGCAGAAAAAGGCAAATCTCTGCACATTGTGTGAACAAGACCTGAAGTATGCTCCAGTTGGATCTGTTTGAGCTTACACAGGGCAGCTGATTCTCTACCTGCCACATGTGACAGCAGTGACCTAATCAGCAAATGCAGTTCTCTACAATTAAGCCCAGAGGGGTGAAATGTGTTAGCAGGGTAGACCCAGGGTGGAGGGCTGTGGTGTGAGCTGTCCATCAATTAACTTGTTGGAGTTTTGTAACATCGTTGGAGTTTGTCCTTTCTTTTGGTGTTACTTACACAGAGCAGGAACGGGCTCCTTGGGCTTCACACCTGTCTGGCAAAGCAAGGGAAATACTGTTCACCCTTGATGCGACAAGGTCTTGGGATTACTTTAAAGTGGTTGTAAACCCCAACATATACCCAGTGAAGTGCCTTGCCTTAGGTGATTCACAGATGAAACACATTCTTGTACATAAGTTGTACCTGTTTATCTGTAGCCATCTCTTCTCTACATCCTTTCAAAGTCCAGAATTTATACAGCTTACCTGAGCTTTCAGGAAGCAGGGGGAAAGGGGAGATGAAGTTACAATCTGCAGAGCTCACTGAGAGTTGATTAGAGGGAAGGGGCACTCCTCTCTCCACACAGCAACAGAGCTGAGGCTGTCAATCATAAGCTGTGTACTAGATGTCCCTCCCCTGTCCACTTTTTTCTCTTGGTGTCATGAAAACTTGTCAGAAGTGATTAATGCTGATAGCAGAGGAATGAGGCAGCAGAGAGAAATGACACTTAGTGCTCTGAATTGAACACACACGATATAGGAATCTGCTTTGTTCATATTTCATGTCAAAAGGTGTACAACCACTTTAAAGCTGGTCTCCATATTTGAGTGACATTTAAATATTTTGGATCCAAAACTATTTACTTTACTACGAGATGCAGTGATTGTGCACATAGGATTATGTAGCCTCAGCAACATACAGTTTACTGGGCTAAGTTCCCGTAGTGGGACAATACCTTCTTGTCCCAATAACAGAACAAAATAGAAGCGGCCTGAGTGGAACTCAGCTTTTTACAGGGAATACAAAGCTTCCTCTGATTGGTTGAGGTGGAGAGGCAGGCTGATGACGTCATAATCTTTGACTCACCCAATCAGGAAGAGGGTCGGGAGTGGGACATGAGGGTCTTGTCCCACTGCCAGAACAAAAAGCTGTATACTGTAGGTAGCTGAGGCTACATGAAGCTTACCCCGGGCACACAGCTGCTGCATCTCTTAGTGACGGTAATAGTTTGCTTGGATCAGCTTGTTGGAAACAAACTATTTGAACTTCGCTAAGAGCTAGAGATCAGCTTTAACTACTTATTTATGTACTCACCTTCCTTTTTTCTCTTAATTTAGCAGCTTCTTTTGGATGATTGAAGCGAAACATGTTGGTCCTACCCAAGAGGATGACAGCCCCTTTAAAAAAAAATAAATAAAAATGTGTAAACACAGGTAAAAGTTTTCAGCAGATCACATTATAATATCCCCAAACACTAGCACCATATTTTGGTTGGAGATCAAACAGCCTACTAGTATGACTTTCGAAAGTAGTTGAAAACCTGTACAAAAAAAGAGCATACATACAAACTCCATGCAAATGCTTGGTAGGGTTTTAACTCAGGACCCAATGCCACAAGGCAAGAATGGTACTGCTCACCTACACAATCCTATGATTAACATGATATTATTGGATTTTTTTTTTAATAGATATTTTGCTAATCCCATTCATACCCATCCTTCACTACACTTTTACAGCCTGTAATAGATAAAACACAAAAGGAAAACAAAAGTGTCTTTTGAGGTCAACTTTATATTAAATTGCTACAAAGATGTCAATGAATGTCAGCAATATAAAATGAAACCATCATAAACAATGGAGCTGATACATTACGTTAAATCTCTTGTTGTCAGGTGGAAACAAAGCTGGCTTTCGAACAGAAGCTTTTCAATACTCCGGGTACAAAAGGTGAAATTTACAAATGCACACCAAAGTGTGACTGTCATATGAAATATAATAATGAAAATCCTTATTGGGACACAACTGTTCATGACCCTGTAAAAACTCTCATCACTTGGGGTCATAAAGGGTGTAATAAATTCAGGAGTCATTACTGCCACTGGGGCATGGCAAACATGACTGTGTAGAACAATGGTTATTAACACTTTGTATGTGTACCCCAGGGGTACTCTTTTCATGGGCTAAGGGGGGCATTTTTTACATCTCACAGTAAGTTCTTCATAACAACTTGGAATTCTACACCTCACCTTGTGGAATGGGCAACTGAACTCGATGCCATAAGGGAACATTTGTTCTTGCAGGGAAATGACAGGGAAGAACAACTTAAAACTACTTGGACCTACTGTTCAATGTTTCATTATTCATTTGCATTTCAGGATTGGAATGGGGAAGATATCCCCCCAGCCTCCAACTAGATATGATGGAGTTATCACAACACCTCTTCTCCCTATCAAAGCCCTGGTGGTCGTCCTCCTTCTTTCCTACTTTCCTTTTCAGGCGATTCTTGTCTCCTCTCTTCCCACTTCTGGGCTCTAGCCTTACAGGCTTAATTACCCCCTCTCCATTAACAGGCACATCTGACAGCTGAATTGTATTACTTTTCACTGTGTTTTCTGAAGAAGGCAACCTCTAACCAATCTGATTGGGCTGTGTTGTTCCTAGTTAATTCCTAGATGATCCAAGATAGTAGTGATTCAGCACTAGTGCCTTCTGTCTTTTATTATCAGCATTTACGTACCTATGCAAAATCTTTTGATGTGTACGTTCCATCACAAGTGGAAGATTTGAACCATGCCACCTCTGTACTTTCTATATATTGTACCTGTAACTCCTGTTATAAAAACTTAAATAAAACAAGCTTGAACATATAATAGTTCTTTTTTTATATACAATGTACTGTCTGAAAAAGTAGTCCATGCAATTAGAGGACATCACAAAATAATGTATATTATTTATATGATGCCTTCTTTTGGTTAGCCCATATATAGTCAGCCAAGCAGAAATCTAATGTAAATCTAGGCTCATTCTCAGCCTTGAAAACATCCAAGCATAGAAAATGGGCCAATTGTACACTGTGTCCTCCAAAAAACGATTTTGCCTTTTCCAAATAAGCCCAGGATATAAGAAAGAGCTTTTTTGTATCATGGCCTAATTTGGAATAAAGTAATGGACACAGTGTGAGATATTTTTTCTTAGTTTGGGTATTTGTGATTAGCATACCTTCATTGGGTTTCACAGGGTGCATTAAAGTAGAACTAATGGCAAAACTTTTTTTTCATTAAGGATTGAGTAAGGGAGGGTTATAAACTCGGCCAGTTTTTTTTTTCCACCATCTGTGTCCCGTTGAGGAAATTGCCCTTCTCTTCCCATCCTCATAGGAAGTAAGAGGAATATCCTCCAAACTCAGAGAAACCCTGGTTGCCACCAGGAACTAGTGTCCCCATCTGAAATTTTCCCCTCTATTCCTGGTCTGATGACTACTCAAAATTTGGGATTTTCCTTCATCTTCACTGGTGATAACAGTAAACAGGACAAATGAAGAGGATATATCTCCCTAAGGCCTGGTTTATATCTGTGTGGGTTTTCAGTGCACATTTACATAGGCACGCAAGCCATCAGGAAAAAGGTTCCTGCACCATTCAAAAAATGCAGCGGGCGGGAAATCGCATAGTGCTTTTGCACCATGCAATTTCCCTGTGGTTCCCACATCTGCAAACACGCTGTGCTCTTAGATGAATGCCAGCTCTGCGCACTTTCAAACAGCAGCAGGTTTTGACTGCGGGAGGTTGCAGGTGCAGGAATTTACTGTGATTCCCACACACGCAACCAATGCATAGATGTGAACCTGGCCTAACAGGGGAATAGACAGCATAAAACCTGACAGGTGTAATAATCCCTTTGTAGTCCAGCCAAAACTAAAAAAAAAAAAAAAGGTTTTGCCTTTAGTTATACTTTAGGCTGAGAAACACAACATTATCAGAGAAAATATATGAAAGAACTCTATGTACCCCCCCTTAAAGCAACCATTCTCAACCAGGGTTCAATGAAACTCTAGGGTTACTCCACAGGTTGCTACATGACCTTGCAGTTAATGAAACCTGCAAATTTCCACAAAAAATTTTCATAAAACCAATGAACTTTTTGGTCGCCTGTAAGGGTGGCACTATGACCACCACTGACCCTCAATGAATGGGTTTTCCCTAGGGTCCAAGTTGCTCCCTGAGACCTGAAAATTGTTTCAAAAGTCCCTCCAGGATAAAATGGTTGAGAAAAGCTGCGCTAAAGACTGGCTCTCATCCTATAATATCTATATGGAGTGAATTATTTCTACCAGTACAATAAAGGTCTGGTCTAGTCTATAGACTAAAGCTGGGAATACATGGTATAAAACCTGGCTGTTTCAGCAGGGACCAGCCGAATTTCAATCTGTGTATGAGTACTGTGGTTGTACAGAATGCAATTTACTAATTACCTTCTGTACACCTGCCCTGTCAGGCTTTTCCCGCTTGATCAGCACTCTAGGCTATAGCCTGCAATACTGACCTGTGTATTCTGACACTGGAAAAGCTGCCCCACTATCAGAATATGAAAGATCAGAGGGAGGATTCCACATCTACATCGAGTGTGTGGATGAGGGGTTCAAGTATTTTTTTTTATTCAACCTGCATTTTTATGTATGGGCTGCCTAATACAATTCAGTATCTTCCTACTAGGCATTTGGTAATAAATTACATATTGATGACACAGAGTAATCAATCTCCAGCAATCCAATAAAGATATATTCACATCACTGCATTTTACTGGTATCTGGTAAAATCCTTCCTGTTACATCTTTTGGTGGGGTTTCCAGCAAAACGCTCCTTCCATAGGGATCAATGGTAACATGTAAAATGTGTGTAAAACCCACCCAAAGAAAACTACATAACAATTACAACACATGAAACACAGTGATGTGTTTCAGGTTGCTTTATCACGTACCAGTCTACCCCCATTCATTATAGCCACAGACGAATTCTCACACATAATATTTGTTACAAGCAAAATGCCACACACAGTATTCATCCAGGTATGATAATCCAAAAAAACACATACTGGCAAGGGGAAAATACTAGGAATATCCATCAAAGAAGGGAAAACATGCAACACACATCCATCACATCCACAAAAGTCACATAGAATGTTGACAGTCACAGGGGAAAACACCACAAGACACACAAGTCATTAAGGAAAAATGCCACACAGAACAACTTCCAGGCTAAATGAAAAAGAGCATACACAAGAATATACACACACTCTCAGGTAAAGATAATGTATGTACCCCAGAGCTAACATGCATCACCTAAGAAAAAGGGAACAAAGACAGAATGATCATTTACCTTGCCTTATACATATTTTCACAGTTTTTTTTTATTTCAGTAGCAGTGACTGAAGCAATAATTGTAAGAAATACACAAAATGTTAATTAAAATCAATATACCTATCAACCCTAGCCAAATTATTTATATCTTTGGAGTTACTGCAACTGGAGGGTTGCCTAAACATGGATGAGTAGCCATTTGCTGTCAACATTACAGACCTAAATATGAATGGAGGTAGTCTTCTAAGCAACAACATGATATAGCAACGCACAAAATAAACTGGATGGCCCTTCATTTTTTTTTTTTTTTTTTTTTTTTTACACAGAAAGGTAAAGCTGGCCATACATGTTTTGAATTTCATGTGATTCCTGGTAAATCAGATGACACCCTCCCTGACAATCCTCTGATGTGGTCTATACAATGAAACGCATTACACACAGCGAGCGGTGACATCATCATGCTCACCAGCCAAGTGCAGTGGTGCTTTCAGTGATGGTCTCTCTTAACTTCTGTATCTGTCGGCATTTTGAATAAATTATACTTGGCAGCGCTGCATTATTTGGGCCTTTTTTATTCTTTCTGTTCATGTGGCACTGTGGAATGAGTTGGTAATTTGTTGAGCACATCTTACAGCCAGAGTAAGCAAAGAACAAAGGTATACCGCTCAGGGAAACAATCCAGACCAATCCACAACAGGTGCAGGCTATGGCTCTCCACCACACACGATGCAACAGGAAGAAGGGTCAGCTGCACACCGGAGGATAGATGAATATAGTGTGTATTTATTGATCCATAGGACACACAAACCACCAGGATATGAATACAGGACCTGTTAATGCGTTTCACACGATCTCATGCTTAACCTCCCTGGCGGTATTCCCGAGTGTAGCTCGGGGTAAAGTTTCAGCACCACAAGCGGTAACCCTGATCTACACTCGGGAATACCTTGCAGCACTGATCCGGGATCTCTTCTTCACTTACCTTGTCCTTCGCTCCCACGATGTCCCTCCTGCAGTGTCCCCGGCAATGTCCTCCGGCCGATGCCGGCATCTGTCTTCCGGGTTCCATTTCCTGCGACGTCGGGACGTACGGGGGACGGAACGGCGGGAAATGTAAAAATGTGGAAAAGTGACATTCACTAAATACACTAAAATCACATAGTAAAACATTACTGTATCAAACCATTTCACATACATTTTGTCCCTAGTGCTTTGTCCTGTGCCCTGCCTGCATATTTACTGTTCTTTCTGCCTGGAAACTGAGAAAAGTCCATGGTGTCCAAAAAGCGTCCCTTTAGGTCAAAAGCGGTTTTAGATCAGCTAGAGAACAGCGATAGTAAATTAGAACCACTTGCAGAATTGAGTGATAATGATTCGTGGGGAAATTCATCATCAGACACTGAAAACGATTTTGCGACTTTGATCAGTGATGTGCGAACTTGGCGCTATATTTCAAATTTCAGTGTTTTTGGTTTGATTATATTATTGAATTAAATTTATTATTATATTATTTTTTATGATTATTACATTATAATTTATGATTTCGTGTTTCAAATTTTAACATACCCGGGATGTTTACTAGACTCTTGTTCAGACAGATTTCAGTGAGTTATTCCTAAAAATTACAGGCCTACAATAAAAAAAATACATATTGCCATGCAAAAAAATGTACCTACCACTTTGAGCACAGAAATACTGACATAATCAGACCGCTAGGGAGGTTAATCATGATTAAGCACCAGATCGTGTGAAACGCGTTAACAGGTCCTTTATTCATGTCCTGGTGGTTTGTGTGTCCTATGGATCAATAAATACACACTATATTCATCTATCCTCCGGTGTGCGGCTGACCCTTCTTCCTATTGCAGCCAAAGTAAGCAACTTGGATGCTTGTGCATTACAGAGCACTTTTGACCTCCGATAACATAGATGTGTGTGAGTCCGGTAAGCATTGTGTGCACCTGGCGGTGTGGGCAAGAGCAGTTGGCTGTATAACATTCACAGGATTCTTTTGGCTCAGAACACCTCTATACTGGACTCTCTATTTTTGTGTTTAGGGACTTGACCTATATATTTATTTCACTTTGATTTACTGTATTTACATTTGCATGTGTTTCATTCATTCACTTGTATGTGTTCAGTTTTAAAGGGATAGCGCATCATTTTTTTTTATAGTTTTGTGTTCAGTATTTGGATGTTTTGTGTGCAATGTACCCCAATTTACCTAATGTTTTCACTAAGTATGGAGTTTTTTTTTTGTTATTTTAGAAATTCGATATGTGGTTGACCTTGCTAGCAATTCCCGGATGATAGACTTCCATCTGGGGATTGAAGGAGCTGAGCAGGAAAATTCTAAGCTGAATAATGACAGTATCCACTCAACAGCAGGTACTGTGCAGGTATTCTGCCAGCCAGGGGCATCAGCTGCCAGAATACAGAGGCTGGCAGGGGAGATTCATTCATCTGTGCCATTTAGCGTAGATCAAAGAATATGTTTAAAATTTCTTTCAGCCCACAAACTAAAAAAAAAAAAGTATCTGTGTGTGGCCAGCTTAGGAAGCAGATGATTAGGCAAAGGGCTCATTCACATAGTTGCTGAGAACTGACCTCCACTTTTAACAGACTGTGCATCCACCTCAGAGCTGCATACAGGAGACTCATAGAAATGGATGCAGATGAAGCAGCTGCATGGGCACAGTTGCATGTCAAAATCTGACATACGAACAGGAGTGCGCACCTGAACACAGACACTGTGCATTCGGATGTGTGCATCTGCACCTGGGACTGACATGCGACTGTGTCAATGCAGCGATTACATTTGCATCCACTTCTATAGGCTGCCTGCACACAGCTCCAAGGTGGATGCACATGCAACCGAAAATAGCTCAGCACTGAGAACAAGTCTCAGCACCCATCTGAATGAGCCCTTAAAGTGTTACTAAACCCAGGAACCTGCATTCACTATATCTGGTCTCCCACAGTACACGCAACATAGAAATGCAACTATTTTAGTAAATATAAACTGCTAAATACATTTTCTCATCAGCAGTTAGAGCAGTCTTGTGACTTCTATCAGTGTCAAGCATAGCACGCTAAAGCTTGTAGGAGGAATTTTCATTCTCCCCTGATTGTCCTATGAGGCTGCATAACCCGACCCTCTGTCTGGACAGCAATGATTGGCCCGGAGCTGAACACATGCACTCTCCCAAGAAAAAAAACCTCTCTAACAACACATACCAAACTGAGCATGTGCAGCTTGCCCCCAAGGCTCTGTTCTATCAGCAGATGGATTAGGGACAGTAGAAGAAGGGGGGGGGGGGTCAGAGAAGATCCCTTAGCCCCTTAGATTCCACAGTGAGTATGACAAGCATGCTTTACTGCATATACAGACTGATTTTACTGTTGTGGGTTTAGTAACACTTTAAAATGATAATGCATTTCTCAGTGTGTGCGAGTGTGGGCATGCAGGGCATGTCAAAATGGACAAAAAAGGGCAGGGCAGCAGACATGAGCTGCAGTAGTAACGACTGGCAGATGGCAAAGTCTGATCATTACAGCCTTCCATCCTACATCTTAACCTGAACTGTACAGTGAATATAAAGTAATATATTTAAAACTTTTAAGGAAAACTTCTAAGAAAGTACACCAATTTGACAAAATAAGTCAACCGAAGTAAAAGAGTTTCATTTTTTTTCACCTTTGTAGAAAATCATCTTAGTCTCCTTCTAT
The DNA here is from genome assembly GCF_062004578.1 of Staurois parvus. Lineage (NCBI taxonomy): Eukaryota > Metazoa > Chordata > Amphibia > Anura > Ranidae > Staurois > Staurois parvus. The sequence goes on along the minus strand of NW_028317797.1, from coordinate 6,733,317 downwards.
GTTCATCCAAACCTGTTGATCTTCCAGATCATGAAGCTTTCCGCTTCAGTTCCTTTAATCAGCCGTCCACCAGCTGGGTGTCTCAAAGTCGACTGAGGTCCACTTACAAAACCTACATCTTCCAATATTCCATCACTGTGGGCTCTTTGGTTCAGCTATATGTCATCATAAAAAGACTAACGAGATAGAAAAATGACTGCAAGGCCAGTATCAGCATTACAAATTAATTTATGATTGCCACTGGACTAGAACAATTATATATGTCCCTACGGGAGGGGGAATAACCTGATTATTAACCTTCCATTAAAGTTTCTAGAACTATTCATTAGCTCTTTCAGTGAAAATCATCACACGTAGTTTAATATTTTCATGTAACTTTGATCACCTCAGCAGTCTGAGAACAGTGTGTTAATAATCATAACAAAACAGATGGTAAAGTGATGTACTAGGCGGAAGGTTAAGCATAATGGCTGTGTTATGTACTATAGCTCATTTCACTCACAAGGTATTTTCTTCTCGCTTACATGAAAGCGTTCTTTATAATTTAATAAGCCTAGCAATGAAATAAATTGATACTTACTAAAAAAAAAAAAAAATCTCAGCACTAGCAGCCAACTACTAATCAGGGGCCTCGAAACTGCGTCCCAAGGACCGGATGAGGCCCCTTGCTAGCCTTTATCCAGCCCTTGAGTCACTATTCCTCCCAATGATGTGAAGCAGTATTGCTCCCACTGACATCAACAATGGAGCACTATTCCACTGATAACACTTATGTGGTACTATTCCTCCCACTAATATCAATGATAGGGCACTACTCTTCCTCCTACTGGCCACCATCCCTGAGACCATAATTATTCTCACTGATGCTGGACCCGAAACATTTTCTACCCCCATTGGCCACACTCTGTCCCTCAAAGTCTGAAGGACCATAAACTGGCCCTTTGAAAAGTTTGGAGACCCTTGATCTAATTCAAAAACGTCTAACTCCAGTGAAACAATGTTACAATTTGGAAAGGTTTGTTCCCCTTGTACTCAATGACCTCATGTGGATGCTTGCCCTGGTCTTCTTGATGGAAGATAGGTGCCAGAATGAGCCATTACAGTGAGCAAGCTGCAACAAGGACAATGACCATTTCTGCTACTGACATTCTATTTATTGCAATGCAAAGTGTGTATTTAAATATGTTAAAGCTTGTAGGAGGAGTTTTCTTTGTGCCCTAGGAGGATGCAGAACCCCTGACCTCTGTCTGGACAGTGCGGATTGGCCCTGTGCTGATCACATGCACTCTCCCAAAAAAAAAAAAAAAATCTCTCTAGTAATAGACACCAAACTGAGCATGGGCAGAGTATCTCCACACCATATGTCTTATCAGGAGGTAAGAGGGGGACACTGGAAAGGGGAGGATCAGAGAAGACAGGATCAAACAGCATTTTCACACTATGCAGAGGATTAACTCCTTAGGTTCCACAGTGAGCATAACAAGCACGCTTTACTGCATTTACTGACTGATTTTACTGTTGTGGTTTTAGTAACACTTTAACTAGTAAAAATGGTGTATGTATCATGTTTATCATATACGGTATATTTTTCCTTTTGCATTTACCGATCAACCTGGGTATACTGTGTTATGCTACAAAAAAAAAAAAAAAAACCCCCTTGGTTTTCACGTAGTCATTAATACACTTTAATAGTCTGTAGAAGCCACTTTTACACTGACCTGAAATAAGCATGGGTATATTTGGGTATCCTAGCACCTGATATATACAGGCTTGTTCCGGGTCAGTGACTCACCAGGTATTGGAACAAGGATGAAAATGACATCCCTGAAATGTGAAACCAAGTCAGCAATAGCAGCTTCTAGATTTGTAACATAAGGGAACAAAGGGAAGCATACAACTACCATAGTAAAACATGTTATTAAACTGAACAAAAAAAAAAAATCAAATGCACTCACATTAACCAGATCAGGTGTGTGCCTTTAATCATCCTTCATAGATCACAGAAGAGGGCTCTGAGGAAGAGGCTTATGCAGGCCATAGATGGGGAGAAAAACTGCAGATTTTTCTTTTAAAAAACGAAAAGTCGGTTGTTCAAGTGGCCGACGTTACCATCAATGGTAAAAAAAAAAAAAATCGGCCGATTTTCTACCCGTCTAGAGCCGGCAAAAAGTGTCCCTGCAGAGAGCTCTGCTATTTCTTTGACAGTTCTCTGACAGTTCCTTGACATTTATAGAAGTTGCAACAATGTATCTATTTGTTTCCATTTAGGATACAGATGTTTTTATTCGGAAACAAATAGATACAATGTTTCAACCGCTGTAAATGTCAAGGAACTGTCAGAGAACTGTCAGAAATAGCGGAGCTCTCTGCAGAGACACTTTTTGCTGGACTGGAATTCTTCTTATTTTCATCCTACTTCTTCTTCTTCTTCATCCTCATCCTCTTCTTCTTCTTCTTCATCCTCTTCTTCTTCTTCTTCCTCATCCTCTTCTTCATCATCATCCTCATCCTCTTCTTCTTCATCATCCTCATCCTCTTCTTCTTCTTCATCATCCTCTTCTTCATCCTCCTCTTCATCATCCTCTTCTTCTTCATCCTCATCCTCTTCTTCATCCTCATCCTCTTCTTCATCCTCCTCCTCTTCTTCTTCATCCTCTTCTTCATCCTCATCCTCTTCTTCTTCATCCTCATCCTCTTCTTCATCCTCATCCTCATCCTCTTCTTCATCCTCATCCTCTTCTTCATCCTCACCCTCTTCTTCATCCTCTTCTTCATCCTCATCCTCTTCTTCTTCTTCATCCTCTTCTTCTTCATCCTCTTCTTCATCCTCATCCTCTTCTTCTTCCTCATCCTCTTCATCCTCATCCTCTTCTTCTTCTTCATCCTCTTCTTCATCGTCTTCCTCTTCTTCTTCCTCTTCTTCATCGTCTTCCTCTTCTTCTTTTTGTCTTCTTCTTGCAGGTCACTGCTCATGCGCAGATTTTTTATCGGTAAAAAAATCAGCCGATTTGCCCACTAATTGCCGCGAAAATCGGCCGATCGGCAAAATCGGCCGATTTTTTTCCAACTTTACCGAAAAAAAAAAACGGCCAAAATACCGAAAAACGGCCGACCAAATCGCCCACTAACGATCCGAAAATCGGCCAATTTTATTTTCGGCCGAAAAATCGGCCGATTTTCGACCCATCTATGGCCTGCATAAGCCTTTCAAACACGTTAGTCTGTTGGAAGTCCAGGGTTCCCATTGCGGATTTACATGTAGTGTGGATTGGACAGTGCTGTTCTTTGTGATGTGCCTTTGACATGCATGTCAATTGTGAGTACAATACCTATTTTTATCATATCAATAAATGTTTTTTACGATAATGGACTAGGCCGGTGTGCCCCCTGCTTTCTTTGTATACAGAAGAATCCTGGCCAGGGATACAGCGTGTTTCATAACAGTCTCTCTCTCTCGCTGCAAGCTGTGCAGGCCGACTGGGGAAAGGAACATATGCACTCCCAGCTGGGGACTGCTCCGCAGCAGAACTCACAGAGTACTGTTAGGCTTGATTGACATATGTGCGGGTGGTGCCGCTGTGGATCCACACAAAAATCCGTGCAGCCGTACCCCCCCCACAGAAGAATGCGGACCCACGGGCGGGTTCCATTAATTCTAATGGCACGCTGCCCGCACTGGAAATCGCAACCGTACTGGGAACCGAGGTTCCCGTGCAGGCTGCATTTTCAGAAGAAGTACAGGGACTTTTCCCCTGTGTGTCCTGGGGCACGGCAGTCCATTCAAATGAATGGGGTCTTGTGCCCGTGCAAAACGCAGACCGCAGGAACGTACATATGTGAACCAGGGCTCAGCGTATGTAGGATTACTGGCCACTCCTCAATCAAGCTTCCTGGGTTGCCATGATGAAGCACATTTGAGGTGCTTGTCCCCAAGTCTACCAGCACTTGGGGATGTGAGAAAGGAGGGCAAGCCTTGTATCTCTAGCAAGGATTCTTCTGTGATCTACATTGGATGTTTAACCAATTTTAGGATTGCCTGCCCGCATTGTACTGTGGACGGGTGGCTCCTACAGCACAGCGATGTACCTGTATGTCGCTGTCTTCTTCCGGGTTCAAGGCGTGTGCCCCCATTGACTCCCGCTGTGATTAGACACAGCTGGATTTTGTCAGCAGGTTCCGGCCAATAAAAAACAACACAGGGCTCTATACAGAGGGAATGCACAGTAGGGAGAAGGAACAAATATTTTTAATAAAAAGCAGCGCGTACTGTAATACACGCATTAACACTTGTTAGGCACACACTTAACCCATTGATTACCCTGAGATTTTGACCCCTTCCCAGCCAGTGTCATTAGTACAGTGACAATGTATAGAATTATCAATAATCACTGTATTAGTGTCACTGGTGATGTCGGTATCACTTAACTTTCCACCATTTCAGTTAGTGTCAGATTGCCCGCTGCACTATCACAGTCCCACTATAAGTCCCTGGTCAACGTCAACATAAAATTTTTGTACCTATACCACAGTTTGTAGATGCTGTAACTTTAACACAAACCAATTAATATACATTTATTGAGATTTTTTTTTTTACCAAAGAGATGTAGCAGAATATATTTTGGCCTAAATTTATGAAGAAAAATTATCTTTTTTTTTTTTTTTTTTTTAAATCGGATAGCTTTTATAGAAGTAAAAAAATATAGTTTTTTTTTTCAAAATTTTCAGTCATTTATATAATAAAAATTTTAAAAATCCAGGGTGATAAAATATCACCAAAATAAAGCCCTAGTTGTTCAAATTGCATTTGGGTACAGCATTGCCGCACAATTACTAAAGTAGCGCAGTGCTAAATAGCAAAAAATTGTCTGGTCATGAAGGAGGTACAACCTTCTGGAGTTCAAGTGGTTAATATGAATGCATTTTATTTATTTTTTCAGTTTAGTAAAGTGTTTTTCAGTGTCTGTTGTTGATCCCTTATTTTGTGAAGCTTGTGCATCTCCTTGTGCATGATCCCAGAGAGCGCTGTAGATCAACCAACATGGGGAGAGGACATATAATATGTCAGTGTTCTGTGAAGCTGATCATAAGGACACTTCAGCGCATTACGTGGAAGAACAACTTTCTTCTTATGCTTTCTGTGTAGGATTCTAGATTTGTATCCAGGTTTTTTTATATTAACAATTAAAATGGGTCTCAGTCATGACTTCATTAATAAAGGTTCTCCTACACCTTATATGTAATGGGGCTGAAATTTGCTGGTTTTTCTACCGAACAGAAAAGAATGGCAAAATTAGCTACTAATGGTATGTTTTTGGTGTACCCTACTGACTCCAAGCATTCATCCATGTCTTCCCTATCATAATTACAAAAATTCCGTCATAACTATGTATAGGTTACATGACTCGTCGACTATATCTAAGCAGTAAAAGCTAATCTTCTTCATACTGCCAGCGTTCTGTAACAAGATGAATATTTAGCTCTAGAGATGTAGATGTACTCCATCTTCAGTCTGTGGAACTACTGCAAAACACTTTGACAAGCATCAAGTTTAGAAGTCACTGAAGCATAAATAATTAATGCAGTGAAGAAGTCGGCAGTATGAAGACAAGCGTGGACCGCAGCCTTCCCGCACTGTGCCTGTCATTACCAGCACACCTAATTCAACAGAGGTGGGAAAATGAAACCATCGTACCTGCAGCTCTTGTTTGAAACTATAAAATTATGCAATAAAAATGTTGAACTCTACATTTTATCCTAGAAAAAAAATGCTAAAAAATATAAATGTATACGTAAATCATAAAAAATGTACTTGTTTTGGCATTTCAATTTAAATACATTTTATAGACAAAAAGCTATAAAAGAACTAAAACTACGAAAACTCTTTAAAATATTCATGCTTCACAAAAGATTATCTTACAGTTACTTCCAGAGTCATCAGCTCAGTAACTTCTTTTTACAACCAAGTAGTATGATTATACTCAATTTCAACAATAATATTGCTTGCAGAATTCTGTACAACTCTTTTAAAAAAGTGTTTTTTGCATATTTTTCTTTACTTATTATGTTCAAAGATAGAAAAAGGTTTATTTTCTTAGTAGTCAGGTAAATGTGACAAACTGCATATGATATTATATTTACCACTTGTAGCTAGCAGGTAAAGATCTAGGCTATATTTCCATATTTTCATAAGGATGTGCGCTCCTGTTAAAATATAAGGTTTCTGTGTAAAAAAAATTAGACAAAGATAAATCATTTCAGAACTTTTTCCACCTTTAATGTAACCTATAAACTGTACAACTCAGTTGAACAACAAACTTTTATTTTTACTTCTCTCCATCTAAAAGGTTTCAAACTAAAATAATATGGTTGCATTAGTATGCACACCCTTAACCTAATACCTGTTGAAGCACCTTTTAATTTGATTCCATCACTCAGTCTTTTTGGGTATGAGTCTATCAGCATGGCACATCTTGACATTACAATATCTGCCCACTCTTCCTTGCTAAAACACTCAAAATCTGTCAGATTGCGAGGGCATATCCTGTGCACAGCCCTCTTCAGATCACTCCACAGATTTTCGATCGGATTCAGGTCTGGGCTCTGGCTGTACCATTCTAAAACTTTAATCTTCTTCTGGTGAAGCCATTCCTTTGTTGATTTGGATGTATGCTTTGGGTCGTTGTCATGCTGAAAGATGAAGTTCCTCTTCATGTCCAGCTTTCTAGCAGAAGCCTGAAGGTTTTGTGCCAATATTGACTGGTATTTGGAACTGTTCATAATTCCCTCTAACTTGACTAAGGCCCGAGTTCCAGCTGAAGAAAAACAGCCCCAAAGCATGATGCTGCCACCACCATGCTTCACTGTGGGTATAGTGTTCTTTTGGGGATGTGCAGTGTTGTTTTTGCACCAAACATATATCTTTTGGAATTATGGACAAAAAGTTCAACCTTGGTTTCATCACACCATAACACATTTTCCCACATGCTTTTGGGAGACTTCAGATGTGTTTTTGCAAAATTTACCCGGGCTTGGATGTTTTTCCGTAGTGCCACTCTAACCCATAGCCCATGCATATGAAGGCTACGGGAGATTGTTGTCACATGTACCACACAGCCAGTACTTGCCAGATATTCTTGCAGCTCTTTTAATGTTGTTGTAGGAATCTTGGCAGCCTCCCAGACCAGTTTTCTTCTGGTCTTTTCATCAATTTTGGAGGGACGTCCAGTTCTTGGTAATGTCACTGTTGCGCCATATTTTCTCCACTTGATGATGACTGTCTTCACTGTGTTCCATGGTATATCTAATGCCTTGGAAATTCGTTTGTACCCTTCTCCTGACTGATACTTTTTAACAATGAGATCCCTCTGACGCTTTGGAAGCTCTCTGCGGATCATGGCTTTTGCTTTAGGATGCGACTAAGAAAATGTCAAGAAAGACCCACTAGAACAGCTGAACTTTATTTGGGGTTAATCAGAGGCACATTAAATGATGGCAGGTGTGTACTGACTCCTATTTAACATGATTTTGTATGTGATTGCTTAATTCTGAACACAGCTACATCGCCAGTTATAACAGGGTGTGCACACTTATGCAACCACATTATTTTAGCTTTTTATGTTTACTACCCCCCCCCCAAAAAAAAAAAAAAGATTTCAGTTTGTTTTTCAATTAAGTTGTACAGTTTATAGGTCACATTAAAGGTAGAAAAGGTCTTAAATTATTTATCTTTGTCTCATTTTTTTACATCACAGAAAAGGTTTTATGGTAAATACATTTAATATGCTTAAATGCGTACAAAACTGGATTCAACTGGAGTCGGACGAGAAGGCCTGGCTCGCAGTCTCTGCTCCAATTTATCCGAAAGGTGTTCTATCGGGTTGAGGTCAGGACTCGGTGCAGGCCAGTCAAGTTCCTATACCCCAAACTCGCTCATCTATGTCTTTTTGGACTTTGCTTTGTGCACTGGTGCGCAGTCATGTTGGAACAGGAAGGGGCCATCCCCAAACTGTTCCCAGAAAGTTGGGAGCATGAAATTGTCCAAAATATCTTGGTATGCAGAGGCTTTAAGAGTTCCCTTCACTGGAATTAAGGGGCCAAGCCCAACCCCTGAAAATCAACCCTACACCATAACCCCCCCCCCCTCCACCAAACTTTACACTTGGCACAATGCAGTCAGGCAAATACTGTTCTCCTGGCAAATGCCAAACCCAGACACATTAATCAGATTGCCAGACAGAGAAGTGTGATTCATCACTCCAGAGAAAATGTCTCCAATGCTCTAGAATCCAGTAGGGGTGTGCTTTACGCTACTGAATCCAATGCTTTGCATGGGACTTTCCATTCCATAAAGCTCTCTACGCACTGTTGTTGTAGTAATATGAAGGACAAATGAAGTTTGGAGGTCTTTAGCTAATGACTCTGCAGACAGTTGGTGACTTCTGCGCACTATGCGCTGACCCCACTCTGTCATTTTTTGTGGCTGAGTTGCTATTGTTCCCAGTTGTTTCCACTTTGTTATAATACCACTAACAGTTGACTGTGGAAAATTTAATAGCAAGTAAATTTCACCAATGGACTTATTGCGCAGGTGGCAACCTCTCATGGTATCATGTATGAATTCACTGAGCTCCTGAGAGTGACCCATTCTTTCACAAATGTTTGTAGAAGCAGTCTGCATGCCTAGGTGCTTGATTTTATACACCTGTGGCCATGGAGGTGATTGGAACACCTGAATCCAATGATTTGGTGAGATGTTCCAATACTTTTGGCAATATAGTGTATATTTTATATCTGGAATACACACTATTTTATATTCAATATTTTTTAATGAACAAACCCCAGGATGTGTTTTTGTAATTTGAAAAGCCTGGTGGTTAGAGTTTGCTTTTCTTCTTTCTCAAGCTAATTCGTTATATGATTCTGCATCTACAAAACTGGCGTTGATTTCCTAAAAGATAGAGTATTTTTACGTACTTCTTGCCAAATTATTCTTCACTTAGCTTAATATACAGTAAAGGTGAAACCATTTTCACTTTGAATACCCAATCATTTGCAAAGGAAAAAAAAACTGTATTTTACTTGTACATGATTGGACAATTGAAGTGAACAGAGTTTCACTTCATTCATACAGCTAAATGAAGATTCACTTTGCAAATTGCACATTCATTTTACAATGTGAACATTTGCTATGAAAAGTGAGCAGCCCCTATTACTTTTTTAAACCATCCCCAAACTCTCTGATTCTAGTGTTATGCAGGTGGTGGCTACACGTAAAAGTCAAATTAGGGAGATTACATAAAAGCTCTTTTATACACATGTAACTACTAACATTTGAAATCAAGATGGGTTGGACACAATATGAAGAATCAGTGGAGATGTGCAGAAATATAAATGCTACCAAAATATACAGAAAATATGAGTAATTTGAGAAATTGTGTATAAGAGGAACTTGGTCTTTAAAGCCCAATCTTAATCTATTACTATAATGCAGTCAGCCTCCACATGCAGTAATGAATATGACTCCTTTTTACAAGCAGTGGCCCAGCTCTCCAGGACACCCCCTGAACACTGCTCTGCTCAACAGCTCAATTCTGGAAGCAAGAAAGATGTTGATTAGAGCAATGTTCAGCAGGGTGTTCTGGAACTCAGGAAAGCTTTTTACCCTTGCTGCAGCACCTGGCTAATGAAAAAGTAAAAAAGAGGCTTATTTATTACTGCATATGCTGCCTGACTGCATTATGAGAATAAATTAAGAGGGTTTAGTTGAGCTTCAAGAGTGCACACAGTATCTCATCTTAATCATACGTTTCAGTATCATAGTTCTGACTCCTATTATCTTGGCCACAGTCTCAGTCTGGAATGTCTTCCAAAGTCTAAAGCCCTGTACACACAATGAGAATATCAGACGAATGATCATCCGTTTTTGTTATTTTTGCATGCTAGTCTCCTATCGAAAGTGAAGAGGTTCTGGTATCGTACACGAAAAATGTTTGTGCTTGTCCCTTCAAATAATTTTGGATGAAAGATGTGTGCTAACAATCAGATTATCGTTTGATTGCTTCGAAAGCAGTATTTTGCATACGATTTTCTGATCGTGTGTACTAGTCTCTACAGGGCAGCTGGGAGCTATATTTCCACAAAGTTGTAGAGGTTTTTCCGCAGGCTGAAGGAGCCCCTACTTGGCATCTGTACACAATACTTTCTTCCTTGTGATGATATAAAGTAGTGACTCCCAGACAGTCACATTTAAAATTTACCATTAAGAAAGCCTGGTGATCCTTTGGAAATATGTTTTTGGTGTCAACAATTACAACCTACCTTAAGTAGTTCAGGAATTTTGTAGAAACGGCTTATGGCATGGAAACAATGGCATGAGTTTACAAAAAAGTCCTTATGGTTACCTATAGTCATAAACTATGGGTAATGAGCTAAGAGCATGTATTCATACTTCTAACAAAGTTTACGATTAAATATTGTACAAGAAGGCAGAGAGATAATGTTATAGATCATATTTCATTCCAGTTATAATCCCAGAGGTATTCTTCATATCCAAAATACCCAAAGGAAATGTTTGATGTTCTGCCAGTGGTGACTGTCCACATAGTCTGTGTTTGTCTACAATAAAGTTAACAATAAAGTATTTATATATAGACCCAACATTGTAATTAGGCAGAATTTCAGTTGCCAACTACTGAAGTAGATAGCAAACATCCCTGCCAAAAATTATAAACATTTCCCTCTGGCATAGTGGATATTTCAACCTGTAGAGGCATAACAGAACAACATAGGCAACTTGTAATATATATATATATATATATATATATATATATATATAAAGAAAAAGAGAGAACTAACACATATACACACTGTAAGCAGTAGAGACAATGCGCATTCTAGAGTGACAACACTGCTCCTGTATGGACTAAAGCCGGCCACAGATGGATCAAATCTCGGCCAGTTCAGCAGGTACTGGCTGAGATTCAATCCATCTATGAGCAGGCTGATTGTACCAAAGTCGATCCATTAATTGACTTGGGTACAGACAGCATGTCAGATTTTCACACACGATTACTGCTGTCAGCTATAACTGCTAGCAGTAATCACTATGTTCTGCCGTCTGGGAAGGCTCCCCAAACCCCCCGCCAGAAGAACACAATAGTACTCCAGGAGGCAATCCCCCATCAACTGAGTGTGTCGATTGGGGAATTGAACGATTTTCTTTCCTTCCACCCATGTAGGAAGGAAAGAAAATTGAGTCATCTATGGACTACTTAACATTAGGTGAGCATTGTCAGGATAGGACAGGAAGAGCTAATACTGGCAAGATGAAAAGGTACACATTAAATAAAAGGAAGCCTGCAAAAAAATTGGGAGAAAGGTAAAAAAAAAAAAAAAAACTTTTAAAATTGTGTTTATAACTATACTTCAAGCAGCATTTCTTAAAATACAATGAGGAACAGAAGTATTTGAACACCCTGCGATTTTGCAAGTTCTCCCACTTAGAAATCATGGAGGGGTCTGAAATTCACATTGTAGGTGCATTCCCACTCTGAGAGACAGTATTTAAAAAAAATTTCAAGAAATCACATTGTATGATTTTTAAAGAATTTATTTGTCTTGCACTGCTGAACATAAGTATTTGAACACCCAAGAAACAGCAAGAATTCTAGCTCTCAAAGACCTATTGCTGTGCCTTTAAAAAGTCCACCTCTACTTCACTCATTAATCTAACTTCGTAGCACCTGTCAGAGCTCTTTAAAGATACCTGTCCACCCCACAGTCAGTCAGACGCCAACTACTACCATGGGCAAGACCAAAGAGCTGTCAAAAGACACCAGAGACAAAATTGTGGACCTCCAGAAGGCTGGAAAGGGCTATGGGCAATTGCCAAGCAGCTTGGTAAAAATAGATCAACTGTTGGAGCAATAGAACATCTTTGGAGGGAGATGAAATTCCATGTTGCTCAGTGACAGCCCCGAAACCTGACAGATCTAGAGGAGATCTGTGTGGAGGAGTGAGCCAAAATCCCTGTTGCAGTGTGTGCAAACCTGGTCAAGAACTACAGGAAACGTTTGACCTCTGTAATTGCAAACAAAGGTTTCTGTACCAAATATTAACACTGATTTTCTCAGGTGTTCAATTACTTATGTTCAGCAGTGCAAGACAAATAAATTCTTTAAAAATCATACAATGTGATTTCCTGAATTTTTTTTTAAAATTCTGTCTCTCAGAGTGGGAATGCACCTACAATGTGAATTTCAGACCCCTCCATGATTTCTAAGTGGGAGAACTTGCAAAATCGCAGGGTGTTCAAATACCTCTGTTCCTCACTGTATCAGTACAAATATGGGAAAAGATATGGCACCACTCTAAATGGCCATTTAAAAATCACTGTCAATTACTTCTTTTGTTGAGGTAAACCAAAAAGCCAATGACAGCATGTAAGGGAAATCAAACCAATATGCCTGCATTAAATACTTATATAATGTGTTGCTTGGTTGCTCCATTAGGTATAATGGACTTGGATATGTAATAGAGATTGCGGGTTCTAAATCACATATACATGGTACCACTAAGCCTTTTCTGAACAAATCAGAACAAATAAATTCATCAAGAAAAAAAAACTAGATAGTTAATAATGGAATAAACAACTATGTTTTAGCTTTACCTTGGTTCAGCTGAGAAGGCTCTATAATCTGGATTCCATTTACAGAGCACTGTGCTTCATTCAGTGGAATTAAGGTTACTGTGCCATTGAGATTTTCAAAGATACAATGTTCACTTTCCAAATCGAGTCCATGCAGAACTGTGATTTGAAGATATGGATTAATGTGATTATTGCAGGAATAAAGACAAAATCTTCAGATGTGATATATATGGAGTAATTTATATACTGTTAGAAAAGCACAAATGGACATCTGGATAATCCCTAGTTCCAGTTTAGGAGCAAGACAGCGAGACAGCGAGACAGACGCATTAAGATTGTTTTTCAATTTCTAAGATGTTTGTGAGTTTAGTACCCTATAACTCTTTGCATCTAAAGCCTATCATAATAACAGATTATGGGTTTGTTGTTTGTAAATCTAGGGCTTTAATAAAGTAACCAATTTGTAAACATTCTATTTTTACTTTATAGGCTTTAATTAAGAAAAAAGTGTTAGAAAGCAATACATATTTCTGTCATTTATCCCAAATACGATTCACATTGTTAGCATGGAGCCTGATATTTACACCAAACATAATCTGCAGTCTTACTATAAAAATAGTTTTAAATAATGTAACAGAGTAGTAAAAAGTCAAAATCTGGCTCTCAGTATTAGACATCATTTTTCAGACTGCTACGAAGACAGGCAGGCCCCAGCTGGGTCATTCTTACCCTCTCATAAGATGGCTGCTGGACCTCTCAAGAAATACTGATAATGCATCATGCATCAGATCCATAATACACCATATAGTGAATATATTGTTTACGGACATTGATTGGACAGAACAACATAATAACCGACAGGCAGAATTTGCGCATTACACATATTTATTTTCTGGTACTAGCCAGGGACCCCATGTTTAAGATAGTCTATTGTGGCTTACTGAACATTGTACAGGCAGTTATGAGGTCGTACTAGCTGGCAATAGTTTAGAGGGGAAAAGGGCTCAGGGGGGCCGGTTGTTACAGAAATAAGGGGGACAGTGGGGTGCTAGGGAGTCTATAGTGAGGGGTCAGTTCCCCTTTGTAGGGGAATTAGGAGGTGTGTACTACATTTTTTCAGGATTTTGTATTTTGTTTTCTCTATATGTACTAATATATTGTGGTAGTCATACGTAGGTGTCATATCAGTTGTTTTGCTTTGTTTTGTATAAATGCTGATAATGTCTGAGCAGTCATAACTGAGATTTCCCATGAAATCACAAGGTGGAAGAAACTGAACCCCACTAGACAGATGTGCCGTCACTGAACCTCAGCATTCTATCAAAATGGCAGTCATGCAGAGAACTGCTACTGACTGTAGCATATGTTTAAAATGGCATACAGTAACTAAAGAGATTTTGTCATATAAGAATCACAGAGGCTGACATTGATAAACTCTTCATATGAGAATCCTAGTTCCCTGAATGTCATGTTGACACTTTGGTTTCGAATACTTTCTGAGTTGCTCACCTTAAGGAATTATAGAGACAAGGAACTTTTACAGTTATTACACTATGCTTTACAGCATGCTTCTTTGGGCTCAGTGACTTTTTTTTAGGGGTTTTCCAAAAGAAAATATTACAGAAGTAAGGAATATATTAAGTGCTGGTTCATATTTATGTGGATTAGATGCGGTTTGAACCATATCCAATCGGCATGACATGTGAAAAAACATTGCTTCCTATGGTGCCTGTTCACATATGTCTGGTGCACGGTCGCTGCGGATTCAGTGCGGTTTATGAAAAAAAGTGTCATGTACAATTTCTGAGCAGTGCAGTCCGGTTCAGGTGCAGATTACAGGCTATTGCTGTCTATGGGAACCATTTTTTAAATTGCATATGTGTGACCAGGATAAAATGTAGAGCTAATCATGTCCTGAATGTAAACCTGACATGAATCACTGAACAACTACTGTGTCAATTAGCTGTGAAACCTGAGCTTCAATCCGCATGGCATATGTGTGAATCAGCTCTAAGAGTAACAAACATAATCTGACAATCAAGTACTTATAGTGGTATTAAAGTCTAATTTTTTTTTTTCACCTGAATGCATTCTCTACATAAAAAGGTATAAAATGCCCCACTACTAGTCCTGCGCAATATCCCTAAACACTTACCTGGCTCCACTCCAGAGCTGCGTACGGCTCCAGTTGCTTTTAATATACTTTTAAGTAAGACACATTTAGGACATCAACTCAGGGATATTTTTAGGTTGTTGTGTATACATATTTATATATGTTGAAACATCACCCTATGTACCATATCACAAATCAATATAGACACATTTAACAAACTAGCATTTTCTTCAATGGCAATGGCAGCCCTAGTTCTTCCTTCATTACATTGTCACTTTAATCTATACAGGCCAGCAATAAAGGTCTGGACACTAAGCACTATGTGCAATTTCTATTACACACAATTAACGATCATCAAAGATAATCTACGGTATATCGAACAGATACGTAAAGTGGTTGTAAAGGCTCAAGCTTTTTTTTAACTTCATGCATTCTCTCCCTCCTCATTGGCTGAGACAACAATGGTAGCTACTGGCTCCCACTACTGTCAATCACAGCCAGTGAGCCAATGTAGAGAGAGTGGGCGCAAAGTTGCATCATGCTTCGTGTGTAAATGGACACACCGGGCAGTGGCTGGTGAGTAAGCCTGCCCGCATGCCCCCATAGCAATCTGCTTGCTATGGGGGGCACTAGGCAGGAGGGAGACGACTGGAGCTCCAGTAGCGCACTCAAGAAGAGGAGGATCAGGGCTGATCTGTACAAAACCACTGAACAAAGCAGGTAAGTATGACATGTCTGTAATTAAACATAAATAAATATAAAACCTGTATTATAACTTTAGGGTGGGACTACAGTTTGGATGTTGTTTGCTACAAGCAGGCAGTTTTTTTATTGCAGAAGAGACATTCAACAAAATAAATTGACCTACCTGCTCTGGCATGCAAACTGAACTGTGCATGTGCAGCTAAGCTTACAGAGGCCGGTCCAATCTCTGTGTGCTGGAATGACGGCCTCCTGTGCATGTGCAGAAGTGACATCATCTCACAGAGATGAATGACAATGTCCAAAAACCGGTACATGGGAGAAGATGTCAGCACCAGCGAGGGACAGGATCACTGGAGCAGAGGTAAGTTCTGCTTTAAAATTGCCTGGTCTTACAAAATGATTTAACTGCAGTCAGTCTCCTGTGACATAAGAATATGCAGACATGTTATAGGACATCCCATACATGTCAAAAGCTCTGATCTGTTTCACCATGTCAGCACATGGTGGCATAGTGAACTTATCAGCCTCAACACATATGCAATATTGGAAGATGTTTCAGACATGTGCCAAGCCTGCAGCCTATGAAGCCCAATCTCTTCTAAATTAAACTGTATCCACATTTATACTGTCCTGCTAGAATATATACAATAAATGAAGAAAGTGGCAAACCATCTTAACGGAAAGAAGACCAGTTCATACATGTGCCCCATTGCTATTTGCTACATAAAATGTGTTTTACTGAAAAAGTCCCTTAAAGGTCAGGGTGACTGAGCCATCTCAAAATCAATGAACGAACGTACAGTCTATAATCTTTTGTTCTTGTTTTTCTCTGATTCAGCAGGGATGTGTCGGAACTGTATCAGTTGCAATGGTCCCTCTCTATAGCATGTTGACAGAGGACTGGAGGTTACTTCATATATGACTTCTTTAAAAGAGATAAATCTGTACGGTTTGTCACACCTGGAATGTATTTAGTGGATTTAAATTGAAAGCATCCTTGTCTGTGTTAAATGGTTTGTCTCAACCATCTAACTGCCACTTTTAAAGGGACAACTTGATCTGTTAAAGGAAATGAAAAAATAAAACTTACTGCCAAAATCAACAGATGAAAATAAAGGCAAAAAAGCCTAAAAAGAAAATGAATGCAGCAACAACATGGGGGGACGGTAAGATGCAATATAACACAGTTTTGGTTTCGGATTTGATACCACCTTAAAAAACTGTGTGCTGTGATCTGCATTTTTCCCAGTGAATAAACACCAGTTACCGCAAGTATACATAGAAAACAAGTGTTTTCTATATACCTATTCACTCCACAATGCTGGTGCAATGTGCGACGCATTGCCGGAAAATGTAGACATGTGCAGTAGATGGCACCACATGTCACTGCATTGTGATTGTGGAAACCTGAAAGAAGTAAAAAAAAAGTAATGATAAATAGTGTGATGCGCTAAAACGTGCATTACACCAGCCCCTGCCAGACCTCACACTGACAGGTACCCACACGGCAGTTTGCCATGCGGGTCAGTGTAATCCAGCTTTAAAATGTATCATTTCCTTGTTTCTGTTTAAGATATTTATGTTATACATATCAGTATGAATATATATTTTAAACATTGTTTATATTGTGTTGCATTCTTGTATATATTGTGCTGTATTCTACTATGAGTTTATATTTCATGTTTTATACATGTATAAAGGCTCCTCACAGGATGTAGGAGGGGAGCCTTGACTTGGGCTGCAAATCTTGGCTCATGATGCCTTGCTTGTTGCTTTGCCAAAAAAAAAAAAAAAGAACCTAGTGGAAGTTTCAGTTTCCGCTATCTCTGACAGAAATGAACTCTATCTCAAAAAGAGATAAAAAAAAAAAAGTTTATGTCAAAGTACAAATACTTCAAGTTTTATGTATTACCTATGTCTTGTTCCGATGAAGCATCCTCCCTTCCAACATATGTGCGACCCTCCTAAAAACACACACACAAAAAAAAAAAAAAAAGGACAGGACAGACAGGAGAAAAAAAAAACAAAAACATTTTAATATGTTTACCTTTTAAAATGTACTATTTCATTAGTGCTGTTTAATAAAACATAATTGTTTTCAAGAAAAAAAAAATGCTACTCAGAGAAGCCTGCAAATAAATAATGAATAATAAGTGTTTGTCTGATAGCATGTTTTCCAGACGTGTACACCTTCGTGCACAAACACTTAGCAAATTTGGCTGACACAGAGACCCTCACTCATTGCAGTAGACACAAGGGATGGGAAGGCCTGTCTTGTTCTCAATTACTATCATCAGTAAAGGAATCGTCTACATCTTAGACCACATTAACCTTTAGCAAACTTGTAATAAATCCATAGATCCATTCCAAAAATACCAAGGTGCGGTACGATCCAAAAGGAAGGGAAAACAGAAGTATTGGCATCTGTTTAAATGTCCTCAGTCTACTCAACAAAAGTACTGATAACAGCAAAAAGTTGTAAAAAAATGACATTTTGAGCTTAAAGAAGAACCCTCACCAGAAATGAAAAAAAAAAAAGATGAAATTCCTGTCCCTGTTTCAATCTGTACAGGGGTTCCAAAGCAGCACTTTAACTGGCCCACGTCTCCCTTCACAGCTATCTGATAATACAGAGCAAGGTAGATGGAGTTCTGACTGACAGTGCAGGAAGAGAAGGGCTGTGACAGGCAATGAAAACAGGGACTCCACTGTGAAGCTCTCTGAGCCAGGATCTGCTGTCAGCTTTTCAGAGCACAAAGAGCAAAACTGTCAGATTGTGTTTTTGTGAATACTTGTGGCTGAAGAGATGTGCTTTGATTTTCGAAAACACAGCCAACAACAGCACAAGCCAGTCACTAAACTTGTTTGAGAGACAAATGTAGTAGCTGGCTTGTGCTGTTGTCAGATTGTGTTTTTTGAATGAAGGAGTCCCTCCTCACCTGCAATCATTAACACAAGTTGACAATTTTATTCTTGGTGCCCCGAAAAGTCCAAAGTAGTTGACTTTTTTGTTTTAATCAGGGAAATGCTCTTAAATGCACCATAGATTAGTATTAATAAATTCCCAATAGAACAAGCTGACAGTTTCACTCTCTTTGCTCTGAATAGCTGGCAATGGCTCCAGGCTCAGTCTGCAGTAAAAAGGAAAGAAGTAAAGGGAAGGCGTTGTAGAATGGAGAGAGTGGAGGGAGCTCAGTGTTGTCTGTATCTCCACCATAGGCATGGTGGCATCTTCAAGGGAAGATGGAGCTACAGTCAGCACTGACAGAAAAAAGTTATTTTAATTCAATACCCCCACACAGATTTGAACAGTGAAAAGTGCTATGTGCATGGGGTCCCCTGGGGGACCTAATAACCTTTTTACATTTCTGGTGAGAGTTCTTCTTTAAACAACATAAAACCCAAACATCAGAAAAAACAGAGGAAGGAAAAAAGTGCTTGAAGGAAGCTGCACAAAGGCAGCATCCCTTTAGATACCCCTACTGAGAACACACCCCATGATATCTGCTCACCAATTGTACTGTAAGTTTTTAGAAAACTGCCCATCCTACACAATGCTTATTTGATATGGCACCTCACACAGAGAAGTCTGAGCTCTGGGAGATGGTGCGCAGACATAAAGGAAAGCATTCTACCTTTAGTAAAAAGAAATAATAAATGCACTCATATTGAAAATAAATATGCATTTATTTTTTTTTTGCACTTGGGCCTGCAAAACACAGAAACAGCGATTAATGGATCATGACTGCCATGCACAAGTTTCTGCAGACTTCTCCTCCAGCCCCAAGTCCATACCAAGGTACAGACCTTCAGTTATGTGCCTAGAGCACGTATCAATGGACTACATGAGCAGTGTTGTCACTCCATCCTTCAGTAGAGCACAGATCCTAATCTGAATGTAGGCTGTCACTTTAAATATGCTGCTAACCAGCTCTAGCAAGCTTTAGTGCCACAATAAATTTGATTAAAGTGTATGTAAAGCCTTGCAATTAATTTCTCATAATTGTGTTCTTTTGGTCTGGTAAATATACCATTTGGAAGCATTTTGTTTGATAAGTGCATAAAAAAACGTTGGTCTTGTCAGAAATTCAGAACTGTCCTTTGCCCTCTGCACACTTTCTGTGCTACATCTAAGAGCCCTCCTAGTTCTCATCTTGGACTACAGGATTATTAGTATTTATATTATAAACTTCTGAGAGTAGGAACGGTTGAGTAGTTTAGAAAAATACACTGGGCAGGGCTGACACCATTCAGTCTGCAAATATCGTGTCTGCTGTCAGTCCATAATAGGGCTCAAGTACAAAGCACATTTCTGGCAGATCAACAGATATGCTTCTGTACTTGCACAGTCTTTGAAAGGATAAAATACAGGGAAATGTGTATGAATTGAAGAGCTGTACTGCATACGTTTTCTTTTTGCCTTGACAATGGCTTTAAGGCCTTGTAGCAGCTTGTTTAAAGTGACAGTTAGTCTCCCTTTAAGATTGGATAACATCCTTAAAATGCAGCTGAGGTTTGCTTTAAATGTGTCAACAAAGCTTCCACGTGCTTGCTGAAAGCTCTGAAAATGCTCAGTAGATGCTTATAGGGTTCATTCACACTAATGGTTTCTGCAGAGCTCTTCAGAGAGCATTTGACAAGTGGTAAGGAGGCGTTGCGTCACCTCCTCACTGCCTGCTTTAACCTATGGATTGCCACACCATAACCAAGTGCACTTACAGAGCGCCCCCATCTGATACATCCACTGAAAGCGACAGGGGGTAGAATTCCTGCTGCGGCTGTGAGGCAAAGCATAGTGGCTGTGGTATTTATAAACCCCTGGCTGCTTCCTCTGCCGCTAAAGGGGTTAAGGCAGAAGCTCATATTGCTCACAAGCATGTGTTGATATGAGTAAAATGAAGGCTAAACTGACCGTGTGTTTGCCCTGAGCTGCCAGTCTAATCTTCCAATGGGGAAACTTGTCCTAAAAAGGGATATTTCCTTGCTTTAGATAGATCTATTCTTGCATTCTAATTTATTTCTGGAACAGGGAGTGAAAGAAAATATCCCGAATGAGACACTGACAGAAAAAAAAAGTGACCTCCCAATAAAGAAAAATATGTGCTGCAGCACTGAAATCTCACTTCAAATTTTTCAGTGTACTATCCTTCAAGTGGAGCTCCAGTCACAACATAAAAAAATAAAAGTTAGTACCGTATTTGCCGGCGTATAAGACGACTTTTTGACCCTTGAAAATCTTCTCAAAAGTCGGGGGTCGTCTTATACGCCGGTACACATGTTAGGGGGCTGCGGCATTAAGTACAGGGGTTTGCAGGGGCTGATGTCTCTTACCTGGATCCAGTCCCACGACGATCCGGTCCAGGAAGCGCGGCGTCTCCTTCAGTTCGGCCACTGGATGTTCGTGCGGCTGCTCGGCTCCGCCTCCTTACCGGTGATTGGCCGCCAGAACTGTAGCTCAGGAAAGGCACACAGGCGGCCAATCACCGGCGAGGGGGCGGAGCCGAGCGGCCCCGCGAAAATTGAGTGCCGGAGCAGCAGGTAAGTGTGCTGTGTAGAGGTGCTGCTGCAACCACATATGCTGGCTGCAGCAGCACCATACGAGAACAGGGTCAGCAAGTCTCAGTGGGAGGAATAGTGCCCCATCATTGGTGTCACTGATACCAATGATGGGGCACTATTCCTCCCACTGATACCAACGATGGGGCACTATTCCTCCCACTGACACCAACGATGGGGCACTATTCCTCCCCCCCACTGACAACAACGATGGGGCACTATTCCACCCCCCACTGACACCAATGATGGGACACCATTCCTCCCACTGACATCAATGATGGGGCACTATTCCTCCCACTGACACCAATGATGGGGCACTATTCCTGCCACTGATACCAATGATGGGGCACCATTCCTGCCACTGATACCAATGATGGGGCACCTATTCCCCCCACTGATACCAATGATGGGGCACTATTCCTCCCACTGATACCAATTATGGGGCACTATTCCTGCCACTGATACCAATGATGGGGCACTATTCCTCCCACTGACACCAATGATGGAGCACTATTCCTCCACTGATACTAATGATAGGGCACTATTCCTGCCACTAATGCCAATGATGGGGCACTATTCCTGCCACTAATACCAATGATGGGGCACTATTCCTCCCACTGACATCAATGATGGGGCACTATTCCTCCCACTGATACCAATGATGGGGCACTATTCCTCCCACTGATACCAATGATGGGGCACTATTCCTTCCACTAATACCAATGATGGGGCACTATTCCTCCCACTGACACCAATGATGGGGCACTATTCCTCCCACTGACATCAATGATGGGGCACTATTCCTCCCACTGGTGTGCATTGGAAGAGGGGTAGTCTTATACGGCGAGTATAGCCCAAACACTACATTTTAGCAGGAAAAGTAGGGGGGTCGTCTTATACGCCCAGTCGTCTTATACGCCGGCAAATACGGTAGCTACAAAAACTGTACCTTCTGGCTTTTAAATAGCAGACACTCACCTGTCCCTCGGTTCCACAGTGTCCTCACCACATCCGGTCCAGTAGTCTTCTGAGACCTGTCAGATGTCCCAGAACACTACAGGGAGGGGGGGGTGGGGGTATATAACTTACACTTCCGATTGCGGAAGTGGGAATGGGTACCTGTCAAAATTGGTAAAAAAAAAAGGTGACAATCCTTAGGGAGCGGGAGATAAAGCTTTAAAGAGGAACTTACCCTTTTGGGTGGAGCTCCCCTTTAAAGGGACAAAGCACATGATGTACTATGCTTCATGTTCCTACATGCTTTGTAGAACTGGACAAATCCCTCCCCCTGTGGCTGTTTGTTAATCTAGTTATAAATAAGATGGCTGTTTGATCACCAACACTTGTATCTTGTACTTTATTGTATTTTTTTTTTTTAACACATGGGTTCTCCACATACTCTCCATTGTCCGTGTCCTATATGATGTCCCTGATTAAGGACAACAAACCCTTGAGTTCTTATACCATATTAGAAGATTGTTTTCTTGTCCTTTTTTTTCTTTTTTGTGGACCCTTTTTTATTTTGTATTCTTTATTTTTCATTTTTCACGTTATTTTTTCACTTTTGTAATTTTTTTTCTTACTTTTCATTGTATTTTTTCCTTTCACATACTCATGTTTTAATCTCTATTCGGCTTATTAAATAAAGTATTTTTTAATTTGTATTATTTACATACATCCTTTCTATTTTCTATGCTTTTCATAAGAGAAACTAGGCTGCAAGGTGAAAGGAAGGACCTCCAAGGTGATATTCTCCGAAATATTACCTGTGCCATGCGCAACTCAGGAAAGACAGGGGGAGATTAGAGAACTCAATGCATGGCTAAAGACCTGGTGTAAGAGGGAGGGATTTGGGTTTCTAGAGCACTGGGCTGACTTTTCATTGGGGTGCAACCTATATGCTAGAGATGGTTTGCACCTAAATGGCTGGGGGTCTGCTGTGCTGGGGGAGAGGTTTATGGGGAAGCTGGACGATTATTTAATCAAGGATTGAAGGGGGAGGGAGAATTAGATTATAATGGGGTAGACAGACAAGACAGGGGTCAGTCCTTATTGGTGGGTGGAATGGGGAAAGATGGGGGGGGGGCTATGGCAGATAAGGTGGTTTCCATGTTACAAACAACCATTGGAATTGGTACCATTTGTATGAAAATAAAAAATATGCAAAATACGTGTGCACAAGGTGTCAATGGATTAAAGTGTTTGTTTACCAATGCCAGAAGTCTGCCAAGCAAAATAGGAGTTGGAAGCTTTGGTGTATGAGCAGAACTATGATTTAATTGGTATTGCTGAACCGTGGCTTCATTCTTCACATGACTGGGCCATTAATATTCCTTGCAATGTTCTCTTTCGGAGAGACAGGGTAAAAAGGAAAGGTGGTGGTGTCTGTCTCTATGTGAGAAGTGATCTCAGAGTGAGTGTGAAAGAGGACCTAGTTGATGGAGAGTGTAATGAGGCTGAAGCATTATGGGTGGAACTGCACATGGGGGTGCGTACTACAAAGGTAATCACTGGAGTTTGTTATAGGCCTCCGAGTGTTAATGAGGAGATGGAGACTCAGCTCCTTGCACAGATCGAAAGGGCTGCAAGGGCTGGGACAGTGATAATAATGGGGGATTTTAACTACCTGGAAATCAAATAGAGTAATGGTACTGCAGGAACAGTTAAAGGGCAAACATTTAGAAAACCTACTACAGGACAATTTTATGGTACAGTTTATAGAGGCTCCAACTACGTATGATGCTCTGCTGAAGCTGGTAATCTCAAATCATGCAGAGCTTATTACGAATGTCCATATAAAAGAACATCTGGGTAGCAGTGACCATAATATAATTTCACTTGTTAGCTGTAAACAACAAGCACATAAGGGAAATATAAAACTGCTCAACTTTAAGAGAGCTTATTTTCCAAGGCTGAGAGCTGCTCTCCAAAACTTAGACTGCAAAGGAATATTGGCATCAATGAACACAACACAGAAATGGGAGTTCTTCAAAAAGACTGTATGTGAACACACTGCAAAATATATTCCCATGGGCAACAAGTTTAAAAGGCTAAAAATCAAACCTATGTGGCTTACGACCAAAGTTAAAAAAGCTATAGATAATAAGAAAAGAGCTTTTATTAAATGTAAACATGAAGGAATACTATCATTGTTTAAACATTACAAAGAAAATAACAGAATATGCAAAGAGGAAATAAAGGCCGCAAAAATTGAAAATGAACGACATACTGCAAAAGATAGCAGGACCAACTCCAAAAAATTCTTCAAATATATTAATAGTAAAAAGGTCCAGTCCGAGCATGTAGGCCCTTTACAAAATAATCTAGAGTGGCTGACTGGGGCAAAGAGAAGGCAAATTTATTAAATACCTTCTTCAGCTCTGTGTATGCAAAGGAGCATCGGGGAGCTCTTGTCCATAATGGGCATGGTATTGACACAGCTCCAGATGATCCACATTGGCTCACAATTCATATGATCCAGAAATATTTAGACAGTAAAAGGTGAATAAAGCACCTGGACCGGATAGCAAACACCCACAGGTCCTTAAAGAATTGAGCTCTGTCATTTCAAAGCCATTGTTGCTAATTTTTAGGGACTCTTTAATGACTGGCATAGTACCACTGGATTGGCGTAAGGCCAATATGGTGCCTATATTTAAAAAAGGGGTCAAAATCTTTACAAAGTAATTATAGACCTGTTAGTTTAACATCTAAAGTTAGGAAGATACTGGAGAGTGTAATAAAAGACCACATAGATGAGTTCTTGCTGGAAAAAAAATATTGTAAGCAACAGACAGCATGGATTTATGAAAGATAAAAGTTGTCAAACAAATTTGATATCTTTTCATGACAAGGTGAGCAATTGACACAGTTCCCCATACACAGCTAATGTGTAAGGTAAAGTCTATGGGCTTGGAAAAATCTGTAAGTAAATGGATAGAAAACTGGCTAAAACATCATATTCAGAGTAGTGGTCAATGATTCATATTCTGAATGGTCTAGGGTTGTCGGTGGTGTACCCCAATGTTCAGTATTGGGACCCTTACTTTTTAATATATTTATAAATGATATAGGGCCTGGGATTAAAAATACCATTTCAGTCTTTGCAGATGACACCAAGCTGTGCAGTGGAATAACGTCCTTACAGGATGTCTCCACCTTACAAGCAGACCTCAATGCACTGTTTAATTAGGCAACTATGTGGCAAATGAGGTTTAATGTTGATAAATGTAAGGTTATGCACTTGGGAATTAATAATATGAATGCACCATACATACTAGGGGGAGTCAATGGTGGAGAAGGATATGGGAGTTCTGGAAGATCACAAGCTTAATAATGGCATGCAATGCCAAGCTGCGGTTTCTAAAGCGAGCAAAATCCTCTCTTGTATTAAAAGAGGTATAGACTCCAGAGAGAGAGATATCATATTACCCCTGTACATATCATTAGTAAGATCTCATCTGGAATATGCAGTTCAATTTCGGGCATCAATTCACAAAAAGAACATTGGGGAACTGGAGAAAGTAGAACTGGAGAAAGAACAGAGAAGGGCAACCAAACTGATAAGAGGCATACAGGAGCTCAGCTATGAGGAAAGATTAGAGGAACTGAATTTATTCTCTATTGAGAAGAGGAGATTAAGGGGGGGGGTATGATCAACATGTATATATACATCAGTGGTTTATATAGTGAACACGGTGTAGAGTTATTCACCCTGAGGTCATCACAAAGGACAAGGGGGCACTCTTTACATCTGGAGGAAAAGAAATGTAATCTCCAAATACGGAAAGGTTTCTTCACAGTGAGAGCTGTGAAAATGTGGAATAGACTCCCTCAAGAGTTAGTTCTGGCCAGCTCAGTGAATTGCTTTTAAAAAGGCCTGGATTCTTTCTTGGATACACAGAATATAACTGGTTAATAACATGTATAGGTACAGTTGATCCAGAGAATATCCGAATGCCTTTTAGGAGATCAGGAAGGAATTTTTTCCCCTGCAGGAACAAATTGGATCATGCTTTGCTTGGTTTTTTTTTCCTTTTTTTTTTTTTTTTTATGGTTGAACTGGATGGACTTTTGTCTTTTTTCAGCCAGACTAACTATGTAACTATGTATAATACATGTTTTCGTTTTTTTTTTTTTCAGTTTATTTTCCATTTTAATTCTTAATTTTTCATCTTTTATTCTATTTTTTTTATTTTCATTAGTTTTTTTTTTCCATTTTTTTTTCCTTTTTCATCATTTATTTTTATCTCCTTTTTCTTTTACTTTTGATTTTTATTTTCCAGAATTTTTTTCTTAGTCTCTTCTCCTTCTCCAGTAATTTTGTTCTTTTCTTTTCATGTTTAAACACACTTTTTTCCTATGTCAAACAAATGCTTGATCAAGACCTCTTTATTATTCTTTCTTCATTACTCCTTTCTCACATCACCTGCATACACACCTACTTCCACGGCCAATGATGTTATATATAGCTCTTGGACTGTTCGTTCACCAAGCCTCTGTGACCAAGCACCATATGGACGGGGTGAAATGCATGAGAGGGCATGGCCAGAGTGATGGCTGAGGCCATCCTACCACATCTTGTTCCTCTCTGACTCCTGGGGTTGGGTTTGAGTGGTGTCCATCCTCATCTATACCTCTAAGTGTCTGGAATTACTTGGGATGCTGCTCCCATCTTTTCTTCTCTGCCAGCGGGGTGACCTCCGTTTCCTGTCAGTCTTGAGTGGCGCAAGAAGCATATTTATGATTTTCAGCACTTGTATTAGTTACCAGCACTTGCTTGAGTCAAACAGAGGGGAGGTGGTGTCAGACTCCTATCCCTCTGCATTCCTCTTGCTGAAGATTTCTGGCGCAAGTGCTTGGAGCCAGGCAAGTGCCATTTATCAAACACCTAGATACATTGTCGGTTGGCTACAGGGAGAGAGGGGTGGTCTATCAAACCTTGTAGCTTACAAAACACATGGGTCAAAGTACTACATGTACTTTGTCCCCTGGAGGCAGAACACTGAACACAAAATGAAGTGAGAGTTCTTCTTTAATTGTAAGTGCACGTGCACTTACAGTTTTTCCTTAGTCCCCCCGTCTCTATCATGAAGAATAACACTGTTCCTAAATTCAGAGCAAAGTTGCCACTCTTATGTAGGCTGTGCCTGCTTGCACTGCAGCGGGATGAGAAGATGTTGTTATTATGGTCATTGCCAATGCACAAGTCTGTAGCTTGTCAGTCAAAACCTGGCCACACCTAGCCCTGCCCACTACGTTTTGGATTGGCACAACTGACTGTCATGCTGGAACCCTCCCACCATGAGCTGCAGTGTCTGGGAAGGGGAGTGTGTGAGACTCAAATCAAGAAGGATATGGCTGATTCAAAGGAGCTAAAAACTACAGGCTTTTGTCCAAAAAATGATCCTATAGCATATATGTATTTGTGTGACCTCAGTGGGGATATTAGACAGTAAACTACGCTGTGGAAGGAAGTGAAGTAAATTGGCAAAATATGCCAAGGTAAAAAAAAAAATGCAGGTCATTCAGTTTATAATTACAATCTCCTGGTTCTCTTTGGAACAGCCATTGTCTAGCTATTACAATAAACTTTACAGATCACAGCGATACTCTGAAAGAAAAAGTCTACCATTTCTCTAAATTACTTTAAATGTATACATTTCCTATGGATCTCTGCTCCAAATGAGCTTTGCATTTACATATGGCACATCGACTTTAATGGAAAGCTGTCACTAAAAATACACTACTGATATTGAAATAGACAACCCTAAGCTATGTACCGTACTGCTGAAAAGTGTGTCTTATTCAGCATACATTTGTGAAAGAAGGCATTTCCCATTGATTCCCCTGCAGCAATACATTGCTATTGCATAGTAAGTGCATCTCCATATTCTGGCCTTCACTAACAAAGAGCTTCTGATCATTAAGATCTCACCTGAAGCTAAATGCGGCAGCACGTCAAGCCTCAGATAAGGATGCACATTGTTATGTATAATGCTGCCAAGAATTCTCATCTATATTAATATGTGGTGCTTCCCTTACCCTATTCTTAATACAATTTAAAGTGCAGGTTTATGGAAAGAATATAACATTTCTAGCACTTTCATATGGATTTTAGCATTACGTATAAGCCAAAATGTCTTTTATCTTCAAAGTAAATAACCACTTTTAAGAATCAATATTAGGGTTACCTTTCAGTTTTATCCCTGTATTTAAGCAGATATTTCAGTTAAAGTGATGGTAAAGGCAACAAAATTACTTACAGTATGTTGCATTCTGACACTAGAATTAACATAGAAGTGACATAGTTCAATTACCTGTTCATCCTGCTAGTATTTTGTTAATTTTCAACTTCCTTTAGTTTTCAGTCACACCAATCTGACTTTGAAATCGTGTGACTTCACTGGATTTCTAAATCGAATGTCAGTCCGACTTCAGGTGCGACTTGCAGGACACAGATGTCTATGAAAGTTGAACTTGAACTTGCAAAAAGTATGGCATGCACTACTTTCAAAATTGGTGCGACGAAGTTGGAATCGCACTTATATAGCGGTTTTGATTGCGGACAATAGGGTGATTTTGTTATGCGATTTGAAACTATCAAATCACTTGAAAAGTTGCTCTGGTATTACCGGGAACTTAATCTTTTTGCTGCCATGGATATACGTAGGCACAGAACAGTTTCCAGCTGGTCAGACCAGTGCTCCATATGTCAGTCACACTCCCCCTTCTGGTCACTGATCACAGCTATTCACCTACAATATGACCCCCCTCCTGCTCTATCTCTTCAGCTTCCCCTGCTACTCCATAATCCCCGGTAGCTCTGCTTGTCCTTGCAAGCCTTCTAAATGCCTCCTTGTCACTCTTATCTGTCCCACCATTTACATTTTGATGTCAGCGGGAGTGGCTAAGAGGACGCCATTGTCCATTTACATCCATTCTGAATGGGCGCGAATGTAAACGGATGATTACCGGTTTACATTGTTTGCCCAAAGAAATGAATTCAAGAGATGGATAAAAAAACAGAAATGAATGAATTCAAGGGATGGGTGAAAAACAGAAATGAATTAATTAAAGAGATGGATGAAAAACAGACCAAATATCCATGTGAAAGAATCTATGGTTTCTGGCCTTCAAATGCAATTTCCAATACTGCGCTAGTGCTCTGTGAAGTCTCACTTCTACTGTTAAAAAGAATCCATCTTCAGTGTTCCAGCTTAGGGGCCCAATTTAAAATCAGCAAAAATAGGTTTCCTCCCCTTTGTTCAGAGCCGTAGCTTGCAAAGTATGCCAATCTAATGTGGTTTTCTACTGTGTAAAAATATAGTTCTGGAGGCAGAGTCTGTCAGAATCAAAAATACCCTGTGGAAAAAGATTGACCTGCAGAACTGCAAAGGGAAGCACTTTGTAGGAAAGCTGGGGCTGATGGCAAAAAGCAGGTCCTACATAGAACAGTGACATCACCATCACATGATCAGACTGTAAGGTCAGCTTTGCTGACGGAGGAACAGAATGCTTTCCTGCACATCTCAGCAAGTTGGTGACATCCCCCAGTGCCATTCCTTCTGCCCCAGGGCCATAACACATGCATTGGCTATTGTTAAGTTGGCCATACACTATTAGATTTTATTAATTCAGCACAGGTGGGTGAATCTCCAGCTGCAGATACTGTATTTTTATAGTAGTTGGTCCCCTCGCTGTGATTAGAAGCCTCCCTAGCTCCCATGTCAATGAATCAGCTAGGAAGGCATCTAATCAAAGCAAAGGGACCAACACTGAAGAAAAGTAGAAGATGGGGCAACACTGCTACAGGGAAGAAAGTCACTATTTGCATACAACAGCTTCCTAGGCTTCAAGGTTCAAGGAAGGTGAACTTACATGCAAGCATGTTTACATGTCTAATGAATAGGAGCGGTAAATGAAGCTCCTGATTACTTTAAAGACAAATGCATGGTGGGGTTGACCCTTTATATACATTCTTAAAAGGCTGGGTGTAGGTAACCTGCTGTTCATTCCATTTCAGACAGAAAATATTCTCAGAATTCCTTTAAGAAACATTTGCATCTATGCACTCACAGAAGACTGAGCCTCCACCTTGACATTTATTGGGCATGGCATGTAGATTAAAGTTGGATCAGCTGGTGTGCAATTCTTAGAGATTAAAAAAGTGACAGCATAGTGAGGAGGGAAGACACAAGTTTTACCTTCAAGTGATACAATATAATGCCGGTGCTTAGAAGATCATCATCAATGCCAATGAGATGAGGCAGTTCAGAATCCAACACGACACCAATCCCTTCTTTCCGGAGAGCCAGAGTTTGCTCCTGCATTGAGATGAGACATCGGATTACTATTTAGTGAGATGACAGCAGGGAGCTGGGTGACCACACCGAAAATTACATTTAAAGCAAAGTGGCAGGTAGGCATTTATTCAATTAAAAAAATAATATTTGTTTGCTTGACAAATGGAGCCGTGGATGCGAAATTGCGTAAATGGATGTTTGTTTATGCTTTAATAACAAAAGCAGGGCTTGCTCATAATGTTTCTGCAGCTTATCCATTTGATGAGGGTTCCAAAACTAATAAAACATCAGTGGCAGGGCAAGCTGTTCTCCATTGTCAGCTTGACAGACATATCTGCCCTTGTCCTGTCATGATCTGTATAAAGGCATTAGGCGAATACAGGAGACTAGCCTTTAAAGAGAAACTTTGGCGTATTTCCAGTAAGTACACATTCTGATTTATTATTTGCCTTAAAGTAATTTTTGACAATACTTTCTAATTGGCTTTCTGTTCTATATTTCATTCTCAGTATTTCATGTACACATTTGTAAATGCTTCCTTAAGTGGTTTTTTGTAGGTTAGTACATGTCATTAGTGTCCCCTGCTTGAAAGTAGTGCTGGCCCCATAAAAGATAAGCAGGGGACCTTTGGTTACAAATGACAAGGAAAAGGCAACTGTACTAAATGCATTCTTTGCTTCAGTTTTGACAAAGAAAAAGGAGGATTATAACAAACAAGACCACAGTAAATGGTTAGCAACACAACATGGAATGTTCCCCTGTGGCTAACAGATGCCAGTTTTCAAAAAGACTCAAAATGTTTAATGTGGATAAATCACAGGACCAGATGGCTTACACCTGAGAGTCCTCAAAGAACTTAGCCATGTTATAGCCAAGCCATTATTTATAATATTTAAAGACAGCTTAGCAATTGGAATGGTACCAGCTGATTGGCAAAAAGCTAACAAGGTATCAATGTTTTAAAAAAGGCCAAGTAACATACCTGGAAACTACAGACCAGTCAGCCTAACATCAATAGTTTGTAAAATATTGGAAGGGATTATAAGGGACCACCATATCCAAACTTTTGCTGATGAAAAGGGAATCAAGTGGAGTACCAGCTTGGATTCATTAAGGATCATTCTTCCCAGACCTACCCATTAACATTCTATGAGGAATTAAACTGTAATATGGATAGAGGAATGTCTGTGGACGTGGTGTACCTGTATTTCATCAAAACATTTGATACAGTTCCCCATAAAATGCTTAATTTACAAAAGGTCTGTTGGTGAATTATGAGGATGGTGATAAATAGAGTATATTCTAAATGCTCTGGAGTTGTAAGTGGAGTACTCCAAGGCTCAATCCTGAGACCAACTCTATTTAATTTGTTCATAAACAATATAGTGGTTGGTATACCTAGATCAGTCTCAATGTTTGCTGAGGATACAAAACTAAGCAGGGTAATCATTTCAAAGCAGGATATAGAAACTTTCCAAGACCTCAATAAAATAAAGGGGCTGGCAACTACATGGCAAATTAAGTTTAATGTAAGGTAAAGGAAAACTAAAAATGTAGTGTAATGCATTTGGGGGGCTAAAAATATGAATGCTAGTTACTCGTTAAGGGGGTAACCGCTAAAGAAATTGACAGGTCCTAGTAGATCATAGGCTCAGTAATAGCATGAAAAGCCAAGCTGTAGCAAGCAAAGCTAGCTGACTATTAGGATGCATTAAAATGGTAATTCCCCAACATATAAAACTATCATTCTATCATTTTACAAAACTCCAGTTTGGCCACACCTTGTGTATACTGTCCAGTTCTGGCCAATCCTCAGGAAGGACGTGCTAGAGCTGGAAAGAGTCCAGAGAAGGGCAACAAAGATAATAGGGGGCTAAAAGACCTCAGTTAGAGAGTAACTACAATCATTAAACGTATTCTTCCTGGAGAGGAGATGCTTAAGTGGAGACATGATAGCAATGTACAGGTATCTAAACGGTGATTCTAGCATAGGGAGAAAATTATTCAGTCTCAGCTTCTCAAAGTTATTATTTTGAACATACAAATTTCAACAAGACACAAAACTACCCAAGTACAAGACCAGCAGTGAACAATTATAGCAGGTAACCATGACTAGATACATAAATTGGGAGGACGATGCAGAAATTAATGGGCATATCTCAAGTATCAGAATGACAAACAAATATTGCATGAATTTGTTCACATCCTATTCAGAGAAAGGGGTTAATTGTACAAAATCCAAAAGTAAAGAATAAAAAGTATGAAGAAAGAATAAAATTTGGAGGGGAGAATTGTCAGCAATGTTTGGTCACAGTTTGCAGGCATTTAGTGTGTCATCTACAGCGTCAAAACTTTAATTTGTGCATGGAGTCGTGCAATGACACTGACTTGTGTGCAATTCATAAAGAATATCATAGACACCCTTTAGTAATCTATCTGGGCGCAACACCAAAAGTGTTGGTGCTTGTGCCCTATTCATGTACCTGTCAGAGAGAGATAAATGAATTTGTCAATGCCTGACACTGGTCAGAATGTCCATACTGGAAACTTTTCCCTCCGTGTCCTCTCTCCCTCCCTGACCACTGAGCCGGTCAATGCGACTGGGACATGGCCGAGGAGTTTACTTCAGGTGTTGGTAATGTTGCCAACACTGGTGCAAATGCTTGCCTAAATTAGGTACAGGTAGTTCGTAAGGAAACTACCATCAGAAAATTGTAATTAAATTGTTAATGAATTCCTGTTTATGCCAAACGTGGGATTATGGGATTTGCTGGCTTCAACGCCTTTGTGTGAGTTTGCTTGGCAGCTTTTAGGATGAAATGTAGAAGCTTGAATTGGGAGTTATTCCATCTCTTACAGTCATGGCCAAAAATATTGGCACCCCTGCATTTCAGTCAGACAATGCACCACTTCACCCAGAATATTGTTGCAATTACAAATGTTCAGGCATTATCACGTTTCTTTCTTTTGTTTGTATAGATATGACACAAAAAAAAAACAAAAAGCAAAATTTTACACATTTAACACAAAACCCCAAAAATGGACTGGATGAAATTATTGGCACCTTCTCAAAATTGTAAGAAATAATTGCATTCCAAGTTTGTGATGCTCCTGTAATTTGTAATTAAACTCACCTATACCAATTAACAGATGCTGACAATATAGAAATCACCACGGCAACCAGTTAAAATGGTGATAAACTGACTCAACCTTTCTGTTGTGTGTTTCTGTGTGCCACATGGGGCATGGGGAAGAGAAAGAGCAGCAAAGAAATGTATGAGGATTTGAGAACAAAATTTGTGGAATAGATCTCAAGGTTACAAGTTCTTCTCCAGAGATCTTAATGTTCCTGTGTCCACTGTGCGCAACATTGTCAATAAGTTTACAGCCTATGGCACTGTTGCTAATCTCCCTGGACGTGGACAAAAGAGAAAAACCGATGAAAGATTGCAATAAAGCATTGTTCGAATATTGGCTAAAGAACCTCAATCAACTTCCAGACAAATTTAAGCTGACCTTCAGGCACAGGGTACAACTGTGTCAGCTTGCACTATATTTCGCCATCTGAATGAAAAGAGGAGCATCGGTAGGAGACCCAGGAGAACCCCAATACTGACACAGAAACAAAAAAAAAAAAAAAAAAAAAAAAGATTGTCCAAACTTACCTAAAGAACCCAAAATAATTTTGGTAAAATGTGCTGTGGACAGATGAAACAAAATTACAGCTTTTTGGTAAAGCCCATCATACCACTGTTTTCAGAAAATGCAATGAGGCCTTTAAAGAAAAGAATACAGTCCCTACATTCAAACATGGTGGAGGCTCACTGATGTTTTGGGGTTGCTGTGCTGCTTCAGGCATTGGTTGACTGTGTGGTAGTCTTCAGATTTCATAATGCCATGCAAAGAATTCTGGGGTGCAATGTAGTGCCCAGTGTTAGAAAGTTGGGTCTCCGTCAAAGGCTCTTACAGCAGTTAAATAACCCAAAGCACATGTCAAAAAGCACCCAGAAATTATTTCAGACAAAAGTGTTGGAGAGTACTGAACTGGCCAGCAATGAGTCCAGACCTCAATCACATACAGCACCTGTGGAGAGATCTCAAAACAGCAGTTGGGAAAAGGAACCCTTCCAATCTTAGAGACATGGAGCAGTTGGCAAGAAGAGTGGTCCAAAATTCCAGTAGAGAGGTGTAAGAAACTCATTGATGGTTACAGGAAGTGACCGATTTCAGTTATTTTTGCCAAGGGGTGTGCTACCAAATATTAAATTGAGGGTGCCAATAATTTTGTCCAGTCCATTTTTGGGCTTTTGTGTGGAATGTGTCAGATTTGGCTTTTTGTTTCTCCACTTTATTGTGTCATTTCAATACAAACAAAAGAAATAAACATGACGATATCTAAACATTTGCCATTGCAACAATTTTCTGGACGAAGTGGTGCATTACCTGACAGGAATGCAGGGGTGCCAATATTTTTGGCCATAACTGTAGGTTTTAAATATAGAAAGGCATACCAGGGTTTTTTCCTGCTGCTCCTGCCCACACATTGGACCTTTTAAAAAAACAAAATGTTTAACCTATGTACAGCATCACAGACGATCCTTGGTTTTATCTACACAGGAAATCATTTGTTATGAATGAATTCAATATTTTTTGAACATTAAGATCCCAGCTTATATAAACCTAAAAACGTATTGTAAAATAAAGTGACATACTGGGTTTTGGCAAAAAAAAGCATGCTAAACACACTGAAGTCTAAACACTTTTGGCATATTATTTAACCGAGCCTTCTTTAAAGATTGAGGAGGCATCAAACATGACTAATTCTGTTTGTTCAAGTAAAAAAGGGCTTACACCATTATCAACTACTGAGTCTTTTATCACAGCAATATTCTCTCAGCAGACAGTCAGGGATACTAGAGCATGACATAAGACGAAGGCTCCACTGAGTACACGGCAAGGCCACAGAAGAGCTAATAGATGCTTTGTAAATGACCTAGTTACATTTCAATGGTCTGGGCATTATTTTATTTGATAGCCTTAATACATTATTAATATAAAGTCCCATTCATTTTTACTATCATCTTAGTGCTATGAAGCTTATCTCTCCATTGTACTTAACAGTAAATTGATTTCCTTACGCACAGGGGCATATCCCGTAAATATGGGCTGTGAAGAGCTTTTATAGTTATATATTATTACTATCATCCTTTATTTAAAAAGCAGCAACATATTAAGCAGCGTGTCACTTACAAAGATTCAAGAGTTGAAGAAACAGATGTATATTTGTTTGCTTTACAGGTGTCCAAACTTTTCTATTAAAGCTGAACTCCAGGCATATGAAACAACACCAATAATGTGGGAAAAAAACTCAGTCACTAAATATATTTTTAACGATATTTCATTTTCAAAAGTAATTTTCAAAATTTTTTAATTGAAATAATACCTGTGATCCAGGTCCTTGTGCAGACACTTTATTATATAGGCCAACAACATTCCACCCCTGTCTTCCAGCTACTCTATGTTATCACCTGTCACATGTGCTTCTGATGGATGCAATAAAAGACCATTGAACATGCATATGTTCTGCTGTTGTCACAATTCGGAATCTAGCCCTGAGTAATGCCATACAGATGATGCTATAGTACATCTACACTCACCGGCTACTTTATTAGGTACACCTGTTCAATTGCTTGGTAACACAAATTGCTAATGAAGCCAATCACACGGCAGCAACTCACTGCATTTAGGCATCTAGACATGGTGAAGACGGCTTGCTGAAGTTCAAACCGAGCATCAGAATGGGGAAGAAAGGGGTTTTAAGTGACTTTGAACATGGCATGGTTGTTGGTGCCAGATGGGCTGGTCTAAGCATTTCAAAAACTGTTTATCTACTGGGATTTTCACTCACAACCGTCTCTAGGATTTACAGAGAATGGTCCAAAAAAGAGAAAATATCCAGTGAACAGCAGCTGTGTGGACAAAAATGTGCTGTATGCACATTTACTGAAAAGTAACATGCAGAAAGCAGGAGGAAACAGAAGGTGCTCTATCACAGTAAGGGAAAGGGAAATAGACCCTAGTTATATTTCATTACTGCTATATTGGATAATGGGATAAAGACCATGACAATGGTGTTTGTAATGGTGCCCCAACAAGCTTACATATTGAAAAAACAAATGCATCTGACAATCAGCCGAAAAGTCTTATGCTTTTTGTTCTGTGAACTCAATGAAAACCATGTGAAAATGTGCACATAGGTGTGAATGGGGTGTCAATATGCAATATTACTAGAAGGAAATAGAATCTCCCCATCATGTGAAATTTACCCACACTGTAGTGTAGAAAATAATCAAGTGTGTTTTCTGGTCCCTTGACACCTCTTAAACAAAGACACTCTGTGAATATGCCTTTGAAGCACAAATTCAAATAATAATTTCCTTTTAGGCTCCATGTACACGGGAAGTTTGGAAAACACTTCTGAGCAATGGAAACTGACTGCTGGAAAACGTAGGTTAAAAAATGTCTGTTTAGCCGCGTTTGTATACTGCGTATGAGCGTTTGCGTTTAGAAGCGGTTTTTTAAGATAACCTCAGGAGACCTTCCACAATGCCCACAATGCACTGAAAAACAGTAAAAAAATTGAACTATTTCAGACATTTTAAAAGGAATTGAGAGAGCAGAAGCAGAGAGAGCAGTATGTGTTGAGATTACCTGTCTTTTCTGGTTGTATTCAATATGGATCCCATCATGAGCATAATGCAGCACGTTCTACCATTTTTTCCTTCACGCAAAACCTGGAACTGACTGCACTGGTTTGCTAGGTCCATTTAAATACATGGAAAATGCTTTGCATGCATTTCTGATGATGAAAAAAAGGCTCTGGACAGCATCTGGATATGGAACAGTTAAAAAACGCTTCTAAATGCAAAAGCTTATAAATGTGTCGTTTAAAAGTGTTTGAAACGCTAATAAAATCTACTCCTGAATGCAAGTTTGTTGCGTTCAAAAAAACGACTGTAAACTCAACTGCTTGTAAATGACTGTAAACAACATAGTGTACATGGACACATAGGAAAACATTAGGGAGAGTTCAGGGGCTGCTGAAAAAAATGCAGAAAAGTTCCTAAACGTGAGTTTCTCAGCTGCAGTGTACATGAACCCTTAGACAGAGCTGGGGAAAAATTTCTGTCAGCCGTTATTGCAATCTAAATCCGTTATGAACAGAAGGTGAAGAAAATCTCTCCTCTTCCCGTCTATTTAATTGGCGACAGGCAGTATAAAAAGGGAAGGGACATTCCCAAAAATACAGAGAGAAGAAGCAATAAAACGTGCTTCTAGGCAATAAAACATTTTCTAATCGGGGCCTGCTCTCTCCACATTTCCAGATCTCGTACTGCTTCTTTTAGTTGTTCTATGTTCTCCCTCGTGTTGATTTTCATGGTGTCTAACCATCCTGCTCTTTGGCAGAATAGCTTCCTTCAACCACTGAACAATCCAAGCAAAATTACCTTCTTAATTATTATTATTATACAGTATTTATAACGCGCCAATAGTTCACTCAGCGCTGTACATTACAAAGGGGGACAGAACATGTGACAGAACAATACAATGCAAAACATGAGGGGATTGAGGGCCCTGCTCTTTTGAGCTTACAATCTAGGAGGGAGAGGAGTTAGATCGCATGACGTATCCAAGATAGGCGAGTCTGAGTTTTGTAAATTTGCCATTCATCTGGTTTTACTGTATGCACAACAGTATTTGTAGTCCATGGAATTCTCAGGAGCCTTCTATAGCACCATAGCTCAAATGCATCAATTCTCCCCCTTTCTAATTTTTTCATGATCCAACTTTCACATCCTGTAGCTGTGTGGAACATGATAGCAAGGACTAGTCTGCATATAGTTGCCAGGCTAACATTCTCACTTTTCCAGATTTTTCTTCATTCACTAGTAGAGTTAGGTTGGTTAACCTTGTTCAGGATTCTATTACATTCTGTGTGCCCCTGAGGGAGAGTTCCATTCATTTCCTGTTCAGATGACAGGTGTTATACAAAAGAATATGTACAAATTTTCCCCTTTTGGGATGAAAAATCCAAAATCTAACAGAAAAATCACATCACCGAAACCTTACAGAAGTTCTCTTCTCAGCTCTATCCAAAGCTAAAAACAAAATAAAACTAGTTTTGGCTGGTTTTAGGCTTTAAAATGAACCACACAGTGGCCCTACCCACTGCACACTTACCTTCTCTTTGGTCTCTGGTAATAACGACAGAAAGTCCTTTGTAAGTGTCACCTCGTGACTAGGACCTTACAAAAGGACTGTTCCTTTCCATATATGACCACACTGAGTACCTGAACAGATGATCACCAAGCACCAGTGCTGTCACATGGATGAAGGTTTTGTGAACCCCCTGCTTACACTGTATTACCAGGTATTTGTTTTCACTCCTGGTGGCAGAATGGGGGACAAAGAGGAGGGAGCACATTTCTGTATATATTTATGCCCATCTATTGGGAAGGTAACAGCTGTGTTATACTGCACAAATGTACCCAATACCATTTATTCCATCTTAGATATGATACAAGACAACTAAACAGCAAAACATTTGTTATTGTTAAATTGAATTCTGTTGTTTACGAAGCAGAAAGTCAATCTTTTTTGTGCATATTATTGTCGACGTGCTTTTTGTTTTGTGTAACAAAGAATTTAGGCTCACAAATAATGTCCCCGTCTTCCAGACTGTTTTTGTGTAATGCAACTTTGCAGAATAAGAATGTACAAGCTCCAACTGGGAAAATAAAATGATAGTGGGAATTGAGAAACACCTGAAAGCTGTCTATTAATCACTGCTTGGCCTGTCACACTGAGCTCCTCAATAGCCCCTCTGGATCGATTACTTCCTCTATATCTGTGCTCCGCTAAGCAATGAAATTTGTCATTTCAAAGCAAAAGAAACTCATATATCCAGACACTGCTCTGTTTACTGGTAAAGTATCCCATTGCAGATTATGAGGATTCAGAGGTTACAGAAATATTTTTTTACTTCCAAATTTTACTGCGAAAGTATGTTCCTGCCTAAAAAAAAAAAAAAAAAAAAAAAAAAAGAGAAAAGAGAAGAGATTGTTGGTATTGCTGATGCTGCAGAAGCATGATATTGAATAGTTAACACCTCCATGATTCACCCTGCCAAGCACAGGAGATATTGCATTATCCACATGATTGGTCATGATAGATTTTTCAGAGAAGCATTGTCACATCAGGTTTTAAAAGCTTTCTCAATGTCTTCAGAAGAAAAGAAACTAAAACTAATCACAGTTTTCCTCCTGGAGAAGAGGAGATCAATACACCATGCATCAGACAGGCATTTCTATGCATTTGTGTAATCTGTCATTTTAGAAAAGTGGATAAAGTTGAGATTATCTGAATAAATTCAGATTAATCAGCTTTCAGCGAATAATGTAAAGTACTACAGGTTTAAAATGATTATGGACTCATTTCCATTTAACAGATCTGTGCTTTCTTTACTGTAGGATTCGCTGTGTTTTAACAACCACCCAAAAATCATATTTTAGAGCCTTAAAGTGGTTGTAAACCGCAGACATGAAATATGAATAAAGCTTATCCCTCTATAGTGTGTATTTGTCTCAGTTAGGAGCACCAAGTGTCTATCTGCTGCCTTGTTCCTCTGCTATCAGCATGAATCATGTCGGACACATTTTTCTGACACCAAGAGAAAAACGGTGACAGGGGAGGGACCTCCATCTGATTGACAGCCTCAGCTCTATTCTTGTGAGCTTTGTGAAGGGGGATGTGTCTCTTCTCTCAAATCAGATCGCAGAGCTTTCCTCACTAAGCTCTGCAGTGTGTAATTTCAGCTCTCCTGCTTTCTGAGCTCTCAGACAAGCTTTATAAATTCAGCACTTTGAATGGGTGTAGGGAAGAGAATACTGCAGACAGACAGGTACATCTTATGTAGGATTTGTTTTATCTCTGTGTATCACAGAGGCCAGTCACTTCACTGAGTATATGTCACTTCACTGGGTATATGTAAGGGTTTACAATCACTTTAAGGCAAATGGGAATTTGTAAAATGCAGTAGCCTTTCGCAATCAATCAGAAATCATTTTACATTGTTAAAGCAGAGTTCCACTCGACCTATCAAAAAATAAAAGTCAGCAGCTACAAAAACTGTACCTGCTGACTTTTAAAAAACAGCCACTTACCTGTCCCTCGGTCCCATGGTGTGTCCCCTCAGCCCGTTTCACCAGCCGTCCTGTATTCCTGGAGGCTGGCATCTTCAGTGTGGGCACCCAGCTGTGATAGCTTGCAGCTTCACAGCCGGGTACCCACTGCGCATGCGCGAGCAGCGCTGTGCTTTGTGAATGGTCCTGTAGTATTCTGGGACCTGTCACGTGTCCCAAAAGACTACAGGGAGGGAGGACACCTTCCGTTTCCAATTGCCTAGGCGATCGGACCGGAAGTGGGAGCGGGTACCTGTCAAATTCGAGTACCCGGTCCCCCCCCCCCTCAGCTCCCCAAAGGTGCCAATCCTTAATGGGGAGCGGGGGAGCAGTCCTTAAAGCGGAACTTCCCCTTTTGGGTGGAGCTCTGCTTTAAGGCTGCTCTAATTGCTGAGAAATGTTTGAATCCAACATATAGAATCCCCATGGCTGTGACAAAGAGATGTGCCGTTCTGCCTACGCAACAGTCCAGTCCTTTACAAAAGAATCACCAAGTGACAAATCAATTTGGCTTGATGATCTTGTTGGTTTTATGGCCAGGGATTTAAACTCTGGTCTGGCAACTGGAATATATTCATAAGCTCGACACCTATCTCAGTCACTGCCTGTTACTCCTTCCTGATATTTTGCTGCACTTTAAACTGCCCAAACACAATTTGCTAAAACATTACTTGCCAGACAGACGTTTGCCTGCATATCATCTATCACCAACATAGAACGCAAAAGAGCTTGATCTTGGGTGCACCTCTCCATGCTGCTGCACATCTCCATGCCCCCTTGCACAGGTGAGCCTGGTGCAGCTTAGACACTACTTCGTTTCTGTATTTGAGGACAACCAATGCATACTGCTGATGACACCGCAAATCTACAATAAGGTGATCTCTGAAAACATCTCTCTTCAGGGAAACCTATCCTGCCTTCAGCTATTAATGGAATCTTCTATTCCTCCTACCAGTTCATCCCCCACAGTTATTACCTTTTGTACCACCAGTCCCTTCTACTTAGATTGTAAGCTCCAAGGAGCAGGGCACTCCTATCCCTCTTGTATTGAACTGTATTGTTGCTGTATTGTCTCCCTTTATTTTGTAAAGCGCTGAGCAAACTGTTGGCGCTATATAAATCCTGTATAATAATAATAATAACTTTATCAAACCGGTTTTGGAAGCTTGATGGACAAGAGAGACACATTTGCTTTCACCCTTTCATATAAAATATATATAATCCAAAAGATAAGGTGCCACTCATGAGGCATGAGAGGTGGATACCTTTTCAAGCCCTGTGATTGCCACCTTCTTTTTTCGATTATATGTATCTTGGCGTTGCTGAGCCCCCGGGCCCATTTTTCTGTGTGCAGTGGCAACCACTGACATAGAAGATATGTCATATACCAGTATGACTGGACATCTCACATTAATTAACAGTTTTACTTGTGTAACACTTAAACACTTGACATTGAAAACATACTGAGAGAACAGAGATCTCATTTGAAACCTCACTTTGCTGAGCAACAAAAAACTGGCAGCTAGGAAATTAGACGCTGCGGCCCATACAATTGTCAATCAGTGAAAACACTTGAAACGGATCAGAAAGGGAGATTAGAAAATTGCAGATTTTCTTCTCACGGCTCAGTGACAAGAAGCAGGTGGTAGAACAGGAGACAACCCAGGCATCAGTAACTCTCTGAAATGAATGTCAATTAAAAAGCTGCAGAGCAGTATCCAAATATCACAAACTGGGTCATCTAAACCGTCTCAACCTGTTATTTTACAAAGTGTGCTTGGCCTCTTGAAAAGCAGAAAGAGAAGGATGTGATTTTAAAAGAAAAAAAAATATGGTATTCGTCAATGAAAACCACCAAACCCTACGGGAAAATGTTATGTGACTGAACCCATGTCAACTCTGCACTAGCATACCAATCAGAGTTTTTAGGACAGGCAGCCGCAAGCCCAGGAAAGGACAAAGTCACGCTGTAAAACTGTTAGAGCTCTGCAAGTCTGTTAAAACAGAAAACTCATGTTTAAAGCACCCGTACACACCGTCTTCCTTCTCTGTCCTTTAGAGCATTTTTATTGCCACATTGCAGAATTCTTCCAGGGAAGGTGTTCAAAAAAAGTCACATTAGGATCCAAACCTGAAAAAGCGTTGGCTACACATACACTTTAATTGTCATTTAGCAACTCAGAGCTGCTGTTCACACAGACACAACAACCACTGAGCAGCCTTCCAACTGCTAGATGACAATGGCTCAGTACATACTGTACATACTGTTTATGCTGGGCTTTGCAATAGCAGAGCATATTTCACATGTGCAGAACAAAAAACGTTTGGTTTCAATTCGTTATTTAAATAAGTTTGTTTGGTTAAATGAGTTTAATTCATTTTCGGAATTTGTTTCGCTATGT
Organism: Staurois parvus; assembly: GCF_062004578.1. NCBI lineage: Eukaryota > Metazoa > Chordata > Amphibia > Anura > Ranidae > Staurois > Staurois parvus. Next base: position 6,690,349 of record NW_028317797.1, on the reverse strand, counting down.
TTATTCATTTTCAAAGTCGATTAACCACTTCAAGTCCGGACACTTTTACCCCCTTCCCGTACAGGCCAATTTTCAGCTTTCAGTGCTATCACACTTTGAATGACAATTGCACGGTCATGCAACACTGTACCCATATGAATTTTTAGCATTTTTTTGAGACAGATAAAACTTTATTTTGGTGATATTTATTCACCACTGGGATTTTAATTTTTTTTGCTATATAAATGAAAATGTCCAAACATTTTGAACAAAAGTGTTTTTCTTATAAAATTTTGCAAATAAATAATATTTCTTCATACATCTTGGCCAAAATGTATTCAGTTATCTTTTTAGTAAAAAAAAAAAAAAGTAATAACCCAAATTAGTTTATAACCAAAAATTATAAATTTTTTTACATTTTTATTTTATTTTTTTATATTATTATTTATGTTTTTTTTTTTTTACATACCATAGTGACACTGTACTACTTGTGGGGGGTGATAAAGATTTTTATTTTTTTTTTTTTTTTTACACTGATTGCTTTTACAGCCTTTATGGGATTCTTGCAGCCATTGAGAAATACTGTGCGAGTTGTGATTGGTCAGAGCTTGTCACATGGTACAAGGCTGCTGTGAATAGCCTTGCACCATGTGACCTCTCTGATCATTCACAGATTTCACACGTAGTAAGCAATGATGTCAGAAGTGACATCTTGCTTACTACTCTTCATGTGATCACTGATTTTACCAATCAGTGATCACATGATTAGGACCTCACATAGAGGTCTCATACAGTGATCGGTGTTCCACTGTGTCCAGAAGACTCAGCGGGCGCCGGATCGCGGTGCTGTGCGCACAAGCAGGGAGGCCGTTTATAAATGGCCACCCGCCCCTACACTGCTTCCGTTTATATATAACATTTTGGCAATTTGAATTTCGAAAGACGGTTATATTCTATTCTTTTTTTTACTATTTACTATTCTATTCTTTTTATGCTATTCAAAATTTGAATTTCAGAAGAGTTATATTCTATTTTATTCTACAGGTGAAACTCGAAAAATTAGAATACGTGCACCTTTTTCTTCCACATTTTTGCCTTCCACATAACTTTCTATTAATGTGCTTTGATGCAGCACTTTGGGAACATCCAACTTCTTTTGCAATTACCTTTTGAGGCTTTCCCTCCTTATGGAGGGTGTCAATGATGGTTTTCTGCACAACTGTCAGGTCAGCAGTCTTTCCCATGATTTTGATTCCTACTGAACCAGACTGAGAGACCATTTAAAGGCTCAGGAACCCTTTGCAGGTGTTATGGCTTAATTAGCTGATTAGAGTGGGACACTTTGAGCCGAGAATATTTCACCTTTTCACAATATTCTAATTTTCTGAGATTGTGGATTTGGGGTTTTCATGAGCTGTAAGCCATAATCATCACAATTATAACAAATCACGGCTTGAACTATCTTGCTTTGCATGTAATGAGTCTATTTCATATATTAGTTTCACCTTTTAAGTTGCATGCATTACTGAAATAAATGAACTTTTGCACGATATTCAAATTTTTCGAGTTTCACCTGTATTCTGTTATTTTCTATTCTATTCCTTTATTTTGTATTCTATTCGGTTTTACTCTATTCTTTTTTATGCTATTCTTTTATTTTCTATTCTCTTCTTTTCTATTCCTTTATTTTCTATTCCTTTATTTTCTATTTTATTCTATTCTTGTTTTCAAATTAGAGTTTGTTTTCGAATTTGATTAAAATTTCAGACAAAATGTCTTTTTTTTTTGGATTTTTTAAAATTCGTTACTATAAGAAGGAAATTCAGATACATCTGAATCTCTGAATAATTAAAAAAGTCATTAAACTTTGATTCGGAATGAAACGAACCACACATGCCTAGAGCGCATGCCTCTATGACCCCATGCACATTGTATGCCACAGTTGGGAGGCATTTTTCCTGGCTCCCTCCTGTAAGGAAATATGGGATGTGCAGTAAGCTTTTAGGTCTGAGCTCTTTGGTTTTCCATTTGTGTATCACACGACGTGAAGATCTTGGGGGATTCTGAACATGGCTTTAGTATGGCTATAGGCCTGACAGTGATTAACATCTTGTTCCTCTCTGCTCTTCTAGATAGAGGGTTAAGAAATGTTTTTACGTTTTCGAGAAGTGCTAATTGTTTATGGTATTGGGTATGAAAAAAGAGGGATTATCCCATACTCAGCCATCCCATTACGGGAATGAAGAGAGACTATGGGAGTCTCTGGGTTATCCTGTTTAACACTTGCCCTCCAGAGGATTTTTCCTGACCAGGCCATTTTTTGCATTACAGCGCTGCATTACTTTAACGGACAACTGCACGGTCGTGCAATGCTGTAACCAAATGAAGTTTACATCCTTTTTTTTCCCACGAATAGACCTTTCTTTCAGTGGTATTTGATTGTCTGTACATTTTCTATTTTTTGTGCTATAAAAAAAAAAGTCCGCCAATTTTGAGAAAACGATATTTTTTACTTTTTGCTATTAAATATGTCCAGTAAAAAAAAATCAAAAATCAAATTTTGGCATAAATTTATGCCAAAATGTATTCTGCTACATGTCTTTGCTAAAAAAAAATACCAATACATGTAAAATTATTGGTTTACGTGAAAGTTATAGCGTTTACAAATAAAGGTATATATACTGGGATTTTTTTATTTCTTTACTAGTAATGGCGGCGATCAACGACTTATAGTGGGACTGTGGCAGACATTCTGAAACTGGGGGGGGAACTGACTTGGTGTCACTGACATCCCCAGTAACACCAATACAGTGATCAGTGCTACTGAAAAACATTGCCACTGTACTAATGGCACTGGGCAGGAACATGTGGGGCGATCAAAGGGTTAACTGTTTGCTGTTTTTCTGTAAGCTGTGTGTGTTTGCTTTAGCAGAGCCATACAAAGCAGTGTGCTTACAGTGAAGCAGTGTGCAAGAGCTGGCAGAGGAGAGAACTGTATTGTTTACATACAGTTCTCTCCCCCCGTTGGTAATGCTTGGTGATCACCGCACCACTCTGAATCCAGGCTGAAGGAAATTTGTACTCATAGAAATACAAATGCCATCTCGTCAACCTTCTGAAATTGCTAAGTGCCATAACTAGGAGCCAAACCTGCCAATCTGCACACTTGTTTTAGGCAAAATGCAAAGTGATAAAGTGACTGGACTGGTATGCCATCAGTAGCCTACAGAACAGGTTTCTGGTGTTTCATGGTACAATATAATAGGAGTGCCACAGCTACTTCTCAGAGGGATTCCTCTAAGGGGATTTTTATTTTTTCATAAATGGTCCTAAAAGTACTGTATACATCATTACATTTTTGACACTCTTCCAAATTATTGAGTTCAGCGAAATGTACTGTTAGAGCTGCAGCATACAAAGACATTTTAGACAATTACGTGCTTCCAACTTTGTGTCAACAGTCTGGAGAAGGAATTTTTCTGTTCCAGCATGACTGTGCACATAGCTAGCTCCACAAAGGGTGGACACGTTTGGTGTGGAAGAACTCAAGTGACCTGCCCTTGTTTGAATGAGGATGGAGTGCTTAGTGTCCGAAATAGTGCAACTCTTGGTGTAAGAATATAAACATTTATTAAAAGTGTGTGGATCTACAGATCAAGGCAATGCGTTTCAGGGGAATTGCCCCCCCCCTTCTTCAGGGCTAACGTACAAACACTATACAATCAGTATTTTCAGTCTATGTTTAAAACAAAAATTATACATTATAAAAGCAAACATCTTATATCATGATAAGAACGAATGGTTGTGATATAGGGTTTAAAATATACACTGCTCAAAAAAATGAAAGAAAAACTTTTTAATCAGGAGTCATCAAGTCAATTAAACTCCTAGGATATTGATCTGGTCAGTTAAGTAGGGCGGTTGTTAATCAGTGGCAGCTGCTTTGCTGTTAATGAATTTAACAACAGGTGCACTAGATAGGGAACAATGAGATGACTCCCAAAACAGGACTGGTTTTACAGGTGAAAGCCACTGACAATTTTTTTACCTACTAATCTTTTTGGACTGTTTTTCACTAGTTTTGCAATTGGCTAGGGTCAGCGTCACTACTGGTAGCATGAAGCGATACCTGGACCCTACAGAGTTTGCACAGGCAGTTCAACTCCTCCAGGATGGCACCTCAATACGTTCCATTGCCAGAAGGTTTGCTGTGTCTCCCAGCACAGTCTCAAGAGCATGGAGGAGATTCCAGGAGAGCTGGACAGGGCCGTAGAAGGTCCTTAATCTATCAGCAAGAACGGTATCTGCTCCTTTGTGCAAGGAGGAACAGGATGAGCACTGCCAGCAGGACACTGGTGTGAATGTCTCTAACCAAACAATTAGAAACTGACTTCATGAGGGTGGCCTGAGGGCCCGAAGTCCTCTAGTGGGCCCTGTGCTCACTGCTTGGCACCATGGAGCTCGATTGGCATTAGCCATTGATCACCAGAATTGGTAGGTCCGCCACTGGCACCCTGTGCTTTTCATAGATGAGAGCAAGTTCACCCTGAGCACATGTGACAGACGTGAAAGGGTCTGGAGAAGCCGTGGAGAAGGTTCTGCTGCCTATAACATTGCTCAGCATGACCGTTTTGGTGGTGGGTCAGTGATGGTCTGGGAAGGCAGATCCATGGAGGGACGCACAGACTTCTACAGGCTAGACAATGGCACCCTGACTGCCATTAGGTATTGGGATGAAATCCCCAGACCCATTGCCAGACCCTATGCTGGTGCAGTGGGTCTGGGTCCCTCCTGCTGCACGACAATGTCCGGGCCTATGCGGCAAGAGTATGCAGGCATTTCCTGGAGAATGAAGGAATTGATACCATTGAATGGCCCCATGCTCGCCTGGCCTAAATCCAATAGAACACCTCTGGGATATCATGTTTTGGTCCATCCGACGCTGCCAGGTTGCACCTCAGACTGTCCAGGAGCTCAGTAATTCTGTGGTACAGATCTGGGAGGAAATACCCCAGGACACCATCCGTCTTCTCATTTTGAGTTGCTGCAATGAAATTTCAGCAAAATGGACTAGCCTGCAGCATCATTTTTCCCCATTGAGATCTAATGTGTTTTTAAAATGTTCCTTTAATTTTTATTGAGCAGTGTATATATATCTCTAAATTAAGATGGAATAGGTAAAAAAAATAGGAATCAATGGAAGGATATGTTGAACAAGTTGTAGGATATAAAAATTAGAATTAAATTCACATATCTAAATATCAAAAAGATGGAATAGGCATATATAAAATAAGAATGAGTAAAGTAAGATAAAAGATCAAAAAACATTTTCTTTCAGTATGTACAGTTAATATAAAAATCAGACCAAATATCCTTCTAATCGAATAAAAAAAACACATATATCGAACCTATTCAAGTAGGTAGGTACAGTATATAGCTACATGTAAACCTTTAAATACATAAATAAGATAAAAAATAAATTGAACCAATCAAATTGATGAAAATAAATAGACAAATAAATCTAAATACTTATACTGTATAACCATGTGAACTGAATATTAGATTATGAACAAATTAAACTAATTCTATAGACCTTCTGTACAGAGTCCTGACCTCAACCCTAATGAACACCATTGTGATTAATTGAAAATGTCAAACTATAAGCCAGACCAACATCAGTACCTGACATTGCAAATGCTTTTGAATGAATGGGCACAAATCACACAGATGTGCTCCAAAATCTTGTGGAAAGCCTTCCTCCCTTCCCAGAAGAGTAGGGGCTGTTATAGCTGGGGGAACAATTCCATATTAATGCCCATGGTTTTGGAATGAGATGTCCAACAAGCTCATAAAAGATGTGGTGGTCAGGAGTAAAACCTTTTAACCTCTAAAAAGTAAATATAATTTCAAAAGTGGTTTTCAATATGTTTAGATTTGCCATTGCCATGGAAGTCCTTGTTCATGAACTTCCTGTTGAAAATTGACAACACTGTCTGTTTCTCCCAACTGGTATCCTTACACATGGGCTTCCAATGGAAATTAAAGGTTTCAACACACAATACAAAGGCATGGTCCACTGATACCACCATCAAGAAGCCCAACCTGATAAATGCCATGCAATCACCACTGTACTGCATGTAGACAGAAGTGGCTGCAGGGAAGCTACAGAAGTTTCAAAAAGTATGAAAAAAAAAGAACATTTCATTTTACAAAATGGCAGTTGTTTATGATGCACAAATGTTAATAAGGTATGCTTTACATCTTGGTTCAACAGTGGCCATTGCCAGCATCGTGAAGGGGTTAAGCATGTTTCCTCTTAAGGAACAATACAGAAGAATAGTGTTCTTCTAAGATCCTGATTGCAGCTGTATCATTTTGCAAAACGCCACAAATTCTAATTGTCTGGTTGAACTTCCTCATCACATCACCTCCTAAATCAAGCTTTTTATAAAATTACTACCTTTGTGAATGCACAGGGACAAACCGTTTATCAAACCTCTCTTCTGAAGACACAGAAGAAAGTGCAGAGATATAAAAAAAAATTTAAAAAATGTAACACATAGTTTTCCTTTAACGTGACTGCTACAGATGGGTACATCTTCATTTCCTCTTGGTATAAAAATACCTTGTTAAAATATTTATAAATTCAAGTACAACAAACAGATGCAGGAGAAAACCTTAATGATTAAACATTTACATCTGCTTAGCGTTCTAAATATATAACATGAATAGTAACACATTTCAAAAGGGTTCTGACATCAGATCCTTATTTTGTACGTCAAAATCTATCCCGCAGTGTATTAGGCTTTGCTAATTTTGCTAATGACAGTTTGAACCTGCCACGGCTATAAAAAAGGTGACAGCAACACAACATGATGGCTTAGTGGTTGGTATTGATGTCTTGCAATGCGGTTGTTCTTTTTTTTTTCCTACTTTGAGTTGGCAAGTTCTCCTTCTGTTTATGTGAATTTCCTTCTGATTTCCTACCACAATCTAAACATATTACCAAATGATTCAGAGAACCTGTTACTTTTGGATATTTTATAATTTTGAGCTCCATTACGACATGGTTTAAAACCCAACTCCAAAAATTATGAAAGCTCTTTGCCTGCCAGGACAAAGTGTTTTCTTACCTTCTACTTACTTAAAAATTGTCTTATAAGTAGTGTACACTTGACTAGAGAGGAGTACAGGTGTCCTCCAAACACATCTCTAACCCAAACTCCAAACTTCCACTTTTTTGTGCTTCAATAAGCTGCAGGTGGGGTTATTCACATGAACTCTGAGGCAGGGAATGACCCAGCCTGCAGTTTACTGGAGTAAAAAAAGATGAAGTTCAGAGTTTGCATTAAAATTAGTTCAGAGGACACCTGATCTCATCCACGCTTCAATCATCCCAGGTCTAGATTAAATGATGTCCAATGGGGTAAAGCCAAGACTGCTTGTGAGCTGACATCCCAGTTATGTAAGGCTGAGCATCATTCAAGTAGTAAGTAAGGTAGAAGCAACTGTATTGGATTCAGTGGAATTTGCACCCTACCTACCATGACAGTATGTTTTTATGTGTTGCTTGTTTTCTGTGGAAGAAAGGCTCTAAAGATTTAGTGTATTCAGCTTTTTATATATTTTTTTTGCTTTTATTATGCGTTTACTGAGGAGAAGGCTCCCATATAGGTGGACCTTGCATTTTCACGCAAGGTTTGCTTAAATAAGACATACACACATTGGTGTCATTCTACTTTTTTTTTTTTTTTTCCTTGTCCGCAAACGTGCAACTATAACGAAAAAACCCGTAAGTGTTCACAAAAAAAGTGCAAGTGCAAAACACCACACGAAAAAGTGCACTTAGGGGGTGTGCTTTGTCCTACCCCCGAAGGGGTTGAACCACTCCCCCGGGGCACAAAGCTCCTGACAGGGACAAGGTTCCCATTTGGTCCTCCTGGCCAAAAGGCCTGGTGGACCACCGTTCCTTGTGTCCAGCCGAAGCCGGACACCCAGTACTTGGTCAGGGGGCTCTCCCGAAGAGAAAACCCCCTAGGGACAGGGGAGGAAGGAACCAAAAGGCCACAAATCCTCTCCCTAGACTTCAGGGCAGGCCCGAGGACCCACACCCTCCATCCTGTGAGAAAAACACACACATAAGTAAAGAAAAAAGTGACAATACGTGGGAGTGTATAAATTAAATAAATAAATAAGTCCCTACCATCGCACAACCCCAAAAGCATTCAGAAGAATAATTGGGGATATATTTAGCAATCCTTGCTGGGACCAGGTACCACTGAGTCAAAACTTTATAATTAGTCTCTAAAGCTACCACGTTCTGTGAGGAGGATTTGGTAGCAGACCAGATGTGGTCCCAATCTGTAGGGCTCAACTGGAGTCCAAGGTCTTTCTCCTACCTAGCAACATAAGTAGGGTTTGGCGAGGAATCGGAAGTGGAAAGGAAATTATAGATAGCAGAAATAAGACCCTGTTTATGCGGGTCTCTATCACAAGATCGTTCAAGAAAGGACATCAAACGAGCTGAGCGAGAATGGACAGACTGCAGAGCATAAAAATGCTGTAACTGAAGGTACCTAAAGATATTCAATGCCGGTATAGAGTGCGACTCATGGAGGGAAGGGAAGGATTTGAAACCTATATTGGTCATAAAGTGGTGAGTATGAAGCAAGTTCACCGAGGATCAGTGTTTGAAGGATCATGGAGAGGACCAAGCCAGGGGGAAGGCCTTAGTGGAACCTTCAAGGAATTAGCTTATATAAATAAGTAAACAAAGGAAACAAGAAAAACATTATATTGCCAGAAGTATTGGGACACCTCTTCAAATCATTGGATTCAGGTGTTCCTATCATCTCCACAGGTGTATAAAATCAAGCACCTAGGCACTCAGACTGCTTCTACAAACATTTGTGAAAGAATGGGTCGCTCCCAGAAGCTCAGTGAATTCAAGCGTGGTACCATGATAGATTGCCACCAGTGCAATAAGTCCATCCATGAAATTTCCTTCCTACTAAATATTCCACGGTCAACTGTTAGTAGTATTATAACAAAGTGGAAGCAACTGGGAACAGCAGCAACTCAGCCACGAAGTGCTAGGCCACGAAAAAAGGACAGAGTGGGGTCAGCGCATGCTGAAGCTCACAGTGTGCAGAAGTTGCCAACTGTCTGATAGTCTATGGCCGAGCAGCTGCATCCAAGCCTTACAGCTCCAAGTGCAATGCAAAGCGTCAAATGCAATGGTGTAAAGCACGCCACCACTGGACTCTAGAGCAGTGGAGATGTGTTCTCTGGAGTGACAAATCACTCATCTCTTTCTGGTAATCTGATGGACGTCTGGGTTTGCCAGGAGGATAACAGTACTTGCCTGACTGTATTGTGCCAAGTGTAAAGTTTGGTGGAGGGGGGATTATGGTGTGGGGTTGTTTTTCAGGGGTTGGGCTTGGCCCCTTATTTCCAGTGATGGGAACTCTTAAGGCATCAGCATATCAAGACAAGTTGGACAATTTCATGCTCCCAACTTTGTGGGAACGATTTGGGGATGGCCCCTTCCTGTTCCAACATGACTGCGCACCATTGCACAAAGCAGGGTCCATAAAGACATGGATGAGCGAGTTTGGGGTGTAGGAACTTGACTGGCCTGCACAAAGTCCTGACCTCAACCCGACAGAACACCTTTGGGATGAATTGGAGTGGAGAATGCGAGCCAGGCCTTCTCATCCAACATCAGTACCTGACCTCACAAATGCGCTTCTGGAAGAATGGTCAAACATTCCCATAGACACACTCCTGTCAAGGTCCTACCTTTTCCCTGAGGTTATGTTACTCCATGTGCTGGCGTCCATCTTGGATTCTGCTGTGCATGATGGGAATCCTTTTTATGTCTTCAGGTCTCTGAGGTCCACCCCCCAGAGGGGCGTGGCTGATGACATATAAGCCTGTGGCCCGCACATGCTCTTTGCACTTGTGTCTTGTGTCTTTGTGTTACTATTACTCTGTTCTGACTCTCGTGACTCTCCTGGTATTCTGATTCGGCTTGTGACTTGACTATTCTTTGTATTCTCCTTTGATCTGACCCTCTGTTGCTGAACCCGGCTTGTGACCTGTGATTCTCGTCTGCTGTCCTGTACTGTTTTGTCCTGTTGTTGTTGACCCCGGCTTTTCGGACTACTCTTTTGTTTCTTCCACCAGCTACACACCATTGGCGGCGGCCATTACCGCAGCTGAGGTGTCTCGGGGGCCGCGACCTGGTTCCTGGCTGCGTCAAGTCCATCCCCACCATCAGGGGCCCTGGTGAAGGGCAGCCTGGGACTTAGACTCCGCGCCCTGAGGGACTTCAGTCTGTGGGTGGTGGTTGTCGTCAGCCAGTGCGTTACATTGTTAGGCCTGCCTGTCCGTTCCTCGGCTCCTGCCCTGACAACTCCTAAGCCTTGAGGACAGCGTTCCCAGAAGAGTTGAAACTGTTATAGCTGCAAAGGGTGGACCAGATCAATATTAAACCCTGCAGACTAAGACTGGGATGCCATTAAAGTTTATGTGTGTGTAAAGGCAGGCATCCCAATACTTTTGCCAATATAGTGTAGAACAAAGTTGTATCCAGATGCATCTAGAATTAGGAAGAAAAAAAAAGGAGAAAAGAGATATTGCAAACTGGCATCTCATAAATGTCATGGGAAGGTGAAATATGTTTATGTTCTTTAATGGAACACATATCAGTCAAGAGTCAGGCCAACTATTTTGTTTGTCTTGATTGGCCAGAATGACATAGCTCCTGCTCAACTGCAGGAGTCAATCATACTGTGTTGCAAAGAGGTCCTGTCAGAAACTGCAAAGCACAGTTGATACAAATGTATTGCATATACTGATGTCAGTGGAATATACTCTAACTACAGGAGAACACGCCTACTAAAATGCTATCCCCTCAAACCAACTACATGTACATAATAAAAGCATAAAAAGCCATACAAAGAAACCACCTATAGTGCAGCAAACTAAACCCTCTGTCGGGACGTATGAGTGTTACAGCTGTTTGACTAGGAAGCATACATCCAATTTATTACATCTCAGAAGGTAATGGGTAAATGTAGGAAATGCTGTATGGAAATAGCTGCAATGTGAGTTGTAGGACTGTTTAAAAGCACAAATGCCTAGAAGGCAATCAATAGATTATAGCGAGAACTGTGAAAAAGATTAAAATATCTCAGCAGTTTCTGTTTATCTTCCTGTTCTTTCACATCTCTGAGCCGAATTCCGTTCTCTATTTTACTTTCCAAGTACTAGACCAACAAAGACGTTCATAAAAGGCTGGAAAAGGAGGTTACGACTGCGAATCGCCTGTGCTAGCTAACAGTTCAAATATAAAATTATTTCAAAGTAAAACTCCAGTTTTGTTGAAAGAAAAGGGGGAGGAAAAAAAAAAATACCTTTAGGTCAATTACATACATAGCATGGATTTCAGGAACTGTTATTGCAGATAATGGCCTGCTTTTGTCCAGTAAATATCCTAAAGGGTCATTCAAAGCGATTCTGCTATAAAATGTGATTTAAAGAGTCTGCCATTACATGAATAGGGCCCTTTCAGGTTTTTGAAGTCTGTTGTAGTGTGGTTACGTATGTTATTGCGCACATTAACGTACACTGCACAAGGTATCCTATTCATTTTAAAAGGGATGCCAATGCATGGCAACTGATGAGAAACCACACCTGCAGCATTTTTTACAGCCTTTTTACCTAGTGAGCCTCAACACATAAGCACGTGTGTTGTGCTTCAGCACAGGTTCATTTGCACCCACTGTACTTGGGTGTTGAGATGCCATTCTAAATGAACAGTACTGTGTGCTACCATGCTTTTGCAGTAAAATGCACACGTTACTACAACACATAGGTCCTTAAGGGGTTCCCAAAGCTCCTATCAAGAATTTACTAAATGTTGTTAACCTATTAACATTGCTGAAGATGCCAAATAAAAGCTTTTGAAATAAGTAGTTGGCCTCTTATAGAAGCAGGGGGATGAGGATTCTGGGTTTTACAAAGATAAACTAAATACTTTCAGCATGGAAACCAGAGTATACAGTAAAATCCAAATCTTAATTTTGTACTTTTAGAAAAATTATGTTTAGGTGCAGACAAAATTTTGTATTTTTTAACATCATCTAATTTCAAAGCACATTAAAGAAGAAGTATCGCCAGAAGTTGAAAAGTCTTGTTTTATCCATCCCCCAAGGAACCCAGTGCATGTAGCACTTGGTCCCGTCAAGCCTGTTCAATGGTTGTTGAGCTAGCATGGTCAACAGCATGCTGCCCTCCCACCACCGCTGTCCAACCACACTGCTCACAACGAAAGGAAAACATAGTTTTTATTAACAGGGCACACAAAGGAGAAGGTGGCATGACAGACAGTGCACACACAGTACACCCACACAATCAGTGGAGCGGTGCTGAACAGGATTCATTCATCACGGTCATTCAAGTTGCCTATTAAGAGAATTGGAAAGAGACTAGACCAATAGCTGGGTGACGGGCACCATCATTCACAAAAACACAAGCCCACAGCAACTCAAGTCAGCTACTACGGTAGTCCTACTCAGAAAGTTCAGTCCAGACCCACACATGCATGTGCATGTTGGCTTATGTTTTCATGAATGATTGCACCCATCTCCAGTACACCATCATTCACAACACCACAAGTGTCAGACTAGTACTTTAGTCTCTCTCACCAGAATAGCTGGGCTCAGTCATTCCTCTGGTGTACAACAAAGGGGTATAGCTGAAGAGGCTCAGGGTTGGAAGAATAAATGGCAAAACTGTAGATTTAGAATGAATAGGTGGAGGTGGTTTCAGTGCTGTACTGTTGCATCCCCAAAGGGACGTCCATAAATTTGGCTTCAGCCTGGGGTGGAGCTACAGCCAGCACAGAAAGAAAATAAGTTTCCTTTTCGTTCTAAACCACAGCATGGATCTGAGCATGGCCAAGTGCAATCTGCATTGGGTCCCCTGAGGAATTCAACAAGAATTTTCAACTTCTGGTGATACTTCTTCTTTAAGTAAAAGTTATTATTTATTGTTGTGGCAGGTGAGAGATTGGCTTACAGTATCTATTTGCAGTCTAAGACGAGGTCTCACAAACCTTTCCACAAACCTTTTGAAAGCACATTAAAAACTACCAGGCAGACAACTACACTGAACTACACTGGGCAGCACAGTGGCTGGGGGCAGCACAGAGGCTAAATGGTTAGCACTTCCGCCTGGCAGTACTAGGGTCATTGGTTTGAATCCCAACCATGGCACCACCTGCCTGGAGTTTGCATTTTCTCCCTGTGCCTGCGTGGGTTTCCTCTCACACTCCAAAGACATGCTGGTAGGTGAATTTGATCTTGTCTAAATTGGCCCTAGTATGTGTATGTATGAATGTGAATTAGGGACCTTAGATTGTATGTCCCTTGAGGGTTAGGGACTGATGTGAATGTACAATATACATTTAAAAGCGCTGCGTAAATTGACGGCACTATACAAGTACCTGAAATAAATAAATAATCTAGTGAATGGTTGTGCAGGAAGGGGAGAGGGGGCATGTCAGCAGAAGTTTGATTATTGGAGGAGAGCAGACTGAGTTCTAGCACAGCCAGAAAACTGACCACATTGTGCTCTCATGCCTACTGTGGTCAGTTTTTGTATTTCAATGGTTTTTATTAATTTTAAACAGTATAAAACAGAGGCAACAAAACACACCCATGCAGGGGCTATCAATTGCACCAATAAAAAAGGCATAATAGAGCAGACAACGCTCTAATTCCAATAAGGCAAAACGTATGCCCACGCAGGGGCTATCAATGGCACATAGGTTACAATGACATCAGTGAGACTCTGACTATCGCAACTAAAGACAGCTGTCCACTGTCACATCAAAACAAACACAAAAGGAGAGAAGAAGAGCAGAGAAGAAAGGAGAGAAAAAAAAACACACACACACACCAAAGAGCAGGGGTCCACGAGCGCCAATACCCTGTGGCCAGTTTTTAATAGGAAAGCAGAGGGACTGGCAGGAGCACCAGGGATTTCACACAAATTAAGCAATACAAAGAGAACAGGATACTTTTTCATACAAGTACATGGTACAGCAGGCACATATCAGGTATATGAAATGTTGGGTTTACAGATTCTTTAATGGAGGACTGATATTGGAGTTCTCCTTCTGCTTCCTCTGCCTGTAGGACACCACAAAGTACATCACAATGTCACAGCGGGACTGATGCCTCAAGCAGTAAGAGCAACCGTTTCTGTGGCTCACACCAACACCTCTAGCAGGGGATAGATTGATTACAAGGCCGTGAAAAACTCTGCTACCTGGTCCTCCATAGGGAGTTAAGCTTTTTCTATATTTTTTAAATTGAAAAAAAACAAACAAAAAAAAAACTTCTTATTGATTAAACTGGTGTTCCATAAAAACCCATTTACCAAGGCACAGCATGCCTTCTGTGGTTCTAGGATGCTTTTTTTAGGCACTGCAGAAATTAACTGGCATGAACCACAGACTACCAATTGACTGTGAACTTTCTGAACTGTGCAGACAAAGCCATGCTATTCCATATAGCAGAAACGATAAATCATTTTGTACCTTACAAGTCTTATGAGTGTTGTATACAACGATAAGCATTGTTTGTAATTCAGCTCTTAGTTAATCTGTAGCATTAGAGGGAATTACAACCTATACAATATTTATTTCAAGGAAAACAAGTCTCACACTCCCTTTCTGTGATCTATATCAGTAAAGCTCACCACATGCTTTACAATCTGGCTGTGCAATCTCATTTAGATCTATCAACTATGTAGTGCAATGGACTGGCTGACTAGAGGCATTAAATAGATCATTTTGATGGGTCCTCACATTACATACATTTGGTGAAGTGTAATTGTACAGTCAGACTGTAACGTGTATGCTGAGCTTAAAGCTGGTTATACATTATACAATTATCAAGGGACTACCTTGATTGTATACAAATTAAAAGTGTTAAGGTTTGACCTCATAATATATTGTTTGGTAAATCCGAAGGAAAATGGTACAAGAAAATTGTGTAATGTATGGCCAGCCCAAGGCAGCTGTAAAAAGAAACATGGTCTACTGTACACCAGAGAACCCCTTTGCAGTAGAATTTTTTTGGAGTCCTTCACAGTTCCATTGTGCACTGGCAGCTTGAGACATGGCCATTCTGGGCTGCACAATGTTACATACCCTTCTATCCAACAAATAAGCTATTTGTAGAAAAATATTACATTTTGATTAAAAAAAAAAATCAAGAAACATTTTGCAGAAAAAATTAGTACAATGGAACATACATAAAACAGCATTAAACCCACAAACAAAATGTCATATATTGCAGCTTAACAATCCTTAGATGTAGTGGCTGCATTAGTTTTTTCAAGCTTTTTGTTCTCTGTTTTCAGCTGGTTATCTGGCCAGTAACACACCTCCTGTATTAGAGTACCTCCACTCTGGATGAAGGAGCACAGGGGGCACCTTTGGACAGCAGCATTGTCAGTCTGAGGGGAGTGTTAGATGGACTAGCAGATTTAAATACAGTAACAAATTGAAGACGGACTCACACTTTGTAAGTAGTTAGAGCAACATTTTTTTTTCCTTTTTGGGTATAGGTCTTATATACAGTATCTCCCAGAAGTGAGTCCACCCCTCACATTTTTGTGAATATTTTATTCTATCTTTTCATGTGACAACACTGAAGAAATGACACTTTGCTACAATGTAAAGTAGTGAGTGTACAGCTTGTATAACAGTGTACATTTGCAGCCCCCTCAAAATAACTCAACACACAGCCATTAATGTCTAAACTGCTGGCAACAAAAGTGAGTACACCCCTAAGTGAAAATGTCCAAATTGGGCCCAATTAGCCATTTTCCCTCCCCGCTGT
Source organism: Staurois parvus (assembly GCF_062004578.1). NCBI lineage: Eukaryota > Metazoa > Chordata > Amphibia > Anura > Ranidae > Staurois > Staurois parvus. The sequence goes on along the minus strand of NW_028317797.1, from coordinate 6,674,450 downwards.
CATGTGCCTCGTTAGTGTTACAAGGTCTCAGGTGTGAATGGGGAGCAGGTGTGTTAAATTTAGTGTTACCACTCTCACACTCTCATACTGGTCACTGGAAGTTCAACATGGCACCTCATGGCAAAGAACTCTCTGAGGATCTGAAAAAAAGAAATGTTTCTCTACATAAAGATGGCCTAGGCTATAAGAACATTGCCAAGACCCTGAAACTGAGCTGCAGCACGGTAGCCAAGACCATACAGTGGTTTAAAAGGACAGGTTCCACTCAGAGCAGGCCTCACCATTGACGACCAAAGAAGTTGAGCGCACGTGCTCAGAGTCACATCCATAGGTTGTCTTTGGGAAATAGACGTATCAGTGCTGCCAGCATTGCTGCAGAAGTTGAAGGGGTGGGAGGTCAGCCTGTCAGTGCTCAGGCCATACGCCGCACACTGCATCAAATTGGTCTGCATGGCTGTTGTCCCAGAAAGAAGCCTCTTCCAAAGATGATGCACAAGAAAGCCTGCAAACAGTTTGCTGAAGACAAGCAGACTAAGAACATGGATTACTGGAACCATGTCCTGTGGTCTGATGAGACCAAGATAAATTTATTTGGTTCAGATGGTGTCAAGCTTGTGTGGCGGCAACCAGGTGAGGAGTACAAAAGACAAGACAAGTGTGTCTTGCCTACAGTCAAGCATGGTGGTGGGAGTGTCATGGTCTGGGGCTGCATGAGTGCTGCCGGCACTGGAGAGCTACAGTTAATTGAGGGATCCATGAATGCCAACATGTACTGTGACATACTGAAGCAGAGCATGATCCCCTCCCTTCGAAGACTGGGCCGCTGGGCAGTATTCCAACATGATAACGAGCCCAAACACACTTCCAAGACAACCACTGCCTTGCTAAAGAAGCTGAAGGTAAAGGTGATGGACCGGCCAAGCATGTCTCCAGACCTAAACCCTATTGAGCATCTGTGGGACATCCTCAAATGGAAGGTGGAGGAGCGCAAGGTCTCTAACATCCACCAGCTCCGTGATGTCATCATGGAGGAGTGGAAGAGAACTCCAGTGGCAACCTGTGAAGCTCTGGTGAACTCCATGCTCAAGAGGGTTAAGGCAGTGCTGGAAAATAATTGTGGCCACACAAAATATTAACACTTTGGGCTCAATTTAGACATTTTCACTTAGGACTGTATTCACTTTTGTTGCCAGCAGTTTAGACATTAATGATTGTGTGTGGAGTTTTTTTGAGGGGACAGCAAATTTACACTGTTATACAAGCTGTACACTCACTATGTCACATTGTAGCAAAGTGTCATTTCCTCAGTGTTGTCACATGAAAAGATAGAATAAAATATTTACAAAAATGTAAGGGGTGTACTCACTTCTGTGAGATACTGTAGGTAGATAAAAGCTGATCATTGTAAACACCCCTGTCAGTGTTAAATGGTTTGTCTCATCCTTGTAACTGCTACATCAACAGAAGAGCTTCTCCTTTTGAAAAACAACAGACTTAGGATCCTTTCACATGAAGTGTCCAATCAGGTCAGCTCGTCAATTTTTTTTAGGCGGACCTGATCGGACCCTCCATTCACCCCTATGGACCAGCGGATCTCCGATCCAATCTGGCCCACTAAACAAACCGAAAGGAGATCCATCCTCCTTCGTTTAGGTGGATCAGACCACCCATAGAGCAGAGTGGGGTCTGTCCGTGTCTGTTCTGCATAAACCTGTTAAAATGTTTAAAAAGTTAAAATGTTGTTAAAAGTTTGATTGAAATAGCTTTTGATTTCAGTAAATATGCTGCAAACACAACAAATGACAATTTTCAGTTCTTTACAACCTATAAAGTGTTTTGAAACTTACTGTGCGTAATAATTTGGAACAGTGCATTGTAAGTGTTTTATGTTTAAAAAAAATACTGTTATCATTAGGAGGTATGTTCAATAAAATTTGAATTGTACTCTTAATAGTTGATAACATGAGAATTATGCTGACTGTTATTTACATCAATTATTTAGGTAAATGAGAATAATATTATTTGCATAATAATTTGGAACACAGTGTAAGCATCAGTAAGCTGCAATACAATAAATGTTTGCTTTTGGGTTTAATATCACTGTAAGGAAGAAAAGATTGCAAAATTCTAAGAGCTCATGCAATTAATGCCATATACCACCCAGATCAGGAGATTTCTGCGGCAGGTATGACCATCTGATCAGCCATGAACAGGAATCCTGTACAAATCAATGACAGACTGAAAAAATAAAAGGTAAAAATCCGGTCATACCACCCACAGAAATACACTGATCTGGACTGTGTATGGCTCTAATTGCCCTTGTGCATGAGCCCTAAACAAGATGGCATGTGACATAATTTTCAAACCTCACTGATTCTTAGTTTTATCCAAAGAAGACCACGGTTTCAATCTCCAAACTTTCACTTTGTTGTGATCTTCTTAGGTGCCAGACATAGGAGCTCATCTACGCTCCATTAGACTGAAGAAACACAAAAAGGCCACAAATTAACCTTCAACAAAACTTTAACTGGATGGTGGGGTAGATTTACTAAAGCTGGTGCACTCAGAATCTGGTGCAGCTTTGCATGGTAGCAAATCAGCTTATGACTTTTGCTTGTTCAATTAAGCTTTGGCAATAAAACCTGGAAGCTGATTGGTTCTGTGCAGAGTTGCACCAGATTTTGCAGTTTTCAGTTCTAGTAAAAAACCCCCAATATGTGATAAAAGTCCCCACCCAGGAACTGCACCAAACTGACACATTTCACCTTCCCCTGCTTAGTCATAGAGATGACGGTGGCAAGCCCAGAAGGGTGAAGCATGGCGGAGGGTGCCAAAGTGGGGACTTGCAGCATGTTTTCTGAATAAATAAAGCTTGTTGAAGGGAAAATAAATAGATAAGGCCCATTACCCTTGTGCAGCAGCTTCATGAATTGAGCCTTATAAATCTTTATTTGTTCCTGACGCAAGTATTGGTTAGGATCGAGGAGTCTGTTTATAAGGATAAAAAGCTATTGCTTGCCTATGTGACCTAAACTGGAGAGGGCAATAAGCATAGAGGGGTCAGTATGTCAATGTACAGCAGGGGTCTCCAAACTATGGCTTGCAGGCTACACCAGGCCTGCTTTGGGGTTTTATCTGGTCGGACCACAGCTAGAGTCAATGGTGTATCCTCAGACTCAAGGCACAGACTAAGGATTTGGATGATCAGTTGGATTCCGCTTCTGATGGGGTTCCTAGTGTATGTGGAAACTTTGATATGGAATCTGACGCAAGGGAGGGCTCTGATATATTGGTTGGGGTATCTGAAGTGATGGGGGGGGGGTACTGATGCAAAAGGAGGATTTTCATGTGAAGGGGGACTTCTGAAGTGATGCATGGCTTCCCATATGGAGTTATTTCCTGGAGCACGTTCATTTAGTCAATTATAATACTGATTCTTTTCTATTTTGGGCCCTATTAAGTAAATATTTTTAAAATTAATGATGTGTTTTTCACACGGAAAAATTTGGAGACTCCTGATGTAGACGAAGAGCCTATTCATTGGAGGAAAGACAAAAATGCTGCAAAATCTCCAACAACACAAAATTCAATGGAAAAATTCCAGAAGACCCAACTTCAGATTACATAATAGATGTCGTTCTCAAAACACATCAGCTTATCAGTCATGGGGTGATTTCAGTAGCGGTTGGTCCTAAGGCAATAGATCAAAACCAGACAGGAAGGAAGGTTGTTTCCTATGTCTTGAATTGAATGTTTTGCCTGTGTATGCCTTTAATGGGAGATATTCAAATGTAGGATGATAGAACTACCATAAACTCACAAATTATTCTAATGGATTGGTAAAGATTACAGATATACATGAAAGATTCCAAAGGTTTTTTACATAATTTAGCATAACGCATTTTAAAAACAACTGTTCTATCTTTCTCCAGAGAATAAAAGCAGAGCTACTTTAGGGAATGCGAAGATTTACAGCATCTGCCTCGAGTTATCTCAGAAATACTTCAAAACAAAATAGTTATAATCTCAATGTGTTGCACATTCAGTAAATTACCTGATAGTATTTTGAAGCTTGTGGAATAATCTCACTTCCATTATGTGGCTTTCATCTGAATATTAAATTATTGTTTTTGCCATTTATTTTACCATGCAAATGCAGTCTGTTCAAAGACATCAAAGGAAAAACCTGACCATTCTACTGTATACTAACTGAGTTGCTATTTAGTTATTTTATTACAATAGAACATTATTAGTTTGAGTTTTGCTCTCACTTTCATGTTTTGATAAAACAAGGGAAAAAATAAAATCCATTTAAAAATGACAGCCAGAACAATGAACACAAGTTGCTGAAAGGGAAAAACTTACTCTATTTAAGAGTATGATTGATGTCACCCTTTCCAAACTGACTATTGAACATGCTGGGAGTAAATAGGTTTCTCCATCCAGAATAGCAAGGTGGATGGAGGAATACTCTCACTAGGGCATGGTATTCTGACAGCAGGAACTGCTGCTGTCAGAATACAGTTTTCCAACCGCTGATCCAACATTCTCCTTTTACAGAAGAAGATCAAACAATCGACTTCTGTCAAACAGGGAAGGCCATCCACTGATCAAAATTTGACCATTCCCTGCTAAACTAGATGAATTTCAATCCGTCTATGGTCAACTTTAGGCAGCTCAAACTAAGCATATCATAGGATAAGAAATACATGAAATAAAAACATCAAAATGATCAGTAAATCTAGAGATGTAGGCAGCTTAATATGTATGCAAGAGCAAAGAAAAACAAAAACAGTCCATCTCTGCAATACATGCCTATCTACCCATATTTAAAGTGGAACTTCGCCCTTAAGGGGAAATTGTGCCCTATGTCCTTCCCTCCCACTCCTCTACCACATAAAATTATTTTTGAGGGAATGGGTACCTAGTTTTGATAGGTACCTGCTCTAATTTTTGTTCGGATCAACTAGGTCATCTAAATGGATGTTCAACCGCCCCTCTTTTTCCCCGCAACCTTCTGGGACACGTCACAGGTCTCAGAAGGCTGTGGAACCATTTACAAAGCACAGTGAGGCCCATGATTGCACAGGGGAAAGTCTGCTGTGAAACCACAAAAGAGTCACAGCCAGCTTCCCCCAGTAAAAATGCTGTCGCAAAGGACCAGAAGAAGCTGCTGACTTGCATAAATTTTTTTCCAGCAAAACCGTGCTGGTACCTTGACTCTCAAGAACATGCCTACACAGGGAAATGGTTTTTGGGAGATGTAATTCTGGGGGCAAGCTTACATCAATCGAAACTGAGCTTCCAATAGCTGCCCTTGATACAGAATTCAGGTTAAAGGGAATACATAATGCTGAAACATGATAGAGGAGAGCAGAGAGGTTTCAGACAAAGTGACAGCTTGTTTCAAAAAGCCCCAACCAGCACTGGAATCTAATGGGTCACTTGTATTGAAGACTAAGGGAATCCATCATGTGACAGTGCTGGGGCTTAATGATTGGCTGCTAGACCTGTGCACCCACAACTGCAGGCGTTCACTTGCTCCCCCATACCAATAGGCAATGGGCTTTCTATCCAGCAGGAGCAGGGCAGGGCAAAATCCCAAGTAATACAAGTGTGATGGTAGTCCTTCATAAACACATCACTTTGTTCCTAAAATAGACAAAGTAACAGTGTCTCTTTAATCGCCTTCCTACTGGCCGCTGTAGTAAAATAGATTGTAGAAGGAGAGGTTATTCTGAGTGGAAGTTTCAAAAAATCTTACTATTTACTGTTGATGAGCATGTTAGGCAAATGCACAATGCCACGGATCCTTCTGTCATTAGATAGTCAACAAGCAGAAAGACAATCAAAGGCAATTAATGGGTGAATCCAGAAAAAAACAAAGGAAGGCTGCAATTCAAGGTGGAAGGGGGGCAGCTTAAAGTGCTACTGATTGCCAATATTTAGGGATGGCTTTGGGGTGGGATTTAAAGTGGCAACAATCATCAAGCTAAATCTAAAGCCAAAAAGAATATTGGGGGCATTTAAATACCACTGACCACCAACGATCATGAAATAGTTTGTTTTTTTTTTGGGGGGGGGGGGGGGATTACATTTTCAGCGACCACCATTTTTCTATATAATTAAAAAAAAAAAAGTTATTTCATATTAACAAAAACGTTTTGTTGGTCTCCAAAACAAATTATATAAAATTCATTTGAGCAGTGTGTTGCATGACCAAGTCAGCCAAACTATCACAGCACTGCAAATTGAACAATGGAAGGTGCAGGATGAGGTTGTAACATGCCAGCATTGGGGTGAATAAATTATAAGCTTAACTTTTCCTGTGGAAATTAAACTTGGCCCTGCTCCTTATTACTCTTTAATGTTATGACTGGCCTTAATGATCAGCAGGAAGGCTTAATAAGTGAAAGAGCCTAGAGCCAAGCTTAATTTTCTCCTAGAAAAAAGAGATTGGCATATGGATTCAGCTGTCAATATCTTTGGATTTACTAATTACTTGAAGGTAGCTACGGCTTATGGTTTGTTTTTTTCTAACAAATGCTCGGTTCAAAGCAAAGAAACCCCCAGCACTGCAAGGGTAAAATGCTCATTCTGTAGAGAGGGAACATAAGAAGAAAAAGTACCTACCCTATCCCTCACTCCCACAAGCTTCCTCCCAGCTGTACAACTAGCCTCCAAAGCCACTTCTTCTCACCGCTCCGTCGGTCGCACTCCGAGGTTATCAGGCACAGTGCAGGACCAGCAATGCATCACTGTAAATGTGAATGCAGAGGACCCATAAGAAAGGTCAGGGAGGAGGAGGCCCTGGCTGCTGGGGAAGTAAAGAATAAGGTAAGCATTTTTCTGTTCCCCCTTGATGAACTAAACTGGGGGAACCATGTTCTCTCCCCTGGAGTTCAGTCTTAAATTGATAGGTTTTCTTTAAAGCAAATTCTACTTTACCCACAGGGCTAAATAATGGGTGCACTTTAAAAAGGTAGCCACCCCACTTACACATGTTCACCTGTGGATTAAATGCACAGGTAAGTATCAAATTTATACTTCCTCTGCTATAAACACAATGCTTACGTAAAAAAAATTAAAAATAAAAATAAGATCTAAACATTAACCTAACCATTTTAATCTTATACAAGCTTTAGCATGCCAGAGTAATTTTAAAAGTTAATTTTCAATATTTGTAAATCTGCAACTTTTATTGAAATAACACCTTGGGATCTTGCCATGAAGGTCCTTATGCAGATACATCCTGTTATTGGGTGACAACTTTGTCCCTGTCACTCAACAGTGCTTTTGTGCTGTCATCCTGCCACACACCCTCCTGGTGAAGATAACAAGCAGCCATGCCGACACTCATCACAGGCATAGTCCAATGTTGCCCTATCAGGAAGCTGCTCCAGAGCACTGGTGTGCAGCCAAACGCTGGAGCGAGCGCACATAGACAGCAATTGCCTCAAATAAACTACATGAAACTTACAGCACCGTGATCCAAAGAGGGATATAAAATGGTAAAAACAGTATTTTATGAAATTTCGATCCAAGCACTGACACTGTGGTTGGACAGAAGATCATCTACCAATTGACTTCTGTACAAGCACCCTGTTGAGTTTCCCACACGATCAGCGCCACAGGCTCTAGCCAGCACCGCTGATCAGTGTATTCTAACAGCGGGGAAGTCTCTCAACTTTGAGTTAAAAAGCTCAGTAGGGAGGATTCCCAGATCCTGTGTGGATTGGGAATCAAGTCAGTTGTTTTCATTTAACCCGCTGGTAGAACAAAAAAAAAAACAGACTCATGTATGGCCTTACTGTCCAGTTTAGTTCTACTTAAAAGCTTGCAAAAAATGGCAGTTACACAGTTCCCTTTCCTTCCTATACGCAGTTATTTGCATACTTTTCACAGGGAGTGTTGTCTGCAATCGTCCTACTCTAGGTAGTGGATAACAAAAACTTCAAGTACGTATTAAGAGCTTAAGTTCCTCTGGGCTAGATAATCTAAAATCATGCATATAGCAAATCAATTTTCTATTAGATTGCTACATGAATTACAGGTTTACAGATTCAAAATGTACCTGCACTTTTTCAACACCTTAAAAAATATATTTAAAAAAAGTTAATAAAATTAAATAAGATCTGTAAATTATATGACATTGAATTTAGGCAAGTGTTTCTGGATTTAGATGCTTTATTAAAAGAAACAGATTGGGTAGGTACAGGCGAGGTGGAAACTGCTGTTTTCACCCCTGGAATTGTAGTTTTGTAATTTTGAGCTCCAAGCATTCAGTGAATTCGCAGTATAAATACATGTATGCAGTGATTTTCCTGCAGGAGGGAGGCAGCGCACACCGGGTACCACCACTTGAAGGATGTTCTAGTGAGCTACTGGCAACATGCAGAGTGTCAGCTGTGTTTTGGCTGCTGGAATACTCTTTTGTGTTCCAGCACCCAGCACTGAACTGTCATAGTAGAACTATTCTCCCGGCCTGAATGGGAGAGCAAATCTGGCACAGGAGTGTGTGCCCAGGTAAGTAAACCATCAACAGGATTTTTATAGTAGAAGAGACCCTACTTAGATATGTCTACCTAAGAGAAGGGATAGAAATCATGTGATTAACAGAACTGAAAGAAGAGTAGAAGGATGCTTTTTCCAATAGGAGATATCCTAATTGACCAAAGTACCTTCCATTATTCACAATTTCGCCAAGCCACTCCTACTCAGTTTAAATCTTCAGGTATGTTCATTAAAATGATCATTACTGTTTTTTTTAATCTGTTTAGTCAGATAAATACCAAGAGGCTTTTTTCATATATTCCCTAGAAGCAATTTACTTATTATTTCTAATGGCTTTTAAGGAAAACACAACATTATAAGACATTGTGGGCTAGCGATCAGCCAAGGATATCAATGCTTCGTGGTGACATGGGAATGGTGTTCACCAAGGACACACATGTGACTGAGTCCCAAAAGACTTGAGCTGTGCAAGCTTCCAAAGCAGCTCTGTAGAGTCACTTATGAAGTGTAATAACAAAACTGGAGCCAGAAGACCACCATGGCGCTTTAATTGGCTCAAAAGTGAACCTGTTAGGCTGACCGTACCCATGTGGCATGGTTTTATTAAGCCTGAAGGCTGTATGAAGGATATTGAACACATTCTTCCATTTACGCCAATATGGTGGATGGATGGATCCCCCCTGCCAGGCGGTGCCTGGTGTCAGAACATTGTCGCCATTTAACTGGATGCAGGCCCAAATCGGCAAACAATTTTCCAGTAGGCTCCTTCAATAAAATTTGGTTAAACAATCAAAACAGAGTGGTGTCGGCAGAGCCGTACACTGCTTGAATTTCTGTTGAGCCAACAAGAATCAGATGACATTCAAGCATTGTATATATAGCCAGATTCAAAGAACAAACTGAAATACAGCAAAGACTGCCCTTGTCATGAAATCACTAACAGAAGGTCCTGTCTTGGCACCTTTTTATTTCAATCTCGGACTCCTCTGCACTGAGACTTTAAAGTGTTCATAAACCCACAACAGTAAAATCAGTCTGTATATGCATGAAAGCACGCTTGTTATACTCACTGTGGAACCTAAGGAGTTAATCCATTGAATTGTGTAAAAAGGCTGTTTGATCCTGTCTTCTCTGATCCTCCCCTTCTACTATCCCCAATCCATGTGTTGATGGTACAGAGCTCTAGGGGTCACCCTGTACATGCTCAGTTTAGTGTGTATTGCTATATAATTTTACTTTCTTTGGGAGGGTGCATGTGATCAGCAGAGGGACAATCAGGACTGTCCAGCCAGAGGGTCAGGTGTCATGTAGCCTCATAGGACAGTCAGAGCAGAATGAGAACTTTTCCTACAAGCTTTAACCAGTTCTCAGCTGGACACTGAATGGAGTCACAAGACTGCTACATACTGCTGATGAGAAAAAGATATTTAGCAGTTTATACTGACTAAAATAATTGCATTTCCATGTTCTGTGTACTGTGGGAGACTGGATATAGTGAATGCAGGGTCCTGGGTTTAGGAACACTTTAAGAGCCCTTGGTATTTGTGTGTGTGTGTGTGTTCAGTATTCACATTGTAGCATGTTTTTATTTCTTGTTTACTCACTTAGTTCCTGCTTTCTAGAATGCAGCAATGCATGCACGTGCATGTGAGGCACTGGCTGGCAGAAATGTCTACAGTGTGAATGTGTGGCCTGTCAGCCTGCGCAGCACCATTCTGTGCTGTGATGAATGACGTCATTGCAGACTGGCCAAGATGCTGAAGAGTCTAAACCCAGAAAGAAGAGCATGAGAAAATGGAAGCACCCATGACAACTGAAACTGCTGACACCGCAGCTCTCGAGGGGACATCTTACTAGGTAAGTCTGCCATGATCTGCTAATATGCTATGCTTACCAGTGTAATATTACGTAAAACGCTCAAGGGCTATTTTTATTTTTTTATGCAGAGATTTAATTCTGCTTTAAAATTATTTGTCTAAACCACAGGTGTCAAACTGGTGGCCCTCCAGCTGTTGCCAAACTACAAGTCCCATGAGGCACTGCAAGATTGACAGTTACATGCATGACTCCCGAAGGCAGAGGCATGATGGGACTTGTAGTTTTGCAACAGCCTGAGGGCCACTAGTTTGACACCCTTGGTCTAAACCCTCTAACTGCCACTTATGCTGGGCCTCTTGGTCTGTTAAATGATGTTGAAAAATTATAGACATACTAACAGGATCACAAGGTAAAATTAAAAGGGAACAAATGAAATTAAAAAAAAAAAAAGAATGTAGACATGTAAGCTCCAAAATAATAAAGCTTTTGGGTTGAGATACATTTTAACCCACTAACCAACAGCCCTGCTATATGCTTGGATAGTTTGCCAAATTCATTGTTAAGCTTAAATATAATTGCTAAGACCCATGCTGTCTGATGTAGGTGGAGTTCGGTCTTTTATGTGTTTGTCTACACCTATCATAAGGGAGATTTCTGATACTTTTTTTTACTGTTTAACCAAGCACTTCACAATTTCACTGGGGAATTGGGCAGAACCACAAAAAAAGAAGAAAAAAAAAAAAAACTCTTGAGAACTAGGGGAAAAAAAAAAAGATACCGGCAATTGCTATTTAGAAAATAAAGAACACACAGCAAAAAAACAGTAAACCATTGGTAAAAATTAGAAATCATTTTTAAAAATTGCAAAATGCTGCAACCAATTAATATATATATATTTATTTATTATATATTATATATTGCGCAGTATAAAATACAAACCAAAAAAAAAACAAAACTTATTTTTTACTTTTTGTTCAGGTCTTTTTTTTTTTTCTCTCTCACTTGAAAAGTACAGCTTCAAGGAAGCACAATAAACAACATAGTCAATTTAATGCAGGTTTAACTTTGTTCATTTTTAATTTTTTTTATACCATTTTTACACAATACTATTTCCCTTGACTTCACAGACAATGTAAACAACACATTCAATTGTGAAATTTTATATTGTGAACAACACTTTTTAATTTGTACCATTTTATAGGTTTCCATTTTATATAGGTTTCCCCTGTCTAGCATAAATGCAATATCCGGAGTTTTATAGAATCGTGTCTACAAATGCAAAACAAAAAAAAATCTTTTTTCACAGGAATGAGATAACACGCCAAGGTTCCTGTAAAATGTCACACAGTACAGTTTATGAATGTATAGAATAGATCAGGTGATCACTTACACCATGTTGTCAAGCATCACATATGTTGATAAGGCCAAAGAATGTTTTCCTAAATAAAAGCTGATCTCTGACTTCCTAGCTGGAATGGTGCTCTAATGACATCTAGTGGCCACAATGGTAAGCTCACCTAAAGCAAACAGCAGAGGGCCTATTCATATAAAGTCAGAATTTATATTTGGAGGATTTCTTAGTGGTAAATATTGATTCTGACAAGCCTTCCGATTTATAAAGCTGCTATGGGAAATGTCTACTCTCATTTTTACAATTTTAAAGTAAAGTTAAATTATTTCAGTCGTATTTAGGGACTTCATCAAATGTGCTGTATGTACATGTTGTGGTGCGTTGCAATTTATTTAACCACTTGACCTCCGGAAGGCTTTACCCCCTTCATGATCAGGGCATTTTTTGCTATTCACTGCACTACGTTAACTGGCAATTGTATGCAAAATTAAATTTCTGTAATTTTTTTTTACACACAAATAGAGCTTTCCTTTTGTGGTATTTGATCACCACTGGGTTATTTATTTATTTGTTTCAGGTACTTATATAGCGCCGTGAATTTACGCAGCGCTTTACACATATATATTGCACATTCACATTAGTCCCTAAACCTCAAGGGGTGAACAATCGAAGGTCCCTAACTTACATTCATACATACACATACTAGGGACAATTTAGACAGGAGCCAATTAACCTGCCAGCATGTCGTTTGGAGTGTGGGAGGAAACAGCAGTACCCGGAGGAAACCCACGCAGGCACACTGAGAACATACAAACTCGAAGCAGGTGGTGCCGTGGCTGGGATTTGAACCAATGACCCTAGTACTAACCATTTATCCACTGTGCTGCCCATATATATTTTTGCTATATAAACAAAAAAATACAGAATATTTTGAAAAAAAAAAACACTTTTTACCTTTTTTTTTTATAAAATTTGGAAAACAAATAATCTTTGTTTATAAATTTAGGCCAAAATGTATTCTGCTACATTTCTTTGGTAAAAAATAACCCAAATCAGTGTATATTATTTAGGCTGAATGAAAGTTATATAGAGTCCACAAACTATGGTATATATTTGAAAATTGATCAATCCTGATGTACTGACTGACATTTCTTGAGCCCCAATATGCCAGAACAGTACAAATACCCCCAAATGACCCATTTTTGGAAAGGAGACAGCTCAAGGTATTTAGTATGAGGCATGGTGAGATTTTTTTAAGCTGAAATTTTTTGTCACAATTTTTTGGAAAATAAGAAATTCAATACAAAAAATGTTATATATATATATATATATATATATATATATATATATCACCAGTGCAGTACAGTGTTATCATTTGACTGGTGTGGCGGTTATCAGGGATACTCAATGGTGACAGTAAGTAAAATACAAATTTAAAATAAATGTATTCAAACATATTTGTTTCTTTTTTTTTTTTTTATGTATTTTTTCTTTCACATTTTTTTTTACAAACTGTCATCAGAGTAGTTCAGTGTCACATAGTGACACTGTATTACTCTGGGTGGGTGATCAGGGTATTGTTTTTTGTTTTAGTTTTTTTACACTATTATTGCTTATAACAGTGATGGGTACTGTTATAAGCAACAGTGTTACACATGAATTGCTGGCATTCATGGCTTAGTGTTTACTGTTAGGAAGCTGTGACTGGTCATACGTGATCAGCGATCACATGGTACAGGGTGCTGTGACTAGCCAATGACCATTCGCGCCATCACAATAGCAAGCAAAATGTCATGAATGAAAGCCACTAAATACAGTTTTGCTTACACTGTAATCATGTGATCGATATGACTGGTCATAGCAATCATATAATACCCCAGCTGGCTACTGAGCACCATGATCCTCTGTATCCAGTGGGGAAAGTGGTCACAGGATCACACCACTGTGCGCCATGACGTACCAGTACAGTGCAGTGCCTGCAGATTTCGCCCACTTGCTGTAAAAGTACTGTGAGCGGGCAGGCAAGTGGTTAATATTTTTATGGAAACAATTGGGGCAGCACAGTGGCTAAATGGTTAGCACTTCCGCCTGGCAGTACTAGGGTCGTTGGTTCATATCCCAACCATGGCACCACCTGCCTAGAGTTTGCATGTTCTCCCTGAGCGGGTTTCCCCTGGGTTCTCCGGTTTCCTCCCACACTCCAAATGACATGCTGGTAAGTTAATTGGATCCTGTCTAAATTAGCCCAAGAATGTGTATGTATGAATGTAAGTTAGGGACTGATGTGAATGATATATCTATAGACATATATATATATATATATATATATATATATATATATATATAGACATATATATATATATATATATATATATATATATATATATATATATATATATATATATATATATAGATATATAGATATATATAGATATATATACATATACATATACACATACACACACAGTACGTCCCCGAACTATGAACATTCAAGTTGCAAACTTTCACAGATACGAACGGATCTCGCATTATGAACATTTGTAGATGCAAACAAATCGAGGCAGTAGCTCACGAGTCTGCCAGACATTGTCACAGTTGCACATTGTCACAGTTGTGCGGTTGTGTGCTTACTGTACAGTGCGATAGTGTACAGTGCTCAATCAGAGCCCAGGATGTCTGGAAGCAAGAGGAAAAACAGTGGTGATGTGGAGGGGACTGCTAGGGAGTGCAAAGCAATAACCATGGAAACAGAAGTAAAAATAATTGATAGATTGGACCAAGGCGAAAAGATGGAAGATGTCGCTCGTTCTTGTAACATGAATTGTTCAACTACTGGCATAATTCTAAAGAACAAGGACAAGATCATGGAACAACAAATTGTGTAAAAATTACTTGTGAGCCACTGGAGTGTGTGTTCTAAATCTTTATACAAAACACATTTGTAGTGTATAAAATATGGGCGCTGCCTTCCTTGCTCACCCTCATATATATGAGTCAAATATTGACAAAAATGAATATAATATAAGGTACCACGCTCTATTTGGGACTAATTGCTTACTCACTTATGGTGGTGACTATGTACTCTCTACAGTATAGACATGAACAGTTTATATTATGATGAATGAGATAGCATATCTCTAAAGTTAATAATACTAAAGAAACTAATATATTAATTGTTGTGATATTATCCGTGAAAATCAGAAGAAAATTAATATATTCACCTAATTAATTGTGAAGAAATGCTAATTATGTGTACTAATTAAAATATACACTCATTAATTATAAAAAATAATAAAAAAATGAGACAAAAAAATATAAAGATAAAAAATGTATATAGAAAAAAAAGATATATTTTTATATATATATATATATATATATATATATATAATATGATATATAATAAATAATGATGATGAAAATATAATGTGAATAAAAGTTCCAATGAAAAAAATGTTTTCAACAAAAAAAAAGTCTTAACCAACTTTGTGCAGAGTTCAACAAAATAGTTCATGCGATGTGCTCTCTTCCCAAACAGCCTGCTGATTTATGGGTGTAGTCTGTGTAGAGAAGATACCTCAGTGTTAGCCTAATGACAGGCAGACCTCTCCCTCCTTGGAGCGCTCCTTATTCCTGCTCTCCATTATTCCTCATTTTAGCCATGTAAAAAGAAAAATGACATAGTGTCTTATCATAGATAAACAGTGGATTTTATTAAGTGCCCAATATGCACTCACATTTAAAAGGATTAATCACGCTTTGTATAAAAAGCCGCTGCAAGTGGTGATGACCAGCCTCTTTAGTGTGTCAGCACACACTGACAATACTCGCCGTGTGGGTAGTCGGATCACTGGTGACGTCTCTGCCCCTCCCCAAGGGATGAACAGCGTGCATCTTTTACTGCTAGCCGTGGATGGTGTAACAAATTCAAGGCTAGAGCCAACCTTCACAATGTGAAAGTAAGTGGTGAGGCTGCAAGTGCAGATGCCATTGCCGCCCAAGAACTTCCAGCAACACTTAGAGAAATTATTGATGAAGATGCTTATTTACCCCAACAGGATTTTAACGTCAATGAGACAGGACTGTACTGGAAGAGGATGCCAGGATACATCAGTAAAGAGGAAAAGGTGATGCCAGGCTTCAAAAGCAGCAAAGGACAGACTTACTCTGTTTCCTCAAAAACATAGCCAAGGGATCTCTACCTGTTGTGTGGAAGAGTAACTCCAAAGCTTGGGTTACATAGGCCATTTTCCAGGACTGGTTTTTCCACCACTTTATCCCAGAAATAGAGAAATATTGCTTGGAGAAAGATAGCCCATTCATCATTCTTTTGCTGCTTGACAATTGTCAATGGTCACCCCCAAATCATGGATGACTTTCATCCCAACGTCAAATTAGTGCATCTGCCATCGAATACTACGGCGCTCATCCAACCTATGGACCAAGGAGTTATTGCGACTTTCAAGAAACGTCACCATGAATGGGGTTTGGAAGAACCTTTGCCCGCAGTTTGTTCATGAAGACCTGAGAAGATGGGTAAGGAGTCCAAAGAGGTCTTCAACAACTTTGTGACCCTTGGCACAAAGCTGGAGCTAGATACTAATGAGGGCCTGATGGAATTAGAGGCAAAGCGAAAAGACGAACAGAGCCAAGAGATTCACAACACAGGAAATGGCAAGGTGATTTTCTTTACTTGAAGATGCACTGCTAGTTTTTGAGGCACAGGACCCCATGTAGAACGATACACATAGCTTGCAGCAGCTGTTCAGAATGCCATCCAGTGCTACAGAGTAATTTATGATGAGAAAAAAAGAGCTACTACTCAGACATCAACTGGGTCATTTCTTCCAGAGGGTAGACAGAATAGAATCCATCAAAAAAACCTGTGTCATCAACATCAGATGTAAGTGAAAATCCGTCTTGCCCTCCATCTCCTATTGTTGATGATCCTTCAGCTCCAACATCAGGTGTGGGCCAAATGCCAACTTGCTCTCCATCTCCTATTGCTGATGATCCTTAACCTTTTCACACCGGCTGCACACAAATGTGCGGCCTCCCGGCGTCTGGGCCTAGACACCGAGCGGCAGCACATTTGTGTGCAATTAAGAAAAACATGTGCTGAGAGCGCGTACCCTGAGCGCTCCCAGCACACATGTCCGGTACTCACGGAAAAGTTTCGATCTCCTCTTTCGATCAGGACCTTTCCCAATCATGTGACCGCTGTGACAGCAAATCACAGCAGTCACATGACCCTAATACCCTGCCCCGCCTCCTGAAACCCTTAAAGGGCCGGGAGGCGCCGGCGCCAAGGGGTTAAGCTGCAACAACATCAGGTGTGGGCCAAATTGCATCTTACCCTCCATCTCCTATTGCTGATGATCCTTCAGCTCCACCATCTCCCACCAACCTCCCTCCTCCAGTTAGTAACTCATCTTGTCAGTTCACTCGATGCAATCCCCAATATGCCAGTTGTGGTACTGTACCACTTTAAGGTAACTGTAAAAGTAAAAATAATTTACAGTATTTTTTTTTTTCTTATGCTTTACATTGTATATTTGTGTCAAAGGTGTAGAAGACTCCCTTTGTCGGGCTTACGAATTAATCCGATTTACGAATGTTCCCTCAGAAAGGAACTCATTTGTAAGTTGGGGACTTACTGTGTATATATTATATGTATGTATATGTAAAGTGCTACGTAAATTTTATATATATATATATATATATATATATATATACACACCTGTAATAAATAAATTAATTAGCACGCACATATAATTTATCAAAAAATATTTTATTGTCTAAAACTCTTTTGAAAAGACCAAATTCAAATAGAAACATACATTTAAAGGGTAACTCCATTTTCTGGAAAAAAAATAGCACATAAAAAAAAAAATATAGTATATACAATTGCTACACAAACCATATTTAATGTTATTAAAATTACCTTTCCTTTCCAATCTGCAGCCACTGTAATTTGCTGTAAAAATCAAAGCAATATGGCAACCCGGAGGCGTTCTGTACACTGTTGCTTTACCCCCGGTTCACATATATGCGGCCGTGCTTTGCATGGACTCTCGTGCCCGTGACACGCAGAGAAGAAGTCCCTGCACTTCTTTGGAAAACGCAGCCCACACAGGAACCTCGGTTCCCAGTACGGTTGCGTTTTCCAGTGCGGGCGGCGTGCCATTAGAACTAATGGCACCCGCATGCGGGTCCGCATTTTTCTGTGCGGGTGGTGCCGCTGCACGGATTTTTGGGAGGATCTGCTGCGGCACCACCTGCACGGATCTAAACCTAGGGTTAAGAAACACCCCAGAAATGTAATTCCCTACTCTGCAACTTTCCTCATTAGAACACCACAAATGCAACAGCTGATTAGAATGAATTAGTCTTTCAAGAACACATCTGAACATAAAAAGACAGGACTCCAAAGTTTGTTACTATCCTTGCAATGAATATTGCTCATTTAGAGGGGATTGTTTTCTCAACAAAAATGAGTTTACTCTTTAAAATAGCTATAGAATTATACCTCCTGGGCACATACCCCACCATGTGTATAACTGTGTTCTCAATCACTCCCTGGTCTTACAATGTTATGTTAATA
This sequence comes from Staurois parvus, assembly GCF_062004578.1. NCBI lineage: Eukaryota > Metazoa > Chordata > Amphibia > Anura > Ranidae > Staurois > Staurois parvus. The sequence goes on along the minus strand of NW_028317797.1, from coordinate 6,656,166 downwards.
TACATCATGGTGGACATTCGATGAGCAAAGGCTCTATGCATTTCATTGAACTTTCCATAACCTCTTTCAGGAGTACCACAGAGGTGATCACTAAAATAAATATGCCTGTCTTAATAATTCAAAGACATTCCAGGAAATATGCAGAGCACAGCAACAAATGGTGTCAGTGGTGGAAGACCATGTTTGAGATTTATCTATTGCAGGGGAAGGCAACCCAAGGCTCTCTAGCTGTTGTGGAACTACATTTCCCATGAGGCATTGCAAAGATCACAAAACTGACAGTTACAGCTATGACTTGCAGAGGCATGATGGAACTTGTAGTCCTGCGGCTCTCAGGTTGCCTACCCCTGATCTATTGTACCCCCCCCCCAAATAAATAAATACATAAATAAACAAATATATCAAAGTTAAATGTAAATTTTGGGTTGATGCTTATCATTTAAAGAAAATGCAAGAGCAGAAGACAAACTATTATCACTAAGTCCCACCAAGGCTTACACAGTTCAACCACACAAACTCCAATCCGGATTATCCACAGATCAGATCATTAAATATGTTCCTCCAGCTCCCAGATCACCCACATGCTCTTGGAGTGCAGTATAAGGGAGTTGTCATTTTGGGGATATTGGTACCCATGACAATATTGATGATGATATATCCATATATTTACCATTAGTTCAAATTGCAATTCAGTCTGATTTGCAGTCATTGCACATATACAATGTTGCCACATATTCTGAATGGCACCCCAATGTACATATACACCATAGCCCTAAAACTGTTAAAGTAACTATAAAGGAAATTTTTTTTTTTTTTAAATAATTAACATGGCTATACTTACCTGCTCTGAGAAATGGTTTTGCACAGAGCAGCCTGATCCTCCTCTTCTTGGGTCCCTCACCAGAACTCCAGGCTACTCCTCTTCTTTGTGTGCCACAACAGAAAGTCACTTCCTTTCATGGCACATCTGTGTGCTTGCTCCAGAGCCGCCTCTGTGTATTTATAAGACATACAGAGCATGGCCTGGCCCGGCCCCCTCCTCACTGGCTGTCATTGACAGCAACAGCAGCCAATGGCTTCCACTGCTGTCTCTAAGCCAGTGGGGAAGGAGAGAGCCGACAGAGCTTCGGCTCTCATGCGCCTTGCTGGATCGGGATCAGGCTCAGGGAAGTATAAGGGAGGGCTGGGGGGAGCGGCATGCATAAAGTTTTTTTACCTGCATGAAGATAAAAATCATTTTGCCCTTACAACCACTTTAAGGTATATTTTTGAGACCATTGAGGCTCATTAAGAACCCATTCAAACCAAACGGACCCCTTTAGCGCAACATGCTTTTATAGACATAAAAGGCATGAATAGAAATTTTCAGTATTATGACCTTTATTTGCCAAAAACATTAATTTGCACCACTGAAATTAGGGGATCTCAAGATAATGTCAATTTATTTTCATTAGTTTTGCCTTGTTCTCACAAGTCAGTCTACTTTTCACCATTTATATTTATTTTACACTTTGAAATCACATCTTTCCATCTCAAACTTTAACTACAGCAAATATATACAGCAAACTGCAGCAAATCAAAAAGGAAGGTATTTTGGTGATCTTTAAAAAAAAAAGAAACATGTTCCAACGCTTTTTATCATTACTATTGTCTAAGAATAGCACCCTAGTTCATGTAGGAGCAAGGCAGAGAGAAGCTCCTTCTGCAACATGAAGCTTATTTTTTTCTGCTTCAAACCAGCTCAGCTGAGACAGACATACAGAGGAGACTAGGTCACAGAAACAAAAATTAAAACCTATTCTCGTATATCTAATAAAAATACTGCACAGCTTAAAAGAAGGATCCTGGTTATATTTACACCTACAGCAGAGCTATGCTATGCAGCCATTTCAAATATAGAGAGGATATTTTTGGTCACTGCACTTTCATTTTATAACATCAGCATTGTAATAGAACTAAAAACAATACAGTACTGTACAAAACCATAGTTATATTTGCCAATCCGATACAAGCTTACTTGAAAATTATCCTTTCATGTTGGGAGTTTTGCCTGTCTGCTGGCCATCACTTTACACAACTGCCTCACTTTACACAACTGCTTTGCAGCTTCTCCTCTGTGGTTTACTTTTAATTTTTAAGGACTACATATCCCATGGTACCTTGCTGCCTGCAAGAAGTGATTCCTCTACTGACTCCTAAAACTCCTCCTCTAAGTACCTCTGTAGTTCAGAAGGCAGGCTCTGTGAAATGTGTGACACAGCAGTGCCTACTCCCAGAACATAGTGAATATGGGTCACAGAACTCAAGGAAGTAAATGTGTGGTGATCTTAACCACATCTCCGCCACCCTATAGCAGATATACTTCTACGGGGTGGCAGGTATGCGGAGCGGAGCTGTCAATCACCGGGTCCCAGCCAGTGATTACCCGCCGGCGTCCTGAGATAACCAAGGATCTCCGATGGTGCACAGCACAGCCATCCAGAGAAGTGTGCTTACAGTTACCAACACTCTGCCCCCCCCCCAGTAAAAAACACCCCCAAGCACACAGTTAACCCTTTGATTTCCCCTCATGTTAACCCCTTCCTGCCCAGTGCCATTAATAGTGTCAGTGCTTTTTTTGTTAGCACTGATCACTGTATTGGTGTCATTGGGGATGACAGTGACACCATGTCAGGTCCCCCAGTGTCAGAATGCCCACCGCAGTCCTGCTATAAGTCGCTGATCGCCGCCATTATTAGTAAAAAAAAATAATAAATTCCAGTATCTATACCGCCATTTGTAAACACTATAACTTTCATGTAAACCAATTAATTTACTCATATTGGGATTTTTTTTTAGCAAAGACATGTAGCAGAATACATTTTGGCCTAAATTTATGAGAAAATTTGAATTTTTACATTGTTTTACTGGACATGTTTAATAGCAAAAAGTAAAAAATATTGTTTTTTTTCTCAAAATTGTCAATCTTTTTTTTTTATATAGCGAAAAAAAATTTAAAACACGCACAATCAAATACCACCAAAAGCAAGCTCAATTTGTGGGGAAAAAAAGGACATACATTTCATTTGGGTGCAGCATTGCATGACCGCGCAATTGTCAGTTAAAGTAATGCTGCGCCTTAATGCAAAAATGGCCTGGTCAGGAATGGGGGAGGGGGGGGTTAAAGAAGGACTCCAGGATAGGCAAAAGAATCACCCGTCAGTACAACTCCCAACACAACACACTAAACAGTTAATACATTTTTTTAAATCCTTATCATTTAGGAGAAATGTCAAAGTGAATTTTCATGACCTCATCTCTGTAATTCAAAAGATAACAGCATCTGCTCTGCCAAGGAGGAGGTGTAACAGCAATGAGTACATCATATCCTCTATCTCGCAGTAAAAGGAAACTACAGTTCCCATCAACTACAGGGAATTGTAGTAAACACAGGTGGGTGCACTATGCCTGTACATGCTGAATGTGTCTAAGGGCTCATGTACACTGCAGCTGATCAACTCACGTTTAGGAGCTTTTCTGAGTTTTTTTTTTTTCAGCAGCCCCTGAACTCTCCCTAATGTTTTCCTATTTGTCCAAGTACACTGTGTCATTTACACTCATTTACAGGCAGTTGAGTTTACAGTCTTTTGAACGAACCAAACTTGCGTTCAGGAGTAGATTTTATCAGCGTTTCAAATGCCAAATGCTTGTAAATGTGTATATATGCGTGTAAACGCAACTAACCGTGTTTATAAGCGTTTGCGTTTAGAAGGGTTTTTTAACTATTCCATATCCAAATGATGTCCAGAGCCTTTTTTCATCATTAGAAATGCATACGAAGCGTTTTCCATATATTCAAATAGACCTAGTACACCAGCGCAGTCAGTTTCAGGTTTTGCGTGAAGGAAAAAATGGCAGAACATGCCGCATTATGCTCTTGATGGGATCCATAGTGAATACAACCAGAAAAGATAGGTAATCTCAACACATACTGCTCTCTCTGCTTCTGCTCTCTCTATTTCTCTGAAAATGTCTGAAATAGTTAATTTTTTTACTGTGTTGCAGTGCATTCTGGGCATTTCGGAAGGTCTCCTGATGTTACCTTTAAAAAACTCTTCTAAACGCAAATAAACGTGGTATGCAAACACGGCTAAACAGACGTTTTTTAACCTACGTTTTCCAGCAGTCAGTTTCTATCGTTCAGAAGTGTTTTCCAAATGTCCCATGTACATGAGCCCTAAGAGTCTCGGTCTACCCACCACTGCAATTGGGGCTGAATTACATCACTGCTTTCTGGATAAAGAACTACAGAAAGGATAAGCCATGACCAGTGGCTGGGGGAATAGACGGCATAGCAGCCACTGGTCTTACAAGAAGGAAACCAAAGAGAGTTAAAGGTTTGGTCTGAAAATGAATAGGCTATTTCAGAGCAACTACTGAGTGAACCAAAAGATGGATGACATATTCAGTGAAGGTAGGAAATCAGCAACAAGGACATGTAAAGAAGTTTTTGCCCAGAGTTCTGCTTTAAGTTTCCAAACTTCAAAGTCATTCAGATTAATAGGAGTAGACTAGAAATAATGCAGATATGAATATGGAATTTGAAATTTTCAACCATATATACACTTTAATTTTCCACTAATGTTTTTATTAAGATGTAGTGATGACTAAAGAACAAGGCTTCCTGTGCTTCATGAGATGGTGATGTTTTGTAGTAAACTTGTAGGCTGTATTTTTTATACACTTGAACTGGGCTACAAAATGGCTGACTCTACTACAATTGACTGGTACTCTTAAATAATAATTTAAAAGTTAATGTTATTGAGCAATGCATTGAAGACACAACACCACCCTTTTGTTGGTCTCCATATTCACCTCTATTTTCTCCTTTTTTTTCCATTTTCTCCTGCCTTTTTTTTTCTTCCTACTTGGTTTAATATTTACTAGAACTGGCTGAGATGATTTTCACAAAGACGGACACAAACAAAGCACTTCAAGATGTATAAGCAATTTTATAGTAATATGCTGTAAACAATGTATAATTTCCTCCTTCTGATGTCAGTCTTTAGTTTTTATAACCTCTTGTTTCCTTCCTTTTTATAATGACCTCTCTGGTACGGAGGACTGTCAGGATGCAACACTGGTGAGTACGAGAGCAGCAAAACAGATGCTGCAGACAGACTGAAGGAACACCTAATGTATATCCTGGAATGCATTTGGAAAGTTTACGTAATATGGAGGGCAGCACAGTTGATCTTTCCTTCTGAAAATGTTAGCTGACTAGCTCTAATGTTGGTCCAATGGCTTTTTTCCTTTCTAGGTTATGGACCTTCAACAACTAAGCAGATCAGCAGTTCTTACATTGCTCTGATATTCCAAATCTAAATTGCACATTTGTTCTAGCCAATGACTAAGAGTGTTGGGGTAAGAGACAGGAACCTAGCAGAAAGTTCAAAAGTTGAAAATGAAAGCACCTCCACCTTTCTCCTCATCCATGGTCATTTAACCCCCCACCTTCCCCAAACACAACCTCCAAGATTTGAAATCCAAGGTTAGATTTGAAAAAAAAAAAATCCACAAACTTGAAGCTTCTGGTACCAAGTCTTTTATCTTCTTTACTGGGAAGGTGGGGGGCTTCTACACTTCCTACTGGCTGCCAAATGTGAGATCTTCTCAGGATCCAGAAGAATACAGCAGCTTTATGTCAGAAAGAGGAAACTGGTTGGCGGTCACATACTAGTGCTTAATCACCAGTCAACGTTCCCAGAAGCAGTGCTGACAAGGGACACAGATGGCGGAGTTAGGATACTAAAAAGACTTTAGAAGGTAGTTCATTTATTAACAAGTACCATCTAGGTGAGGGAAAAGTAGTGTAGTGTGGTTTTGTTTTGCCTGGAGAAGATCTTTAAAAATTCTTGCAGGCTCCCATTGTCCATTGCTTTGCTTGGTCTTCACTCTAGTGTAGATGTACTAATTAGAAAATTTAAAGTGATTCTAAAGGTTGTAATTGAAAAAAAAAATGCTATACGTACTTGCTCTGTGCAATAGTTTTGCACAGAGCAGACCCAGTCCCTTTTTTTTGGAGGTCCTGCTTCCTCCCCCCTCCCGAGTGCCCCTATAGCAAGCCTCTTGCTATGGGGGCACTGAAGCAGGCTCACTCCTGAGCTGCGCTTCTGTGAATTGACATTGTCCATTCACACACACACACATGGTGTGTCACGACCCTGCCCCCCCACTCTCTCCTCATTAGCTCACTGGATGTGATTGACAGCAGGAGGAGCCAATGGCTCCCACTGCTCCATGAGCCAATGAGAAGAGAGAGACCCTGGAGAACCAAGACTCCTGTACACATCTCTGGATCGAGATGGGGCTCAGGTAAGTATAAGGGAGGGGGCTGGGGAGCTGTGCCCAGAAGGTTTTTTACCTTAATGCATAAAATTTAGTGGTTCTAAAGACAGAATGATGTTTACCTTAATGCATAAAATGCATTAAGGTAAACATCCTTCTGTCTTTAGAACCACTTTAAACTATAATCATTTCTGCACCTGGGTTCCGTTAAGAGAGCCGTTGGAGGTCTTGGAAACACGAACACAAAAAACTCTTATGATAGTCACACGTATAGCAAGTTTCAGGCATTTCAACCGGTTTTCACATATTAATACAAATGAAAATGATGAAAAAAAAGAAAAGAAAGATACAAAAGAGGGGAGGGAAACCCTGAAAACAGAAGTCTCCCAGGTCTAAACAATCTAATTGCACATCCACATGGCTTGTATCCAACCCAAATCCATAAAAAAGGTTTTATTTTTTTAGAAATACTTTATTATCACATAGAAAATGTATATAAAGCCTTAATACAAGTGAAAAAACAAATCCTTCACTATACCATGTGTCTTTGTCTTTGACCGGACCTCAAATTAAGCCACTGTCAATATACAGTGGTAATATATGTATTTTAATGGGTATGGTGAAGGGTTTGTTTTTTAATTTTTATTACGGATTTATACACATATCCTATGTGACAATAAAGCATTTCTAAAAAATAATATATTTTTCAATTGACTTGGGTTGGATACACCTGGGTGTGCGAATATATCTTGCTTTTTTAGCCCCGGGAGTCTCCTGTTTTCAGGGTTTCTCTCCCCTTTTTCATATGTGGTAGCTTGATCATATCACCCACACCCTACAAGGGGTGAGTCGACTTCAGTCCTTTGTTAGAAGCCCTATTTATGATCTTTTGTCATTTTTCAAGTTGAAAAAATTAACAACCTATCAGTAATGAAGTCAACTGCCAAACTGATGGCTTTTATGAATTTAACGAGATTACTATTATTGAGACAATCAAATATAGAAACCTCAATCAACCAAATAAGGATTTGGTGCATCTAATCAGAGTTTCTTCAATTAGCCTGCCCAGGACTCTACTGAAAATAGTGGATTATGCTCTTGTTTTTCAATTGTTGATTGAAAACTTAATCAAATTTGAACAATCAGGGTACAAGTTATGTTAGGTCCATGTCATAGCACAATTCCACTTTACCAAATTGTCTTTGCTTTTTTGATTGCTGAAATGCCACAAAATCCTAACTGCGAGTGAGGAAGAAGTGGCACAGCAACCTCACATTGGTTCAGCCAGTAAGGTAGCAAACCCACCAGAGAATGAGTTGAGGCTTGATGATAGCAATAGAATCGTTAGTGTGGCATGGCCATTAGTCTTCATGTAACATGAAATAAAGGCAGTTGTTTTTTTTAATTGTGTTCCTTTTCAGAACCTTCTATATAAATTTGCTTTTAAATAACCAACCAGAACCTAAAACTTTAAACTACAGTAACTAAGCATTTTTTATTTTGCATTTCTAAATTGTGGTACAGCAAGGAATTTGTCTCCAGATGCATAGACTCTGTTCACTGGGGATTAGCAGCAGAGGAAGGCAAAATACTCGCTGTACAGTATGGCAGAAAGCTTATTAATCCAACACAATCAAACTATTCAACAAAATGTTAGACCGGTCTACTAATTTAAGACTTTTCTTCAGAGCTAACAAGCTAGGATTAGGGAAATTGCTTGGTGATAAAGAGGCAGCAAAGTCATTTCAGTATCCCAATGGAAAAGAATGCTCCGATACCTTTTTCATTATCTCTCAGAAATTGGGTTCATGTATTGCCACAAACTGGAAAAGGCTTCGTGAAATGGAGACCGCCTTGTACTTTATTACTGCGGCCAAACTGAAACTGACTGTACCTTAATCTATGTTTATAATGGAAAAAAACATTCTCCTCCCTTTGCCTGCCGCAAACTGCAAGCTTGCAGCAAGCCTTACAAAACATTAAAGGGAAAATGTGGCTTATTTTTTCTTCAACTATAATGGTCGTAGCCTACTATTTATTTCCTAGCATAGCCAGTTTACAATTTTGTCAGTTGTCTGTTATGCAATAGAAATGCTTTACCTTGAAGTTGTAAGCTCTACAATGATTTCAGTAGAGTCTCAACTTGACTCAGCTTATTAAAACATGTCTGACTTATAAACACCTCCCAAACCATTCCCAGTGTGTGAAATATGACACAGTTTCAGCTTCAAGATTCACATTCATTGATGCAGCAAATATTACTGTAAAAAGTCTCAACTTTCAAAAAGACAACTAGAATGTGATTAAAAATGATATTTCCTTAACACCTTCAGAGTCACTTCCTTTGTAATATGATATATTTTCTGCTGCAAAGAAGAGTTTTGTCTCAACAACATATACTCTACGTCTTCGTTTTGATGTCAGAGCAATAGTTCAGTGTATAGATCATATTTATAAACAATATATAAAACACACATACACTTACACAGATAAACAGTATAATGTAGATCAGCCATCACTAAATGGTGGACTACAGACACGACCTGTGTGACAGTCCCAGGGCTTGAATAATGCCCTGGAGAAGGGCGAAACGTGTCAATGTATTTATGGTTAAGGGTGGATGCGTGGTGACGTCACGTCTGGTGAGTGGAGCGCACGCTGGTTTGCAGCACTCCGGAGTGACTTCCTGCTTTTCTAGAGGGGATTTACACTTATCACTGCCAGCCCACTTCTAAAAATGGAATTCTGTCATATAATATGAGCCTCTGGGCCTATTATGAAAGCTTGAGTATACTTTTTATCATGTGAGTGCATAAAAGGCAGCCTTTTTTTTAAAATAGTTTTTTTTTTACAGTATTGCACTATTTGTGTCTTTTTATTTGTTTTTCATTGCCATCTAATTCTGGGAGTTGTTTTTGGAGGATATCAAGTGCAGAGTTATCTGGGAGGATATGCCCAGTCTCTAAAGCTTGTTTGACTCTTTAGCCATACCAGCAAAGAGTCCATTCCATCTGGTGAGTGGGGATTGGAACATCAATCACGGATGGCATGAGTTTGAAGAATTTTGGAGAACTGTTTTTGGGATTGAGCACAATTTATGTTTGAATAATAGTCTTTGGACTTTATTTGGACTTGTTTTCATAATATTTATTTCAAATTTTTTTGCGCTGTGGATTGTTTATATTTTTGTGTGACAGTCCTATCCAGACCGCCAGCCAGCCACTGCCCACCATAGGTCCCCTCCACCTCTCCTCTAGAGAGATTGGCTGTAAGAACCGAGAGGCATCCTAACAACCAATAATGTCAGGTACATGCCCCACCACCAGCATTTCAGGAGAACAAAAGTGTAACTTCCTCCGTCCAGACCTGAAGAATACTCCACCTCCTGGCTCCTACCTTGTGCCTGCCTGGAGCTTGAAAGGTACAGGGGCACTCTGATGTTAGAGAGAACTCTAATGGGGACACCTGATTTGAAGGGTTACACTGATGGGGACGCCTGAAGTAAGGGGGCAGACTGATGGGGACACCTGATTTAAGGGGGCAGACTGATGGGGACACCTGATTTAAGGGGGCACACTAATGGGGACACCTGATTTAAGGGGGCACACTAATGGGGACACCTGATTTAAGGGGGCACACTAATGGGGACACCTGATGTAAGGGGGAACACTAATGGGGACACCTGATGTAAGGGGGCACACTAATGGGGACACCTGATGTAAGGGGGCACAATAATGGGGACACCTGATGTAAGGGGGCACACTGAGGGGGACACCTGATGTAAGAGGCACACTGAAAATAAAAATGACTACTGAAATGCTATGGAAATTGACCATGGCTTATTTTTTGGGGTATATATGACTATATACTGAGATTTGAGTCATAGCACAAACATGAGATGTGAATTTCTACTGGAAAAAAAAAATTACTCACTGGACCTGCTAAAAATTTTAATTCAAGACCCCTGCTGTCGATAGACATATGTTATCTATAAATATATATGTACAGATAACATTTGTCTGGTCCTTTTTAACTTGAACTTGAGCAGAATATTAGAAAATAGAAAAAAAAACAAGCACGGCAGATTATTTTGCAAACAATGATTGAGTAAGTACCTCATTTAACCTGTAAATACCCAGGGCATCTTGATTTAAGCACTGTATTTGGCTAATCAGTGTTCAGCTCCCACAGTTAAGCAGCAATCTGTGTTTACTTGCCTGCATTTGTTTAATGGGCGCTCTCAATGAAATAACTTTTGTTTGATTTTTCAAGCAGAAGTTGGCAGTAGTCTCTCTATAATCAGACTGTCTTTTGCGCTGAGAACAAAGTGGTTGGGGAATTCTAGGTATGCACTGAATGAGATTTCTGGGTTTTAACATCTGTCTCACATCTGTGCAGGCACCAGAAAGATCTCAAAGCGCCTCTCTATGATGCAATGTATGCATGTGTCTTTGGCCCATAGTGAGTAATTTGCAGGACTCTGAAATCAGACTCTCCTAGTTAGTTATGCTAAAGTAGGTGGGTAACAAATTTAAGAATACATAAATGGAACTACTTTTTGCAATTCAGATTACAAAAAAAATGGAAAGTGAACTTCATAGGCAGTAATATAGAGGATCATGCTAGTGACCTCTCCTAATAATCTAGATGTCTTGCTGCCATGCTAATCCAACAACTTCAATATTTTCACAGATCAGGACTTTTGTCTTCATTATGGATTTCTAATCTGCTTGCTTGGTCTGGGACAGGGACTTGGAAAATGCTGAAGCCAGAGTAAGCCAAACTTAAACACTTATAGGAATGACAGCAACAGCAGCCCCCATATTCTCAACTTGAAACAAAGAAAAAAAATTAATTTCTGTACTAAATCTAAAATTCTGCTATGCAGTATTATATTGGAGGACACAGACCCTAGCTTTCAACATGTCGGCCTACAGGAGATTATGCAAAACAAAAAAGGTCAGTTCCTTTTATACTTACACCTGCTCCAGAACTCAGTTGTAGCAAGCAGTGAATAAGCAACAACAGAAACTGGCCAATGTAACAGAGTGTCCCCAAGAAAGGTGAGGGGACTGTATCTTTGAATGAAACTTACATGGAGTACAAAATTCCTAGTTACGTCAGTGTTCATTAGAGTCTCTGGTCTTTCAACATGTGACATGGCCAAAATAAGTCCACAAAAATGAGAAGTAGGCAAGTACCTACAGAAAACTTACATCAGAAATGAACATTCAACATTTATACTTAGCAGAAGAAAAGGTGTGGATGGAGGATTAGGTATCAGATTTGCAAAACAGGAACAGCAAGTCTGGCATCAGAGATCATAAAAATTACTTACCACCCTGGGACAGTAAGAAGTGATGATCAGAAATGATGGATGCAAGGTATAAGCTTGAGAATGATTAATAACATCCATTTAGACGTGGCTGTACTAGAAGGTGGAGCACCCTTCTGGGGGCCATATGGGATGATGAACAGACAATCAGTCTTCCTAAGGGAAGCTGCAGTAATCAGAATCTCTGACAGCCATTAACACATGGTGGGCCAGAAGGGCAATTTCATTGGAATGGATCAGAGCTATACAAAAACAATGAAATACAACATCCTCATTAAGGTGAAAAGAAAACAATGCCTTAGGCAGAAAAAGTATGTGTGTATGGGTCTCAAGACTATTTTATCCATGTGAAAGATGAGGAAGGGTACCTTGCAGGGACTTGCAGATCCAGCCCTGACCCTAGCTCTGCTGTTGATGTTGGAAAGTCTGTATAGCTCCCTCTTGTATACAGAAAGCTTGACATAAAATTACCAGAAGTTTCTCACAGCTGCCAATAACATACAAACTTGCTTTTAATGTTTGAATCTGACTGATGCAGAGAGAGAGAGGCTGCCCACCTTCTACCCATCTATGGAGATATGGGTGCATAGTTTGCAAGAGATTAAACTCTAACAAAAAAATAGTAAATTAAAAATTTTTTTTTAAAAAGTACATTTTCTAACTTTGACACTGTTGCTGTTTAATGGGTATTAGTATTTAGGAACCCTGTCCTGTGCTGTTTTCCCTAAATACATTTAGAAAGTGTGGTTGTTAGGCTGTAATAGGCCTGAGCTGCTGAAAGCTACATGAGTGGATTGTTTTTGCCTGATACTGCGGAACAGATTCCAGAAATTGGAGTGGACAGGACAATCTTTGAGTTATTAATATATATCTGACCCAACTAATCCCTGATGTTCTTCTTCAAAGGTATGGTTTGGGAGATTATAAATACTTGGGGTATCTTCGCAGAGTGTTCCTTCCCCTCCAGGATAGGATGTAGGTTTCTGATTATGATGTTTAGAGCAGGGTTTCTCAACCAGGGTTCCATGCAAACCTAGGGTTCCTCTAGAAGTTGATGAGCAATATCCACTTCACAGATAAGTTCCCACTGACACCATTGATCTTTTTAGCCATCTGTAATGACTCCAAGTATGATAGGCATTCTTCCCACTGACCATCACATTAATGTGTCATGAGTTGTAGATAAAGTAATTGTTATCAGGGGTTTCCTAAGAATGTAAAGTGTTCAAAAGGTTGAGAAAGGCGATCTCACAGCATATGCCAGAGGCCCCATAATTTGAGATAGAGCTGGAATGAATACTTGAAGGAAGCTGGGCTAGAAATGTATCTTCCTGCTAAAGAGTGTAGAAGAGGTTGCTAGAGCTGCCATCTTAACATCGTAAGAAGGGTTCATTACCAACAGGCTCAGAATTTTTGACTGCTACAAGAGGGATGGCCTGATTTGAAAGTGTAATTTACTGCAACTTAATAAAGACTGTGACTGCTCTAACGGATCATAGATCTGCCCGGCTGCTCTTACAGGGCAATTTAGGCTTTCAGTTCAGTTATTCTAGCTCTACATACATGAAGGATTAGACCCCAAGATTGAGCCGTTATCCAATTGAGTCACCTAGGTGCTGACGTTCACCACCCAGGTGTAAGGGGGTGCTACATGGAATGCTTTAATTTGTAATTGCTCTATAAAAGTGTCCCATCCAGTAACTTTGCGAATCTGCATGAGTAAAGTGATGACTTCCCAATTTATAACAACAGTATAATTAATTAAAAAAGCACTTTTTATTATTAGAGAGCAGCCATTAGCCCACCATGACTTTTGAGCTGCGTTTGTAACAAGATGGGAGACATCAGCAAGAGGGTGGTCTGTATCAAACATTTGTTAATACGGTCAAGAACTGCACAAGTGCCTAGACTTACATGACTGTGTTCTCTCTGAGCCAACATCTCCATTCAGGAAGTAGGTGCTGACCCTGGACAGTGTCTGAAGGAAGATGGTGCAATGCTTCAGATGAGAAAAACAGATGAAGGCATTGTCTGGGGGTGTAAATATGATCCAAGCAAGAGGTAATAAAACACTTAGAAGAGTTAAAATTAAACATTACTCGGCCTGCATGCACTTAACATGAATTTACAGTATATCTGATGCTAGGTCCACTTTAGGTGTTTTCTAGCTAAGCTGTAATGAGATTTCTTAAGTGCTCCAAACAAAGATCTACACACATGAAGAAGCAACCATATGTAACACAAATCCAGGGCTGCCCATTACTGTACTTTGTGGGACTTGCTCCACTCCACGAACTGTTATATCTTACTGCATTGAAAGTTACATCCAGTCCATAAAACCATTCCACAGCTACTGTATATCGGAGTATCCATAATAAAAAAAACAGGAGCTGCCAAAAGGATGTGCAGTTTTTCTGCTATGTCCCCTGTATGAACCTTGGTGTGATAAATAATTGCAAGAATTGCATTATTTTAAAGCTCAAGTCCTTTTTTCTTAATTTAGGTTACTACAGACTCACGTATTTCTCCTCATGATTGTATCACTGCCTACAGCAAGAGCAGAAAAATGTGAACCCAGCAATTAACAGGTAAGAAGAGCTTCATAAGCAGTCTGGAAACAGTCACTAATGGGTGAATACATACACCCTTTGCCATAATATCAACCCTCAGCAGTCAACTGCAAGTGTTTTATATTTTGTCTATACAACTAGAAAGGTTATTGTGTTAGGCCCATGTCACAGTTGTGATTCTAATGCTGGCAACAACCAGTGACAGAAATGATATGCAGGACAGGAAATGTCAGGAATGTCACTGGTTTCCACAGGTCATTTCCTTGCTGTCTGAGCAAGGTGTTGCTCTACCGCTAGCAAGTGACGCTCTGTAGCACTTCCGTCAGCATGGGAGCAGAGCCTTACTCATCTGGCCAGCAATGGAGCAACCTGTGGAAAACTAGTATCCCCCCACCCTAGCTATACGGTCTTAAGGATTCTTCAAAGAGTAGAAGTGTCAGGCTAACAAATGAACTTACTTTTCTGCACTGGACATAGCAAGAAGAAAGTTAGCAGCAAAATTTCATAAAGGATATGCCAGGGTATGAATCTCTCATCAGATTGAGTTGTTCCTCCTCAGTCAGCTCTCAGTGCTCCTGATCCAGCTCCTCCTTGCTAGTCATCAGTAGTGTGGGAACCGGGCTGCCAATCCCAGACCTCATCTGCAGGGGGTCTTATCCTGTTTCCAAGCAGAACTCGGGGCCCTCCCTGCTTACCCAGCGGGGTCTAGGGCAGGAGTACTGCCTGTAACCCCCTTGCTAACCCAATGGGGTCTGAGTCAGGAGTACTGCCTGTAACCCCCCTGCTGACCCAATAAGGTCTGGGCTAGGAGTACTGCCTCTACCCCCCAGTCGGCAACCCTGAGCAAAAGTTACCCGGGCCTTATAGCATGACTATTTGGCCTCTGAATCATGACTTGAACCACTGTTTCTAAACCAAATATAACTTTTATTTCAAGGAAAAACAAAGTTTATGAACCTAAACTTCCACTAACATTCCAATAACATTTTAAAGTTTCACTCTTATCTATGTCTACTGGAAACGACAGATAGACTAATTGATAGTCAAATTAGATCTGAGCCTCTCATGACAAGGATCAGGGCCCAATTCTGTGCAATCTTCTCATTAAGTATTTCTTAGCACAAATTTGCATCTCGTCACACTCATTAATACCGCGCCACTGTGGGATATAATGAAACCAATAATTCTTGTATGCAAAATTGGGCAAATTTGCTAAATTACCTTTGCAATGAGTTATTCATTAGGTAGGGGACTGGAAGAGATCCAGAAAAAGCAATAACTAAAAGTTTTTTTTTAATGCTGGGCAAATTAAATTAGGTATAGAAAAATTTAATATAATGACATCTATGCTTTTTTTTTACCCATATAAAGTAATATAATTTTCATTATTTTTGGATCAGCATCCAGCAATATAGAAACTGGCCACATAGCATGAATTATTTTTTAGTTCCTTCATCTAAATTTTGCAAATGGTTATTTCATTTTGAAGTGATATCCATAGCTTCCATCCACAACCTTCTACTACAAAGTAATACAACTGTATGAAAATGTAACCAGGATTATATTAAAAATAGTTTGAGAGATTAAATAGTTTAAGAGAATAAAATCTGTTTTTTTTTTTTTTTTAAAGGTTTCATGAATGAAGAGAAAAGAATCCAAGAAGCGTTGGAACTTTGATGTGAGTTCATACAAAGGTGTACCAGGACAAAAACACTTGTAGATCTCTTTGGCTCAAGTTAGGTTACTCACAACAGACAAGGTTATATACCCTCTAGTGGGTACCCTAGCAGGTTACCAGGAAATCATGCACTAATGGAAGAAGCACCAGCCAAAAAGGATAAAAAAGTCCAAATTAATTTACTAGTTATTACTAAAAAAAACAGCTAACACGTTTCAGTGGTCATAAAAAAATCCCCCTTCGCCAGGGCTTCAGTTAAAATAAGACCCTCGAATGGACACAAAATAGAGCTTACCTGTGTGAATCTGTATAGGGAAGTGAATTGCTAGATCAGGAGTATTACTTGCCAGCAGTATCCATGTGAGCAATCAAGATAAGAACCTTCTTATCTTGATCGCTCACGCAAATACTGTCCATTAGGGGGCAGATGCAACATCAGATCGATGCTGCGTTCACCTATGTCAGTATAAATGTTTGTTTGTTTTTTTACAAAGTCCATACTTCTTGTTTAATTTAACATGACTTGACCTTGTCCAAAACGTGCATAAGATAGCAACAGTGCTACAGCGTAAGCACATTCTGGCGGACCTTTAAACTGTGTCGCTTAGGAGCCCCTCAGATCCTAGGACCAAGTTATACACAGGGTCTTGACGCTTCTTAAATTCAGAATAACCCTTGCCTCCCTACAATGAAACGGTCAACAGCTTAAGAGTTTATCACTCATTCTGCTAATGGCATTTAACAGTTGAATGTGAAGGTTAGCTTATTCCAGGAAAAGGAAAAGTTTAATCTTAACATGGTCAAGTCAAAACCCTGGAGCTAGGATCCAAGGGGCTTCTTCGCGTGTGCCAGTTTTAACAGTAGGGCATGAGCTGGCACCACAAGGTACTTACATTTCAGAAATGAACATTTTTAGGCTAGGTCTGGTTCACTTTAAGTTGCTAGGAGTGGGCAATTTTGGAAAAACATATGTAGAACATTTTCAGTGTCTTCATAAGTCTATCTGACATTCCACATGTGATGCATATTTAAACTTAGCCTTCTGAATATTCATTTTTGCCATAAGATCGCATATATATATACGAATAGTAACAAGGTTAAATATATGCGATCTTCAAAGTAAATCACAAAAATTCTGGCTAGCCACATATGACTTGATGTCAAACTGGGTCAAGTAAGTATCCTTTGAGGCCATAACTTGAATTTCAGACTTTGTAAAACACTCATTCCAACTTGACTTGGTCAATTGCTTCTCAATGAAAAATGGGAAGGTGTTAACCACGTGCATGCAGTTTTGTCCATCAGTTGTTTTTTGTGATCAGTTGTGGCGGATTCCAGGACAACAGACCTCAAACAAATGAGTTCCATTTATACTTGGCAGAAGAGGGACTGCACTGTCTCAGTCAGCCACCCACCAATACACTGGACAAATAAGAAATCTGCAGCATGCTCAGCAAGAGTAAGATAAAAGCAGAACTACCATGAGCATCAAGTGGAACATCTACCTCTTAAGGATGAACACTGTGCACAACAATTTTAATTTAACCACTAGCCTACAGGGCACTTATACCCCCTTCCTGCCCAGGTCAATTTCCAGCTTTCAGTGCTGTTGCACTTTGAATGACAATTGCGCGGTCATGCAACACTGTACCCATATTACATTTTTATCCTTTTTTTTGTGACCGATAGAGCTTTATTTTGGTGGTATTTAATCACCTCTGGGTTTTTATTTTTTATTAAACAAACAAACCAAAAACCACTGAAAAATTTTGAAAAAAAAAAAATATTTTTTCTTAGTTTTTGTTATAAAATTTTGTAAATAAGTGATTTTTCTCCTTCACTGATGTGCGCTAATAAGGTTGTAGTGATGGGCACTGATGGACACTGATGAGGAGGCACTGGTAGGTGGCACTGATGGGCATTGACAGGCATCACTGATGGACACTGAAAGGCAGCACTCATATACGGTACTGATAGGCGGCACTGACTGGCAATGAGAGGTGGCACTGACGGGTGACACTGAAAGGCAGCTCAGATGGGCACTGATATGTGGCATTGATGTGGCACTGATGGGTACTGAAATGTGGCACTGATGTGGCACTGGCAGGTGGCATGGATGAGCACTGAGAGCTAACACTGATGGACACTGACAGGTGACGCTGCTGGGGCTACACAGATCATCAGGGCACACTGATCATCAGTGCTTTGATGATCTGTGTACATGTCCCCTCCGAGGAAAGGAATGCCGATTACCGGCTCTCCTCACGAGTGTCAGCGTGACCGCTCGTGAGGAGAGAAATGCCGATAACCGGCATTTCCCTGTTTACATGTGATCAGCTGTTATTGGACACAGCTGATCACATGACCGAGCCGACGTCTTCGGCTCTTTCCCTTGATTGGTGATCCGTTGTGTCCAAGGGACACAGCGAACCACCGTTTGCTGCGCTGTCGTGCTCCCGGAGCCGCGCATGCGCGGTTAGAATGGGAGGACGTCATATGACGTCCTCCCAGAACAAGAGAACTGGCTTGCGTCCGTCATTCTACTATATGGCGGGCGGGAGACGGTTAAATATGTTCCTAAATAAATCCACTTTGTATGCACCAAATGCCTTTGCAAACCCAGTTACCTTCTTGTAAATGTAGCAATGACATCATCACTGCGCTACACATAGCCTTTGCAGACAGCAGAGCGGTGGGAGGAATGAAATAGGCCCACCCAATACAGGCTGCCCACAGAAAAATTCAGGAGGGGGTGTTAGTCAACCTGTCCAAGGAGAAAGAGCAGCAGGGACCGATCTTTGTTAAAGGAAGTTCCTGTACAGAGATAAACATATACACTGGATTATAGTACAGGTCTGGAATAAAGACACAAAGCTAATTTTTTATTATTATTATTATACAGGATTTATATAGCACCAACAGTTTGCTCAGCGCTTTACAATATAACGGGAGACAATACAGCAATAATACAGTTCAATACAAGAGGGTTAGGAGGGCCCTGCTCCTTGGAGCTTACAATCATCAAGATTAAAATAAGAATATACATTAAGAGTACCAGATTTTCACAATGAAATCCAAAGACACCCTACTGGCTATGCCCACAAAACCACACCCTAATTTGTAGCCACACCAAAAATATCCTCACCCACAAAACCCACACCTGTAAAAATTGGTTGAAAAGGGGAAAGATGTGGAGCACCTAGCATGCCATGGTGAATTGTGGGTGTGGTCATATAGGGGTGAAAGTGGACAGAGCTAAAAAGTGTATAAATTAATAAAACCTGAACCTGTGCTGCTACGGGTCAAGAGTGTAAAGTATAGAGCGCAGGGGTCAGAATTAAGTAACGCAAAAGTTTCAGGGGTCAGGATTAAGTAACACACAGATTATAGAGATCATGATTCAGTAACACACAGGGTTCAAGGATTAAATAACAGACAGGGTTCAAGGGTCAGGATTAAATAACAGACAGGGTTCCGGGGTCAGGATTCAGTAATGCACAGGTTTCAAGGGTCAGCATCCGGGTAGGGGGCCCACGCGTGCCACCCTGCCCGCGCTGCCATTGGTGGCTGCAGAAGTCAATCACCAGGTCCCGGCTGGAGGTACCCGCTGGCACCTGATGATTGCCAAGTAACACTGACAGGGGAGAGACCTGAGTGTGTAAACAGAAACAGGTCTCTCTCCTGCCAGCAAGAACATGCTGCAGGCAGCAGAGAAATACACAGCAGCATATTTCCCTAGTAAAACACACACAGCAGATGTTGTAAAACAAAGCACAGCACACAGTTAACCCTTTGATTGCCCCCCAGATGTTAACCCCTTCCTGCCCAGCGTAATTAGCACAGTGTATGTGCTTTTTGTTAGCACTGTATTAGTGTCACTGGGATGTCAGTGGCAGTTAGTCAGTTCCCACCCAGTGTCAGATTGCCCACTGCAGTCCACCGTTACTAGTAAAAAAAAATAACAATAAAAATTGCAGTATATATACACCACCATTTGTAGACGCTTTAACTTTCACGTAAACCAATTCATTTACATGTATTGGAATTTTTTTTTAGCAAAGACATGTAGCAGAATACATTTTCACCTAAATTTATGACAAAATTTGATTTTTTTTTTTTTTTTTTTTACTGGATATGTTTTATAGCAAAAAGTCAAAAATAGTAGTTTTTTTTTTTTTTCCAAAATTGTCAGTCTTTTTTTGTTTATAGATCAAAAAATAAAAAGTGCACAGGTGATCAAATATCATTAAAAGAATGCTCAATTTGTGGGAAAAAAGGACATAAATGCCATTTATGTACAGCATTGCATAGCCGTGCAATTGTCAGTTAAAGTAATGCAGCGCCGCATCGCAAAAAATGGCCTGGTCAGGAAGAGGGGTAAATCCTCTGGAGGGCAAGTGGTTAAGTAACACACAGGGTTCAGGGCTCAAAATTAAGTAACACAAAGACTGTAGGGGTCAGGAATAAGTAACAAAGTACAGGGGTCAGGATTAAGTAACGCACAGAGTTCAGGGGTCAGGATTAAGTAACACACAGATTATAGAGATCATGATTCAGTAAAGCACAGAATTCAGGGGTCAGGTTTAAGTAACGCACAGAGATCAGGGGTCAGGATTAAGTAACGCACAGGGTTCAAGGGTCAGGATTAAGTAAAGCACAGGGTTCAAGGGTCAGGATTAAGTAAAGCACAGGGTTCAAGGGTCAGGATTAAGTAATGCATAGGGTTCAGGGATCTGGATTATATAACACACAATGTTCAGGACTGACCGCTTCCCCACCACCCTATAGTAGAACTACTGCTACAGGGTGGCAGTGCTGCACAAAATCACGTATATATAAACGTGATTTGCATTTCCAGTTAGGGGGCCCACGCGCGCACCGCCCTGCCTGCACCGCCATTGGCGGCTACAGATGTCAATCAGCGGGTCCCAGCCAGAGATTCCCCGCCAGCACCCAGAGATCACCGAGAAACACTGACAGGGGAGAGACCTGTGTGTAAACAAAACAGATATCTCTCCTGTCAGCAAGAACATGCTGCTGTGTATTTCTCTGAACAGTAGAGAAATACACAGCAGCATGTTTCCCAAGTAAAACATACACATCAGAAGTTGTAAAACACAGCACAGCACACATCTAACCCTTTGATCACCCCAGATGTTAACTCCTTCCTGCCCAGTGTCACTGGTACAGTGTCAGTGCTTTTTATTAGCATTGATCACTGGATTAGTATCATTGGTATGTCAGTGACAGTTAGTCAGTTCCCACCAAGTGTCAGAATGCCTGTAGCAGTCTGCCATTACTAGTAAAAAAAAATGAAAAAAAAATGGGGGGGGGGTAAATTCTCTGGTGGGCAAGTGGTTAAGTAAAACACAGGATTCAGGGCTCAGGATTAAGTAACACAAGGAGTTCAGGGCTCAGGATTAAGTAGTGCATAGAGCATAGGTCAGGATTAAGTGGAGTTGTGACGTCGCCACGCACCGCAACAGGCCGCAGCCATTTTGTTGGATGGAAACATTACATTGACACGGCAGTTTTTATCCTTTCAATTGTAAGTGCAATATTTAGAATACCTTGAAATATCTTTTTAAATTACTACACTATGAGCATTTACGCTTTCCTTTTGTGGTATTTACTGTGTAGAAAGTGATCTGCCATCTGAGATCTTATTGTCTAGATGATATCTCGTATACTATCTGGATCTTCTGGGACACTTATTTGGAAGCCTATGGTACATCTGCCGGGCCAGATAACTGCGCAGTCTGACCAATCCTTTGGGTGGTCAAATCCTCTGGTAAGAGGCTGAGTGATTGGGTGGAAGGTGACGGACTCTTTCTATTCTTTGGTCTTCACTTTTATGAAGCACCAGCATTCTGCAGATTATGTGGACTCTTATATATAAGCTTTTGTGATAATATGTGTATTATTGGCACATAATTATTCCACCTTAGTGGGGGACTGGTTATTATTATTATTTATTTTATTGTTATTTCTATATTAAAGTGCTACACGTTTGTTTTGTTTTTTGCCTACTGATTGTGTTAGCTGCTCCTTTAATTTGGTTTTAAATACCTAAGAGCAGGTTTTCTGTTTAAAACTAAAAAAGTGCGGCTTTTCTCAGTCATCTGCAGGAGCCCAGCATCTGACTGGACAGCCGGGTAGTATAAAGTAATGTAAAGTTTGCAGTGCTCAGGCTCCAACTTATTACACGGCAAGCATCAATCCAAAATGGCGTGGCTGGAGTGATCTGTGCATGTGCCGCAGAATTAATAGCTGTGCATGTGCAGGGGGCTCTAGCGGCAATTTTTTTAATTTCCACTTAAGAGAGTGATAAAGCGCAGCACAGTGGCTAAATGGTTAGCACTTCCGCCTGGCAGTACTAGGGTTGTTGGTTCAAATCCCAGCCATGGCATCACATGCCTGACGTTTGCATGTTTTCCTTGTGTCTGCATGGGTTTCCTCTGGGTACTCCGGTTTCCTCCCACATTCCAAAGACATGCTGGTAGGTTAATTGGTTCCTGTCTAAATTGGCCCTAGTATGTATGAATGTGAGTTAGGGTCCTTAGATTGTACGCCCCTTGAGGGTTAGGGACTGATGTAAACATACAATATATATCCATGTAAAGTGCTGCGTAAATTGACGGAGCTATACAAGTATCTGAAATAGATAAATAAAGGTTGGAGCCTGCACACTGCTAAGATCACAGTGCCTGGCTCCCGGGAAGAAAAAAAAAAAAAAAAAACAGAGAATGCCGTTTCTCAGTGATGGACTCCTCACAACAAGGACTGTACCTGGGAAACAGGGATGAATGGCAACTTTAATACACATGCCTCTTGTATTTAAAAAATATTTTTGCTGATCATGAAGTTTAGCTTTATTTATTAAGAGACAAAGCAGATTGGACAAATCTACATTGAAAGCAGTTTACACGTTTTCAGTTGAATATACAGAATACAACTTTATTAATTTCAAATATTTAAGTAATTATTATTATGACAATGCACCTTTAGTACGAATACATCTTTATTCGATTCAGATAGCCAAATAAAATATTAGTCTGACAACCAATCAAAATAAATGAGGTATGTGTCATAACAGCAAACAAATGTAATGTCCACATAATCAGCTGGCTTATTATATATCGTCACCTAATGAAAGTGATAATAGCTAGAGCACCGGTCAGTGAGCGTCAGACATTTCGAGATCCCCTGTCCAGAGTGGATCTAATAACAAAGCTTTAAGTGAATACAAGCAGACTGTCTTGTCAACATTCCGCACAACATGAAAGAAAAAAAAAAGTCTTTATGCTTGAAGGGGCGCTGTGTGAAATTTCCTCTACTTGCTTCCAGAAGCAATTTGAAAATTGCTTTTCTAAACAGCAATGCTAATAGCTGCTCAATATAATACCCTATTCTAAAGAGCAGGCAAGGTTGCCTTTCTCATCTTGTTCTCGATGTGCCATTACGACTCACAGGGTCAATCTGGGTTTAAGAGATTGCAGCCAGTAAGTAGAAATTCAAACAATGCCTGGGAAACATATCAATAATGACAAGTGATTTGAAAGAAAGAGTATGCATCCGGTTACGGATTGAGCACTTATCTCAATACATATCCTATCTAGCATCAGATTACTGGGGTGAATAACAAGGATAAAAACTGCATCAATTGTTCCATTTCATGCATGGGGCAAGCTAAACACATTATGTACTGATATTTCTCCAAATGTGCCTCCTATTATGTACTGAGCCATGTTACATCACTCTGCCATGGCAGAATATGCTCTGTACTTGCAATGCTGATACATAATCCATTGAGGTATATTTATAGAGGATAATGATTCTCTGATATATTGTAAGGATGGACAGCAGTTCTCATCAAGAACCACAGATTGTCTTCTTGGAGATCACATACCTCCAGTGACCTTTGCCCCAAATCTGGAAAAGGTATAGATATATTTAAAGGAATGGTTTCTGATTTTGCTGGAGAAAAGAGAACTGCTAACCAGCCATTTCCATGTTGGACACGCATCACTATTGCTAACACCTATATTCAGGGCAGCCATTAGAAATTGTGGGGCCACATACAATCTGCTTGACAGGGTCCCCTCATACAGCTTGCCTGACAAGGACAAACTGTTGAACTGATGAAACCTGTGGTACTTTTAATTAATCAGTGGGAGCCACTACCTGTAGGATTACTGTGCATGCACACAAAAGGTATTAAATGAGTTAATTCCCCCAGGACCCCTTGCTGAACTAATGGGGCACAGTACAGGAGGGAGGACTCTACAATTTGGATTCTCTAAATGAATGCAAAGCGTTCTCTGATTGGACAAGGTGGAGAAGTGGGGCAGTGATGTCGGAATGATGCCTGTGCTGAGCAGCCAACCCCTGTGTTCACAATGCACCACACCTGCCACTCAAAAAACGGGACCTTGAAGCAAGTGGAGATCAGGGAAATATCAGTGTCTACTTTAGTGATTTCCAGCTTCCAGGGGGCATTAGCCAGGTATGGTATATACAATGGGGAAAATAATTATTTGATCCCCTACAGATTTTGTACGTTTGGCCACTTACAAAGAAATGAAGGGTCTATTATGTTTTATCATAGGTGTCTTTTAAATGATAGAGACAGAATATCAACCAAAAATCCAGAAAAAACACATGATAAAAATGTTATAAATTGAGTTGCAGTTCAGTGAGTAAAAGTAGTATTTGATCTCCTACCAACAATGATTCTTGCTCCCACAGACTGGCAATGTGCTCACGTGGTACACAGATTAGTCCTGTCAATTTAAGAAGGTGCGCCTAACGTCAACTTGTTATGTCTATAACCACAGAATATATTTCCTGGGCACCACCATGGGCAAGATCAAAGAGCTGTCAAAGGACGTCAGGGACACGATTGTAGATCTGCACAAGGCTGGAATGGACTACAAGACCATCAGCAAGAAGCTTGGTGAGAAGGAGACAAATGTTGGAGTGATTATTCGCAAATGGAAGAAATACAAAATATCCATCAATCTCCCTTGGTCTGGAGCTCCATGGAAGATTTTGCCTCATGGGGTAAGGATGATCATGAGAAAAGTGAGGGATCAGACCAGAACTACACAGGAGGATCTGGTGAATGATCTCAAGGCAGTTAGGACCACAGTCACCAAATATACCATTGGTAGCACTATACGCCGCCATGGATTGAATTCCTGCAACACCCGCAGGGTCTCCCTCCTCAAAAAGGCATATGTACAGGCCCGTCTTAAGTTTGCCAGTGAACATCTAAATGATTCAGAGAAGGATTGGGAAAAAGTGCTGTGGTCAGATGAGACCAAAATTGAACTCTTTGGCATTAAATCGACTCACCGTGTTTGGAGAAAGAAAAATGCTGACTACAACCCTAAGAACACCATCCCTGCAGTCAAGCACGGAGGTGGAAACATTATGCTTTGGGGCTGTTTCTCTGCTAAAGGTACAGGCTGACTTTGCTGAATTGAGGGGCCAATGGACAGGGCCATGTATTGTAAAATCTTGGATGATAACCTTCTTCCTTCAGCCAGAACACTTAAGATGGGTCGTGGATGGGTCTTCCAGCATGACAATCACCCAAAACATACTGCCAAGGCAACAAAGGAGTGGCTCAGAAAGAAGGTGGCCTAGCCAGTCTCCAGACCTTAATTCTATAGAAAATTTATGGAGGGAGCTAAAACTTTGAGTTGCCCAGTGACAGCCAAGAAACCTTAAGGATTTAGAGAAGATTTGTAAAGACGAGTAGACCAAAATCTCTCCCGAGATGTGTACAAACCTGTTAACCAACTACAAGAAACATCTTACCTCTGTGCTTGCCAACAAGGGTTTCTCCACCAAGTACTAAGTCATGTTTTTTAAAAGACTATCTGACCACCGAACATCCCTATCCCTATTCCGAACATGACCTGAGCTATAGAACATTCTCTTTCTCTGTTTGGTGCATTACCAGCGACGTTTCAAATCTGATTGGTGGCTGTGAAAAACTTCACTGACACTCTGATGCAATCATATTTCTATATCTGAGAAACAGCAAGTAATCCCTTATTGGAAATACCTTTACTACAATACAAACAGATATGCAAAAGCTTAATTGTCAGTTATGCCTGGAACGCGTGGCTGTTGTGAAGCTCAAAACACCTACTGAATGTATTTCAAATTCAAGGCAGACATTGAGGTAAGATAGCTTGGAGATCATATATTGCCAAATGATCTATTCAAATGCATCACACGTGCATCTATTTGCACACACACTCCCAAAACTAACCTTATTCTGCGAAAAAGGCTGCTTCCATTTAAAGAAATCCAACCCTCCCCTATCCAAAGGATTTAATAAGGACTGAGTGACAAGTACAAAGCTGCTTGATGCAAGAAAAAGTAGAAAAAAATAATATACAAGAATAAAACCGTAATAAAAAGAAAAATCTACAGGACAATAAACAATGACTTTCAGGAACAGATATTCAGATACACAGTAAATCAAAGTATGATGTTAAATTTTCTGATTTTTACAATGAATGTGACTCCTTATGATAGAACACAGATATTCTAAAATGGGCGTAACTGAAGGATGCTGTTTAACAAGACAAACTTTGAATTACATTGCCATGCACATCCCTTCAGATTTATACACAGCAAAAAACGGGAACAAAATATACTTCAAAACTATTAACAAAAAATAAATACAACAATGACATACAGGCTGCATAAAACTGATCACTAATTTCCTTTGAAGGGACAGTATGATGTAGGCCTGTGACAACTATAGCTGACCATTCTGTGTCAGAATCAGGTGCTGATTAACACCGACCCATTCACACCATTATCTGAGAAACACACAGCCCAACACAATGTCCGCGTATAGTGGAGACATGAGAGACATATGAATCCATCTAACAGCTGTGGCTCCATATATAATCTGACAGTCACAGATATTGGTTAACTTGTGAGTGCTAAAGGACCTTCCTGTGTCAATAACATGTCACTGCAAGGCTAGTATTGCACTGCATGCATTTAAAAAAGTATATTAAAAAAAAAATAATATTCCATCCATATAGCTTTAGAGAAAAAAACCCCAACCCCACTTTTAGAGATCTGCTATGGGTACACAGCCTTTCTTCTGGAGATCTGCTATGGGTACACAACCTTACTTCTAGAGATCTCCTATGGATACACAGCCCTTCTTCTGAGGAGATGGTATTGGTATTTAGCCCACTTATGGAGAGGGGGTATGGGTACAAAATCCCAATTTTGGAATAGTTGGTAAGAATACACAGCCCTGCTTTTAGAGAGGTGGTATAGATACACAACCCTTCTTCTGGAGATGTGGAATGGATACACAGCCCCACTTCTGGAGAGATGTTGTGAGTACAAAGCCCCATTTTTGAAGCAGTAGCATGGGTACAATGCCCAGATTCTGAGGAGGTGGTATAGATATACAACACAACTTTTGTAGAGGTGGAATGGTACACAGCCCCATTTTTGGATAGATAGTATAGGTATGAATATACAGCTTCACTACTGGAGAAATAAGAAAGGGTACACAGCCCTATTTCTGGAGGGGGGATATATATACACAGGCCTACTTCTGGAAATATGAATACACAAAAACACTTCCAAAAAGGTGGTATGGGTGCAAGGTCTCCTGTGTGGAACTGGTGGTATATACACATTTAGGGATCCAGTAAAGTCTGAACAAGCAATGCATCTGTGGGATTAAAACTGTTCTTGGCAAGACAAAATTAAAATGTATGTTTTCTATGGCACAGCCCTACCTTTAATATGTTCTGGGTTTCATTCCACTTATTGGTCCATTCTTTAGTCAACTCTTCAACCTAAAAGATAACGGATAGGTTTCAGTAATGGCACATTTCATCACAGAAATGGCAAGAGGCCGCTCCATCCCAGCAAATAGTATGGATATCCATGAAGCAAGCAAAGCACCTCTTTCACATGCGACAAGTCCAGCACTGGAAAATACCCAGCAGCAATGCCAGTGATGTCAATATGTTGCGGAGTAAATTTGTAGCACACCATGAATACAGGTAAGGCAATCATGCTGAAGAATTTCTTAAGGCCATCCAATACTTTATCATATGAGCTTTGACTAAGGCTACTGCTAATCGAACACATCTTTCATTTCTTTCATTCAGCTCTGGGCAATAAATTACAGAAACCAATAAGTTTTCCCATCCACACTAGCTGCAGTTACTGTTCAGCTTAACATTTTCCACCCGGCTATTTCGATTTTCAGATCAAATTTTGTCAAATCAGGTGTTGTTGACAGAGCCATCCTTTTAGTGTTCCCCTTCTATGTAATGTTTAATAGGTGGCTAGAGAGTGGTGCTTGCCATGTCTAACCTTCTGTGCAGGCAAATTTCAGTGTGAATGGTAAACTAGATGTGCAGATGGTCCTAACAAAGGGTTAAAGATCTAAGGCTTGGGTGGTGCATAGTATGCTAGTGCACTTTTAAAATAAACTGCCCCTATGCTTGTCCTCTATTTCCACATTGCCATCTATTCAAAGCAATAGAAGCTGTCTACAGTGTCCTATGTAAAAACCTGCTCCAATGAATTAAATAAAAAGGTAAGAAATCTTCTTCAAAAAAAAAAATTTATAGGTATACTATGTAAATGAGAAGACACAAACATATATTGGGATGTCTCAAACTTGACTGTAAAGGTGGAAATACACTTAGATTGTGCGGTCTCTTATCTTCTTTCTTACAATGATAGGCAAATATGTACCCGTAGCCTTCCACTATCCCACTCCACCCAATTAATAGATAATGATTTTGGTTGGGGATCTTGGTATGTTCATTTGTAAGACTAAGTTCAATTAATGGCTCGCTACAGAAACTCAAGACTAGGGATTTTGATTGAATAAAGGCAAATGGACTATCCACTTTGAAAAGGAATAATCCCATGAGCTTCATGAATGAAATGAAGCTCTGATGACTTCCATAATCCAATGATATGCAAGCAAAATTACTATCTTTATTATTTTCCTTGCGGCAGATTGGGTATTCTTTGCAAAGTGAAATTTCACTGCATTCACTAAGCTCTAGTGAAAATTCTCTTGCACAGTGCAACTTCCCTTGCAAAGTGAACAGCCTATTTGCTTTTAGTAAATCAATCCCACTGAATCTAAAGCGTTTTTAGCAGAATGTTACTCAAACTACCTATACTACTACCCACCCAGTCCATCAAGTGTTTTAATAATCTTATTAAATCTATTTATTCATTTATTAAACATTCCAGCATCAGGAATTGCTGCAAGCTTCACCCCACATGGACACTAGTGACGTTTGTAATATTCCTCTATACTCTACAGGGAAGACTGAAGGAATGGGCCCCATATACAGGGAGTTTTTCCAATATGCTGCATTTAGGGACTGAAGAAACAGCCTTTATGTCTTCAATTTAGGGGAACGCTACATTACAAAGATAGAGATATTCAGTGTAGGCACAAGATGATCATATTGCATGGGGAACAATGGAAGCAGCAAAAAGAGGCAAACATATTAGCACCCAAAGATTCCTTGTATAACTGCATCTTCCATTAATCTGTAAATGTATGAGCATCTTATTCCATTGCAACTAATTACATTTCCATGAACTTTGAAGGCATATTGGGCAAGGTCATTTGCAGCTGGTTGCAATTCCTTACTTTATTTATTTGACATATTGCTATTTTCAGAATCAGGAACAATACACAATGCAGACATATGCTTGTAAGAAAGTACAATTACAATCTATTATAGCTGCAACACATAGTTAAAAATAAATAAATAAAAGACAGTGGAAAGCCTACTGGAGCTGCTGATGAAAATTCCAAAAGGTTCCAAAAAGAAAGTCTGCTGTATAATAACAGCCATATATTAAAACGAGAAGCAGCATATCAGCATTCAAACACCATAGCTAGCTGAGGCTTATAAATATGTGATTTTATGATCATTTAGAATATTTCAATGTCTAGAATGGGGAAGGCATCTCACAATATGGAAAGAAAGTCTCCCTACCAAAAAAGTGTTTTGCTGTTAAAATCTCATCATGAAATATTCTTTGTATAAAATGAGTGCTTCATTTCCAGCAAGTGGTATGCTCGACCTTTGAAGATCTTAGCATCAGACATTCACCTCTGCCACTTGCTTCTAAGTAATAATCTCCGGGTTCTGTGTTCTACCCCTGAGATCAAATGCTATTAGCTATAAATTATAAAGGAATTTCTGTGTGGAGAAAATTGGGGAAGACAACTTTAAAACTACTTACACGGGCTTCATTCTGTTGCAGTTTTTCTTCCATACTTAAAGCCGTTGGCGAATCCAAGAGTGCAATCTAGAATATAAAATTGAGACACATTTTAGTTCGCAAAGACACAGTTTGAAAAAATAAAAACTCTTTTTAGGTCACTGTAATGGCCACCACCCAAACTGTAAAACCTTTTTTTTCTATGCCGTTAGTTGTACCTGGGCAGATCACTTACCATGGAGTCCTGAAGCAAAGGAATCTCCATGAACTTTTATGAATGGGGCTATAAATGTGACGGGAGGAAGAGAGCTCAGTCACATGACTGGCCTTTCCTCCTATTATAGAATGTTCTCTGCTGTGTAATGCAAAGAACACCGCAGAACACCCCTGAAGTTTGAGTATTTATGGAGATAAAAATTACCATAGATTTCAAAAGGCAAAAAGCTGGCTTGCCTCCTCCCACCCCAGCTCTTTCTAATTGACCAAAGAAACCACCCAGTGAACTTGGTGGACAGTAGGAAAGAATAGGGGAAACAAGAGAAAGAACACCAGAGCTTAACCATGCATAACAGGTGTAAGAGCTAACAAACTCATTGACTATTTATACACAGGCACTTATTGCAATTTAAAAAGCCACAAATGTTGGAAATGAACCTTTAATTGCCTTTTTAATCCTTGTGTATTTGTGTGTGCCATTTGGGTGATTTTTGTTATCAATATGATTTAAAGGAGCCAAACAACTATGTGATAATAAATGGCTTCATATGATCACCATACTTAAATATAAGACTTTTTTGGGGGCATTGATTTTTTTCAATATTAATGCCAAAATTTCAAATTTTTTACAAGGGTACGCCAACTTTTGAGCACTACTTGAACACTTAGGGTGTTATACTACTTTACATATATAATTAAACTATGCTATTTACTGCCTTTAGATCCAGTAACCAAATGTGCAGCCCAAATAGACACTTGTTTGCTGGTTAGGCACAGCTGATCCAGCTTTACCAAGCATCATCCACACACGGTCCTGTGGTGAGTTGTTCTTTGTTTCTAGTCAGATTCGTGGGTCTCTGTCCCTATCCTGTGCCTTG
Source organism: Staurois parvus (assembly GCF_062004578.1). Classification (NCBI taxonomy): domain Eukaryota; kingdom Metazoa; phylum Chordata; class Amphibia; order Anura; family Ranidae; genus Staurois; species Staurois parvus. The sequence goes on along the minus strand of NW_028317797.1, from coordinate 6,624,894 downwards.
AGGCATCCTAACCAATTGCTTTTCCATTTTTCCGTCCTTGCGCAAACCAATCATCTGAATAGTAAATGCAAAAATTCAATCCTTATGCCCGGCTACGAATATGAACCCTATTGTGCTACCCACATCTACGTAATGAAAAATTATTCCAAAAGAAATAGTGCAAAAATAAAATATGGATGATATCTAGCCGCAGTGCACTCGGTAACCATAACATCAATATATCAAAAATAGTGCTACACTAGTACCATCATGATGAATGTGATCCTAAATAACATAAAATGTTCCACATACTTTAACGAACAAAATAACAGATTATATTGTATTATAACTAATAATATTACAATACAATATATTTCTGTGTATATAAATCAACCCATATGTATATGTTAAGTGCCAATGAGAAATGTCCCAATCTCACATAAAGTCCAAATATAAAGCTGATCGTGAGCTGTGAGATGTGCTTGAAACACCAAAACGTCACCTTCCTGTAGAAATATTCAGAATAAATTCCAGTGCCAAACAATCACCAGGTGAACTCTCACCTCAAAAATATGACCTGCCACCAAGTGTTCGGTCAACAGCGTTCTTTGGTCCCATCAACGGGACCTAAAATGATCCCTTCTCTCCAGTTAAGGCTCCAGTATTTATTAAATATCACAGTAATATATTGTATTGTAATATTATTTGCTCTAATATAATATAATATGTTATTTTGTTAAAGTATGTGGAACATTTTATGTTACTTAGGATCACATTCATCATGATGGTACTAGTGCAGCATTATTTTTGATATATTGATCTGAATTAATAGTAATCCTGGGGAGAATGTGATGTGAGCCAACAAGCATTAACAGGATACCGATTGTAAATTTTCTTAACTTATAAAAAAATATAACTTTATGTAAATTGTATTAATTGGTTAGTTTCTATTTGCAACACTATGGGAGAGGTGGGTAAAGGAAGGTGAGGGGGATTTATAAAAAGTGTTGCAAACACCCTTTAGAATTGCATTGGGCCTCTACATTGAAATTGTCGATTCCTAAGGTACACGAATCTGTTGATAGCTGGCACGGTGGTCATAGTGTCCATACTGGACACTCCTTGCTTAGTGAGCTCCCTCCCAGGCCACTGCGACGCTCGCAGTGTCAAACGCATGGTCAAGTAGCTTGGTTTTTTTTAATGGGTAGTGCCCGATGGGTAACTAAGACTAGTTCCCCATTAAGTTCATCTTGCTTCTGATTGACAGCGCATGGCAGTGGGTGGATCCATAGCTATTATTTAGTCCAATAAAAGCTTTCCAATGCACCCACTGTCAATCAAAAGTAAGGTGGACCTGATCAAGAACAAGCCTTTCAGTTTCCCACCCAACAGGTGCTGTAGCCATAGGGACTAGATTATTATTATTATACAGGATTTATAAGCGCTAAGTTTGCACAGCAATTTACAAAATTAAGGTAGACATTACTGGTACAATACAATTTGGTACAAGAGGAAACAGAGGTCCCTGCTCTTTAGAGCTTACAATCGAAGAGAAGGGTTGAGTGATAAAAAAGGTAATAGCTGTGTAGGGATGATCCCAATAAGGTCAACCTCACCTTTACCACAATTTACCGGCACAGACATGGCAAAATGTGAGCATCGGCATGCCTCTGTACACCAGTTCAGAGCTGATCTTAATTACCTCCAGATTTCGAATCTGCGAACTGATGGTAATTCTTTAAGAATCTGTCATTGCCAAGTGGATGCCGTAAGAACTATCTGATTGGAAGATTGTGTCAGTACTTATACCGAAACAGAAAAAGGCACAGGTAAGGCAAGATGACACTTGAGATTTGAAATTGCAGGGCTCTACTCGCACAGCTGCATCATTCATTTGTGGTCCATTGACACTTCTTCTAGCTCTCTCACTGAAAGCTTGCACCTCAGTATGTACAAGGAGTCTGCAGAAGCCTGACTTTGCACCTGAGATCTATTGATTGCAGTTGCAATTCTTTATGGGCTCCTTTACAAAGAAAAATAACAAATGCACATTTTTTTTTCCCTGCAATTATATGTGCATTTATTATTCTTTGTAAAAGGTGGACTTAGCCTTTAATGTTGCATGTGCTGGACACAGGTCCAATCTTTTTTCTTTGTGTTCGAAATAGAGAATGCTAGCTCAGCAAAAATAAATGGTTTAAGTCTATGACTTTCTTTGGTTCATTAAGCTGTTTCCAGCTTGTTTGCAATCATCACAGCAAAATATGGAAACTATTGGCTGTGTGCGTCAACATCTAGAGTAATGAGATAAGGGCTCAGGATACCAATCCCCCTCCGCCACCAACATACTATAAAGTACAGCACTGTATTATTTATTCCTGCCTCTGTCAATTCTGTTTTCAATCAGTCTGTTTAACACAGAAAACTGCTGGATCATAAACAGCCATAGCATAGCATCAATATCAGTGCTTTCAAAGTCCTTTCTGCCTTTGAAAGGGAAAATGGAGAGGCTGTCAGTTCCACACCTTCTACTTCCATAAATTTCAATAATAGTATAGCTTGTCGCTGTAGAAGTCTGTGTACAAGACTGTGGAATCTGGAACCTTGTTATAAATCTCAAATGCTGATAGAACCCTGTTTAACATCTCTTAAAAGACTAAAATCTCTACAGTGCATTGCCTCTGGTGTCTTCTTCTATCAAGCATTTCACAATTTTATCTCAAGTAATGCTTTGCCCAGAGTTAGTATTGCACAACACTGCATACTGTTGACGTATTATACAAATAACTTATAACCTACTTGTAGTAAAGTGTCGGCAGATTGAGGCACATGTTCACTCTTCTTATTTTTCTCTCCATCCACCAAGACTGCTTTGTTATTTACACACTTTATCATTATATATATATATATATATATATATATATATATATCTTCCCTACACTCAGTCATCCTTTAAAAAAATAAATAAATAAATAAATTATATATATATATATATATATATATATATATATATATATATATATATATATATACACACATATACATACACACACACATATACATACACACACACACACACACATATATATATATATATATATATATATATATGCACACACACACACACATACATATACACATATAGATATATATATACATACATATACACATACACACATACATATACACATACACACATACATACATACTATATAGAAATAAAGCATTATGGTCACTAGATGTAGATGTTTTTTATCATTTTTTTTAATAACAGACCCCATAGCATGTAGGTACTTTGACAATGCCGCTTGGGATTTCGGGACAGCAAAGACACTGTGCTGTTAGCCCAAAAAGGAAGTTTGGAACACACTGGCACATCAACAACAGGTATTGTTCTGTACTTGCAGCATTTTTCTTGTTCAATATTTTTATTGAAAATGATCACAGCTTACATGACAATAGCATTAGAGCAATAGATCATACAAAACTGACAGGATAATTAAAGGAAATGATTGGCACAGGGCAAATCAGTGCTGCCCAGACAGAGGATCAGGGGTCATGCAGCCTCAAAGGACAGTCAGAGGAGAATGAAAACTCCTCCTACAAGATTAACCAGTGCTCATATGGACACTGATAGACGTTACAAGACTGCTGATGATAAATGGCATTTAGCAGTTTATATTTACTAAAATAATTGCATTTCAATGTACTGTGGGAGACCGGATATAGTGAATGTAGGGTCATGGGTTTAGTAACACTTTAACGCTAAAGTAGGGCATAAAGGAAACCATTGAAAGAAAGGAGGACCATTAAAAAGGAAAGAAATCCTGGAGATGGGACACACCTCATCCTTCAGCAATGACAGAAGGCTTAGATTAGATTTAAGTTGATTAACTTCAAGGCATGACACCAGGGCAAAGTGGTCCAATAATTTAAATAAATTTGGTAGGATAAGACGGGGAGAAGTGACAAACAATAAACATCACCTCAAACAGACATAATTTATTGTGGGTGAAGGCTATTTCAATACTATTGATATTGGGTTAGCCCAGATTGACAAAACTAAAGGCTCTACAGCGAGTGCAAATATCAAAAAGGAGAGTGAACAGCCCTGTCTAGTACTCGGGGCAATTGGGAACCACTCAGAATAAAAGCCTGAATATTTAGCATATGCCTGAGGGTGAACATATAAAGATGCTGTTAATTGAAGAAAATTAGTGCTAAATCCCAATTTTTGTAATATATACTGTAGGTACACCCAAGAGACAGTGTCAAATGCTTTTTCGATTGGAGATGCATGGGTATCCAACATGTCTGAGGTAAATGTTGCACTCTTCTAACATTGTCACAAGCTTGTCACAGGATATAAAGCCCACATAATCTTTATGAATCAGGTTTCCAATGATAGGGTTAAGTCTGGAAGCTAAAATTTTGATATCCAACTTGAGCAATGAGATAGGCCTATAAATGGACCATACTGTAGTGTCTTCATTTGATCTGGGTATCATTGGGATGATACCAGTCAACGTGTCACAACCAAAAGAATGTTGGAGTAGCAAAGAATTAAAAGCACACATTAAGAAAGGGACTAGATCATCAGAAAACGTTTTATATTAGCGGCCGAAAAGTCCATCAGGGCCTGGATGTTTATGGAGTTTAAGGCATTAAATAGCCTTTAAAACCTCCTCGACTGATACAGATCACTCCAAAGACTCACACTGTGCATCTGGCAGTTTAGGCATAACCAAGTCACGGAACAAAGTCAGCATGGTCAACATGGAAATCAGACTTAACATATAATTGAGACTCATATAATTGAGCGAGCCACTTTCAAAATTCAGAGTACACCTTAACAGGATTACTCAAGTATAGAGTGGGGAAAGTAATTATTTGATCCCCTGCAGATTTTTAAGTTTGCCCACTTACAAAGAAATGAAGGATCTATAATTTTTATCATAGGTGTATTTTAAATGAGACAGAATATCAGCCAAAAATCCAGAAAAAAACACATGATACAAATGTTATAAATTGAGTTGCCGTTCTGTGAGTAAGTATTTGATCCTATACCAACCAACAATAATTCTGGCTCCCACAGACTGGCTATGTGCTCATGTGATACACAGATTAGTCCTGTTAATTTAAGAAGGTGCTCCTAACAACAACTCGTTATTTCTATAAAAGACACCTGTCCACAGAATCTCTTTCTTCCATTCAAACCTCACCACCATGGGCAAGATCAAACAGCTGTCAGAGGACATCAGGGACAAGATTGTAGACCTGCACAAGGCTAGAATGGGCTACAAGACCATCAGCAAGAAGCTTGGTGAGAAGAAGACAGCTGTTGGGGCAATTATTCGCAAATGGAAGAAATACAAAATAGCCATCAATTGCCCTTGGTCTGGAGCTCTATGCAAGATTTCACCTTATGGGGTAAGGATGATCATGAGAAAAGTGAGGGATTAGCTCAGAACTACACAGGAGTAGGTGAATGATCTCAAGGCAGTTGGGACCACGGTCAACAAACATACCACTGGTAATGAAATCATGCAGCGCCCTACTGTAGCGCAGTAGACACATGTACAAATCCATCTGAAGTTTGTCAATTAACATCTAAATTATTCAGAAAAGTATTGGGAGAAAGTGCTGTGGTCAGATGAGACCAAAATTGAGGTCCTTAGCATTAACTCGACTCGCTGTGTTTGGAGGAAGAAAAATGCTGACTATGATCATAAGAACACTATTCCCACAGTCAAGCACGGAGGTGGAAACATTATGCTTTGGGGCTGTTTCTCTGCTAAAGATACAGGCCAACTTTGCCGCATTGAGGGGCCAATGGATGGGGCCATGTACTGTAAAATCTTGGATGAGAACCTTCTTCCCTCAGCCAGAACACTGAAGATGGGTCGTGGATGGGTCTTCCAGCATGACAATCACCCAAAACACACTGCCAAGGCGACAAAGGAGTGGCTCAAGAAGAAGCACATTAAGGTCATGGAGTGGCCTAGCCAGTCTCCACACCTTAATCCTATAGAACATTTATGGAAGGAGCTGAAACTTCATTTGCTAAACGACAGCCAAGAAACCTTACGGATTTAGAGAAGGTGGACCAAAATCCCTCCTGATATGTGTGCAAACCTGATAACCATCTACAAGAAACCTCTTACCTCTGTACTCGCCAACAAGGGTTTATCCACCAAGTACTAAACCATGTTTTGCTTGGGGATCAAACACTTATTTTACTCACTGAACTGCAACTCAATTTATAACATTTGTAAAATATGTTTTTTCTGGATTTGTGGTTAATATTCTGGTCTCTATCATTTAAAACCACACTTATTATAAAAATTATAGCCCCTTCATTTCTTTGTAAGTGGGCAAACTTAAAATCTGCAGGGGATCAAATAATTATTTTCCCCACTGTGCATCCTTAGAAAGTTGGAGTCTGAAGGTTGAGGCTTGTGAATCTGGTCAAGTTGGCTGAGGCGAAGAGCCAAGAAGGTATCTGGCTTTGGTATATATAGTGCAGTGAGTCCTATGGATGGTCTTCTCAACCGACTCAGCCAACAATAAGTTCAGATCTGTTTTGTTTTTTTAAGAAGTTTATTTGGCTCTGTTGGGTACAAGTGAAATGGAAGAAAAAGATTATGGTAGTCTGCCTCAAACTGTTGTAACAGCAATTTTTTTATCCCGATTGAACTGTGAGGAGACCCGCATGCATGTTCCCCTAACAAGTTTATGTGCTTCCCATAAAAACTGAGGAAATATCAGGGGTAGTATTATGTAGAAGATAGTCATTTAAGTGAGTTGGATATCAAAGCAAAAAGTCTTATTAGTTAATTGAACTTCATTCATACACCAGGTCCGATCAGTAGATTGTGGTATCAAGGATGATATAGTAGTAATTACTGCACAATTATTGGACCACGGAATAGGTGGATTACGGGACCCCAACAGTATAGGGGAAGTTGCAACTGGGTTGAGAATATGGTCTGTCCTTGAGAAGGACTTATGGGGATGACAATAGAAAGTATAGTTCAGTTTTAGGGTTTTAGGTCACGGAGGATCAAGGTCTCTTTGCAGTGTGCCAGGATAACCTGAAGTAAATGGGAAAAGAAAGGATTGGGATTTTCATGGGGCTCATAGCAGGAGACTAGTGTTGTCTCAATATTTTGCAGTAGGTCAACCAGTACTTGCAGCATTAAGGGTCCATGCACACTAGGGGCATTAAAATGCCAGAACTTCTGGCAGAAAAAAAGAAATGTAAAAATGCTCATAGTGGCTCATATTGCACAAGGGTTTATGAGAGTTTAATGCCATTTGCTTTTATAACTGTTTTTCCCCCCAAAACATTCCCCTCATTTTTCAATGTACACTTGAAAACACCAAATGCTCCAAAACCCTGCATTTATGTGCATAATTTTTTCTGCCTGAAAGCTCCTCTCAAAAAATGCGAGTCTGAAGGGTTTTTTTTATCTGACTCTAAACGCTTCTCTGAAATGATTCGGAGAAGCCCACCACGCTCCTCAAGAGCTAACCGTTTATATTTCCAGAGCATCGTTTTTAGCCAGTTCCTTTTGTAGCTCCAGATGGATGTCAAATGACATCCTCCCAGAAAGCACATTCCGTGAGGACAGATCACTGTACTGGTCTGCTGCTGGTACCATGTGATTGCTGTGACCAATCCCAGGTAATCACAACAATACTTACTGGATGAATCACTTTTATTCAGTAAAATTCTTATAGCAATGAAATTTACTGCTATAAGCAATAATAATATGTAATAATAAAAAAATCCTGATCACTTCCCCAGAGTAGTACAATGTTAGTATGGTAACACTGTATTGCTCTGGTCAGTTTGTTAAAAAATAAAATAATTAAAAACCCAAAAAAAAGTTCTAAAACAAAACAATTTTTTTTTTTATATATATTTTTAAATTTTTTTTTTCTTTGTACTGTCACCGGTCAGTGTCCCTGATCACCACTACCCCAGTTATATGATGACACTGTACTGCCCTGGTGACGGTATGCAGAAATAAAAAAAAATTAAAAAAAAGTGAAACATTTCTTAATTTTCCAAAAATTAGGACAAAAAAAACAACAACTTCAAAAAAACTCACCATGCCCCTTACTAAATACCTTGGACTGTGTAATTTCCAAAAAGGGGTCATTTGGGGGATATTTGTACCATCCTGACATTTTCGGGCCTCAAGAAATGAGATAGGACGTCAGTACATCAAGATTGCTCAATTTTCAGATATATACCATAGTTTGTGGACTCTAACTTTCCTACAGGCTAAATGGTAAACACTGATTTGGTTTTTTTCACCAAAAAAATATAGTAGAATACATGTTGGCCTAAATTTAGGAAGAACAATTATTTATTTGCATAATTTTATTACAGGAACATAAAAACAAGGTTTTGTTTTTAAATGTGACAAACTCCTGCGCTCCTACCTAAAAAACTAATACCTGCCAACAAAGGTAAATCTGCTACATACAGTCATATACCCATAGACAACAAATATAAATGAAACACAAATGATGCAGCGCTACTACCATAAAAATTCTTCATACATAAATGAATAAGTGAAACAGTGCAAAATTGGTGACACAAATAATATAACACACAATATTAAATAGTGCCAAACAATCATGTGTGACAGGTGTCAATACGAGGTCCTAAAAGGACCAAATAACATAAATGGTGCCCCAAGTAATCCAATGGGAACAAATAGTGCTCCAAAACAAACAAGCAAGTCACAACAGGACTCAAGGTGCTAAAAAATCTCCCACCGGAACTAAAAATCAGTTCCCACCATATAACACAAAACACACGTGCAGAGTATTAAAGCGGTTAAAAAGACTCTATGACTTTGCCCATCAAGAGGTTTAATAACCCCTGCAGGCAGTTTAATTTGCCTAGTGATGAATTAGTCACATAGAAGTCTTGTAAAGCAAAGAAGGTCTTGTACATAGGACTCTGTTATGTTGGAAGGTATTGGGGCTGTCCTTGCAGGCCTCCTTCTGAAAATGCTAGATGCCTGGCTGGGTCTTCAAAATGTTTCAGCCACAGTCTGCAATAAGTATGCTGTAAATAAGTGTCAGAACTACTTAGTGTTATACTTGTTCAGCAACTTAAACAGCATTGAAGTCAAAGTATCAGAATGACAGCCAAGGAACAAGTATTTACAATGGAGCGTTTAGTAATAGCAGCCTCCATTACTCTCTCATGACCGTGTCACTTTAAGCCCAGCAAATTAAGGGTAGAAGGCCACACCAGCCATCCAGCTTTCATACTCTAACCTGCCCAGAAGAATGGAATCTGACTATCTGCCATAGGCAAAACTCACATTTTGGCTGAGGCCAATGCATAGAGCAGGGGTGTCCAATCTGCGGACCAGGACAGGTATGAATGTGGCCCAACCTAAAATCCTAAACTTACCTAAAAACGTTGACTTTATGGGGACTTTTTTGTAAAATGCATTTACACTTAGTGAACACCTGCGGGCAAAGAAAAATTTGACAGTGTCTCTTTACTGGATTTTTAGAAGTTATACGTTTTATCTTCCAAAAGAAAAACATCCCACTCTTCACAATCACGCCTTATTCATGTCATCAGTTTTCAGAAGTTTGTGAACAACTATTTTCAATGACGGAGCATACAAAGGGCAAAATTACAACCAAAATATCTGATGAGCACCTTGAGAATTCATTGAGAATTGCGACTACATCCATTGAACTAGATTTTGATGCGATAGCTTGTCAAAAACTGCTTCAAATATCTGGCTAGTTTTATGTTGCCTTCTTTTACTTTTATAATAAAATATAATAAAAAAAAAGAAGTTTTATTTCTCAGATAGGTACATTATCTAGATCAGTGATCGTTAACTTGTGATCTGCCTGACTTTTTCTACTTCTAAGCTATTCTTGTTAGTTTATTTATGTGTTGCCCGAGACAATTCCTCTTCTTCCAACGTGGCCCAGGAAACTCAAAAGGCTAGACACCCCTGGCATAGAGTCAGCCTAATGTTGCAATACAGGTCAGGGAAAAGTCATAGTTGCTACAAGAGAAACATTAATGCATGTGTTGCATGCAATTTAAAGTTTTACTTTACAGTCTATAAATTAATGTTATGAATGCGGTTCTTCAGTGCTCTTTCCTGGATATGATCACATGTACATCTACAAGTATGTATGCATTTAATGAGCTCAGCTCCAGGCAAGAGATTTCAAACACATATTAATTTGGTCTTCAGTTGAAAAGGGACAACTAAAGTGACAGACGCAGAAAAATACAGTAAGTGGGCTGATTAGTCTAGCTACTTCCTCATATCTGGAGGTGGTGGATGTTTACTCTTACCCAAATAAATTTAATGAAAGAGATAATGATCATGTTAAGACCTTGAAATAGATGCCATTAGTCAAAGAAAAGTTAATTATAACTTGAGAATTAAAAGCACTAACCTGATTCCCCTGAGCTAGCAAAGCTTTCAGGCGAGCTATTTCTGCTCGAAGCTCGCGGATTAGCTTGACATTAGCATCCTCATTAATGGTGGGCTTGTTGATAATGTTTTTGGCTCTGTTTGCATAGCGAAGTGTACTTAAGGTTTCTCCATAATTGATATCAGCAGGCGAAATAGCTGTGAAGAAAAGAAGTCAAAGACAAATTATTCAGCACCTTCAGCTCCAATGAACAAGAAGTTGGTTTAGAATTTGAAAGTCAAATCGCTTAGAGCGACTATGAAGAAGGCATATTTCAGCTCTCTGTTGCCCATTCTGGGAGGAAAAATAAAAAAAAAAAAGATACTGGTTAAAGCTGGACTCCAGGCAGATAGGCAGATATAAAAAACACAAATAGTTAAACATTAAATATATTTTTAAATGCAACAAGTCTAATCACCTTGATTTGTCCTGATATTAGCCTACAGCATTCATACTGGAGAGGGAGGCACAAGCAGACAATCAGATTCTGCTGTAAGCACACTTGCTGAAAGGGAACATGCTGACAGAAGAGAGCAGAGTGAGGACTCTACTTTGCTGTCCAATCCACAGGCTTAGGTTGTGTTCTACTCATAGTTGTGCTGCAGCAATAAGAGCCCATGAGTGTTATCTTGCAGGGGTGTCTGGGTCACATGGTCGGCTGGACAGAATTCCTTTTGTACTTAAAGTGGAACTAGACCCTCCTTTACTTTACAGCCAAGGACGCTGCCATCTTAGCCTCTATCTGTTCTGCAGTTTCCATGGTGCTGCACATTTGACCAGTTATGACACCAGCCATTTGATGGCTTGACAGTTTGGTTGAAAGCCCAAGCCACTGTGACACTTATCATTCATAGCCTGCCTTGAATGTAATTGCTTTGTCAAAGTTAAATTGATTGGGAAAGGAAGTCACACAGCACAGGAGGAGGTGTATGGCAGCCTCAGCCCAAGCCCCAACCTGGCCACGCTCCCCACACAGGGTGGGGGGCTGGGGTACTGTGATCAGGTTAGAGCCCGGGCTGAGGCTGTCATATACCTTCTCACAGGGTTTTGCTTTTATGTGCAACTTTTAGGACTTCCTTTCCCAACTGTATGTTTTGAGCTGTAAAGAGCTCTGTCCTTGGCACTCCTAGCAATTTGTCATGCAAGAGGACCTGGTGGATCCTTGAGCGGCACCTGTCATTTTTGTTGCGAGTTAAAATGGTTTAGTTCTGCTTTTCAGGCCAGTTTATGCTAGGAATCGCACAGGAACATGCTGAGTGTTCCTGTGCGATTCACATGCACTTCAGTTTGAGCACATTCATTTTTAATAGGCTCAAATTGCACTGGATCACACCAGAAGTAGTACATGCAATACCTTTGGAGACTCACTGCAAAAGAACTTAAGTATCATGCGATCTGGTACAGGCAAACACTTTGTGTTTGCGATCTGTGTTTGGGGTGTTAACTTAAAATTGTCACATGCAACTGTGGAGTGTTTTGAACGCGGTGCAGGAAATTTGCAGGGAACGTGGGTTTCCTGCACCACGTTCTGATGTGAACAGGACTTAAGACAGCTCTCATACAAGTTTTTAGGGGTATTTAGCTGCTTACATAGAATTTGGCTTTAGGAAAGAACAGCAGCTTATCATGCAACTGGAAACCCTTAGGGTGGTATGAGATTGGGGTAAATCTTTTACCATGAATGGCAAGTGAGGAAGGATATGTGTAACCTTGTTCATATTGCAGAAACATTTCTCCTGACTCATGAAGCGATGCAATCACTCTCTTTTCTCTATAAAGGCTACGAGCATTGCTCAACCCAACTGGAAATTTCCAAAGGGTTCAAAGCGTTCTGTTGATGTGCATGTGTCACTGTTACATTGTCTTTAAAGGTAAAAATTAAAGGATTATATTCCTCACTCTATCTTTACTGCTAAGTGTGGGTTAGGAGTTGCAACGCCTAAAAACAACAATGGCAACTTTCAATTGTTGTCTTGGATAGTTTAAATAATTGATCTGAGTGGAAGATAAATAACCCAAATGCCCTTGTTTTCAATCAAACTTTTTTATTTTTTTATTTTATTTTTTACAGATTATATTCTTTTATTACATACTTTTTGCTATGAAGAGAGAAAAGAGGGAGGTGGGGGGATAGTGAGAGGGAGAGATCATGGTGAACTGATTAGGAACCTCATTGATTGGTTCCTGATCACTAGTTTGAGACCTGTACCATCAGAAAAAATAATAAATGTGCAACTTGAAGCCTGGACTACGAGGTGGTAAACAAAGGGTCTTTGTCAGCAGACTTTAAAAAAAGATAGAGATGCGAAAGGTGCCTAAGCTTTAACTGCTGGCTGGAAAAATTAAAAGCAACATATTAATATAATTCACTGAATACAAATATTTTTAAAAAATGTGTTTTTTTTTTCACATCCTGATCAAAATAAATACGTTATGCACAAATCTACTGCACATCCCCTTAAATTTCAGTCTTCATTTGCTAATTAACAAAAGTGGATGTTGGCTAATATGTCTGCATTGGTGCATCTGTAGTAAATATTCCCTCCATGTTGCACTGTTGCTTGTTATAAATTAACAGAGCAGCTCACCCCTTCCTCTGTTCAGATCCCACTGGTCTGCAGATGCCTGTCATTCACCCCGATGCTTTTCTGAAGGGCTGGGAATTGCACTTTCAGAATGTTGTGGATAGCGGTTTGTGGCTTCCACATATGTTCCAAATGCATGCAACAAACCGTATCACTTAACTAATTTGCAAAAACATTTTTTTTTTTTTACCCTGTAGTCATTTACTGTCCATTTTTCTGGCTATAATCTGATTTGCAAAAGGTAAGGAGGTACATTTAAATTGAAAACGTATACTGTATGCACAATTATTAGGCAAGTTGTATTTTTCAGGATTAATTTCATTATTGAACAACTACAGTGCTCTCAGTCAATCAAAAAAATGTTAATAAACCTCAAACCTGAAAACTTAAAGGAAAAGTGAGGTTTTGGCTTTCATAGGAGACTAGCTATGTGTGCACAATTATTGGGCAGAACTATTATGCAACTAAATGAAAATTTTCCCAACTCACTTGTTTATTTTCATCTGTTAAAGTGAGAAAAATAAACAAACAACTCAATATTCAGAATGTACAAATAAATGTTTCTGATACGTAAAAAAAGAAAACAAAAATATTCGTGACTAATATAGCCACCCTTCTTTTCAATAACAGTCATAAGGCTTCCAATCATGGAGTCTGCTGGTTTCTTGATCGGTTGACAATCAACTCTTTGTGCAGCAGCAACCACAGCCTCCCAGACACTGTTCAGAGAGCTGTACTGTTTTCCTTCACAATAAATCTCCTGTTTAAGAAGGGCCTACAAGTTCTAATAAGGGCTTAGGTCAGGTGAGGAAGGAGGCCATGTCATTATTACTTTAAGGCCTTTACTGGCTAGCCACACAGTGGAATACGTTGGTGCATGCAATGGAGCATTGTCCTGTATAAATATCATTGTCTTCTTGAAAGAATGCAGACTTTTTTCTGTACCAATGCTTGAAGAAAGTGTCTTCTAAAAACTGGCAGTAGCTTTGGAAGTTGACTTTGAGTCCATCTTCAATCTGAAAAGGTTCAGCTAGCTCATCTTTAATATTACCAGCCTGTAACAGTACCCAACCTCTACCTTGCCGGCGTCTCAGTCGAAGTAGAGCTCTGTGCCCAGTTCTGATCCAGCCACAGGCCCATCCATCTGGTCCATCAAGAGTTACGCTTATCTCAGCAGTCCATAAAACTTTTGAAAAATTTGTCTTCAGATATTTCTTGGCCCAGTCTTGATGTTTCAACTTATGTGTCTTGTTCAGTGGTGGCCGGGTTTCAGCCTTCCTTACTTTAGCCATGTCTCTGAGGACTGAACACCTTATATTCCAGAACTACAACCTACCTGGAGTGCCCAGAAGTACGACAGCACTGGAGGATAATGGGCTCCTGGTAGCTTCACATTTCATTCTTCTCAAATCTTTGGCAGGTAATGTGCCTTTTTTTCTCAACATATTTTTTTGTGACCCTGTTGACTGTTTGCAACAAAACGTTTGAGGGTTCTGTGATCAAGCCCCAATATCTTAGCAATTTCAAGAGTGCTGCATCCATCTGAAAGACTTTTTACACTTATTGATTTTTCAGAGTCAGTTAAATCTCTTTTATGGCCCATTTTGCTTGAGGAAAAGAAGCTGCCTAATAATTATGCACACCTTGATATAGGGTGTTAATCTCCTTAGACCGCACGCTCCCTCATTACACAAACACACATCACCTGATATGCTTAAATCCAATAAGCATTCAGGTTTATACAGCTTGGAGATGGACAATATGCATAAAAATTATTTGGTCAAAATACTCACTTGTCTAATTGTGCATACAGTATACCCTGGAAGAAGTGCATAAAAGGAGGCAGGCAGGAAAAGGCAAAGGATTATTCGCCAGCATTACTTGTGGTCTCCCTGCAGCTGATCTTTTCCTCAGTATTGACTTATTATGTTCTGCACTGTGTCTATGTGTGGTGGTGTCCATCTTGGTGTAGGCAGAGCTTTGCTTGCTCACATCAGAGCCTCCAGCAAGGAGAACAGTGAGCAGCACAATCGTAACATTATCAAATCTCACTCCAAATCTCCTGAGACCAGAAGTGAATGGCAGCAGTGCCAAAGACCTCACACTGCTGATATACAGCCATACGGAGTGCCTAGGCACACACATACCAGAAAGCGCACTGCTATTCGTCTTGAGGAATTTCAGACAAGAAATATGACTTTCAGGGAATTTCTTTGGTACAAGTAACACTTCTAGATGTTGTCCAAAACTGCAAAAATTTATTGCTACAGAAAAAAGGTGGCCAATTGCAATCAGGACGTTGACTCATTGGGGGTTGATTTACTAATACTGGAGAGTGCTAAATCTGGCGGGCACGTTAGCCACTCAGCTTCTAACTTCAGCTTATTCAATTAAACTTTGATAAAAAAAAAAAACAGGAAGCCGATTGGTTTCTATCCAGAGCTGCTTCAGATTTTGCACTCTGCTCTCCACCCGCAGGAGAGGTCTCACTGTGGGGGCATACACGCATCTGAGGAATCTCTCCTGCGGGTGAAGAGCAGAGCTGAAGATATCCCATATTGCCTGATTCAGTTTTGGTCACAGTGAGTCAGCGTCCTGAGTGCAATTGGCCTCCATTTTTCTGTAGCATATTGAAGCCTGACAAGCTGTTTTGTACATTCTCCACCGGCTCATTACACGTCATGTTGTCAGATATCAGTGATAGAAGCATTTGAGCGGTACTTATATTTTGGTCTACATTTAAATCTTCATTGCTTGAATTCAGTTCTGCTTTGACACAATTTTAATAGGTAATAAATAACACTCAACTTTGCGTGCCTATTTTACAGATTTAAAATTGAACTCCAGTTAAATACAAAAATACATTTTAATCCAGTTATGTATTCATTTAAATCATTAAACATATTTTCAAAGTAGAAATATAGGCAAAACTTTTTTTTTTTTTTTTTGGATAGAGCAAGGGAGGGTTTTAACCCCACTAAGAAAAAATTCCATCTGTGTCCCATTTGGGAGATTTACCTTCACTTCCTGTCTGATAGCCAAAACAGGAAGTGGCCCCCCCAGGTCACCAGAACTAGTATCCCTGTTGGAAGATTTCCCCTTTTCAGGGGACAACCCAAAATTTGGGATTTTCTTTTACTTTCACCTTCAAGGATAACGGTAAACAGGACAAACAGGAGAGGGTGAATCTCCTTAATGGGTACATAGACAGCAATAAAAACCTAATAGGTTAAAACACCTATCTCCACACTGTCCAAAATCCAAATAAAAAAAATATATATGTTCCCCTTATACTTTAAATACTGCTAATAAAAAGTACCTAGAAACTTACTATTACCCCCCCCCCCCATATCTAGCAGAACAAAGATTAAAACTGGCTATACAAGCATAGATTTCTTTGGTTCCGTCTGCGAGAATGAATCTCCCACTGCAGGCTATTGTATACTGACAGCTGCAGCCACCAGCTGTCAGAATGCCCGCACAGTGCCTGCCTCTGATTGGACATAGCAATATTCACCACCCAGTTCCTTCAGGAAAGGTTCAATCAACTTTTGTTGAGCTGCATGGTGCCAACAGGGGTACCTACAGCGTGAATTTTGAAATCTGATCTGGCGTTTGACACTTGCGCTGTCACGTGGCAGCCTTATCAGAAAAATGGTGTCACTCTGTCTGGAGTAGAGCAATTATATACGGAAGCATGGATATAATCACAGAAATAAGAATTACCAAAAAGAAAAGGAAAATATTCTACATGGATACAATGGGGTTGATTTATTAAAACTGGAGTGTTCAAAATCTGGTGCAGCTCTGCATAGAAACCAGTCAGCTTTCAGGTTTTCAGATTTTGCACTCTCCAATTTTGGTGAAACAGCACCAATAACTACTATAGCCCCACTATAGATCTATGGGGGGGGGGGGGGAGGGTTGGATCAAAGCTATCCTTTAATTAGCCATTTTCATCTGAATGTTTTCTGCATCTTTAAGTAGAAAAATACAGAGTGGCACAGTACATCTGAGCATATAAAGCAGTGATTAAAAAATACAGGAGTACTAAAAGCTTACTGGCAATCATTATAGTTTTAGCGTTTCCTCCCAGGCTATCTTTTAACAGCCAAGTCAGAACAGAATCCCGGTAAGGCACGAACACTTGCTTTTTCTTCGCAAGATGGTTGGTTGCATCCTGAGATAAATCAGCTGAGAATGAAGAAGAAAAGGCGAAAATCATTTTAAGGAATAGGCTTCACTTTTCCCTCCAGGATATTCTCTGCATTTTTACAGTCATAAAGTCGACAACATAATTTAAACTTTTAAATGGACCACAGCAAGGTATATTATATGTCAAAGCTGCAAAACACTAACAGTGAAATGGAAACTGTGGGAGGCAATGTCAGCATGAAAGGGTACCTGTTGTGGCTCACAATGTTGACTATCCTGTTTTACACCCTTTTGCCCCCCCCCCCCCCTCCACTGCCCTAAAGACATATGTTGACTAAACAGGGACCTGGCCTGGATAACCTACTGTTTTAGGCTCCCTCAGGTAGTATATCACCTGACTAATTCATAAAAAGAGTGGTCATAACTGAAGGGAGACCAAAAACAGAAAATGTCAAACCACTGCTAAATATGCTAGCATGAAGGATCCAATATAAACACCAAATTATTTTTATCAAGATATAATTAACTCATATCAATGAAATCAAGAACATATTTTATGGGCTCATTCACACGGGCAAAAAAAACAAAAAAAAAAAAAAAAAAAAAAACGGCAGATAAATGTTTTGTGCACATCTAAGCACAGCATTTTAGTAATCAATGACCTAATACACACAATTCTGTCTACATACAAAAGTGTGCACTGTGTTTAGCCATTCACAAAAAAGTAGGACACAGCTGCAGATTTTTCACGCATAGTTCTGCAGATTTTACTCATGTATGCACAAAAACGGAAGTGCTTTAGCTATGTATTTTACACAGGATCTTTCTTTCATGCAAAAAATGTGCGTCTAAACGCATTTTTTTTTTTTACTGTGTGAATGAGCGCTAGCCCTGCAAGCAAGAATTTTTCTTTAATGCAGAAATATATATCTAAAACGCACCATTTTTTTCTGCCATTGTGAATAACCCCTATATGTTATAACAGGGTCCCACACATGGCATGGTGGGTTATGTTTTAAAAGGATACCACTGGTATGCTTTCATCTATATTTGTGTATGTAATAAAAGGGACATTTTTTACTTTATGGCTGTGAGTTAAAGGACAAGTTCACCTTTATATAAAAAAATAAATAAATGCAAACTAATGGCCACTACTCCATACTCATGCTACCAGACACCTCTGTGTCCTTTGGTACTGTTGACCATCCCCTCAAAAAACTCAACTCTCTGGGCCTTCAAGACTCTGCTCTCTCCTGGTTCTCCTCCTACCTATCACAGCGCTCTTTCAGTGTTATCTACAACTCTGTCTCCTCCTCTCCACTTCCTCTTTCTGTAGGGGTCCCTGAAGGTTTTGTCCTTGGCACTCTCCTCTTCTCCATCTACACCTCCTCCCTTGGTCACTTGATAAATCTCTGATGGCTTCCAGTACCATATCTATGTTGATGACACCCCAATATATCTCTCTACTCCCAACCTCTTTCCTTCAGTCTCCTCTCGCATTAACTTATTAACTGACATATCAGCATGGATGTTGCACCACTTCCTCAAACTCATTCTTTGTAAAACTGAGCTTGTGTTATTGCCTCCAGCCTGTGCTCTCTCCCCTGACTTCTCCAGGATAAACAATACAACTATCATGCCTCCCCTCATGCCAGGGTGCTAGGTGTAATCCTGGACTCTGACCTGTCCTTTCAACCCCAAATTTAATCGCTGTCCAAATCTTGTAGACTTCACCTCTGTAAAATCTCCAAAATACACCCCTTTTTAACAGTTGAAACCACTAAGCAACTTATTCACTTCCTTGTTATCTCTCAACTTGACTACTGTAACTCCCTCCTCATAGGCCTACCTCTTCGCAGGCTATTCCCTCTTCAGTCTATCATGAATGTTGCTGCCAGACTCATCCACCTTACCAACCATTCAGTGTCTGCCACCCCTCTTTACTCATCCCTCCACTGGCTTCTCAATGCCCAAAGGTTAATATTCAAAACATTGACAGGACTTCTCCAGAGCCTATCCCATCCTCTGGAACTCCCTTCTCCAATCTGTCTGGGCCATCTCCTACTCTGTGCACATTTAGGTGATCCCTGAAAACGTATCTCTTCAGGGAAGCCTATCCAGCTTTCAGGCAATAAATAAATCTTTTAAATTTCTCCCACGAGTTCATCCCCCACAATTATTACCTTTTGTTGCACCAGCCACTCCCAATTAGATTGTAAGCTTCCAGGAACAGGGTCCACCTAACTATCCTGTTTTGAATTTGTATTTTTGCTGTATGGTCTCCCTTTATGTTGTAAAGTGCTTCGTAAACTGTATATAAACCCTGTATAATAATAATAATCTTTTTGCAGATAAACAAGGTGAACTTCTTTAATTATCTTTTGATAAAAGTAATTTTGTGTTTACATTGGATCCTCCATGGTAGTTCTTTTAGCGGTGGTTTGGTCTGTATAATTTTGAGTCACCGGGGATTCTGGAATATTAAATTAAAACATTTTAAAAAAGAAAGGTTTGAAGGCCCTTCCAGTTATTCTTGATTGTGTGAAGTGAAGAACAGTGTTTTCATAGAAACCCGGAGCACAAACACCATGTAACCAAAGCCTTGGTAGTGGTCAGGTGACTTACCGCTGGAGGAAGCTCAGTATCTTCAGAGCAGGTATTAAATAACTATATTTAGTGGGGAGGCTTACGGGGAGGGAGATGTAAATGGGTTAAATTGGGTACACACGTTTTTTTTTTCTTCATTCAGTCAGTGGGGTTGGGGGCAGCAGGTGTGTGGTGTATGCTGACCATATTTCATTTTACACCCTAAATATGGATGTAACATGAAATATGATCACAATTGTGACTGTGACTTTAAGAATATAAAACATAGCAGCATACCTAAGGCAGAAATTACATTTCCCAGAGTTACAAGAGATTTATTAATGTTTCCTCCTTCTTTAAGTCGCACGCCAGTTGCGCCGGTAGCATCAGCTCTCTCACTTCCAGCCAGATCCACTAAATGAATCTTGCTTACTGTCTCACAAGGCATTTCAGCATCAAATTTAGCCTGGTGGAAAGCAACAAATTAGACAAATTAAAATAACTGGTTGGCATAGAACTACCAGTGCGGAAAGTGACACAAGTGGTAAATTACAAGACAATAACTTACGTTTGAGGGGAATTTCACTTGATTAAATTACCATATCCTGCAGGCTTCGCTAACTGTCATATGTACAAACTATAACTTAAGCTGCGCCTATAATTAGAGAAGAAATTGTGTACTGCAAATGGAAAGGATAGGAATCATGAGTGCTGCCCATCCCTTCTATCTTTTAAATTGAATTCCAGCTAAATCCTAACTAGGCTTAAAAATGCTACCTCCCCTCTCCTAACACCTATGGTGACTTACCTGTGTAATAAAATATGTATGTTACTTACCTATTTTCAGCCAGCTCCAGTCCAGTCACATGAGTCAGCTCCCATGTCAGCAAACGACTGCTGAAGGGGAGAGGAGGGAGCATTGAAATCGCTGCACCATGGGAGCCTATGGGTGATGTCGCTGCTCTCAGGCATTCCCAGCAATTGTTGAGCGCCGTCTCCTCTCCTCTGCAGCTACTGCTGGCTGACACAGGAGAGATCACATGACTGGACCGAAGCAGGAACATGGCTGTACAGCCATGCATCCGAGGATGGTTTAGAGATACACGCGGATTAGGAATAATTTACAGTTGTTTATGGGCCAATCAGTCCCAATTTCAGAATGGAAAGCCACCAGCTGAACCTGGAAGCGCTGGCAGCTTCCCAATGACATCACCAAAGAAGATAGTGGTGTGGGACCAAACAGGGGGCAGAAAAGAAGTGGCTCTCAGCAGGACAACACTGGATTCACTACGCGGGTAAGTACCTCAAAAGTTCCAGATCGGCAACCAGGTAAGCAAGGGTGGAAAAAAAAAAATGGGGTGGGGTGGAGATCTACTTTAAACTTAGTAAACATTGTCCCTTGTGTTTTACTAAAGTGGACACTTGTAACAATTAGAGGCAGATGTTCTATATTGCTTTTACAGTTGTCACTGGAACAGGTGTTCCAAGTGGAAGACCTAGGTCCCTGTTGCCCAACCTGTATCCCTTTGACACTTTTTGTGCAGCCCTTGAGGACCCTACATACATTAATCTGTGTTTCCTATTGCCCTGTAAATAGCAGTGATCTCTAGCAGTCTCATATAATGTGTCTCCAGTCTTTAAACACTTTCTGAGGCATGTCCCCAGTTTCCAACAACTATTATAGTGTGCTCACAATCTCCAACAAAACTTATAGCACATGTTGGTATTCTCTAGCATGGCTGCAAACCATTGGGAAGCCACTGGCTGAACTTAGAAGAGCCGGCAGCTTTCCGATGATGTCACCGAAGATGGCAGTGCAGGACCGACAGGGGGACAGAAAAGGAGCAGATCTCAGCATGACAATGCTGGTACCAGTGGGTGAGTGAGATATGCAGGACCCGCAAGCAGGTAAGCAGGGGTAAACAAAAAAAAAAAAAAAAAAAAAAAAAAAAAAGGGGGGGGGGGGGGTGGGGAAATCCACTTAAAGTTTGGTAAACATTGTCCCTGGTGATTTATTGACCTGGACACCTATAACAATCAGAGGCATATGTTATCTATTTCTCTTATACAGTTGTCACTGGAATAGGTCCTTGTTCCAACCCATGGCCTTTTGATACTTTTAGTGCAGCCCCCGAGCACCCTACATATGTTAATCTGTGTTTCCTATTACTCTGTAAATAGCAGTGATCTCTAGCAATCTCATATAATGTGTCTCAGGTCTTTAAACACTTTCAGAGGCACGTTCCGAGTTTCCAAAAATAGCGTGTTCCCAGTCTCCAACAAATCCTATAGCATGCTGGTATTCTCTAACCATCCCTTGTCACATGGCTGCAGTCTCATGGCGTTCTGTAATGTTACGTTCTTTAATATTATGTGTGGCCCTTTGGGGGCTGCACTTGAAGCCCCCTATATCAAGAAAGGTGACCACCATTCACCTAGATTTTGTACCTCTTGTTCTGGAGACAAAAATAATAGTTTCCAGAAACACAGAAACCAATAAAAGCATGACAGGGGGCCAAACTCTTGCTTAAAAGGGTTGTTATGATGAACTGCATTGGGTAAATTTTCAGGTAGCTATAAATAAAACAATTCATGTATTTATTATTAGAACATAATCAAATATATTGCTAAATGCAACTAACATGCCGCAGCACTCAGACTGGGAAGGGAAGGGGCAGTGCTGTGGGCCAATCAGATGTCTCCATGTGCATATATTGACAAGAAACGCTTTTATTTTAAGGGTTAGGAACATTCAGATAACTTCAGAAAACTATTAGAGAACACTTTTCAGATTATGTTCCCCCACAGCATGTTCAATAAGAATGGTTGTAATCCTGATTCTGGTGTCTGAACACGACTTAGCACCACGATACAAAAATTCTACTTATTAGCAGAAACAGAGGCAGTCAGGCGCAACGCCTACCTGAGTGAAGTTGATGGTAAAGATGGCGTGCGATCGACTGCTCACATCATTCATTCCGGTGGCAGCTGTGGTCCTGTTAATGTTCCCAGCATCCATTAACTCCTCCACGTCACTGTAATTCTGAACTAAGTGCTTTGACAAGTCTGCAAATATGACAGGAAATGGAAAATGCCATAGTCAACATCTACACTATTCTGTAATGTTTATGCTTTAATCAGAGCCAAACAATAGTGTGACTGGCATATTCTATATGTGTTCTAAAGTAGCGTCTCCCAAATTGTCAAGGACAAAAGAAGATTGGGAACAAGCAAAACACAGTACACAAGCTGCCCCAACCGGCTCACTTACACCAACTGTGTTGCTATGCTCTATGTTTAATTTACCAATATAGGCAAAATGCATGGGCATGAAAAAAACAAAACAAAAAACAAAAAAACAAAACAAACAATATTGGTTAAATGGACCCATTTCCAAACAAGTACCTGGGTTAATTTACTAAAACTGGAGAGCGCGAAATCTGGTGCAGTTGTACAAGTTAGCCAGATTCTAACTTCAGCTTGTTCAATTAAGATTTAACAAAAAAAAAAAATCAGAAAGCTGATTGGTTTCTATGCAGAGCTGCACCAGATTTTGCACTTTCCGGTTTCAGAAAATCAACCCCATTGTGTTGCACTATAAATTCATTGGGAAAAAAATTACTTGCATTCTAATTCGTTAGGTCAATGCATATAAAATCTTTCATAAACAGCTGTCTAAACTACACCTAACTGCATTACGCATTATTGCTTGCACTCTGGTGTGAATGAGCCACGTGCATTAGAAGCTGTTTGTACAATCTTCTTTAGGCCAATTGCACACATTATAATCCTCCCTTAGATCTAATAACAATTGTGTAGTGCAAAGGCCTAGCTTACTGTCCTTCACACTCTAGGAGGGCTGGATTGTGGCCAGTGGCAGCAGAACATTTTCTGGTATCAGTGGAAGTAAACAGTGGCTCAAGCTTGGTGGTCAATGGAAGTGAAACAATTACATAGCACATACTGGGGAATAGTGCCCCATCATTTGTATTAGTAGGAGGAATAGTGCCCCAATCTTGGTATTAGCTGGAGGAATAGTGCCCCATCATTGGTATAAGTAGAAGGAACAGTGCCCCATAATTGGTATTAGTATGAGGAATAGTGCTACATTAGTGGTATTAGTAGGGGGAATATAACTCCATCTGTGGTATTAGTAGGAGGAATATAACTCCATCTGTGGCATTAGTAGGAGGAATAATGCGCTATTGATAGTGCGCCATTTTTCATATTAGTAGGAGTAATAGTGCCCCGTCATTGGTATCAATGTGACACTTATGATGCCCCATCATAAGTGTCAGTGGCAGAAATTATGCCACACTGTTGGTGTTCAGTAGTTGAAACAGTGCCTTGCAGCAGTGGGAGGAAAAGTGCTCCAAGAGCCACATAAAAACCAGCACAAAGTCACATCTGGCCCACAAGCCACAGTTTGGAGTCCACTGGCATAGTGCAAGGGCCTTCCTGACTGGATACAAATTAATAGTTTAGGTAAGTACATAGTTTTGTTAAGTTTAAAGTTGATTTTACAACAGTCAGATTGTAATGTGTATACTGTATGTATATTTGACAACATAATGTGAGGGCTCAGCCAAACCATCTATTCAATTTATGTATCCGAAGATACAACGCATAGAGCCCTTCAGGACTTTCCCCATATGAACTTTAGCTATATATGCGAAGACTTTGTCTCAGAATGTTGATATCCACGGGCATTTCCAAAGATAGTGGAGTAGAGCGGTTCGAGGTATAGAGCACCATGAGCAGCTTGAATGTGATGGTTCTGCCTTATTGATACTAAACGAATAGTAGGCACGATGTACAAATTTAAATTGGGTTTCTTGCCAGGTTTCACAGATTACAAGCTGGCAAATGTTTTTTTTGCTAATAAGCAACAATTCAGAAGCATTGTCACAGCTGAGGACTTAGATCAAAGGTTTAAAAAGGAGCAAGGTGATATTTCGTTTTTTGATGAGTGATGAGATGGGAGTAGAGGTTGGATATGGAGTATTTATCACGGTGTAGTACTACCTTGATAAAAGATTGCTGCAGAGGTTCTTGTTGAGGGCCAAAGCAGGTTTTAAGGTAGCTGAGTAAATGATGGTAGTGGAAAATTTGGAATCCAGGGAGGGAGTACTTGGTAGACAAATCCGCAAATGATTTGAAAGTGCCTGGGCCACAATCATAGATTGCTTCAAATGTGGTAAGGCTGTTGAGTGTCCATTAGTGAAATGCTTTATGCTCCTTTGATGGGAGGGGCTCGAATGGGTAAGAAACGAGTGAAAGCTGAGGGCAAAAACGTCTCCGCACTTCCCTCCAGGTTATAAAAGTGTCTCTGATCAAAATATTGGATCTCTAAGTACTAAGAAGAGATTTCAGCCTAGAATGAAGAAAATCCAGGAGGTTGAACAGGGACAACAGGGCACCCTCTAGCGTAACTGTCCCAATAACCACTCTAGACCCTGTCTTAGTAAGCATGATAAATTGTAGAACCTAATGTTGGCAGACCCGCTCCACATTCGATCTTAGGGAGAGCACAGTTTTTGAAGGGCAATGCAGGGCTTCTTTTTACGCCACAGGAAAGCCAAAAGAGAGGAGCGGATTTACTGTACATCCAAGTATTTTAAGAGGATGGGAATAGTTTGCATCAGGTAGAGTAGTCTAGCGAATGATACCATTCTAAAAAAGGTGGCATCGCCAGAACAGCAAAACTGGAAAGGCTGCCCATGCTTCCAACTCCTGTACAATCTTGATGGGTAGCTGAGGTGGTATAAAGAAGATGGCTCCTTTTCAATCCCTATGCTCAAGTAGGTGATAGATTGTTTCTCTACACAAAATGGCGAGGTCGACAGCCAATGTGCAAAGGCATGTGGGTTCGAAGCAAAGACTTTGCTTTTGTCAAGGTTAATCCGTAACCCCAAGCAGATGAGGAAGGTCTCAAATGGGACACTATTTCTGATGACCTGGGGGACCCCAAGGGATTCCCTTAATATACAGGGATTTTCTTTCACTTCCCATTTTGGCTATGGGACAGGAAGTGAAGAGGCATCTCTGCAACACAGATGGCAAAAAAACAAACAAAAAACAAACTGACAGCAGTTTTAACTCTCCCTTACTTAATCCAAAACGAAAAAAAAAAATCTTGGCTTTATTAAATGACTAAGATGTTTTGGGATCAGCATACAGAAATGCGTGCAACACAGATTTGTATTAAAGTTTCTATAATATCTATTTGAATAATATGATGTATAATTACTAACCTTCAACATAAGGGCCTTCTTTGGGATGCTCTCGAACTCGCAAATTAAAGGTTTTTGATGACTTTCTTCGAAGCAGATCTCTCACGCGCTCATTGTAAATTTCTAGGTAGCTAAATGAAAAGCAGAAAATACAGAATGAAAGCCATAAGGAGCTGTGCCAGGGATAAAAAACAAACATCAGCTAATGTACTGTACAACGAATAATAGGCAGCCATTCGTACTGGTGAGTAGCTTTAACACACATTAAGTTACACGGTAACTGCGTGTTCATGCAGCCCATTTATTTAAAACAGAAGGCATAGAAAAACGAGCCTGCAGCATGTTTTGTAAAAACAGTGCACTACAATGCATGATATTGAGATGTGGTGCAACATACATTGGGGGGTCATTAAAAATGAATGGCACCTGCTTATAGTGCACATACTTATACAAAGATCTGAAAACTTGCAAAAAGGTGAACTGCCTCTGTTCCAGGAGACCATGCTACCTGGATTTCTATGATTAACTATATGCTTTTCATTGAGAAGCTGAAATAGGTTGACCAGCTAAATTTGACAAATTGAGTATAGTAGAGTATATTTTGTTGATTTGTATAATTTGCAGTGTTAATATTTGCATCACAGCAGATGATGGTAAAGGCAGGTCCTTGAATTTATGTGAAGTTATAATCTGGTTTCTCAATTTTGTTTTTGGGTTGAGGGAAAGAGAGGGGAACGAGACAAAAAAAAAAACACACTTCACAAAAAAAATTTACCCAGTTTAAAAAAAAAAAAAAAATGAACGCGCCCTAAGCAATCTATAGCCACTATTCCATGTAACTGACCACATTTTTTCTTCTTGAGTAATGCTGGTCGTACACATCAATTATTAGGCAAATTCAACCACTTTCAACAGGCAAACAGGCAGAAAGACACAGCCCACCAAATATCCCTGCTATGTAAATTTCAATATACAAACTGCTTGTGATATGTTTCTTTGGTTTGTTGAATCATTTTTGGAGAGTACAGAGACTTATGAATGAAATTGTGTAGTGACCAGCAAAAAAATACCCAGAGACTTATCAGCCACGTTCAACCTTAGCGGTGTATATATTTATAGAAATAAATCTCTTTCAGTGATTGAGCCATTCCTACATGTCAAATGGTACTCTGATACCTATGACTGCCATGAGCAACAGTCCCTGATATCAGAAAGGTCAGGGAAAAAAAATGAAAATTTAAAGAAGTATGGCCAAAGATTTTTTTGGCCATGCTTCTCTGATGGGTCACAGGAATACCCCTTAATTTCATTCTGTGACTGTCAGCAGACAGCTGGTTATTGCAGCACAGTGGCTAAGTGATTAGCACTTCCGCCTGGCAGTACTAGGGTCGTTGGTTCGAATCCCAGCCACGGCACTACCTGCCTGGAGTTTGCATATTCTCCCTGTGCCTGCATGGGTTTCCTCCGGGTACTCTGGTTTCCTCCCACACTCCAAAGACATGCTAGGAGGTTAATTGGCTCCTGTCTAAATTGTCCCTAGTATGTGTATCTATGAATGTGGGTTAGGGACCTTAGATTGTACGCCTCTTGAGGGTTAGGGACTGATGTGAATGTACAATATATATGTAAAGCACTGCGTAAATTGACAGCGCTATACAAGTACCTGAAATAATAAATAAATTGCCTGCTGCAGGCCGACAAAGAAGAGCTGCTCCAGGCTCTGATAGGATCCTGACAATGTTGTCAGGATCCACCTGGATGTCTCACTGACAGATGAATCACCTTTCAGCACTAGGCTGAGAGCCAGGGCTAGCTGTGCCCACCTCCTCCCAAGCCTGGTGCTCCAGTCAGCACTGGAGGAGCAGAGCGGTGAGCAGTGACTCACAAGTCACTGTTCTCTGCTCCAAGCAGAATGAGAACTGAGCAACCAGTGGTCATGTGATCATTTAGTTTTTGGTCTTAGGGCTGGCGTGGGACAGCTGCAGCATACAGGGGAGTATGGATTTTTTTTTTTAAACCCATAAGTCTTCTTTTAACACAAATGCAGACAAAATGTTATATAGTGAGATAAAACACTAAGCCGATTCATGGTGTAATAGTATGTACAAGACAGCTGTATATTCCACTGGGTCACTGGCTGGTAAGGTCTCCTGCACTCTGACTGTTTAGTCCCAGTGTATGAGGTTCTGGTATTTAGATGTGCTCAGAGGAAACAAATGCGCTGTCCAGCCCCAGTGCTGACAGCAAAAGCTGCAGTGGCTGGATGGTGCACAGAGCTCTACTACTATTTAAGGCAGTATACATTGAAGGACAGATGCACTCCTACATGAACACAAATGGATTTAATAACACTGGAGAGCATGGTAGCCAATCAGCTTCTAACTTCAGCTTGTTCAATTAAGCTTTGATTAAAAAAAAAAAAAAAAAAAAAAAAACTGGAAGCGGATTGGTTTCTATGCAGAGCTGCACCAGGTTTTCCACTCTCCATTTTTAATAGATCAATCCTATACTGCCCTAAATATCGGTAGCAAAAGATATACCAACAAGCTCCATCCAGCCACAGCAGCTGTCAGCCTCTCATAGAAGCTCCTAGGTGCACCTATGGCTTTCACCGTCTTAATGCAAGAGCCTCGTGCACCAGGGCTAAACACCTAGGGGTTGATTTACTAAAACTGGAAAGTGCAAAATCTAGTGCAGCGATGTATGGAGGCTTGGATAGATTAGAGTTAGAACTGCACTATCCACAGGGGGCTTTCAAAAGCACTTGATGAGGCATTATGTTTGCAAATATCCTGCAACTAAAACCTGTTTTAATGCAAATTTTTAATGTAATTTGTCTTATGTATTTTTTTTTACACTGGCTAGCTGGTAGGGGTGCTAGAAAACGGTTGTCTGTGTAAAGCATTTTCAATCACACCTTAGGCCTCATGCACACCAGAGGTTATGAACACTCTCCTAGAAGCTTTTCCTCCTGGCAGCAGCATTTTTGCCCAAAAAATGCTTGATTATTATAAAAGTGTCTAACGCTTTTACAAGCGTTAGGCACGTTTACAGCCATCAAGCGCTTGGGCATTAATTCATTTCATTGGCCAGAATAGTAATTTATTCTGGCCATTGAAATGATATAACACTCAAGCGCTAAATGCGGATAGCATAAACGCGTTTAAGTGCGTTTACAAAAAAGTCAAGTCTATGTGTGCATTGACACAGTCTAACATGGAGGGGAGTTTGGAGACAATAAAAAAAAAATGCCTGACATCACTAAACGTGGCAATAAAAACATCCAGTGTGCACGAGGCCTTAATCTAATAGCGAATTATAATTTGGGGTGGTTGCCATTTTTGTTTGGGGCCAATTTCATAATTTTGTTAACCAGCCAGTGGAAAGAAGGCCAAGATCACGTTGTGGTGGGGTAAAACAACTATGCAATAACTATATTTGCATTTTTATACACCAAAAAAATATTTTACTCATTGTGTACAATAACCTTGTTCTAAATTACCAAACATTCACCATAAACATACCTTACTTCTGTACGAAATGATGCATCACCCCTCCTTGTAACATCAGCAATCCTACTGAACAATCCTTCACAAATCCGGGGTATTAGACCAGAATCACCCTGTTGTACCAGTAAAATCCAGGAGATTAGAAAGGAGAATTTAAAAGCAAATCCTTCAAACTACACAATTATTAGAGTTCAAGCAGAGGCTGAAGAGCTGCAGTGCACAACTAAGCAACAACTATATACAATCTCACATGTATATCTTCAAAAGCAAAAAAAAATAAAAAAATTAGGGTGCAAGTAGATTTATTTACATACTAGGGGTGATTTACTAAAGGAGTAGAGTGTGATTACAGAGCAAAGTAAATGTTCAACAAGCCTAGTGAATAAGGTGGAGCGGTGTCCACTTTGAAAACCCAAATACCTACAAAAAGATTTTTGCCAAGGCATGATTAGATGATTGAGTGGAAAACCGCTTCATCGCATTAACTTAGATAATCAATATTCACTTTGCTAAGTTGACAGCCTCTTGTCCTTAAGAGAAACAAGCCCCTCTATCTTCTTGAAGTTATTGTTGATGGTCATCCACCTACTTCAAGCTCCCAATTATGGCTGCACCAGGACATGGAGCCATGATCTCCTTTTCAGGATCCTTGATGGTTAGTGGATAAAAAACCCTATACATGTTCACTGCAGAACTTAAGTTTTGACTGGATAACCATTTAAAGTTCAACACCCGCCACAGAGGTCAAGAGTCAGAACTTTTGTAAGGGTTTTTTTTTTTTATTGCTGCCTGTGTCCTCACTAGTGAAATCTCCCCTCATTTTCTGTCTCAGTGACACAAGGACAAGTAATGTGAAGACGCAAGGGTCACAAGATCACAAGACCAGATTATACACAATGCAATAAAGCTGGGCAGATGTTCTGGCCCTCGCTTACTCTATAAAAAAACAAAACAAAAATTTCAGTGGAGGTGGACATTACTCACCAACTCCATTTCTACACACCTTACACTTCTGGATCAGTGGTTAGATGCCTGCTGTCATATCCTAACACCAGAAGGAGAATTTCTTATCCACTGGCTTAGAGCGGTGCTACAAGTTCTATGTAACCTGCATATATGATGTTAAAGGCAACCTATTCAGACATTGCACAGTATATGAAGACTGCTATTGCTTACTTGACTGTGATAATGTTAGCCTGGCTTTCTCTTGCCAGTAGTTTGAGGCTGGCCCAGAACAGACATGCAGATCTGAAAAATTAGATTTTTTCTACATCATTACCTGTAAAATCCATTTCTTGGAGTGTTGTCACAGGACTCAGAGCAGGCTATTATGACTATGTGGGTTATATGCCACCTAGATGAATGGACACTGGCTGACCAGTCAGAGAAAGTCCTCCCCTATATAACCCCTCCTACATAGAAAGTACTTTTGTTTTGTATCAAGCAAAGAAATTCCAGAAAGAGGAGAGGGACCTCTGTGTCCCGTGATGCACTCCAAAAAATGAATTTTACAGGTAAGTATGTAGAAAAAAATCCAGTTTTCTTTATCGTACATCACAGGATACAGAACAGGCTGTAACCATGAGTATGAGGGATGTCCTAAAGCAATAAAAATAAAAAATCTGAGGATTGGGCGACACTATACTAACCACTGCCATCAATCTCAAAGGACCTATTCAACCATTCGTATTACACTGCAGCCAAAGGCAGAATCCTCCATGGCGCTGACATGCACCTAGTAAAACCTTGTGACTATATAAAACAAAGACCATGTAGCGGCCTTGCAAACATGAGCAACTGACTCCTGATGGCGGATAGCCCAAGATTGCTCCCACACTCCTGGTAGAGTGTGCTCTCACCAGAAAGGGTGGGACCACACTCTTTAAACCATAGCCCTTTCCTGGGCCCATCTGCTAGGACAAACAAAGAATCTGATCGCCCCTTGAGGGTTAGGGACTGATGTGAATGTACAATATATATGTAAAGCGCTGCGTAAATTGACGGCGCTATATAAGTACCTGAAATAATAATAATAATAATCTGATTTGTGCCATCATTCTCAAGAAGCCCCTTACAGCCCGTACCACATCTAGTGCCTGCAAAGATCTTTCTCTTGCTGACTGAGGCCAAGGAAAAAATGAAGGCAGTACAATCTGCTGATTTAAATTAAAACTAGTAACCACCTTTGGCAAGAAAAGATGGATGAGGCTGCAATACCACTTTATCCTGATGCAAAATCAAAAACGGTTCTCTACAAGAAAGAGCTGCAAGCTTTGACACCCTCCTTGCAGAAGTGATTGCCACCAAAAACAGGACCTTCTGAATCAAAAGAACTAATGGAATCTCCCTAATAGGCTCAAATGGTGGTTTCTGTAATACTGCCAAGACCAAGTTCAAGTCTCAAAGACACAGGGGCTGTCTTACAGGAGGAACTATACGCTTCACTCCTTGCAATAAAGTACAAACCAAAGAGTGAGACGCAAATGGGTCTCTAGAGAAAAATGACCAAAGCTGAAACCTGGCCCTTAATAGTACCAGCAAACTTCTTTTCCAGACTCGATTGGGAAAAAGACAAAATCCTACCAATCACATTTTTCCGCGGATGCCATTTTCAGACCTCACACCAGGAAATATAAGCCTTCCAAGTTATGTAATAAAATGTTCCTGGAAACTAGCTTTCTAGCATTCAACATAGTGGGGATGATGAATCGCATATCCCCCTGTCCCTCAGGATTTTAGTCTTAATAGCCATGCCATCAAATTCAGAGACCGTAAAGCAGAGTGCAATATTGGTCACCGAGGGAGCAGGTCTGGCTGGTACGACAGAGGCCATGGACCATCCACTGCTAGTTTCACTATGTTCAGGTACCAAATCCTCCTGGGACCACTTTGGTGGCTGATGTATGCCACCATTGTGGCATTATCAGACTGAATCCTAACTGGCCAACCCTGAAGCCTGGTTGTCCAATACCTCAGGTCAAGCCGCATCATCCCAATTTCTAAAATATTGATGGGTAGAACGTTTTCCTGCAGAAACCATGTCCCCTACACCGTGGCTCCCTCTAGAACAGCCTCCCAACCCAAGAGGCTGGCATCGGTGGTTACCAACTTTCATACCACTGGCAGAAAAGATCTACCTTTCTCCAAATTTTGGGCTTCCAAACACCAATTCAAGCTCCGCAGTACCCTGGGGGACAGAGACATGTGGTAATCCAGTGCTGGAATCTTCTTGTTCCAGACAGAGAGATTGTTCCTCTGCAACGGTCTAGAGTGAAATCGTGCATAGGGAACTGCTTCGAACGAGGACACCATTTTCCCCAATAATCTCATGCAGAGAGGCATCGAAGGCTACTTTCTGCTTCTTAAATTCCGAACCTGATCTCTCAGGGCGTGGCTCTTTCTTGGAGGCAGAAACTTTTGCCTGAACGGTGTCTAGGACCATCCCAAAATATTCCAGGCATTGTACTGGCTCCAGGGCTGGTTTCTCAAAGTTTAGCACCCAGCCCAGGTGTACCAGGGTATGGATTACAAGGGTCACATTTTTTCTCAAACTTGGAACAGACTGAGTTGTAGTAGATCGTCCAGATAGAGCCCATGACTGATACTCCCAGAGTTGTGAGCAGCCCCAACACTGGAGCAAAAACCATAAATACTCGAGAGCCATGGCCAGCCCAAACGGTAGTGCCACGAACTGAAAATGCAGAGCATCTACTGCCAAATGCAGAAATTTTTGATGAGAGAGAAATATCAGCACATGCAAATATGCATCCTTGAAATCTATGGACGCTAAATAACCTCCCTCTTGTAATGAGGCCACCAATGATCGGACGGATTCCATCCGAAAAGACCAAACATCTAGAAACTGGTTCACTCCCTTGAAATCTAGAATAGGCCTTACGTCCTCATTCTGCTTTAGAACTGTGAACAGGTTTCAATAACAACCCTGGAATCTTTTGTCTGCTGAAACATCCACAATCAACCCCTGGGACAACAGCCAGTCAAGTGCCTGCAACAGAGACTCCTTTTATCGGATTTGTGGGTATATTTGACTTTAGAAAACAAGGAGGGGGGGGGGTCTTTAACTGAAGTGCTTGATCCTTTAAAAGTTGGGAGCTTGGATTTCCTTATTAAGGGCAGAAGAGAACGCTCCCCCCCCCCCCACCAAATCTTCTGGATATACTTGTCCAGATCTTCACCAGTTGATCCCAATGAAAAGAAAAACCCGCCATTAACTTCTTGCACAGCACTTCTACCGACCAACTTTTTTATCCACAGGACTCTGCACATGTGCACTGGCAAAAGAGCCTTACGAGAAATTTGCTGAATTGAATAGTTGATTGCATCAACTGCAAAATATAAGGCCTGTGGCAAGTCTGCCAAATCGTCTACCTGACGGTCTAATCAACTTCTTGACACAGTAGCTCAGATTATTACAAATGCCAATAGCCGCCAATGTCGGCTGCGTGGCAGACTCTGTTAGAGGGAAAAAAACCTGGACATTAGCCACAGGACATGTTGAATACTTATTCAGGGACAAACAGCTGTGTCAACAGCTACTTTTACTGGCATGCCTCACTTTTTAACAAATTTCTCCCCCATGGGGTTTAGGAGAGAAAATCCTTTAGGTGAGGCAAAAACCTTGTCTGGGTGATCCCAGTCAGCATGCATAATTTGTTCCAGAAGAGGATGTACTGGAAAGGCCTGAGTACTCTATGGTGGTTTCAATTAACCCAAAAGAAGAGTAAGTGACCCCAGGGGTTTCCACAGGGGGTAGCCTAAAACCAGAACGGACCATATTAGTAAGGCCCTGAACCACAAACCTCTGTGATTGAGAAGCAGAGACAGCCTGTTTTTCTTTTTTCTTCAGGCTGTGACCTTTCAGACACAGAATCAACTGCCTGACCTTCCTCAAGATCTTTCACTGCCTCTTCATCCTCAGGTTCCACACATTCCTGTTCAAGGACCGGTGGATTCAAAGACGGGGATCTCTTCTGCTTCTTACCTAATCACAATCACCCCTGCGATCATATCCTCCAATCCTAAGGCTGATGCAAGTTTGTCCTTGGCTATGTACACCGAAGCGGACACACCAGTAGTAGCAACAAAGCCGGACAAACGCAGTGGCTCAGATTGACCTGTCACCCCTGGCCTTTCAGATTTCACAGAGGAACTCCGACTAGGTTCCACAAGACCCAACAGCGGTATACTTGTGCCAATTCCTGGAAGACATTACTCCACTTCGTGACCTTAGACTTGTGTAATAAATCAATCAAAAATACACAGGATACAGCCCTGCTGGATACAGCATGTGGCAGCAATACACTCAATGCAATCTGCTAATAGAAAGGGCAGCCTCCTCTCTGACTGCCTGCCTGCCCAGCAGCCCAGGTGTGCTCAAAAAGCATCATACCTAAATAACATGGCCAACTTCCTCTTCTGGCCACTACTGCACATGCATGCGTGTCTGGCATACTTGTGCGCTCCTGCCGTATGGACGCACACCCTGTTGTGCACGCTCCCTTTGGCTAACGGTCGGAAACATAGCACATCATAGGAGCCACTTCAGTGCTAAGAGTGCTAGAAAACTAAGATCATCAGGCAGTCACAGGCAACACTATCTGTGTATTCCCCCTGGTGGCCAAAGAAAAAAAATGCAAACTTACCAATTCCGCCGCAGGCCCTGACCTTAGCCAGGGACCAACTGTCACCCCTCATGGCGAGCTTTGTCATGCATACCTTCAAGGACTCAATCCCCTCTGAGCTGGGGCAACTGCCTTGGACCTGTACAGCACCCTACTGGAGAGCGCCTTGGTCAATAATCTACTGCACAGGGTTCCGTTGCACAGGGTCCAGCACCATAAGGCTGCATTACAGGCAAAACCTAGAGGATTCTTATCTTTATCCAGCTAGGCTCGGGTACCATCCATTTTGGCTAACAGCTTTTCGAATGGATCCGACTGAAGTCCTTGATTCTCAACAGAAGCGTTCCTGACCTCTTAGGTATGCTCCAAGAGCCCATGCAATGTATCAGTGACCATCCACCTTACAGACAATGGCAAAAATCTGAAGTACTCCCTGTGTAGGTGGTGTTATATAGGGGAGGATTTCCTCTCTGACTGGTTGGCCACCGTCCATTCAACTATAGGTGGCATATCTCCCACATAGTCATGATTATAACCTGCTCTGTGTCCCATGATGTATGATATAGAAAGTTAGAGACTCTTAATCAGATCAACTAGAGGAGTATAGGCCGTTCACTTGCAAAATTAACTTTTACATAGTTTAGTAAATTAAGTGAGGTTGTAATGATCATCCAATTGTATGCAAGCAAAAAACTCTAGTATTTCCAATGTTTCTTGCATGTGGCTGGGTATTCTTTGGAAAGAAGTCACTAAGTGGTGAAAATTCACATTGTAAAGTGATGATGCTCTACTCCTTTAGTAAAATCAATCCCAAAAAGGACTAAATAACTGGATCAGCATAACATGGGAAGTAGCATTTTTAAAAGAAAAATTAGCAATGGCAGTCTCCAAGTTTTAGATAAAACTGGGAAATGGAACTGGACAGACGTCACCAAAGTGAGGAGAGGAAACTGGCAGTTCCAGGTTTCCGCTACAGTAGGCTCATGAAGGGGAAGTCTTATCCCCCAAACCCATTCCTGTGATATTTCCTGTAGAGGCGAAACTGATTTATTCAACTTGATGCTGGTTTCTTTTTGCATCTGTCCAGCACCCTTCCTCTCTTAGATGCTGACAGCAGTGTGCCTTCCCTGGCAAGAGTTGTATGACTTGTAGGTTTTGTTATGCATAGCAATTTGCTACTTCCTGCTCCTATCGATATCACTTTTGTGAGTGCAATGCAAGTGTTAAATGCTTATTTATTCTAGGGGGGCAGGAATAAGGTGTAATAAGTACCCTATTCCTTGCTTCAGCACTGCTCTCTTCTACCCAAAATCCTGGTTTTGGATGGTCTCCTAGCGTCATCACATGCAGCACAGGGCTAGTAACCTTGCTTACCGAGCTAGGTGGTGAGCATGTGACTGGGGCAGGCACTTGCACCCTCTTAGAGGGTGACAACACTCTGCCCTAGTTTCTAGTTATTTTCCTGCATTGTCACCCTGTCAAACTGTTCTTCAAGTGAAGATTAGAAGCAGCTGTGTGGACATACATTGCACAGGCATGCTCCACTATTGTGACTTTCAGTATAAAAAAACAAAAAGTAGCTGCTGTTTATGTGGACAAGAAGTGTGTGCAAAGAGTTTGAAAGAGATCAGCAGTAATGATATGCCACAAAAGGTGAACAAAAGGAGAAAGCAAAGTATTTTATTTAAAAATTAGGACATTTGTTTCTGATATGCGGAATGACTAAATGTCATTCAGCTAAGGGGTACTTCCACTTTAAAAGACAATGGTTGAAGTGGTGCATTTGAATGATTTTCCTATTGTTTTCCATAAGTACTCATCTGGGATAACAATTATTCCTCAGCAGTTTAATATAATTCTCAGCGCCAATTCTAGGAAATGTGGATTGTACTACATAGATGCACATATGCTCATTACCTCTAGCGAATGCTTGACTGGGAAAGCGGAAGACAGATTGCGCAAGCCTATGGGATAAACTGAATCATTGTGGAACGATTGTGGCATTTTATTACACCCCTCGCTGCTGAGTACATTTACATGGTGCAAGTGAAGCTGCGCTAAGCCATAAAATTACAGCAACCATTAATGAGCCAAAAGTTGCTGCACTGGAACTTTTTATGTCAATAGAAGGATTGCAGAGGAAAAAGATGCATTACAGGCTGCAGCAGACATTGATTTTCTAAACAGATTTTTTTTTTCTTTTAAACAGCAAGAATCCCAATAAATTTGATAAATGAAGTGATACTTGGGGATTGCAGAGATTGTAAAACACTAAATAAATTGAAGCTATAAATACTAGAGAAAACACTAATATGTACTACATGCAACTAGATTGACAGCACAACACCTATGTAAATGTCAGAAAATAAGCTTAAAAAAAAAATGTGTATGTATATACACGTGTCTGAATATAGATCTATATATATATATATATATATATATATATATATACATATACATATACATATACATACATATATATATATACATACATACATATATACACACACACACACACACACACACATATATATATATATATATACACATATATATATACACATATATACATATACACACACACACACCTCTCGTAAAAAGTATTGGGACACCCCTCCAAATCATTGGATTCAGGTGTTCCAATCACCTTCATGGCTACAGGTGAATAACATAAAGCACCTGGTCATGAAGACTGCTTCTACAAACATTTGTGAAAGAATGGGTCGCTCTCAGGTGCTCAGTGAACTTCAAACATGGTACCGTGATAGCCTTATTGCACAGGTGGCAATCTGTCTGGGAAACTTCCTTGCTACTAAATATTCCGCGGTCAACTGTTAGTGGTATTATAACAAAGTGGAAGCAACTGGGAACAACAGCAACTCAGCCATGAAGTTGTAGGACACGTAAAATGACAGAGCAGGGTCAACACGTGCTGAAGCGCACAGTGCGCAGAAGTCGCCAACTGTCTGCAGAGTCAATAGCTAAAGGCTTCAAAACTTCATGTGGACTTCAGATTAGCACACCAACAGTGTATAGAGAGCTTCATGGAATGGGTTTCCATGGCAGAGCAGCTGCATTCAAGCCTTGCATCACCAAGTGAAATGCAAAGCGACAGATGAAGTGGTGTAAAGCATGCCGCCACTAGACTTTAGAGTAGTGGAAATGTGTTCTCTGGTGTGATGAATCATGCATCTCTGTCTGGCAATCTGATGGATGTGTCTGGGTTTGGCAGGTTGCCAGGAGAACGGTACTTGCCTGACTGCATTGTGCCAAGTGTAAAGTTTGGTGGAGGGGGGGGGGGGGGGTTTATGATGTGGGGTTGTTTTTCAGGGGTTGGGCTTGGCCCCTTAATTCCAGTGAAGGGAACTCTTAAAGCCTCTGCATACCAAGACATTTTGGACAATTTCATGCTCCCAACTTTCTGGGAACAGTTTGGGGATGGCCCCTTCCTGTTCCAACATGACTGCACACCAGTGCACAAAGCAAGGTCCATAAAGACATGGATGAGCGAGTTTGGGGTGGAGTAACTTGACTGGTATGCACAGAGTCCTGACCTCAACCCGATAGAACACCTTTGGGATGAATTAGTTCAGAGACTATGAGCCAGGCCTTCTCGTCCGACATCAGTGCCTGAACTCACAGATGCACTTCTGGAAGAATGATCAAACATTCCCATAGACACACTCCTAGCCCTTGTGGACAGCCTTCCAAAAAGGAGTTGAAGCCGTTATAGCTGCAAAGGGCGGGGCCAACTCAATATTTAACCCTACGGACTAAAGTAAGACTTTAATCAATATCTCAGTAAACACAAGAACAATTTCTAAAATTTTGACAAAACTGAGTTTTATAGAACATTGGTTTAGCTCATTACATGAAAGTAAGATTAATAATATAGCTTAGATTACAAAATCTTCAGTTTTACTTAAATTAGTTGATGCAAAAATGAATACACCCCACAACAAAAATTACTACATTTAGTATTTTGTATAGCCTCCATGATTTGTAAGAACAGCACCAAGTCTTCTAGGCATAGAATGAACAAGTTGGCAACATATTGCAATATCTATCTTTTTCCATTCTTCAAAGAATGACCTTTTAGAGCCTGGATGCTGGATGGAGATTCATGCTCAGTTTGTCTCTTCAGAATTCCCCATAGGTGTTCGACTGGGTTAAGATCAGGAGACATACTTGGCCACTGAATAACTTTCACCCTGTCCTTCTTCAGAAATGCGACAGTGTCCTTAGAAGTGTATTTTGGATCATTGTCATGTTGGAAAAGTGCATGACAACCAAGGGCACAGACTGATGGTAGCATCTTCTCTTTCAATATAGAGCAGTACATCCGTGATTTCATGATACCATCAATGAAATGCAGCTCCCCAACAGCAACAGCACTCGTGCAGCCCCACAGAAAGACACTTCCACCACCATATTTAACTGTAGGCACCATGCATTTTTCTTTGTACTCCTCACCTTTGCAACACCATACAGTTTTGAAGCCATCAGTTCCAAAAACATTTATCTTGGTCTAATCACTCCAGACTACATAGTCCTAGTAGTCTTCTTTTTTAGCATGGGCCCTGGCAAATTCTAGGTGGGCTTTTTTGTGCATGGGCTTTAGGAGAAGCTTCCGTCATGGACAACACCCATGCATGCCATTCTTCTGTAATGTATACCGCATTGTGTCACGGGAAACAATCACCCCAGTTTGGCTTTCTACTTCTTTAGCTAACTGCAGTGAACTTGCATGATGATTTTCTTCAAACCTTCTGATCAGAAGATGCTCTTGTCGAGGTGTTAACTTCTGTGGACAGCCTGGACATCTCTGTGAGATGGTTGCAGTTCCATCTTTAATAAGTAAAGCTTTGCTGATCTTCTTGTAGCCTTCACCTTTCTTGTGTAAAGACATTATTTTCTTTCTCAGGCCTTGTGACATTTCTCTTCCATGTGGTGCCATTGCGGACAGTATGAAATGGGAAGGGGTTTTCTTTGTTAAGTAATGCCCTTTTATAATCAACTGTCTGCTGGACACCTGTTTAATGAATATTTAGACTCACCTGTAGTTGAATTCTTGTCAATTAGGATTTTGTTGGCTAAAATTTAGCTTTGCTCCTAAGACTTTCATTGGGGTGTATTCATTTTTGCAACATGGACTTGAATTAATTTGTTAGGAAAAATACTGTTTTGTGTGTGCAAATTAACAAATCTTGCGTGGAATCAATGGCCCGCATTTGTGGGAGTATTTTCTAGTATAATGTCCCTCAGAAAATGTTGATTCTGAAAGGAAAGTAAAAGGCTTTCTGATCAATCTGTTAGAGTGTACTTATTTATGCTGAGAACTGTATACACACAGGTTAGACAAAAAATGGAAACACTACATGATTTGCAGGTGTGAAAGTGGCCTGTTTTGCATTGAAAGCGGAAGTGATGTAACATGCTTCTGCTGTGTGATGAGCTAACAGGTGGGAAGCCTCATTCACTGCGTGTGCTGCTAGTAATAGTCATGTCAGATTACTGAGCTTCAAAGAGAGCAAATTGTTGGTGCCCACTTAGCTGGTGCCATTGTGACTGAAGTTGCCAATTTATTTGCCGTGTTGTGAGGTACGGCATCAAAGGTTATGACGGTACATACAGTTTCTGGGAAAATGTCATTTGATAAAACATAAGCGCGGTCAGCATGGTCAACTAACTGAAGAGACAAAAGGACGTTGCACAGGATTGTGACCTGGAATAAGAAAACAACTTCTGCAAAAGCAACTGCAGAGATCAATCTCAGTCTTCACTAATACAGAAGTTGTGTTACTGACCAGATCACCAGGTGAAAATAGGGGGGAAAAGCATAAAAAGAAAAAACATATACAGCCACCACATCTAGGAATAGGTAAACTGCAATATATTACATTTTTGTAACGGAGGTAGTAAATAAGTAAATATAATATACATTTCTGTTTTTTTTGTACATTTCTTCAGTTACTTCCTGGTTTCCAGACCTAGGCCAATATGATGTCATACATCCCAAGAGTCTCCAGGAAGGGAACGAGATTTTCTCATCCAAACACACTGTCCTTCCTGCATGCCTGAGCTGGGCAGATAGAGTCCAGGAATTAAATTCTACATGAATCATCTGCCCTTACTCAAAATGGCCACTGCCAGAAATGCTAGTGATTTCTCAGCAAGATAAAGCATAGGGACATGGACGGATAGAGGAGTTTGCTTTGCATATTAAAAATGTAAGAAATAGCGTTTTGGTGCAGTGTAGTTCCACCAAAAAAGCATCACATAGGTGACTTATGTGATGGAAAAAAAATTAAACTGTAAAAAATAAAAAAGGTATATCGAAGTACATAAAAATCCCCCCCACCCCCACATATAAGTATAGTTACATAGTTAGTCTGGCTGAAAAAAAAAAAGACAAAAGTCCATCCAGTTCAACCATAGATAAAAAAAAAAAGCTATAATCCTATACCCACAGTTGATCCAGAGGAAGGCAAAAAAAAAAAAAAAAAACCTCAGCAAAGTACGATCCAATTTGCTCCTGCTGGGAAAAAATTCCTTCCTGATCCCCCGAGAGGCAATCGGATATTCCCTGGATCAACTTTACTTATAAGTATTAGTATCCAGTTATATTCTGTGTATCTAGGAAAGAATTCAGGCCTTTTTTAAAGCAATCCACTGAGCTGGCCAGAACCAACTCTTGAGGGAGCGTATTCCACATTTTCACAGCTGTCACTGTGAAGAAACCTTTCCGTGTTTGGAGATTAAATTTCTTTTCTTCCAGACGTAAAGAGTGCCCCCTTGTCCTCTGTGATGACCTCAGGGTGAATAACTCTACACAGAGTTCACTATATGAACCACTGATGTATTTATACACATTGATCTTATCCCCCCTTAATCTCCTCTTCTCAAGAGAATAAATTCAGTTCCTCTAATCTTTCCTCATAGCAGATCTCCTCCATGCCCCGTATCAGTTTAGTTGCCCTTCTCTATACTTTCTCAATGTACAAATGTAAAAGCATGAGTCGGCGGCACCTACGCATGAAAATATTGATTGAGATACACGTATTACATATCGCTGTGCATGCCGGAGTGAGAGCAACAATTCTAGCTCCAGACCTCCCACGTAACGCTAAACTGATGACCTATAGGGGGACATTGAAAACGTTGCGTATAGAAAATATAGGGTACAGAAGTTTGTCGCCGTTTCACGGGTGCACAAAAATGTAAGGTTTGGCATCTATGTACTCGGTGCAACATCGTCTTTTAGATTTTACCATAAAATTGGGTCATTTATTGCATTTGTGTACCCTAAAATTAACTTTAGTGTGTTTTTCACTGAAATTTGGGGTTTCCTAGACCTTTAATATTGTGTTCCATGAAAATTTGGAACTACCACTATTTTATGTAGGGGGTAGGGGTCTCCAAACTTTCTAAACAAAGGGCTGGTTTAATGTCCTTCAGACTTTAGGAGGGCCGGAGTGAGTAGAAAATGTCCCAGGGTCAGTAGGAGTAAAAAAAAAAAAATTACATAGTGTTTGTATCAGTGGAAAGAGGAATAGTGTCCAGTCATTGGTATTAGTGGAATGAATAGTGCCCCAGCATTGGTATCAATGGGAGGAATAGTGCCCCACCATTGGTATTAGATGGAGGAACAGTGCCCCACCATTGGTATTAGATGGAGGAACAGTGCCCCATCATTAGTGTCAGTGGGATGAATAGTGCCCCATCATTAGTGTCAGTGGGATGAATAGTGCCCCATCATTGGTGTCAGTGGGATGAATAGTGCCCCATCATTGGTGTCAGTGGGATGAATAGTGCCCCATCATTGGTGTCAGTGGGAGGAATAGTACCCCATAATTGGTATCAGAGAAAGATATAGTGCCCCATCCTTGGTATTATTAGGAGGAATAGTACCTCATTGTTTATATCAGTGAGAGCAATTGTGCCCCATCATTGGTGTCAGTGGAAAGAAAAATGCCCCATAGTTGGTGCCAGTGGAAAATATGGTGCCTCCTTGTTGATATCAGAGGGAGGAATAGTAACCCGAGGGCTGGATAGAGGCAAGCAAAGGGCCACATTAGGCCCATGGACCACAGTTTGGAGACCACTGCTATAGGGTGTCTGCTTTCAAAAAATATATAATGTTTTCGGGGTTTTATGTAATCTTCAGGTCTAAAATTATTTTGTAAACGTGTGCAAAAAACACAAAAACAGCTCTAGCAGAAAAAGGGCTAAGCAATACACTTTCAAGTTTGAAAAAAATAATGATTTATCCACAATCTCAGAATATTAGAATATTGTGAAAAGGTGCAATATTCTACGCTCAAAGTGTCCCACTCTAATCAGCTAATTAAGCCATAACACCTGCAAAGGGTTCCTGAGCCTTTAAATGGTCTCTCTGGTTCAGTAGGAATCACAATCATGGGAAAAACTGCTGACCTGACAGTTGTGCAGAAAACCATCATTGATACCCTCCATAAGGAGGGAAAGCCTCAAAAGGTAATTGCAAAAAAAGGTGGATGTTCCCAAAGTACTGTATCAAAGCACATTAATAGAAAGTTATGTGGAAGAGAAAAGTGTGGAAGAAAAAAGATGCACAAGCAGCAGGGATGACCGCAGCCTGGAGAGGATTGTCAGGAAAAGGCCATTCAAAAGTGTTGGGGACTTTCACAAGGAGTGGACTGAGGCTGGAGTCAGTGCATCAAGAGCCACCACACACAGACGGATCCTGGACATGGGCTTCAAATGTATTCCTCTCGTCAAGCTGCTCCTGAACAACAAACAACGTCAGAAGTGTCTTACCTGGGCTAAAGAAAAACAGACCTGGTCTGTTGCTCAGTGGTCCAAAGTCCTTTTTTCTGATGAGAGCAACTTTTGCATCTCATTCGGAAACCAAGGACCCAGAGTATGGCGG
This sequence comes from Staurois parvus, assembly GCF_062004578.1. NCBI lineage: Eukaryota > Metazoa > Chordata > Amphibia > Anura > Ranidae > Staurois > Staurois parvus. The sequence continues at coordinate 6,580,812 of NW_028317797.1, read as the reverse complement.
AAGAATGGAGAGGCACACACTGCAAGATGCTTGAAGTCCGGTGTGAAGTTTCCACAGTCTGTGTTGATTTGGGGAGCCATGTCATCTGCTAGTGTTGGTCCACTGTGCTTCATTAAGTCCAGGGTCAACTCAGTCGTCAACCAGGAGATTTTGAAGCACTTCATGCTTCCTTCTGCAGACGAGCTTTATGGGGATGCTGACTTCATTTTCCAGCAGGACTTGGCACCTGCCCACACTGCCGAAAGCACCAAAACCTGGTTCAATGACCGTGTGGTTACTGTGCTTGATTGGCCTAGCAAACTCTCCTGACCTGAACCCCATAGAGAATCTATGGGGCATTGGCAAGAGAAAGATGAGAGACATGAGACTGAACAATGTAGAAGAGCTGAAGGCTGCTATTGAAGCATCCTGGTCTTCCAGAACACCTCAGCAGTGCCACAGGCTGATAGCTTCCATGCCACGCCGCATTGAGGCAGTAATTGCTGCAAAAGGGGCCCAAACCAAGTACTGAGTACATATGCATGCTTATACTTTTCAGAGGTCCGATATTGTTCTATATACAATCCTTGTTTTATTGATTGCATGTAATATTCTAATTTTCTGAGATTGTGGATTTGGGGTTTTCATGAGCTGTAAGCCATAATCATCACAATTATGACAAATCACGGCTTGAGCTATCTTGCTTTGCATGTAATGAGTCTATTTCATATATTAGTTTCACCTTTTAAGTTGCATTACTGAAATAAATGAACTTTTGCACAATATTCTAATTTTTCACCTGTATGTACGCCTATGGGTATAAGCTTTTTATTAATGCAGGGTCCGTTGTTAATGTTAATACTAATTTTATCATTTTTATAATTTTATTATCTAATTGCAAATGCGATTTTACTTGTTTATTCTGTTAGCATCATAAGGTTAAGCATTGGTTGCTGTGGTCCCACCTCGGCCGCTTTTATAAGAGCCCCTTTAAGGATTCTTGGGAGGATCTTATTAGCACTATATATAAAGCTTTGGGTGCTGTGGGTGGGCGTGACTTGACAAATGAAGCCATGCCTCCAAAACGCATCATCATAGCAACCACGTTGAAATTCCTTCAGCTCTCCCTCTCCGATCAGTGAGATGTAAATACTGAGCATGCTCCAGTGGGTCTGGGCACATGCACAGTAGTGGCAGCACACTCTGCCTAGCCGCTGCGTGAACCAGGGAGCTGTCAGCATACAAGATCACTGTTCAAGTTATACCATCAGCACAGAGAGGAGCTGAGCAAGATTAATACGATTTAGAAGTGCCTCATCTGTTACTGTACCATGCGAGTACAAATGATTTTTATCTTAATAAATGGAATTACATTAGGGCAGTTGTACGCTCTCTGTCCTTTTGTCTTGTTATCCAGATCTTCTGATATCCTGTGGAGATATTGGAGAGCTGCAATACTTATCCCTGTACTCCTTGCACTACAATTCCCAGCCAGCCTGAGGTTCTGATAGAAGCAAACAGTTATTGTCACTATTGCGCTGGTTTTCTATAATTTTTAATAACTCTTTAGAACTCGTCTCATGCAGTCTGTGTCTAAACTTTTATTAATATTATTCCAATAATATAATAAAAAGGATTAAAAGCTGAAGAAAGGAGGAGGGCTGAAGGCTAAAGTCAGGGGCAGGACACATATTAGGTTCTTCCTTAGGGCAAAATTTGCAGCCGATGAAACGTCATAAAAAGTGATACTGAATGAAGTGGGAATGTACAGCCAGAAAACGTCACCTACACTAAGCAGTGAGTGACAGAGTCCAGCCAATATTGTGAAGGGGAAGGTCTTGGGTCTACGTGCTGCCTAATCAATGGACCGCACAATAAGATTAGAGTATCATGAACAGAGTTGAGGAAACATGCAGAGGAAAAAACATCTTCATACCGGGTTTCCCATCATAGTATAGGACTTTCCAGAGCCAGTCTGTCCATAGGCAAAGACACAGGCGTTGTACCCTTCAAATGCTGACTTGAGAACTTCGCTGCCAAGATCCTTAAAAACCTGAATAAAAGAGATTTTTGATTATCAAAATGAAGTATCTACCACGACTTAATGATGATCAACTAATCGCACATAACTTCCTTAGTAATGATTAACTAAGATATGGCAAGCTTACTGAAGCCTACCCTTTATAAAGCGGCTTCATGGACAGATCATAACAAGAGAAAGGAAGATAATGCAACTCAACAGCTTAAAGTACAACTAAACGCAATTTTTTTTTCTAGTTTTGGATAGAGTGGAGAGGGATTAGAACCCCTGTACAGTTTTTAATGTTGTCTTTGTCTCCGTTAAGAAGATTCACCCCCACTGTACAGCATATCCTAGTGACTGCTATCACCAAAAGTGAAAAATTCCCTCATTTTTAGTGGTCACCAGAACAGCAATAGAGGAAAAATCTTCTAAAAATGGGGACACTAATTATGGTGACCCCGGTGGAGACAAGGATTTCCTCCCACTTCCTGTTGTGGCTAGAGAAATTCCAAAGGGAACATCAGATGATTTAAAGCTAAACAGTGGGATAAGCAAATATTGTCTAAACAAAGACATGCATAGTCTTCTTGATGTCCCTTGTGTATTTCTTCCAGATCTGTGCAGTAATCCAGTTTACAATTTTGCCTCTGTGCAAGAGGATTTTGTAATAAAGACCTGTGGCTTCTGCTCTCTCTCCTTGTGCAAGGTGACTGGTCTTGTCTCTGCCCCTCCTGTAGTTTTCTACAGGCAGCTTGTAGTGGGTGGGCTTGCTGAGTTTCCCCCACAGTTCTGCTCTCTGCACAGGCTATGTACAGCAGAGTGATGATGTCACTGCTACTTTACAAGGTGATACCTCGGTATGTAAATGCAAAAGCAAGGAAATAATCGTCACCTGTCCTGCGAGATCCTCTGAGTTTAAAAAAAATGGTCTTCCTGAAGGATCTTCAGTATCTGGCACATTTTAGGGTGTGTCATATGCCTGATCCCCTTTGCACTCTGTAGTACCTTCTGACAGGCCCTACAACACAACTGTATGCTGTAATGATGCAGGAACTGGTAACCTTAAAAAGCTTCAGATGACACCAACATCCAACACGACCAGGGGTGGTGAATGTAGATTATCTTGTCTAAGCAGAGATGTTTGGTGGGGCATATTCTCATATTATAACACCAGCATTGTGATAGCAAATGTTTGCCATCAATCACATGTTCAGTCACCATACCTGTAACAATCCACTACCATGATAAATCTATGGGTTGTTTGATCAGGTGAGGGTCTGGGTTGATCCTTCTGGTGTATCACCAGCGGGATAACTTCCTCTGCTGATGTGATTTGTAAGTGCAATGACATTATCTAATGTTGAACTATATTTTTGGATACACGGTTTATTATCCTTATATCATGGTATTTTAGTATGCACCACTATTACAGTTTTGTGTTCATCTTCTGCTCACGAAGAAGCGGAATAACAATGTAAAACATGTCAAGCTTTATGTTTATGGATGTTGGCACTCCTTGTTAAACATGCTAACCAGATAATAGCTATCATATGCCTGTAACTAGGGTATTATAAGCCTCACTCTTTATAGTGTGTGACCACTGCCCTATCGACATAAGGGTGCAAGACGCTACTTTGAGTTGTATTTTAATTTAGTTTTAATATGTTCAGAAATAAAGATTGTACGTTAAGAAAAAGGTTTTGTTGTGGTATCCATAAATTCCATGGACTGCGGTCCATAGATACGCTTTAATTACTTTGTGACTAAGGCCACTTTCCACCAAATACCATAACGTTAAAGGAAACCTGTGCAGAGATAAAAATGGAAGAAGCCATTGCTGATCACCTTCTGAAAATGTTAGTCTAGCTGCCTCTGCCTCCACTGGTTTCTGAGTTTTTGATCTGGAACAAGTATGCCCCAAGGAAGTCAGAACTTCTGATCAACATTTTAGGTCAGACCACTCAAATTGTGATGCCACCACAATCACAATGGGCTCTGGCAGTACAGTGGATATAAAAAGTCTACACACCCCTGTTAAAATATCAAGTTTCTGTGATGTAAAAAAATAATACAAAGACAAATCATTTCAGAACTTTGTCCACCTTTAATGTGACCTATAAATTGTACAACTCAGTTGAACAACAAACGGAAATCTTTTAGGTGGAGGGAAGTAAAAATAAAACCCTAAAATAATAGGGTTGCATAAGTGTGCACACCCTTAAACTAATAAATACTTTGTTGAAGCACCTTTTGATTTTATCACGGCACTCAGTCTTTTTGGGTATGAGTCTATCAGCATGGCACATCTTGACTTGCCAATATTTGCCAACTCTTCCTTGCAAAAACACTCAAAATCTGTCAGATTGCAAAGGCATCTCTAGTGCACATCCCTCTTCAGATCACCCCACAGATTTTCGATCGGATTCAGGTCTGGGCTCCGGCTGGGCCATTCCAAAACTTTAATCTTTTTCTAGTGAAGCCATTCCTTAGTTTATTTGGATGTATGCTTTGGGTCGTTGTCATGCTTAAAGATGATGTTCCGCTTCGTGTTCAGATTTCTAGCAGAAGCCTGAAGGTTTTGTGCCGCTATTGAATGGTATTTGGAACTGTTAATTCCCTCTACCTTGACTAAGGCCCCAGTTGCAGCTGAAGAAAAACAGCCCCAAAGCATGATGCTGCCACCACCATGCTTCATTGTGGGTATGGTGTTCTTTTTGGTGATGTGCAGTATTGTTTTTGTGCCAAACAAATGTCTTTTGGAATTATGGCCAAAAAGTTCAACCTTGGTTTCATCAGACCATAACACATTTTCCCACATTCTTTTGGGAGACTTCAGATGTGTTATTGCAAAATTTAGCCGGGCTTGGATGTTTTTCTTTGTAAGAAAAGGCTTCTGTCTTGCCACTCTACCTCATAGCCCAGACATATGAAGACTAAGGGAGATTGTTGTCACATGTACCACACAGCAAGAACTTGTCAGATATTCCTGAAGCTCCTTTAAAGTTGCTGTAGGCCTCTTGGCAGCCTCACAGACCAGTTTTCTTCTCGTCTTTTCATCAATTTTGGAGGGAGGTCCAGTTCTTGGTAATGTCACTGTTGCGCCATATTTTCTCCACTTGATTATGACTGTCTTCACTTTGTTCCATGGAATATCTAATGGCTTGGAAATTCTTTTGTACCCTTCTCCTGACTGATACCTTTTTAACAATGAGATCCCTCTGATGCTTTGGAAACTATTTGCGGACCATTGCTTTTGCTGTAAGATGCAACTAAGAAAATGTCAGGAAAGACCTACTAGAACAGCTGAACTTTATTTGGGGTTAATCAGAGACACTTTAACTACTTGCCTACCGGGCACTTATACCCCCTTCCTGCCCAGGCCAATTTTCAGCTTTCAGTGCTGTCGCACTTTGAATTGCACGGTCATGCAACACTGTACCCAAACAAAAGTTGTATAATTTTTTTGGTGGGATTTATTTTTTTAATTTTGCTAAACAAATTTTGCTAAACAAACTAAAAAAGACTGAAAATTTTGGAAAAAAAAGTTTCTTAGTTTCTGTTATAAAATGTTGTAAATAAGTAATTTTTTTCCTTCACTGATGTGTGCTAATGAGGCTGCGGTGATGGGCACTGATAGGCGGCACTGATGGGCATCACTTGTGGGCATTGACAGGCATTCCTGATGGGCACTGAAAGGCAGCACTCATATATGGCACTGATGGACGCTGACTGGCACTAATTGGTGGCACTGAAAGGCAGATCTGATGGACACTGATATGTGGCATTGATAGGCAATTACAGATGGCATTGATGGGCCTAAACTGATTATCAGGGCACTGATCATCAGTGCCCATGTCCCCTCTGAGGGATGCAGATTACCAACTCTCCTCACCGATAATCGGCATTTCCTATTTACATGTGATCAGCAGTGATTGGACACAGCTGATCACGACAGAGCCCACATCATCAGCTCTTTATTCTGATTAGTGATCCGCTGTGTCCCAGGAACACAGCACACCAGCAATTGCTGTGGCGCGCTTGCGCAGTTAGAGCGGGAGGGCGTCTTATGACGTCCTCCCAGAACGAGAGAACCGCCGCCCGCCCATCATTTCCTTCTATGGCGGGCGGGAGGCGGTTAAATGACGGCAGGTATGTACTGACTCCTATTTAACATGATTGTGAAAGAGATTGCTTAATTCTGAACACAGCTGCATCCCCAATTATAAGAGGGTGTGCACACTTATGCAACCACATTATGTTAGTTTTTTATGTTTACTTCCCCCTAAAAGATTTCAGTTTGTTTTTAATTGAGTTGTACAGTTTATACGTTGCATTAAAAATGTGGAAAAAGTTCTGAAATTATTTTATCTTTGTCTAATTTTTTTACATCACAAAAACCTGACATTTTAACAGGGTTGTGTAGACACGGCATATTCACCATGTAACATTTGATAGACTCATGTACTTGCTGTGCAAGATGTGCTGGGTCGTACAATGGTCCTTCCCTTTGAACCATGCATTATTGGAAACCTTGCTCAATAAAGAATTAAATAAATTGTATGTATGTATGTATGTATGTATGTATGTATGTATGTATGTATGAAGCAACTGAATCAGGACAGAAAGGTAAATCAGCATTTTTTAGGAGAGGTTGGTTTAAAACCAAATCCCACTAATCGCTCGCATTTTTTTTCAATAAGCCCATTAGAATTTTGCATAGGGCTTTTAGAAAACCAGCTCTGAATTCATATAAATACACAAAACACTTTTAAAGAAAGACAAGGTTTGACATTCAGAAATTATACTGCAAGAATTTCCATCCTTACTGAATAACTCTAAATATATGTGAAACTCACCCCAAAAGGAAAGTGAAATATAAATGCCATTTATTCAGTTTTCCAGATTTCTCTATAATTTTAAGGTCATAAGCACATCAAACTCCCTTTAAAACCCAAGCTATTCCGAACAATAACAGCATTCTCTGAGCAGCTAGAAAATGCTGTAAGTTTGCTGTGAATACAAAGCAGCTCCCCCCTCCACCAACACAATCACATTTTAACAGGTTTAAAATCCCATTGCACATCAGTACGACGTGAGGCAAAACACGATTGTAAAAAATACAGAGAATTTATGTAAAGTGAACAATTATGGGCCGATTCTTGGAAATGCGTACCCATTCTTGAGATATGTAGTTTGCATTTTTCGGGTCCGCTGAGAAGTAGGAGAAGTCGTAGGTAAATGTTTTGGTCCGTTCTCGCCCAGAGTCCCCAGTTATCCCATCCGGCAACTGTGCAAAAACAAAAAATATTCCTGGTTAGGAAAACATATTCTTGTTATGTCAATATACAGAGCATCCCAAAGCAGCCTTCACACTAAGCTACTGCAAGTAGGTTACCTTTCCCAGGATTTTCAGAAAACCAGTTTATTTGGTTGTAAATATTATCTTTATGTTTAGGATATTCACATCTATCCATTTTTTGGCTCCCCAACTCAGCATCCTACTGTTTAGGATTACTGGCTGTGGTCTACTTCTAAGTCTTCTCACTTCCTTAGGGCTCTTTCACGCGGTTCAGTTTTTTTTTTATGCGCTTTTGGTGTTTAATCTCTTGGGGCCGGAAACTCCCGGCCCTTTAAGGGGTTTTTGATGCCGGGAGGTGGAGTAGGGTTTAGGGTCATGTGACCTCCGTGCCTGGCTGTCACATGATCGTAAAGCTCCCGATCGCAAGCAGTGATTGAGACCTCTCCATGAGGCGCCGGGGGAACTCTCGGCACATCCTTTGTTTATATCAGGTACGCAAATATGCGGACCCTCAGCGCCAAGGCCCAGCCACCGAGAAGGCTGCATATTTGCGTGAGCTTGGTGCCAAGGAGTTAAAAGTCATAACAAAAATGCCTTTAAATCCTATCAAACTCTTCACACCAATATGCCACAGGTGCAGTGTATTTTTAAAAGTCCTGCATGCTGTGTCAGTGCATGTTTAAAAAGAACACCAAAAATGCACTAAAATGAATGGAAAATGCATAAAATATATGCATTTTTGGTGTGCTTTTTAAGTCACATACCCATGTTTTCACAGGAGTCAGGAACCCAGAAAAAACACACCAAAAAGCGCATATGCATTTTTTCAGAGGAGCAGTGTGAAAGGGCCCTAAAATCCCAAATAAAAAGTTTCACTTTTAGGCCTCTTGCACACAGCTATAATAATTTACCAATTTTTATATTCAGGATCTTGTTGACTGAAAGATAAAATGTTTCATAAAGACCTCGCGCATACAAGCATGTAAAATGTGCATATGCATGTACATGCATAAAAAAAATATTCTTCATCCTCTTCTAATTACCAGCGTAAATTACTGCACTCGGAACGTAAAACTTTCTATTTTTATTTAACAGTTCTCTACTCATCATATCCTATATACTGTATCATTAATCCTTATGCAGCTGTGTGCATTGTTCTGTAGACAACAATGCACCTGTGTTCAGATCAGTAAAAAATGTGGCATTTTTACTCCCTTGTGAAAAAGGTCTAAAGCCTCTTGCACACTGCTGCCTAAATACTCAGCATTTTCAGGCATACCATTAATACGATCGTAAATGCAGACCATTGTTTTCAATGTGACTGTACACACAGATGCATAAATATGTGCTGTATACAGGCGAGTTAATTAAAAAAAAAAAAAAAAAAAAAAAAAATCGAAGCTGCCGGTTAGTATATTATGTGTATATGCACGTACAATACAACCCTAAAAATATTCCATTCTGGAAGGTAAAATTTATTTTAGGAACCTGCGCGGGTATGCGCAAAAGCGCCTCAAAGTTTGGCCAGGAATACTGATGTTCAAATGTCAGTACTGCGTGCAAGTACCCTAAATCAGCAAAGTATATTCTAGATGTATCAAAACCAAAGCTAATCAATGTTTTTCTGTTTCTTTTCTTAAGAAAGTAGCCTTTCCCCTGCCAGCAAGGGCAGAGTGAGACCCTTGCCATCTTTGTTGAAGCAGTGGTCTCTCTGTAAAGGTCCAACACGCCCTCTGTTGAATCCTGGCTCTAGCTGCAACTCAGCAGGGGGGGAATTCAGACCTCAGTGACTAATGCATCATCTAGCAAGGCACACATTGGCACTTCATATACAGCTTAATCACTTCCCTTACTGCTTGTTCCCACCCTGTATCTCCAGACTACAAGCTTGTATAGGAAGGGCCATCTCCTTTATTGTTCCTCGTTGTTCCAACATTTTGCTAAGCAAATGTACTTGTCTTTGGCACATTTTATGTATTGCATTGCATGTACTAGCTTCCCTTGTTCTATCCATTGCTTTGTACAGGGAGATGATGGTGCTATATAAATAGTGCTGTCTCTCTATTACACTAAAGTTTTCTAAAGTACCAATAAATAATAAAATATGCATAAATATGAGAAAAAAAAATACCAGCAAATGTGCATATTATTATTTCATGCATGTAATGCTTTTATATTTGTCAAGATATCAATCAAGCAAAAGTTACTGAACAAAATCAGATGCAAATCAAATGGACTCTCATTTAGCAAAGCATATTTTGCCAAATCTATGCATGCCAAAAAGAAAAAAAAAAAAAACCACACAAGATCTTATGTCACTTTAATGCCCCTCTTCCCAGCAGCACATACTGCCCTTTCCTTCATTCCCTGCCACTCCGTTAATTTGCTGAAATCAAGGAAACAAGCACTAGGTACGCTCCAAGTTGCTCTATTGGAGAACACAGGATTGAGAACTCTTTTCTTGCCCCATGCAACATCTATGAGCAAAATCACCAAACACCAACACTGGCAAATGAATGTCACATGTTCTCTATTCCAAGATGAATGAGGCATTTCCTTCACTCACAGAAGAACAGAGCAGCAGAGGAATGAAGAGAAGGTGAGTCTATGCTGCTGGGGGGGAGGGGGGGGGAGGCATTAAAGCAACCAATTGCTTTGCTCTGCAAGGGTAAATCACAGGTTTGCTTTAAAGTGGTTATAAACCTCAGACATTAAATATGAACAAAGCATATCCCTCTATAGTGCGTACTTGTCTCAATTTGGAGCAGGGTTTCTCAATCTGGGTGCCATGGCACCCCAGGGTGCTGCCTGAGGTCCTCAGGGTTGCTGTGGAATCGTGCTTGAAAACGCTGTCAGATCCAACCTAACTCCCACTCTGATGAATAATATAAGAGCAAGCGCTCGGTTGGCACAGTACAATGCAAAGCAATGGCAGGGGAAGGCAGCTTTCTGAATCCTGAGCTCTTCGCCTTCCCCTACAGAACAGTAACCAGCCAGCACCACCCACAGCTGTGTGGGTAGCAATGGAAGAACGGCCTGACCCAAGGCTCTGGTAAGTGGAAAGCAGGGTGTAGAGGGGACCAACAGGGAGGGTGGAGGTTAGCTTGTAGCATTTAGCAGGGATAGTGGTGTACATAGGAGTGACAACAGGAGGTTTTGTGGTATGGAGGTGAGCAGAGAGTGCAACGTGGAAGTGAGCAGAGAGGGGTTTGGGGCGTGGAGGTGAGCAGAGAGGGGTTTGGGGCGTGGAGGTGAGCAGAGAGGGGTTTGGGGTGTGGAGGTGAGTAGAAAGGGTTTAGGGGTGTGAATGAGAGCAGAGAGGGGTTGGGAGTGTGGAGGTGAGAAGAGAGGGGTTGGGCTGTGGAGGTGAGCAGAAAGGGGGTTTTGGGGTGTGGAGGTGAGAAGAGAGTGGTTGGGAGTGTGGAGGTGAGAAGAGAGGGGTTGGGAGTGTGGAGGTGAGAAGAGAGGGGTTGAGGGTGTGGAGGTGAGAAGAGAGGGGGTTTTGGGGTGTGGAGGTGAGAAGAGAGGGGTTGGGGGTGTGGAGGTGAGAAGAGAGGGGTTGGGAGTGTGGAGGTGAGAAGAGAGGGGTTGGAAGTGTGGAGGTGAGAAAAGAGGGGTTGGAAGTGTGGAGGTGAGAAGAGAGGGGTTGGGAGTGTAGAGAAGAGAGGGGTTGTGAGTGTGGAGGTGAGAAGAGAGGGGTTAGGAGTGTGGAGGTGAGAAGAGAGGGGTTGGGGTGTGGAAGTGAGAAGAGAGGGGTTGGGGGTGTGGAGGTGAGCAGAGAGGGAGTTTTTGGGTGTGCAGGTGAGCAGAGGGGGGTTTGGGGTAGAGAGGAGAGCAGATAGGGGGTGTGGAGGTGAGCATAGAGGGGGGTTTGGGGTGTGGAGGGCACAGAGGGAGTTTTGTGGTGTGGAGGTGAGAAGAGAGGGGTTGGGGGGGTGGAGGTGAGCAAAGATGAAGTTTTGGGATATGAAGGTGAGCAGAGAGGGGGGTTTGGGGTACCAAGGTGAGTAGAGAGGGGGGTTTGGGGTACCAAGGTGAGAAGAGAGGGGGGTCTGGGGTACCAAGGTGACAAGAGAGGGGGGTTGCAGTACAGAGGTGAGCAGAAGGGGTGTGGGGTGCAGAGATTAGCAGGGGGATGGGGTCCAAAGGTGGGTAGGGGGGGATTGCGGTGCAGAGGTTAGCAGAGAAGGGAACATACAGTATGATTTTGCAGCCCATTCATTTGAGTGCAATCTGGTGCCTTAAAAACACACTGCATTTGCGATCTGTGTTTGGGATGCCATTAACAATGCATTGGCGCCTACATGCAAATCACAAGGGCACTGCAACCACCTGCAGTGCAGGAAATGAACGTGGAGCAATCCTGTCCCATACCACTTTCTGGTGTGAACTGGCCCTAGTCCCAAACCATTTTTTTTTTTTTAAATAGCACCACACCAAAAACACACTGCAATTGCTAATGCATGAAGGTAACATTAGGAATTAATCACACTCTTGTACGTCTGCTAAAGAGCAGTGCATTTGTGTGCGTGTTGGGAATGCAAGCAATTTTGCGCACATTCCCCGACGTGCAGTAGTTTGAACCAAGCCTTAACTAGGGTGCCTCAAGAATGAAAATAATTTTCAAGGCGCCTTGACTGGAAGAAGGTAGAGAAACACTGATCTAGAGCGCCAAGTATCATATCTGTCTATAAAAGTGGCAATTGAGCGCTGGGAACAATAATATCAAGCTTCTAGCATAAACCTCTAAGACCCAGTATAAGAAATATAAAATATGTATGCAGCGCTAAAAAAAATATAAAATCAGGTGAAGAATCAAATAAATCAGAAATTGCACAATATCATAATACAGCAACTCAGTCCATACATAGTGGTAAAGCAAAGTGATTATGTGCATCTTCCTGGCATTTCAAGTCCAGAGCACCAGGAGCAGGTCTTAATTGCTCCACGCGCAGATAATGCGCTATCTGGTTAGTGCAATGTTTGTACACTCTCAAGAGCACAAGAGTCACGGTTATCCTTCTATTACGGATTTATGAACACTTGCACATAATCACTTTGCTTTACCACTATGTATGGACTGAGTTGCTGTATTATGATATTGTGCAATTTCTGATTTATTTGATTCTTCACCTGATTTTATATTTTTTTTAGCGCTGCATACATATTTTATATATCATATCTGTCTGCTGCTTCATTCCTCTGCTATGAGCATGAGTCACGTCTGACAGGTTTTCCTGTTACCAAGAGAAAAATAGTGACAGGGGAGGGACCTCCAGCAGATCGACAGCCCCAGCTCTGTTCCTGTGTGCTGTGTGGAGGAAGAGGTGTGTCTCTTCCCTCCAATCCATTCTCAGCTCTCCTCACTGAGTTTTGCAGAGTGCAAGATCAGCTCCCCACCCCCTTCTTTCTGAACTCTCAGACAAGCTTTATAAATTCAGAACTTTGAACGCATGTAGTGAAAAGAAGACTACAGATAAACAGGTACAACTTATATAGGGGGAGTTGTTTCATCTCTGTGCATCACCCGAGGCTAGTCACTTCACTGGGTATATGCAAGGATTTACAAACACTTTAAAACTATTCTTTAACTCAACACACAGCCCAGTGCTTACGCAACCCAAGAAATGGAAGTTATCAGGTCAAAAATGTGATTCTTCCTTTACACCACTTATGCAGGCCATAGATGGGTCGAAAATCGGCCGATTTTTCGGCCGAAAATAAAATCGGCCGATTTTCGGATCGTTAGTGGGCGATTTGGTCGGCCGATTTTCGGTATTTTGGCCGTTTTTTTTTTTCGGTAAAGTTGGAAAAAAATCTGCGCATGAGCAGTGACCTGCAAGAGGAAGACAAAAAGAAGAAAAAGAAGAGGAAGAGGATGAAGAAGAGGATGAAGAAGAAGAGGATGAGGATGAAGAAGAAGAGGATGAGGATGAAGAAGAAGAGGATGAGGATGAAGAAGAAGAGGATGAGGATGAAGAAGAAGAAGAAGAGGATGATGAAGAAGAAGAGGATGATGATGATGAGGATGAAGAAGAGGATGAGGATGAAGAAGAGGATGAGGATGAAGAAGAGGATGAGGATGAAGAAGAGGATGAGGATGAAGAAGAAGAAGAGGAGGAGGATGAGGATGAAGAAGAAGAAGAGGATGAGGATGAGGATGAGGAAGAAGAAGAAGAGGATGAGGATGAAGAAGAGGATGAGGATGAGGAAGAAGAAGATGAGGATGAGGATGAAGAAGAAGAAGAGGAAGAAGAAGAGGATGAGGATGAAGAAGAAGAGGATGAGGATGAAGAAGAAGAAGAAGAGGATGAGGATGAAGAAGAGGATGAGGATGAAGAAGAGGATGAGGATGAAAAAGAAGAAGAGGATGAGGATGAAGAAGAAGAGGATGAGGATGAAGAAGAGGATGAGGATGAAGAAGAAGAAGAAGAAGAAGAGGATGAGGATGAAGAAGAAGAAGAAGAAGTAGGATGAAAATAAGAATAATTCCAGTCCAGCAAAAAGTATCTCTGCAGAGAGCTCCGCTATTTCTGACAGTTCTCCGACAGTTCCTTGACATTTACAGCGGTTGAAACATTGTATCTATTTGTTTCCGAATAAAAACATCTGTATCCTAAATGGAAATAAATAGATACAATGTTTCAACCGCTGTAAATGTCAAGGAACTGTCAGAAATAGCAGAGCTATTTGTCTTCAGGGACACTTTTTGCTGGCTGTAGAAGGGATGAAAATCGGCCGATTTTTTTTTACCATTGATGGCAACGTCGGCCGCTTGAACGACCGAATTTTCGTTTTTTAAAAGAAAAATCTGCCGTTTTTCTCCCCATCTATGGCCTGCATTACCTTGACATATACAGTTGTGTCCAAAATTATTCAACCCCCAATGCTGTAAAGGGGTTTAGGGACTATAGTGTACATTTGGAATTGTATTCAGAATCAAATCCTACAAGGACGTTGTAACTACCCAAATGCAACTAAAATGACATCAATTGTTTATGTAATACAGTAGTAAATGGTTCTTATGTGGTTTCTTCATTGCCACAATTATTCAACCCCTTAAAGACTACCACTCTGAAGAACAGAGGTTCATACAGGTGCTTTCCATCAGGTATTGAAAACACCTGTGGATGTCACCGAGCAGCAATCAAGCATAATAAGCACCAATTAGGCAGCTTTAAAATGACTGTGATACTCAGCTCCTTCTAGACATTTACTGGTGTGGTTACAAACATGGTGAAGGCAAGAGAATGGTCCAGGAAGACAAGAGAAGAGGTGATTTCTCTTCACAGGAAGGGCAATGGCTATAAGAAGATTGCAAAGATGTTAAACATACCAAGAGACACCTTAGGAAGCATCATTCGCAAATTCAAGGCAAAGGGCACTGTTGAAACGCTACCTGGTCGTGGCAGAAAGAAGATGCTGACTTCGACTGCTGTGCGCTACCTGAAGCGTAGAGTGGAGAGAAGTCCCCGTGTGACTGCTGAGGAACTGAGAAAAGATTTGTCAGATGTGGGTACAGAAGTTTCAGCCCAGACAATAAGACGCACACTGCGTAATGAAGGCCTCCGTGCCAGAACTCCCAGGCGTACCCCCTTGCTGTCTCCAAAGAATAAGAAGAGTCGACTGCAGTATGCCAAAAGCCATGTGGACAAACCACAAAAGTTGTGGGATAGTGTTCTGTGGACTGATGAAACAAAATTAGAACTGTTTGGGCCCATGGATCAACGCTATGTTTGGAGGAGGAAGAACAAGGCCTATGATGAAAAGAACACCTTGCCTACTGTGAAGCATGGTGGAGGGTCAATCATGCTTTGGGGCTGTTTTGCTTCTGCAGGTACAGGGAAGCTTCAGCGTGTGCAAGGTACCATGAATTCTCTTCAGTACCAGGAGATATTGGATGGAAACGTGATGCAGTCCGTCACACACCTGAGGCTTGGGAGACGTTGGACCTTTCAACAGGACAATGATCCCAAGCATACCTCCAAGTCCACTAGAGCATGGTTGCAGAGGAAAGGCTGGAACATTTTGGAGTGGCCATCGCAGTCACCAGACTTAAATCCGATTGAGAACCTCTGGTGGGACTTAAAGAAAGCAGTTGCAGTGCGCAAGCCTAAGAATGTGACTGAACTGGAGGCCTTTGCCCATGAAGAATGGGCGAAGATACCCGTAGATCGCTGCAAGACACTTGTGTCAAGCTATGCTTCACGTTTAAAAGCTGTTATAACTGTAAAAGGATGCTGTACTAAGTACTAAGATTGAATGTCACTTGGGGGTTGAATAAAACTGATAATGCTGTGAGCACAGAAAAGACATTTGTGGTTATTTCATTATAACTGTTATGTTATATTTGTCTGACCTACAAGTGCCTCTTTAATGTAAATGTAAGCAAGATGACTGAATGATCAAAAGCAATGTCAAACTGGCCAAAACACTCAATTTCAGTGGGGGTTGAATAATTTTGGACACAACTGTACAACTTCTGTGCTGCACTCACAGAACAAATCCAATTTAGAGTATGAATCATATGAGATGCATTTAGTAAGAACAAGATAATCAATCTGTAATTTCAGCTGCAATCAATAATGACCCAACCTTGAGAGACAGAACACAACCTACACAATCTTGTTCAAACAAAGCTCGCCTAACTTTAGCACTTTCAAAGCGCCACTACATACTGCTATGGAGCCAGCGTGTGCTCCAAATGGAGGAAGTCTACACGTTCCATCACATCGAACACGTCATCAAGAAATTTATTGGAAGATTATTGTAGGTGTGAGAGGCACCATACATGTGAGAGTATTGTGTTTTTATAGGTTAATGGGGGGTTTAAACAAAAAAAAAACGGTGGTACCCTGGTTTCTCTTTTAGAATTCCTTACAGAGCATAATATTTCCAGGAAAGTGATAAAGAAACATCAAATCAGTAACAAAGGTTATGAACCAATTGTGAGCACAGTGTCACCTTTCTTCTTCTCATATAGGGGTTCAATACTTACTGGTGAGTGTGGCGGCTGGAAGGCAGCAGTAGCAGTCAGAAAATTGCTTGCCAGAAGAATTGCACAGAGCACCATTAACTTTAAAAGGATAATTTCACCTTTTAAAAAATAAAAAAAAAGGTCAGTGTAATCTGTCTGCCATCATGCAATCAGTACATCGTATGGGCAGGCAGTTTCACACTGACAGGAAGAATCAATGAACTACCACGGCGCTCAACAGCACCGTGGTAGTCCATTGAGAACTACAAGCCAACATCTGAAAAGGGTGTCGGCACACGTGGTTGATGCATTCACAGAACTTTGTGAATGAATGACACAACCATGTGGGCAAAGCCCTGCACGGCCGCACGCTTTTCAGAAAGTGACAGCTGGTACGGAACCTCTCCCCGTTCTGCAGCCACACAGAGGGCTTGGATTGCACAGCAGCTGCAGGAGGGGGAACAGGTTACATGTTCCACCATAACATGGATGGAACATGTTCCCAAAGGTGAACTTATCCATTGAAGGTGACCCCGACTACCACACTGGGATTGCATCAGCTTCTCTGCATTGGGACTGTCACTGTTCAGCCTTCACACAGACATCTCTGCTCACCGCGCTGACAGGCTGTCAGGCAGTATCTCTCCCTGTAAACAGACAAAAGCCTGGACTCTCGTTCCTAGGAGGCCGTGCTGCCCATAGGATTGGTGAGTAGGCAGATGCCCAACCTCTGTCATCACTCTAGAGACACTGCCTGCAGACACCTTTACTCCTCAGTTACCAAGAGACCTTTGCTTTGAGCAGTACTGCAGCTTATCTGTTTAACTTCACTGAATGCATCCCTTGTGTGACGGAAGCGTAGGCAGGACAGAACACACAAAGAAGATGGGGAACACACAAAGCTTTATTGAACTCTGAAAGACACTCAATGAGGACAGTTCATGGCACTCCGCGACATGCGGCTTGTAGGGACACCCACGGTAAGCGGGCTCATGGGGACTCAACGGGACCTTGGCTGTGGTGTCTGGCCTCAACACAGGCGACTTGCAGACACTCAGCAGCAGGTAGCTTCCAGGGACCCTCAGCAACAGACGGCGGCCCTCACAGCGGCCAGCGTTTCAGGGGACAGCAGTGATCAGCAGGCAGGGGTCCTCACAGCGGTCAGCTTCTTCAAGGGCTCAGCAGTCAGTAGGCATGGGCCCTCACAGCAGTCAGCAGGCAGGGGATGTACCCCTGGACTGGGGTCTCGGGCAGCAGGCAGGCGATCTACCCCTGGACTGGGGTCTCGGGCAACAGGCCGGCCGTTTCCCCTCAGCTGGAGGGTCTCAGGTAGGGGCAGGCGGCCTCCCTTTAGCTCGGAGGTCTCAGGTAGCTGGCAGGCAGTTTCCCCTCAGCTTGAGGGTCTCAAGTAGGGGCAGGCCGTCTCCCCTTTGCTTGGGGGTCTCACCTTTGGTGAGGGGGCTCATGCAGAGCGCCAGCGGGGATGCCTGCGGAGGCCCGGTCCCAACCCGGACCTCCCACAACAGCAGTGGCCCCCAGGACAGCAGCAGGAGGTAAAGGCTGGCCGGGTCCCCTCTCCCCATCCCGCACAGCCTGGCCTCGGAGGCTGTGTGGGATGAGGACGCGGCAAGGGGGAGGAGGGGGGAGGGTGACAGCACACCGTGACATCTTGTGATAGAAATAATTAGTAACAGGTCCTCTTTATGGAAAGATATGGGGGTCAGTAAGCCCCCACATCTCTCCTACAATGTAAAGCATCAGATCAAAAACAGCATTGATCTAGTGCTTTAAGAAAAAAAATGGCCTTGTTTACAAGGTGATGGAACCAAGGGCATAGAGGCGAGAGGAGGCCATCTTTCCTTCACTAATCTCTATGCCCAGTGCCGGGATCAGTCGGTGATTTCTCAGGTAAGGCTGAGAACTACTGAGCGGTGGGCGGTGATGGCAGCATAGTTCAGCGACAAGGGGCAGCGGGGTTATTTTTGGCACCTGTATCAGTGCTTTTTTTTTTATATCGACCAACGGCCGATAGGGGTGTTTGCAGACAAAATATTTCGGCCACCGAAATTTCGGTGCACCCCTATTCTTCACTACTGAAATATGTCTGAACCCAGAGTGTCAGAAAGCTTGCAAAGTCAGGGCAACCACTAGGGCCAGGCATTATTAAGGGGCCCCTGTAAAGGTAGCGTTACATGAATTTTTTTACACTACAGCACTTTATGTAATATACTAGCACTTTATATAGAATTGCTTACATTGGTAACTGGGTAATTGCAGGCCTATTTTGCATTTATTGTCTATTTGCATTTATTGTCACATAGGCCTGTGGCCAAGACGAAGGTCACTCACATAATAGTTTCAACAAATAATTAACTTTCAATTAGTTGTATGCATCATTTCAGAACTTTGCTTTCTCTACCATTTGCGGATTAAGGACACAAGCTTTCTTCTGTATATTGTTCTGGACTTTACAGAAGAAGACTGACCACATTTTTCACAAACTGAAGATAGATAATCCCCCTTTTTTGCTTTTTGGTACAGTTCACTGCTTCAGGTCCAAAGATGAAATGGCCAAATAGCCTATCATGTGTCAGTGTAAAGACCAATTCACAGCACAGGGCTCGCTCTATAATTATTTCTATCATCCAAGGCAAACAAGAGAGAGCAGGTATAGATATACCAATACAGAAGCTATTCTCCAATTACAGTGACGAATGCTGTTGTAGCTGTCAAAAAGCAATGCACTTCACACCTAAAATGACAGAGTATAAAAGAAAAAACAAAAAACTGGCAAGCTGCTGTATACGTATCTACTCGAGTGATAATAAAAATTTGGTTGGTTTACATATTATTAAAGAGGTTCTAAAAGCAGAATGTTTTTTACCTTAAAATGGAACTTTGCTCTCTCAATCAACATGGACCATTTCTAATCCTTATGCTTGCTAGCATTAGTAAATACAGTAGATAGGAAAGTATATCATATTTACTTGTTTTAACCTTTTTTTTTGCATCCCTTCCATTACTTCCTGGCTTCCATGCCTAGGCACATGTCATACATCCCAGGAGTCTTCAAGAGGGGAGGGAGGGTTCTCAGCTCAGCCAATGCCTGAGCTAAATATAGATTCCAGGAAGTAACTGCTACATGAATCATCTGCTCTTAGTCAAGATGGCCACTGCCAGAAATGCCAGGGAGGTGTTTTTCAAAATGATTTCTCAACAAAATAAAGCATGGAGACATGGATTGATGGAGGAGTTTATTTTGAATATTGCAATTGGGGCCTCTCAGCAGGGGAGAGGAGCCAGGACTGCCGATGGGGGGCAGTTAATGAAAACACATTAAAAATACAACAGCAGTCACCTATGGGAGACCAAAAACTTAGATTTTAAAAAATCTAGACGCAAAAAAAAAATATATATATATATATATATATATATATATATATTGCAGCTTGTCAATCCTTAAGGCTGAACAACACAGTTTTCTAAAATGTGTTGGATTATATGGAGGTGCAAGTCACCTTGGGGATTTCTCTCTTTAACTTACAATTTAAATGTTTAAAGTGAAACTTTACCCATAGTAACTTATTGAAAATATTGTACTTTAGCAAGAAACATATATTCCACATTAATAATTATGCTACCAAAATTAGTGTGTGTTGTAAATTGCCCCCAGCATTGTTCATGTTTCTTCCTGCTGGAGGCTGCCATTTTGTTGAAGCCCAGAGCCCCTGACCAGCATTAAATTTTTAGGTTGTCAGGAGATCAACCTCTACAAATTGGGCACAATGCAGAAAAATAGAGAGCAACTGGGCATGTGCAGAGCAGGGTGAGACAGTGTATTACTGGACTAAAGTTCCACTTTAATGAGCGCTAGGAACATAGCTATTGCTAGAATTCCGGTGCTCCGGCACTGGACCTTCTGGTCTCAGCTCCGGTAGCTGCACGTAACCACTCTCCCCACCCCTCTTCTCCAATTGTCCAATCACAGAGTGCTTCATATTATGTGAATTCACAAAATACAAAGCCTTCTGTGAATGGGCAACAGAGGGACAGACAGGCCTGCTGCTGTGTGAGAAAGCAGCACCTCTCCTATCAAAGCCCGTGGAGTATAGCGACTCACTAAAACCGTTGATTGCAAATAAAAAAGATAAGTCCATTAGGGGCATGGTAGTAAATTCTTGTTTTATATTTTTACCTACAGGCAAGCCTATAATAAAGCTATATAATAATACAATAAATGAATATGTCCTAAACTTCCACCTTTTAGGAGATAATCTACAGAGCAGCAGCCAAGTGACATCGCTGACGCATGTGCTCTGAAGGAACAGCATACGCACGCCATTCCTTCAGAGCTGTGTTCCATGGCCGAAACTCCCAGGCGCATGTGCTGGAGTGACATCAGCGGCTCAGCCATTCGAGCAGCCGCAGCCCGGGAACCCAGAAGCAAGACAGTGTGAAAATGGAAGCCATGTCAGCAGTGACAGCGCGCCACTGCAGGGCTTTGCTCTAAGGCAAGTCTTTCATAATGTGCTAGTATGCAATGCATACTAACAAATTAGGATATCCACTTGCAGCAGGAAACTTTTATTTTTTTTGTTCAACGAGTTTACTATCACTTTAACCCATTGTAAGCCAGCACATTGCAGACATTGTCTCATTTCCTGGAGGTTAGCTGTAAATGTGGTAGTGGAATTAATTTTCTATTTTAGGGTTTTTTTCCCTTTATTTCCACCTGGTGCTGGGTCAGTTACCGCACTTCTCGACTTAGGGTGGCTATGCTCAATCCTCCACTGTGTCTCTGGAGGAGCAATGTAGCCAGCCTTGGTCAGCAGCACTGTCAACCTGTAGAGAGAGGAGAGTTAAACAGATGGCTAGACTTAAGTAGACTCTGCATAAGTGACTAATAAATTAAAGTTGAACTCCAACTGACACTTTGAAGCAGTTACAGCAACCGTTTTTATTCTCTTTTGGGACAAAGATTTTACATAAAAATAAAAACTGACCATTGTAACCACCCCGTCAGTGTTAAAGGATAGGTTCCACCTTTTAGATTAGAACAGGTCACATATTACACCAGCACCCCTGTTCCAGCACCCCTCACCCCTGCACAGACACGTCACTCATTCACAGGGATCTATGTATGAATAAACGGGCAACACAGTGGCTAAATGGTTAGCACTTCCGCCTGGCAGTACTAGGGTCGTTGGTTCGAATCCCAACCATGGCACCACCTGCCTGGAGTTTGCATGTTCTCCCTGTGCCTGCGTGGGTTTCCTCCGGGTACTCCGGTTTCCTTCCACACTCCAAAGATATGCTGGTAGGTAAATTAGACCCCGTCTAAATTGGCCCTAGTATGTATGAATGTGAGTTAGGGACCTTAGATTGTACACCCCTTGAGGGTTAGGGACTGATGTGAATGTACAATATATATGTAAAGCGCCACGTAAACTGACAGCGCTATAGAAGTACCTGAAATAAACTACATTTACCATCTGCCACTGTGGCATACAACTTGCAAATCGACTACGGATGCACTGATCAGCGTGCTCACAGTGCATTCACACTTCCTAATTCTTAATTGAAAGCCTGTACAAATGTGTAGGCAGGGAGCTGGAGGGAGAGTATGCAGGAGCTTGACATTGCTCCCATGATCCACTAATCGTGGGTGCAATGCTTTGCGGACTCCTGTAAACAAAATAGAATGCACAATTGTGCCCCTGCTAAAATCTATGTATTTTCTTTTTTTACTTACAGGTACTCCCAGCACTTCATTAAACTATTAATTGTAAATAAAAAGGATAACTCCATGAGGTGCATGCACCTCCTTGAACTTAACCCATAGTAAACCAGCACATTTTAGAAATTGTCTAAATTTCTGGAGTTTGGCTTTAAAAGTGGTGGCTTAGTTCCTTTTCTATTTTAGTCATTTTTTTCCTTTATTGCCACCTGGTGCTAAGCCAGTAATGCACTTCTTGTCTTAGGGTGTCTACGCTCAGTACTCCACTTAGCCTTTAAACTGGAGCTAAACTCTGAGGTTTACTTGTCCTTCAATGGTCCAACGTCCCTTATCGGCATCTACTACCTAGCATCTTCTAGGTGTCAGGCTGAGGCCATTCTCATTGGCCAGCACAGGAAGATGTCGCTCCTTTATTGCCACCTGGTGCTAAGCTAGTAATGCTTTTCTGGTCTTAGGGTGGCTACGCTCAATACTCCACTTAGCCTTTAAACTGGACCCAAACTCTGAGGTTTACCTGTCCTTCAATGGTCCAACGTCCCTCATCAGCATCTACTACCTAGCGTCTTCTAGGTGTCAGGCTGAGGCCATTCTCATTGACTGGTACAGGATGATGTCGCTCCTTTATTGCCACCTGGTGCTAAGCTAGTAATGCTTTTCTGGTCTTAGGGTGGCTACGCTCAATACTCCACTTAGCCTTTAAACTGGACCCAAACTCTGAGGTTTACCTGTCCTTCAATGGTCCAACGTCCCTCATCAGCATCTACTACCTAGCGTCTTCTAGGTGTCAGGCTGAGGCCATTCTCATTGACTGGTACAGGATGATGTCGCTCCTGCACATGTGCCGGAGTACAATCATCCTAGAACACAAGTAATGTACCAGAATGTAAACAGAGCTGCGCTTGCGCAGCTCAATGTACACTCCAATGAAGACTGTGAGCAGGCAGGTAGGTTTCTTTTGTTTCAGAAGGGGCACTGCATGTCTATTCTGCAATAAAGAGCCTGTCTGCCAGCTTGTAGCTTTTGAAAACGGGACTATAGTTCAGCTTTACAAGGTTTGTCTCAACTCACTAACTCTACCTGCTTCTGCTGCACAGCTTGGTCTGTTAAAAGAAGTTTGAAAATATCCAACTGACCAGATGACCAAGTGAAAATAAATGAAAACAAGCCTATAAAAGAAAACTAATGCAACCATCACATTTAAGGTTTGGTAAGCTGCAATATATAAAATGTTTCCTTTTGGGTTTATCTATGCTTTATTAATGGCGTCATTGTTGAGTGAAGAAGGGATCGAACAAAAGCTGAATCATAGTTTCTGATCTCCTGTATCCTCCTGTGTAGGATTAGCTCACAAAAAAAAAAAAAAAAAAAAAAAAGTGCTCATCTTCACAAAAACATCACCTGCAAAGATGAATGTAGGATTTGTCTGCAGAACAATGAACAATGACAAATGCACAGACACTTCCACTGTATCCATTATGAACAGGAATTTTAAGGTATTTCCAGTAAACTCCGTGAAACATTATAATAGCCCAGCGGAGGATGGAAAGCTTTGTGCTGGCAGCATGAGACGTTTTGTCTTGTCCATTACGTCTGAACCCAAGACCTCAAATCGGCAACGCTGTATATAGATTCCCAGTATACATTTACTATGGCTGTCTGGTGTAGGGTAACCTGAACTGCAATACACTTCCGCAGGCCATTATACGTGCTCATTAATTCCACCTTCCTTGAATATAATTATAATAAAAAAAAAGGCATACGGGCAGATTACAGAATAAATTTCTCTGCAGATGAAACCCTTGGGTGCCACTAAAAGTGCAGCATTCATCACAAATAAATATTGGATCGCACTTGCCTTCATATTGGTAATTGTTGTTTTCTTGCCTTCCATTTCAATAATAAATTTAGCCTCCAGATCCTTCTCCCTGAAGAACAAATAAAAGAATGTGTTAAGGCCGACAGCATCGTTTGTTCTCACAATGTTTGTGCATATAATCTCGGCGCACATTCATACAGACATTATACAAACTATGTTTAATATTCTCATACTGCAGCGTACACACAGAGGTAACATAACGGTGCAGAAAGGACACATCTGTTACTGGCAATGAGTCCATCCAGGATTGGAAGTACAGTACAGGCCCATTTAAAGGGATACACCTCCTTTACACACCAGAAAACAAAAGAAAAACCACGGAGGGTTACCATGAATACAAACTTGTTATTTAAAGCTAAACTCCAGGCAGATACAAAAGATTTAAAGTGTAACTCCACTTGTTGACAAAAAATAAATCCCCTCTGGGTGAAAAATGTACATTGCAGGGATTTTAACAAACATTCCTGCAGATTCCTACCTTTTGTCGCTCTAAAGCAGGGGTCTCCAAACTTTCTAAACAAAGGGCCGCTTTACTGTCCTTGAGAATTTAGGGGGGCCGGACAAGGGTCAGTAGGAATAGAAAATGTCCTGGCATCCAGTGGGTGTAAACAAAGCCCTATCTTTGACAATGGGAGGAACAGTGCCCCATCGTTGGTGTCACTGGGAGGAACAGTGCCCCATCGTTGGTGTCACTGGGAGGAACAGTGCCCCATCGTTGGTGTCACTGGGAGGAACAGTGCCCCATCGTTGGTGTAATTGGGAGGAATAGTTCCTCATTGCTGGTGTCAGTGGGAGGAATATTGGTCCATTGATGGAATCACTGGAAAGAGTTATGCCCAATTGTTGGTGTCAGTGGGAGGAATTATTCCCCAGTGTTGGTGTCATTGGCTACAATAGTGCGGGGCCAGATAAAGACAAGCAAAGGACCACATTCGGCCCCCGGGCCACAGTTTGGAGAACACTGCTTTAAATAAATAGCGGTTTCTGAATGGGAGCAAATGGTTCATTATAATCAGATGCACCTTCTGTGTTGTAACGAGGAAAGCTGCAGTGTCTGCATCCCTTTAGAACAAGGGTGGGCAATTAATTTTCCCAAGTGGGCACATGAGAAACTTGGACTGTTGCAGAGGGTCAACTTAATTCTGTTCCAAAGAAGGTTTGTAAGTAAGCATATAGAAAAGAAACACCTAGTGCTAGGAATAACCGGTACAACTGCTCATGAAATAGGTCTCTTTCAGATGGGCAGTTGGGGGGTGGCAGTCACACTAGCGAATGGGGCAGTTTGTGATTAGATGTGGGAGACCTAGTGGAGGTTCCTTGCAACTAGGTGTGGAAAGAAAGCCCCACTGAAAACAATGGGGGGTGGAAAGCCCGCCCCCCCCCCACACCCCCCGCAGCAGTTTGTGGTCATTTGCATGTAAATGCTCATTTAGTGAATACCTGTGAATGATCAGCATTGGAAGCAGTGGGGGAGATTTACAAAAATAGGGGGAAAACATAAGGAGACATTTTTATGTAGTTCACAGAAGATAGCCTGGAAGTCTGACACCATTGTTTAATATATCCGTGCACAGGACATTAACAGGACACTGCATTGCTGACAAGATAAGCAGATATTGGGGGGGGATTTACTAAAACTGGAGCACTCAGAATCTGGTGCAGCTGTACATGGTAGCCAATCAGCTTCTAACTTCAGCTTGTTCAATTAAGCTTGGACAAAGAAAAAAAAAATGGAAGCCGATTGATTTCTATGCAGAGCTGCACCAGATTTTGCACTCTCCAGTTTTAGTAAATAACCCCCAGACTGTCTATTCCAGGGCCAATCAATTGCAGGCATTCACTTCATGAGCAATTACATGCAAGTGACTCGAATAGCTACAGGAGCGGTCAACCTCTCATTGTTTTCAATTGGGCTTCCCCCTGCAGCTAATCGAAGGAAACCTCCGCATCCAATCGCATATAGCCCTATTTGCCATATTGGGGACGTATGGGATTGTCCTTGGAGCCCCTGCAGACAGTACTCTTTGTTTCCCTTGTCTAGGTGCTTGCTCAGGCTGAAGGAAAAGTACTTCTTAACTGGTCTGAGTAAACACCTAGGTAGGAGAAACACCTGCTCAGTCTCCCGCATCTCATTGCAAATGACCCCATTCGCACATGTGTGCCACGGAGCTACATACAGGGCACCAGGGGTATAGCCATATAGGTGCTAAAGATCGCATTCTTTCCCATCTCACATAGCTGAGAGGTAGAAAAAGACTTCTGGAAATTTGAAAAGGTAAATCCTAAAGTTTTTATCACCATCCTTTATATAGGGGTTGGCAACTGTGGCCCTCCAGCTGTTGGTGGACTACAAGTCCCATCATGCCTCTGCCTTTGGGAGTCAAGCTTGTAAATGTCAGTTTTGCAATGCCTCATGGGACTTGTAGTTCTACAACAGCTGGAGGGCCACAGTTGCACACCCCTGCTTTATATGATGCCACAACAACATTATGCAATGACAGAATAACCCAGCCATTTCAGATCCTGGCCAGATGATCTCGCAATTTCTGTAGAACAGACACAAGCTGCAACACAAATACAAATACACGCATCCAGGATGGCCAGCTTATTCAGACAATGAAATTGCATCTATTTGTATAGTGAGAGGACCAGGGGCAGACTGACAACCCATGGGGCCCCCGGGCAATAGGGGATCATGGGGCCCCTGTGTCCTTGCCCAAAATCAAAAAAGCCTATGAAAAAGGTACCAGAGCATGTCATGGGGCCCCCTACCGACCCCGGGCCCTCAGGCAGTGCCCGAGCTTCCAAATGATCAGTCCGCCCCTGGAGAGGACTGAAGGGGAACATTGATAGCAATATGGGGTAAAGCTGAACTCTAAGAAAGAAAACTTTAAAGAAAGGTTGTTCCTCAATACCCACAAAGAATACAGTAAATCCATTTTGCATACACCAAATGCTTCTGCAAAATCAGATATTGCATTGTAAAAGGAGCAATGACATCATCACTGTGCCTGTGCAGAGAGCAGAGCTATGAGAGGGACCCAACAGGCCTCACCCACTATAGCCACAGTGGCTAAATGGTTAGCACATCTGCCTGGCAGTACTAGGGATGTTGGTTCAAATCGCAACCACAACACCACCTGCCTGGAGTTTGCATGTTCTCCCTGTGCCTTCGTTGGGCTTCCTCTGGATACTCCGGTTTCCTCCCACACTCCAAAGACATGCTGGTAGGTAAATTGGCCCTAGTATGTGTGTGTATGAATGTGAGTTAGGGACCTTAGATTGTACGCCCCTTGAGGGTTAAGGACTGATGTGAATGTACAATATATATGTAAAGCACTGCGTAAACTGACAGCGCTATATAAGAACCTGAAATAAAT
Organism: Staurois parvus; assembly: GCF_062004578.1. NCBI lineage: Eukaryota > Metazoa > Chordata > Amphibia > Anura > Ranidae > Staurois > Staurois parvus. The sequence goes on along the minus strand of NW_028317797.1, from coordinate 6,553,541 downwards.
AGTCTGCCTGTAGAGAACTACAGGAGGGGGCGGAGACAAGACCAATGACTGTGCACCAGGAGAGGGAGCAGCAGTGACTGGTCTTTGACACAGGAAGCTCCTGCACAGAGACACATTTTCACACTGAATAATCACACAGATGTGGAAGGAGTATACAAAGCACAGCAAGATTCAAATATGAATACACATGCCTCTTGTATTTACACAAAATGTGCTGACCCTGGAGTCCAGCTTTAAAACATTACACTGTCAAATAGAGAGACACTAGAATGCTCAACAATAATGCCAACACAATAGTATGTGCGTCTGGAAAGCGGAAGTTAAAGAAAACAGGAAGGTGATATAACAATGTAGGGCTGTGTAGGAAAGGTGATACATCACCCTGCAGTGCGTAATGAGCTCAGCCTAGTGTTGTGTGAGAATTCCTCCCCCTCGTCACATGAGCATAAAGGGGCAATGAGCCAAATCAAACCCAACTACACCCACCGCTATCACCGTACATTTCATATTTCACAGAGGCACTCAAGACACAATTTGTAGAGAGAAATGTGGTTATAAAAACACAGGTGCATTTAAAGGGGCCAGCACATAAATATCATCTTCTCTAGATGGTAGCCCCACTAGCCAAATCCCTACACATCTGGGGTCTTCAATTAAAATTTACAGAGGTCCAGTTGGTAAAGTTTTCTTCCAGCCGAGGTCCAAATCTTATGTTTGCACTATACCACATCACAACTCCCCCCCCCCCCCCTTCACATCACAGTCCCCTCTGTACATTAATGTCTTCAGCCTGCCTTTCAGATCAGTGTCCTCAGCACCCTCCCTTCACAGTCCCACTCCCCTTTACATCACAGGTCCCCCTTTAAAAGCAGTCCCAGTGTCCTCAATTCCCCTTCACATCACAGTGCCCCTTTACAATGCGGACCTCTTCATATAACAGACCCCTTCACATCACAGTGCCCCTTTACATTGCAGACTCCTTCACATCACAGTGTCCCTTTACATTGCAGACCCCTTCACATCACAGTGCCCCTTCACATTGCAGACCCCTTCACATCACAGTGCCCCTTCACATTGCAGACTCCTTCACATCACAGTGCCCCTTCACATTGCAGACTCCTTCACATCACAGTGTCCCTTTACATTGCAGACCCCTTCACATCACAGTGCCCCTTCACATCACAGTGCCCCTTCACATTGCAGACCCCTTCACATCACAGTGCCCCTTCACATTGCAGACCCCTTCACATTGCAGACCCCTTCACATCACAGTGCCCCTTCACATTGCAGACCCCTTCACATCACAGTGCCCCTTTACACTGCAGACCTCTTCATATAACAGACCCCTTCACATCACAGTGCCCCTTTACATTGCAGACTCCTTCACATCACAGTGTCCCTTTACATTGCAGACTCCTTCACATCACAGTGTCCCTTTACATTGCAGACCCCTTCACATCACAGTGCCCCTTCACATTGCAGACCCCTTCACATCACAGTGCCCCTTCACATTGCAGACCCCTTCACATCACAGTGCCCCTTCACATTGCAGACCCCTTCACATCACAGTGCCCCTTCACATCACAGTGCCCCTTCACATCACAGTGCCCCTTCACACTGCAGACCCCTTCATATCACAGACCCCTTTACATCACAGTGCCACTTTACATTGCAGACCCCTTTCACATCACAGTGCCCCTTCACATTGCAGACCCCTTCACATCACAGTTCCCCTTTACACTGCGGACCCCTTCATATCACAGACCCCTTTACATCACAGTGCCACTTTACATTGCAGACCCCTTTCACATCACAGTGCCCCTTCACATTGCAGACCCCTTCACATCACAGTGCCCCTTTACACTGCGGACCCCTTCATATCACAGACCCCTTTACATCACAGTGCCACTTTACATTGCAGACCCCCTCACATCACAGTGCCCCTTCACATTGCAGACCCCTTCATGTCACAGTGTCCCTTCACCCACCACAGTGCCCCTTGCAGCCATAGCCCTCCCTTACATTTGCAGTTTCCCCTGCACAGTCCTACCACTTATCAGCCCGACTGTCCTCTCCCGGGTCTTCCGCCCGGCTGCCACTATCATCCTCACAGAGGGCTGGAGCAGAAGGTGCTTTAGATCTGGACGGAGGGCGGGAGCTGTCCTACTTACAGTATGTTAACAAGTGGGTACTTACTACTACTACTGCTTTGTGCAGATCTACAGCACCTCCCACCCCCACCTGCTGTGTGGATGATAGCGGCAGCCGGGCAGGAAACCCAGGAGAAGATATGCAGCAGCTAAGTGGCACAGCTGTGGTCCGGACAGGACTGTCACTCAGTCCATATCCGGACCGTGGTCCATCATGTAGTGATCCCTGCTATACATAAAAGCAGTCATATTAAATAGCATGGAATGTAAAGCTGCAAAATATGGGTCAGTGTATCCTCTGGTTACTCTGGAGCTGAAGAGAAGGTCTCTTGCTCTCTGTGTGGAAGCAGTAATCCCTCTGCAGGTTTGACACGCTCCCTACTAAATCAGACCTATTGTCCTACAATCAGCAAAGCTTGGGTTTCGGGTTTGATCGGACAGTTGTAGTGCCGATTCCACGAGTTTGAGGGTGAGTTTGGCCTCTGCAGAAAGATCACTACAAGGTGCAGGGGTCCTTCTCCATAGCACACAAGCAGGGGTCAGGCTTTTCTACTGAGGCTGTGGCTGCTTTCTAAAGAAAACTTGTAAGACCCCATGTACACGGGACACTTCTGAATGATGGAAACTGACTGCTGGAAAACGTAGGTTAAAAATGTCTGTTTAGCCACGTTTGCATAAGCGTGTATGTGTGTTTTTTTTAAAGATAAGCACAGGAGAACCTCCCAAATGCCCAGAATGCACTGGAAAATGGTAAATTAACTATTTCAGACTGTTTCAGAGAAATACACAGAGTAGAAGCAGAGACAGCAGTGTGTGTTGAAATTAGCTTAGGTGTGAGTTGCTCATTAACATTTCTTTTGTTTCCAAGGGTGGGAAGGTGTCTAGTTGAGTGAGTCATTAAGGCCACCTGGCAGGGGGTCTTCATGAGGTATTTGAGGTGTGAATGGTCATTAACATATCTTTTGTTTCCAAGGGTGGGAGAGGTCTGAGGTGTGAATTGGTCATTACAATGTGTGACAAGCTTGGTAGGAACATCCTGTGTTCAGTGTTTTGTCCATTTGAGTACCTTGAAAACGCTTTGCATGCATTTTTCATGATGAAAAAAGGCTCTGGACAGCATCGGGAACTGGAAGAGTTAAAAAAAATTCAAATGCAAACGCTTAAAAAACGCGATTTGCCACGTTCAGCTGTGTTTAGAGTTTGAAACGCCGCTAAAATCGATTGCATTCAAAAAACGACTGTAAACTCAAATGCTTGTAAACGACTGTAAACGAAGATGTGTACATGGACACATAGGAAAACATTAGGGAGAGTTCAGGGGCTGTTGAAAAAAATGCTGAACAGCTCCTGAACCGGAGTTTATCAGCTGCAGTGTACATGAGCCCTACGTCTTTGCATGCCAGTAGCGCTGCTACCAAACTGCAAGGGTTACTTCGCCGTTTATGTCTAGGAAAAGCAGGTTTACCTAGCTGATCAAAAAATGGCCACTGCCCAGTCTATAACTGGCCTTCACAGCAAGGAGCACATGGAAGGGTGACGCATGTCAAACAACAAAAGAGAAAAATTCCCAGCTCAGCGTGCCCAGCCTGCAAACAAAAAAAATAATCCTGTCTAACAGTATGCGTTAAAAACAGGGGTTTAGTTAGCACACATTTGCAAACACATGCATACGCTACAGAGCCACGTCACGGTACCCCAGTATTCTGTAGTTCCTAGCGCTACAAATTTTGAGAGCCCCCATAGTAGAGGCACATGTATCTAATGGATAGACCAAGGGCAGGTGGACCTGAGGGAGCCCATCCCCCCTTAAAAAAGTACAGGAGTGCACTGGACACCCAGCATGTAGCACAATGGCAGCTACCCAGCTGATCCTCCATTCCCCCGGCAGACAGTGCTCCCCTACACTCAGGGGGGTAAACTGTCCCTTGACATCCTCATGTCCAGTGAAGGGCCATGGTCCCTGCATCTGTCTTGAGAACATCAGGGGCATCTGACCACCAGAGTGTAGGAAAGTAAAGGCTGCACGGACCCGTCTAGCAGCACAGAGGAGCTTGCGGGAGCGGAGGATCACGTCAGAAAAATTATTTGTGCAGTGCAGATGCAGAGTGGACTTTTACTTCAGTTAAACTTTAAACTAGAATTTCAATTTGAATTTAAAACAGAACTCCAGCCATAAATAAGATAAAAATGAATAGTGCACTAAAAGGTAAAATTGCAAAAAGAAGCTTTTGTTACATCATTCACTTTTAATTCAGGGATTTCCCCTGCAGTGCTTCTTTTCTGCCACAAGATGTCCTCAGTGTGATAGCCATCATTGTTCAGCCAACTTCCTCTGAGCCCAAGTCGTCCTGGACTGTGACTATACAGTGAAGGGGGAGCAGAACAGTGATTAGTCTATCTCACTCTGCTCTCTCCCACCATCAGCAAGCTTCTCATCAGCACAGGAATGTATTGGCCCCTTCCTCCCACACTCCAGCTCTGCTATAAAAATATATATAGAAACCAAAACCTTGCAAACAGCTGGGAACCCTTGTGAAGTTCTACCACATACGACATATGAAATGCTTTTGTCAGTTTTCCTGTATCTCTGGCTTGTATCTAGTCAGGCACTAGGTAAAAAGCCTCTGTCGTTTTGGCAGAGATGAGCAGAGTTCATTGATAGATCTGGTTAACCATTAGCCTATAATTATTAAAGGGATAAGGAAGTAACAACTTAAGTAATACCGCAATCAACTGTGCCTTTTTGTTGTCACCGAGACTGTGCAAGCCTGCTGGACGCCAGTTCAACCTCTCCCTTAGGGCTTATTCATATGGGTGGCAGGTTCTTCGGCCCCTCTGAAAAGCATTCTGTGGTGGATCGCACTTTGCAGAGCCGTTTACAGGCATCAGGATGTTATATTGCTACTCCTTGAATACCATTTTTATTTTCATTATACTACTGTGCCACAACTGCCATAGCTTACTTTGGCATGCGGTTGCAGCACGGTCCAATTGACTACGGGGTCAAGAGGTGTAGCCAGGATTTTTATTTTTTTTAATCAGATTTTATTTTCAGTGTTTTTTTCCATATTCATATAGAAACACAACACATCAAACAAGATAAAGACATATACAGTTAACCACAGCTCACCAACATTCGGCAGTGGACAGGGAAAGAACATACATTTAAAAGCTTTTGTATAACTGCACAAAGCATACATTAACAACAGACACCTGAGAACTCAAAGCGGTATTAAACCCAAAACCAAAAATATAATATATTGCAGCTTACCAATCAATAGATGTGATGACTGCATTGGCTTACTATTCTTTGGCTTTTTCCCCTCTGTTTGCACCAGGTGATCTTGTTAGTAAAACACCTCCTGTATTAGTGAGAAACCACTCTGGATGAATGAGCACAGGAGGTGCAGCTGCACTGTCAGTCTGGGGGGAAGGGGAGTGTTAAATATAATAGCAGACTTAAATACACTAAATTGAAGCCAAACTCCAGCTAACACTTTTTAAGCAGTTAGAAGAGTAGTTTTGTTCCTATAGGATAAAGGTTTTAAATGAATAAATAAAAGCTGATCATTTTTAGCACATCTGCCAGTGTTACAAAAGTAATACCAAAACTATTTTGGCTGCACACCTCCTGTAGGTCACAGAACTGTGGTTCATTCTGCAGTCCTGTGACCCGTTTTCAGTCAACAGTGGGCTAAAGTCTGCTATCAGACCCTGCCAGTCCAGGGTCGGAAAAGATGCTGATCACATAGTCGGGATCTACCCGGATGTCTGGACCGGCACCTGGCTCAGCCTCTCAGTGGTCCGCCGAGACCCCGAGCCAGCGGCTTCTGCCCCCCTCCACAGCCCAGTGCTCCAGTGAGCACTGGAGGGGCAGAGCAGAGAGCCAGAGACTAACAGTCAAGGCTGTCATTCAGTTGTCACTGCAGAGCCAGCGGGGAACAGATGCAGCATCCACCTAGGTGAGTATGAACTCACCTCTGTAACTGATACATTCTGCTGGAGAGCTTGTGCTTTAGAAAGACAACAGACTTGCTGGCTGGATCTCCAGATGAAAATGGATGGGATAGTATTCATTCATTGTGTGTCATTCTCTTTTTTATGTTTTTTTTCTCCTAAAATATGGTAAGCTGTAATTTAATAAAAGATAGCTTTTGGGTTTAATACTACTGTGACTGTTTGTACAGATTACAAAGCACCCACATACGTGTCATCTAAACAGTGCGACCAAATACGGACAAACGTACGTGTAGCTTTACACAGGAATTACGTTACGATTTAAAAATGCTATACACATGCATTGAGTTTTTGCAACCATCCCACTAACATAGGGTGGGAAGCTAAGTAGACAGGATATCTGAGGTCAGTTCACCTTTTCATTTTTCAAGAAAAGGTGAACATACCCTTTAATAACCAAAAGGGAGCAAGTAAGACTTTGCTCACACGAGGCGCACTACAGCGTAACGTCTGCAAGGGCCATGTCTACTTCAATGGGACACAGCCGCAGCTCCCAATTTGACATTTGTGCAGGTACAGGTGCAAGACTGGAAACTGGTTCTCTGGCCCAGATGACTTTGGAATGTAGCAATGGTCCCCTAATATAGAGGTCTCCAAAGTGTGGCCCTTTGCAAGACACTATTCCTCCCACTGACACCAATAATGGGGCACTATTCCTCCCACTGCTATCAGTGATGGGGCACTATTCCTCCCACTGCTATCAATGATGGGGTACTATTCTTTCCACTAATACCAATGATGGGGCACTATTCCTTCCGCTAATACCAATGATGGGGCACTATTCCTTCCGCTAATACCAATGATGGGGCACTATTCCTTCCGCTAATACCAATGATGGGGCACTATTCCTCCCACTGATACCAATGATGGGGCACTATTCCTTCCGCTAATACCAATGATGGGGCACTATTCCTTCCGCTAATACCAATGATGGGGTACTATTCCTTCCGCTAATACCAATGATGGGGCACTATTCCTCCCGCTAATGCCAATGATGGGGCACTATTCCTCCCGCTAATACCAATGATGGGGCACTATTCCTCCCGCTAATACCAATGATGGGGCACTATTCCTTCCACTAATACCAATGATGGGGCACTATTCCTTCCACTAATACCAATGATGAGGCACTATTCCTTCCACTAATACCAATGATGGGGCACTATTCCTCCTGCTAATATCAATGATGGGGCACTATTCCTCCTGCTAATATCAATGATGGGGCACTATTCCTTCCACTAATACCAATGATGGGTCACTATTCATCCTACTAATACCAATGATGGGGCACTACTCATTCTCCTACTGACCACCAACCCTGAGGTGATGTTTATTCTCACTGGTGCTGGGCCCAAGACATTTTCTACCCTCAATGGCCACAATCCCGCCCCCCTAAAGTCTAAAGTACAGTAAACTGGCCCTTTGATTGAGAAGTTTGGAGACCCCTGCTCTAATACAATGAAGACATCTACTTGGTAAAATCCATTGCAACAATTCATATTGGCTACATGGCAGGATACAGCAATAACACGGTAACGCGTTTTGGCTGAAGCCTTATTCAGAGCTATGAGTAAGGCTTGGGCCGAAACACATTAGTGGTTATTGCTGCGAGTTTGGGAGACACTCACCTGCACCCACACGGATGTCAAATTGGGAGCAGCGGCTGTCTGTGCAGCTGCGGCCCAATTGACATGGAACACCTATGCATCCACAAGCAGGAAAACACATCCTTACCATAGGCATACGATGTATTACACCCGTGCGATGGGTGCCTTTATTATTAGAGTTTACATAGACTTTAACTTTTCAAAAGATTCTAAAATACACAATAAAACACTAAAAAAGAGCTATTTAGAAAAGAAAAAAAAGCAACAAAAATGTATCTTTGCCGGTATAAAAATGAACTTAGTACTGACATTTCAGTCACTAACATAAAACATCAACATCTTCAGCAAGGTAAAATATGCAAAGTATCAGCGGTATCATGTATAATGGACGAGGATGAGCGACACGCCGGGTTCGGAGTAGTCGCAGATGAAGCACGATGCATTCACCAGGGACTTGGTGAACGCTGCAATACAAATCCAGTCTCTGAGCAGGAACATAAAACAACCTGCTCCTTTCAATTAGAAGGTACAATATTTTGCATCCCGTGCATTTTCCTGTGCCGTGCGTTCCCTCATGTCATACACTATTAATGTGGCCTAATAAAGAGCCAGCTACTGTGCTTTATAGTTAACATATGTTCCTCCTCAGCCGGTGTCCCTGTGCATGGTTTGTTTACTAGGAGTTGTCAGGAAGGGAGGATCTGATACTCCAAAAGCTCCTGTGTATAGCTCAGCTGTCATTGTGTTTATAGCAACTGCTTGATAAAAACTGAAAAACTGCTGATAAACACACACGCTTCCACTAATATACGCACGATCAAAACGCAAAGAGAAGGAATTTGCTGGTGTCAAGTGGATCCAGTAATAAAAAGTCACAACACGCAGGTATGCTTTGCATAATAAAAGCCACAGCTATGATTATTCCTATTTTTCCATAAAACCTATTCTGCCCTTAAAGCAAAACTCCGGGCAATTTTTCTCCCCTGTGCAGTGGGGTTGTGTCTGCACTGCATGGGTTAATTGTTCGATTTGTTCTCGGGGAGAAGACAGTGGAGATATACTTACCTCACCCGCCTATCCTCCCCACACAAGACCAGTCCCTTCGGCTCTTACCCCCACCCCCAGCGATCTTGAAAATGGACTGTTCCCGACATCAGCATGCTCAGAGCACTCTCTACAGACAGGAACATTCCACTGCTGGACCGTGGGTGAGTGCAGTTTTCCGGAGGATTGGTGGATCAGATGAGTATGAACTTTGTGCTCACCCCTTAAAAAAAAAAAAAATAGCCCTACGATAGCCCCATTGCATGGTGAAAAATACATTTTGCATGGAGTTGGCCTTTAACTCCTTGGTGCAGACAGTACACAAATATGCGGCCTTTCAGCGGCTGGGCCTTGACGTACCCAATGTGAACAAACATGTGCTGGCACATTTACCGGCACCTCACTACTTGTGATCGGGACCCTTATTATGGAACGCTCTTTCTCCCACTGACACCAATTATGGAACGCTATTCCTCCCGCTGACATCAATTATGGAACGCTATTCCTCCCGCTGACATCAATTATGGAACGCTATTCCTCCCGCTGATACCAATTATGGAACGCTTTTTCTACCGCTGACAGCAATTATGGAACGCGATTCCTCCCGCTGACACCAGTTATGGAACGCGATTCCTCCCGCTGACACCAGTTATGGAACGCGATTCCTCCCGCTGACACCAGTTATGGAACGCGATTCCTCCCGCTGACACCAGTTATGGAACGCGATTCCTCCCGCTGACACCAGTTATGGAACGCGATTCCTCCCGCTGACACCAGTTATGGAACGCGATTCCTCCCGCTGACACCAGTTATGGAACGCGATTCCTCCCGCTGACACCAGTTATGGAACGCGATTCCTCCCGCTGACACCAGTTATGGAACGCGATTCCTCCCGCTGACACCAGTTATGGAACGCGATTCCTCCCGCTGACACCAGTTATGGAACGCGATTCCTCCCGCTGACACCAATTATGGAACGCGATTCCTCCCGCTGACACCAATTATTGAACACTAACTACGCGCAGTAGGAGACCAGCGGTGAAGCTACAAGGCTTCACTGATGATTTCCCTTAGTCAAGACAGCGAAGCCAGCACCCAACAGACAAATGAAGAATTCGCTCGGACACTGCTGGATCCCTGGACAGATAAGTGCCCTAATATTAAGTCAGCAGCTACAGTATTTGTAGCTGCTGACTTAATTTGTTTTTTTTTTGGGGAGATAGCAGGGACCGGAACTCCGCTTTAATAAAAACTGCAGTGAATCAAGTGCTTTTAACAAGCCAGTTCCTTTCCTAGTCACTAACCTGCAAAAAAAGTACAAAAAAAAAAAAAAATCAGTGACCCAAAATGGGACTGAAATGAATGCATCTGCGAGACAGCCAGGCGACTGGCATTTTCAGTAGTGAAGGTCAGAAATGACAGACCAGATCTGTCCTTTAACATGCCATTGCACGGTTACTGCTCAATACAACTGCAGCAAAATCACCTAAATCTTATTTTCATTTTTAGAAGCATTTGGTTGCTAAAGTAATCTTGGGAAAGAACGGCTCCACGTCCTTCCAGCAATCTCATGACCAGGAGCTCTAACAGTCTGTAAAGTGAGGGCATTAGGAGAGCAAATCTGAAATGCACAATTAGATCAGGACAAAAAGCCATTGTTACCGATCACATGACCACCCCGCCGTTCAGCACAGACAAAGCAACACATTTTTCAAATAATACATTTCTACTGACTCACAGCAGGTCATGTTTTACATTCTGAACACATTCATATTGTCTGAGCGTTGGGATTATGTACTGCTATTCTTCATTTAAAGTGTATCTACGGTCACCAAATAAAATCAAATATTCATTTCCACATTGCACTTCAATTATTTCTAGCCTACTCCTATTAATCTGAATGACTCCACAACAAGAATGATGTGAAGATCCCCACACATTTACTTTCTGTGACACATTATTTATTTCAGGTACTTATATATATACACACACACACATATATATACACACACACAAACACACATACACACACACACACATATATATATATACACACACACACACACACACACACAAACACACATACATACACACACACATATATATATTTAAACATTATAAAACACAATCTGTAAACACTGACAATACCCATAACAGGTAATTGGCCTGGTTTACATTTAAAACTACACAGCATGACTACACAGCATGACTACACAGCATGACTACACAGCATGACTACACAGCATGACGAATTACCAACCACCCTGCTGGGATACAGAAAAAACACGTTCTGCAATGGGCATGACAAGATTGCTTCTAATAGTGGGAGTGGCTTAAAGGAGGATGATTAAATAGAACCGCTCCCTGACCACCTACCTCTGAATGAACATAGCAGCTGCTTGGGTACACATTGCCATGGCCTTGATGCTTAGCTTCATAGTGCGGCAATTTCAACTCAACATTTTATGTTTCACAGGCAGCATCTCCACCAACATTGTCCGTTGAGCTCAATGAGGCTGTATTTCAATGCAAAAATTCAATGGGAAGCAAAAAAAAAAAAACAACACATTCAGGAGGCAGCAGTATGAACTCCTGCACTAACAGTGGGAAGGTCTTAAACAGCCATTAAATACAAGGAGTTTGCGATAAGTATAGAGTGGAGGGTTCAGGGGTACCCTGTGTACAGAGCACAGGGTTCAAGTGGTGCGCTGCGTACAGAGCGCGGGGATCAAGTGGTGCACGGCGTACAGAGCGCAGGGATCAAGTGGTGCACGGCGTACAGAGCGCGGGGATCAAGTGCTGACTGCGTACAGAGCGCGGGGATCAAGTGCTGACTGCGTACAGAGCGCGGGGATCAAGTGCTGACTGCGTACAGAGCGCGGGGTGCAAGTGCTGACTGCGTACAGAGCGCGGGGTGCAAGTGGTGCGCTGCGTACAGAGCGCGGGGTGCAAGTGGTGCGCTGCGTACAGAGCGCGGGGATCAAGTGCTGACTGCGTACAGAGCGCGGGGATCAAGTGCTGACTGCGTACAGAGCGCGGGGTGCAAGTGCTGACTGCGTACAGAGCGCGGGGTGCAAGTGCTGACTGCGTACAGAGCGCGGGGTGCAAGTGCTGACTGCGTACAGAGCGCGGGGTGCAAGTGCTGCGCACAGAGCGCGGGGTGCAAGTGCTGCGCTGCGTACAGAGCGCGGGGTGCAAGTGCTGCGCTGCGTACAGAGCGCGGGGTGCAAGTGGTGCGCTGCGTACAGAGCGCGGGGTGCAAGTGGTGCGCTGCGTACAGAGCGCGGGGTGCAAGTGGTGCGCTGCGTACAGAGCGCGGGGTGCAAGTGGTGCGCTGCGTACAGAGCGCGGGGTGCAAGTGGTGCGCTGCGTACAGAGCGCGGGGTGCAAGTGGTGCGCTGCGTACAGAGCGCGGGGTGCAAGTGGTGCGCTGCGTACAGAGCGCGGGGTGCAAGTGGTGCGCTGCGTACAGAGCGCGGGGTGCAAGTGGTGCGCTGCGTACAGAGCGCGGGGTGCAAGTGGTGCGCTGCGTACAGAGCGCGGGGTGCAAGTGGTGCGCTGCGTACAGAGCGCGGGGTGCAAGTGGTGCGCTGCGTACAGAGAACGGGGTGCAAGTGGTGCGCTGCGTACAGAGCACGGGGTGCAAGTGGTGCGCTGCGTACAGAGCACGGGGTGCAAGTGGTGCGCTGCGTACAGAGCACGGGGTGCAAGTGGTGCGCTCCGTACAGAGCACGGGGTGCAAGTGGTGCGCTCCGTACAGAGCACGGGGTGCAAGTGGTGCGCTGCGTACTGAGCATCGGATTCAAGTGGCGCGCTGCGTACAAAGCGTGGGGTTTCGCAGTGCGGTGCGCATAGCTGGGCAATTTAGAGGTGTTTTTATGCACAACTTTTAGCACAGGAGCAGAATGGTATGATTTTGGCCCCATATACTTTTGATTGTGGGCGCCTAAAGAAAGCACACGTAAGACGTGATCACCGTTATGTGAATGGGGCCTAAAGTGCAGCAAATCACACATCGTGTAACGGGACTGAGTGTTTAAGCTACATGATTCCCACACGATTTTGTATGTTGCATAGGGTCAGCCCATTCGCTTCAATAGGCTGCCCTATGCATGTTTATCAGCCAAAAAGAAGCTCCTGCTCCTTATTGGGCTGCAATCTTCGCGAGATCCTGCTGTGTGACAATCTCGGCAGAATCACATTGCATTGCATTTGGGGCGACAAAGGATAAATGGCACCCAAATGCTCATTGTGCAGCGAATGCCACATGATTTAGAATGGCGGGTAGAATCGCAAAATTTCTATTTGTGATTCCAAGTTGTGAAGTGTGAATGGAGTCTTAGCCATCTTATGACAAAACACAACAAAGATTCTGATTACTTCCTATGGAGCCCCCTCTCCTCTATGTAACGCACTTCTGTCCGTCTTGAAAAAAAAAAGGTGGAGGTGCTTTTTTTTTTTGCGTTGGCACGGCAGGTTATTCATTTGAATGGGCTGTCGTGCCTCTTAAAAAAGCCAGAAAAGGTCCCTGCTCCATGTGCATGTGGGTGCCATTAGGATGGATGAAACCAATTACAAATGTATCTCCATTAAAATGAAAACTTTTATTCTATCACAATGTATTATAAATGACATCCATGCCCTCCTTTGTAACTAAAATGAACGCACTGCCACTTGATCCTGAAGTAAAACCCCCACATGAGATACTGCCATAGATTTTAAAGGCAGAATATAATACAATAAAAATAAAAAAAAAAAAAAAGTTTGAAAAATCCACGAAACTGCAGACACACAAGTGTGAAGCTAGGCTTACAGAGCACATACTGCCATGAACTGAATGAGCAGGACAGCCAAATGTCCAGGGTGAATGCCCAGAGGGTTCCTCAGCTGGCACATTCTGTCCATGGAGGAAGCCTGAATCCAGCTGCCATGTTTGAGTAGTGCAAGTTTAACGATGAAGTTATTGATTCATTTTTTGTCAAATAAGCACCCGAGCCAGAACTTACATGAATGACAAGCATCCCATGTGAGATTGGCTTCACCATTCCTTGAAATCTTTATTCCTCTACCCCCAGATACCTTCACAGCTGTGATCTTCCAATGCTGTAAAGGTTAATATGAGGGATTTCATCTGTGACAGGCACTCTCCAAAATTTCTGACTATGCCTGTCCTCTTCGGCCCCCTTCATAGGAGCTGTACTATCAGCAATGAAGAGCGCTCTATGAATGGATTCTCCTTGTGAAAATCAGCGCTCTATGAATGGATTCTCCTTGTGAAAATCAGCGCTCTATGAATGGATTCTCCTTGTGAAAATCAGCGCTCTATGAATGGATTCTCCTTGTGAAAATCAGCGCTCTATGAATGGATTCTCCTTGTGAAAATCAGCGCTCTATGAATGGATTTTCCTTGTGAAATTCAGCACTCTATGAATGGATTCTCCTTGTGGAAATTAGCGCTCTATGAATGGATTCTCATTGTGAAAATCAGCGCTCTATGAATGGATTCTCCTTGTGAAAATCAGCACTCTATGAATGGATTCTCCTTGTGAAAATCAGCGCTCTATGAATGGATTCTCCTTGTGAAAATCAGCGCTCTATGAATGGATTCTCCTTGTGAAAATCAGCGCTCTATGAATGGATTCTCCTTGTGAAAATCAGCGCTCTATGAATGGATTCTCCTTGTGAAAATCAGCGCTCTATGAATGGATTCTCCTTGTGAAAATCAGCGCTCTATGAATGGATTCTCCTTGTGAAAATCAGCGCTCTATGAATGGATTCTCCTTGTGAAAATCAGCGCTCTATGAATGGATTCTCCTTGTGAAAATCAGCGCTCTATGAATGGATTCTCCTTGTGAAAATTAGTGAAGCAGAGCTGTGGCACAGAGCAGCCACCAATACACAGGACACTTGTGATTCCAGTAAGTAATGTCCCTGGTGCTGATTTTAAAAAAATAAATAAACTTTAGCTTTAACATACACTATATTGCCAAAAGTATTGGGACGCCTGCCCTTCCACACACATGAACTTTAACCTTTTCACGCCGGCCGCACACAAATGTGCGGCCTCCCAGAGTCTGGGCCTAGCAGCCGCACATTTGTGTTCTATTAAAAAATGACATATGTGCCAAGAGCTTGCGCCCTGCGCGCTCCCACCACACATGTCTGGTACTCACGGAAAGGTCCCGATCTCCCCTTTCGATCGGGACCTTTCCCGATCATGTGTCCACTGTGACGGCACGTCACATGACCCTGCCTCCTGGCTTTTGGAACCCTTAAAGGGCCGGGAGGCGCCAGCGTGAAGGGGTTAATGGCATCCCTGCCTTAGTCCGTAGGGTTCAATATTGAGTTGGCCCACCCTTTGCAGCTATAACAGCTTCAACTCTTCTGGGAAGGCTGTTCACAAGTTTAGGAGTGTGTCTATGAGAATGTTTGACCATTCTTCCAGAACCGCATTTGTGAGGACAGGCACTGATGTCGGACGAGAAGTCCTGGCTCTTAGTTTCCACTTTAACCACTTCAAGTCTGGACACTTTCACCCCCTTCCTGTCCAGGTCAATTTTCAGCTTTCAGCGCTATCACACTTTGAATGACAATTGCACAGTCATGCAACACTGTACCCATATGAATTTACCATTTTTTTTTTAGACAGATAAAACTTTATTGTGGTGGTATTTATTCACCACTGGGATTTTTATTGGTTTGCTATATAAATGAAAAAGTCCAAACATTTTGAAAAAAAAAAAAAAAGTGTTTTTCTTATAAAAATTTGCAAATAAATAATCTTTCTTCATAAATATTTGCCAAAATGTATTCATTTATCTTTCTAGTAAAAAAAATAACCCAAATTAATGTCTAACCAAAAATTATACTTTTTAAAAAATTATTTTTACATTTTTATTTTTTTTTATATTATCAATGTTTTTTTTTAACATACCATCAACCTAGCAGTACAGGGTCACCATAATGACACTGTACTACTTGTTGGGGGTGATGAAGATTTTTTTTTTTTTTTTTTTTTTTACACTGACTGCTTTTACATCCATAAAGTCTGTAAAAGCAATCATTTCTCCTTCTCTCTGGCTGCATTCTTGCAGCCATTGAGAAATACTGTGTGAGCTGTGATTGGTCACAGCTTGTCACATGGTACAAGGCTGTTGTGAATAGCCTTGTACCATGTGACTTCTGTGATCATTCACAGATTTCACACGTAGTAAGCAATGATGTCAGGAAGTGACATCTTGTTTACTACTGTTCATGTGATCACTGATTGGCCAATCAGTGATCACATGAATCGGGACCTCACACAGAGGTCCCATACAGCGATCAGTGTGCCCCCGCACTCCCAGGGACTGCGCACAGGCAGTGAATGCGGAGGCCGTTTATAAACGGCCACCCACTCCTGCACTGCTCTTGTCCAGCCGTTTATGTACATGGGCCAGACAGGAAGTGGTTAATTCATCCCAAAGGTGTTCTATTGGGTGGAGGTCAGGACTCGGTTCTCCTGGCAACCGCTAAACTGAGACACTCACATCGAATTGCCAGACAGAGAAGTGTGATTTGTCACTCCAGAAAACACGTCTCCACTGCTTTAGAGTCCAGTGGCGGCGTGCTTTACACCACTGCATCCGACGCTTTGCATTGCACTTGGTGATGTAAGGCTTGGATGCAGCTGCTCGGCCATGGAAACCCATTCCACGAAGCTCTCTACGCACTGTTGCTGTGCTAATCTGAAGGCTACACAAAGTTTTGAGGTCTTTAGCTATTAACTCTGCAGACAGTTGGCGACTTCTGCACACTTCAGCATGCGCTGACCCCGCTCTGTCATTTTATGTGGCCTACCACTTCGTGGCTGAGTTGCTGTTGTTCCCAGTTGCTTCCACTTTGTTATAATATCACTAACAGTTGAGCGTGGAATATTTAGTAGCAAGGAAATGTCACGGATGGACTTATTGCACAGGTGGCAACCTATCACAGTTCCACGCTTGAATTCACTGAGCTCCTGAGAGCGACCCATTCTTTCATAAATATTTGTAGAAGCAGTCTGCATGCCTAGGTGTTCAATTTTATACAAATGTGGCCATGGAGGTGATTGGAACACCGGATTCCAATGATTTGGAGGGGTGTCCCAATACTTTTGCAGGAAAGTTGAATTTATATTGCCCTACGCCCAGGACATGTAGTTCCAGGCACCGGGCAGGTAGTTTTTTTTTTACCTTTAGCTCTTCCACACAGTGCCAGCCTCTTCCCTTCCCCTTCCCTCCATGTAAGCCTCCCCCCGCCCACTGTCTCCCGGGCTCCGTTTGCCCATCTGCGAGCCCAGAAATGGACATACCTACTCCCCTACCCTTCTTGTCCTGACACAGAAGTGACATTATGATGTCACTTCCAGGTCCCCATTGAGACATAAGAATGTAATGCAGTGCAATGTGCACTGCATTACATTCAGCAGAGTACAGAGGAGACATCCAGGGTCTTTTAGATCTTGGATGTTTCAATAAAGAGAACCGGTCACCAAAAATTATCACATAGGCGACTTTTTCCCCTATGTGATGAAAAAAAAAAAAAAAAAAAAAAAAAAATAATATATATATATATATATATATATATATATATATATATATATATATAGTAGAAAATGAAAGTTACACCCAAGCATATTACATGCTCCCCAAAAAATTGAGGCCCCCACATATACGCACGTACATACATACATAAAAACACACGCCAGAATGAGAGCAATAATTCTATCACCAGATCTCCTCCATAACACTATACTGATGACCTATAAGGGGCTTTAAAAGTGTCACCTATAGAGAATATAGGGTACTGAAGTTCATTGCCATTTCATGAGTGAGCTCAAATTTATGGTTTGACAAGTTGAATATCTATTTACTCGCTGCATCCTCATCTTTTATATTGTACAAAAAAATAGGGTAATTTATTGCTTTTTTTGTGCCCAAAAATTAACTTACTTGTATATTTTCCAAAATTTTGTGGTAATATCATGCGACATAAAAAATTGGAACTAACACTATTTTATTCCCTTGGGTTTCTACTTTCAGAAAATATATAATGTTTGGGGGTTTTGTGTAATCTTCAAGCCTAAAATGTGTGCACGAAAAGCAAAAAAATGGCTCTGGCAGCAAAAGGGATAAAGGATAAACCGGACACTCCCCTTTCCTGAGAAGCAGCCAATCGGTGCTCATTACACTGCAAGGTCTCTCTCCTCCCTGCTAGTTCCTGGGTGCGATGCTGGAGACAGGCAGGGAGGGGAGGAGGAGATAAACAGAACAATGTTTAAAAAAATTACACGTTTAAGTCGACATAAAACCCCTTTTGTTTTTAAAACATTCCTAAAATCACCTCCGATTTAAATATGGTTTTGGTTACATTTTTTTTTTTATCTGGATAAGTAGATTGGAAGACCGATTTAGTCCCTGGACAAGTAGATTGGAAGACCGATTTAGTCCCTGGACAAGTAGATTGGAACACCGATTTAGTCCCTGGACAAGTAGATTGGAACACCGATTTAGTCCCTGGACAAGTAGATTGGAACACCGACTTAGTCCCTGGACAAGTAGATTGGAACACCGACTTAGTCCCTGGACAAGTAGATTGGAACACCGACTTAGTCCCTGGACAAGTAGATTGGAACACCGACTTAGTCCCTGGACAAGTAGATTGGAACACCGACTTAGTCCCTGGACAAGTAGATTGGAACACCGACTTAGTCCCTGGACAAGTAGATTGGAACACCGATTTAGTCCCTGGACAAGTAGATTGGAACACCGATTTAGTCCCTGGACAAGTAGTTTTTTCAAAGATTTCCACACCCCTGATTTTGGCAATATAGTGTAAGAGTAGAAGTTGCCTTATAAAGAAATCTCTCACCATCAAATGTCTGTAACCAGGCACCATTATGTCAAATGAAGTTAGTTATTTGCATGAGGAAATGGTCTCATACATGGCTGGCTGCAGACAAATTTAGTCATCCATTAACCTTTTCACATTCACAAGATGTATTTGCCTTTCTTAACTTGAACAAGCAATGAACACCTGTTCCATCAAGTGGACCTCAAAATTAAAAAGTGAGATTTGACTAACTTTGTACTGCCAAAGCAGTACAGTGAAAAATGTATCATTTGCTTTGAGTTGACTCCTGAAAAAATAGCAGTGCTTTGTATGTGACTGTGCCTAGGCACCTATTATATACCCAGGCAGCTGTATATCTGCAGTGTAAGGCACAGATGCCTCTGACTACTAGCCCAGGGAGATTTGTGGTGAGATTCTGTAATGTTGTCATCTTGATGCTCATCGTTTTCCTTGCTGGAGAGAAAGTTGTACCTAAAGACCTGCAGTGCAAGGATCTCCCTGCTTCATTAATTTAGTGGATCTGAGCTTCCTCCAGTCATCAAGGGCACAGCTCTGACATGGGGAAGCAAAGCCCTGCTCCTCTACTAAGATGGCTGTATCCACATGAAGAAACAGGCAGAACAAGGCAGTCAGTACTAGGGAAAACATCTGATACAAGGAGACGATAGGCCATACAGGTGAATGGTCCCTACCCCCTTGCTTGCCTTTCTTGGACACAGCTTCCATAGTTCAGGTCCTGATTTATATAAGACTCCATGCACTCTAGCTTATTGTTAAACTCCTAGCAGCTAGTTATGTTAGATTTTTTTTTTCTCCCCTAGAAGCAAATAATGTTATCCTATGTGTCCATGCACACTTTTGATGGCTAGAAGCATTTTTCAAGCTTCAGCTTCTAGGAGCAGAAAAAAAAACTGTTTTTTCTTTTGCATTTTTGGGAGCGCTTTGCCAGCAGATAAAATTGCTGAACACTCCAAACAGCTTTTTTCTAGCTTTATTTTCCCTACATGTACTGTACAAATGTTAATAAAACGCTAACGCTCCTCCCAAGTCGCTCCTCCCAAGTTATAAGGCAGTGGCGCAACCAACCAGCAACTGCGTCCAATGTGGTTTCGTCTTTTCAGGGTTAAAACAGGCAGGAGGAGGCAATTTATTACCTCCCAACCACCTGTAAACTTCTGAAAAGTATGAAATCCAAAATGAACCACTTCTCAGGGCTGCTGCATGTCTGAACAAGCCCTTAGCTCCGGTTCATACCACTGAGACTCCAAAGTCGTACAACTTAGAGGTTGGACTATGCTTTGTGACTTCATTGCAATTATTGGTGCACCGAAATGAAAATTCTGGTGCTGAAACTGAAACTTCAAAATGCACTTGGCCGAAAAAAAATACACTTTGATGGAAAAAAAAAAAAAAAAAAAAAAGAAAAAACAATATTATACCCCAAATTTTTTGTAAAATATTAAAGAAGATGTTACGGCACGAAAATACCAAACATGTCACGCTTTAAAAATGAACATGCTCGTGGAATGGCGTGAAACTACAGTACATAATGTATGGCTCCAATCACACCGCACACAAATCGCATGTGATTTGCCCAGGAATGCGGTGCGGTTCCTGTGCGAATCACATGCGATGTACCGCGCCACATATATGTGAACCCAGGCTCAAAGGGGAATCATTTTCATGTGCTTTTGTGGTTATGGGAAGTTGTGTTTCAGTGCGGCAAAAGCGCACCAGTGTGAAGGGAGGGCCGCACAGCCGCTGGTGTGCACTGGCTGACACAGTGCTGATGCACAAATCCCAATGCATTGAGCTGTTTACATTTTTTTTTTTTTTTTTAAACACAGAACTTTAATCAAAATGCCACATTTCAATACAATTCTATTCACTGCAGTGGTGTTGCATCACAATGGCTTATGCCACAACTAGCTGCACTGGAAAAAGTACTGCGTGCAATCTCAGGGTCTACACCGGATAAGAGGAGAGGCAGCTAAAGCTGGCGATTCTGTAGCTAGTTTCAAAACGCAGCGGCTGCACTACAAATTCTAGTGCTTGGAATTCACATTTTCCTAGCAGAGAAGCAATTCTGTAGCTGCTGCAAAATGGCTCATGTCACACGGTCCTTGAAATGATATCAGAAAAGAACAATGGGAGATAATTGTTTTCATCACACTCACCTCCCCGATTTCCCCGAAGTACTAAAAGGTACTGCTCGCCCTTTAGCCTGGGTTCACAATGATGCTGTGCGGCAAATCATTGCACCATATCCACACCAAAAAAGTGCAGGACCCTTTTTTAGTCTGCACCAGAATCGGATCACATGGGTGTTCATACCCATGCAATCCAATTCTGCACATCACACATTTGGGGTGTTATTAACTTAAAGTACTCACCCGCAGCAGGTCGTATGAACGGGGTGTGATTATGATGCGGTGCAGAATTCACACAGAAACCAGTACGAATTCCACACAGCATCAGTGTGAACCCGGGTTTACTCCCCAGTCCCTGCTATTTTCTGAATGGAATAAATGGCAGCTCCATATTATTATTATTATACAGTATTTATAAAGCGCCAATAGTTCGCTCAGCGCTGTACATTACAAAGGGGGACAGAACAATAACAATACAATGCAAAACATGAGGGGACCCTGCTCTTTCGAGCTTACAATCTAGGAAATATACTGTTATTGTAGCCACTAAACCTATTAAAGTGCATCTATACCCAAAAACTTTATTGGGGATAGAATGAGGAAGAGTTAGAACCCCTGTCAGGGTTTACTGCAATCTAAGGGCTCCATTAGAGAGATTTCCCCCAACTTCTTACTGGGGACAGTATTCTAGGAAGGAAGTGAGGGAATGTCTACCATTGGACTTGCTAGAGAATTGACACTCCAAAAAAAATGTCAAGTGCAAGCCTGGCCTCCTCCCTCAGTGCAAGCCAAAGCCCTTACAGTGTTCAATTATTGTCTGTGCTGACCCAGCTCCTCCCTCTCCCTCCCTTTGCACATAATCTTAGAGAATAATCAGAGAGAAGCAAAAGGGAAATACTATAGATCAGCCATTCTCAACCAGTGTTCTGTGGAACCTTGGGTTCCTCCAGAGGTTGCTAGAGGCTTCATAAACTGTGCCTGAGACTTCCCTTCTAATGATGTCTGCATATTTCTGGGGTCAATACCACTTGAGAGAGCCAGTGGCACAACACCATGCTCTTTTTATATGTCTCTAAGGTGGTATTCTGACCACAATGGTAAGGGGGACATTCTTCCCATTGGCCAAAAATGTATTGTTTTTAGCAGGGGTTCCTCTAGACGTGAAAATTATTTTAAGGGTTCCTCTGGGGTGAAAAAAAGTTAAGAAAAGCTGCCAGACATAATTATTACTTGAGTGAAAGCTCTAAGTCTGCTGCAGCTATTGACATCCCATCCAAGATGGCGGAGCCCAGAAGCAGTCTCAGGGATATTGGAAGTCTACTCATAGGAGGCTTTTACTGGTAAAGAACATGCATAAAATAGGTTAAATACAAATAAAATCTTATGCAAAGACTGCTGTTGAAATAAATTGTCTGGTGCAGGGTCCCTTTAAGGATTGAGAAAAAAAAAGTTGTTCAAAATTTGGTGAAATCTTCGTGTACAACATATGGGTTATAAAAGTGTTCAGGACTCCTTACTCTTCAGTGTAGAGTCAGTAAGCTGAAGGCAGTGAACTAGGCCTTATACATTGGTTGTGGTGTCTGCTAAACCTGTTTACAAGGCACAGCTGTTGTTTGTTCTTCTCCTGTGTACACATTATTCCGAGAAACATTCCTCACCACACACACACACACACACACACACACAGAGGAATGTAACCTCAGATGTCTCCATAACCAATGTACCAGGGGTTATCTCTTGTCCAATCATTCTGATCAAGAGATGATGGACATTCCTGGAGGCAGATCAATGAGCTGAACACAAGCACTGGACATGCAATGGGTTCTGCCTTCACCAAAGACAGAAAACAATGAGGAACTATCCAACTGAGATCACTTTACAGACAAAACACATGTATTGAGAAAAAACAGAGCGGTTTCCAACAGCAATTATCTTAGTGTCAGAGTCCTCCATCATGGGGAAAATGAAACAACGATTAATACCAGCTATGGGCTCCACTCCCCAACACTTCTTAAAGAATAATCCCACATATGGATAGTTTATATATAGTTACATTGGACCAACATAACTATCTATATATCCGACTGCCCAGTAAATTAAATTCAAAATCCTAACAACAACAACATACAAAGCCATTCACAGCGACATCAACAATCTTGTCTCCAAATATCACCCAAACCTTCCTCTCCACTTCTCCTAAGACTTCCTGCTCACTAGTTCTCGTCTCCTCCTCCCATGCTCATCTCCTGGACTTCTCCAGAACCTCTCTCATCCTCTGGAACTCTCTACCCCAATCTGTCCGGCTAGCTATTACGCTGGCCACCTTTGGGCAATCTCTAAAAACATATCCCAGGGACGCCTATCCCACCTCCACCTAACAACTGAACGTTTAACTCTTCCAACAGCTTCTCCCTCACAGTTATTATACCGCTTGCTCCAACCTATTAGATTGTAATGAGCCGGACCCTCTTTTATTGTACTGTAAATGTACTGTCTCCATTTAAATTGTAAAGCAATGCGCAAAATGTTGGCGTTATATCTCGCATATTAATAATAATGATGATAATATTATACCATACTAACACATGTATTACGAATGTGACTTAGGGACCTTAGATTGTAAGCTTCTTGAGAGATAGGGACTGATGTGAATGCTTTAGATTGTAAGCTTCTTGAGGGTTAGGGACTGATGTGAATGTACAATATATACGTAAAGCTCTACGTAAATTGACGGCACTATAGAAGCACCTATAGTAAACTAAAAACCTGGCCGATGCCCCAGAAGCTGGAAATCACTGAATTAGACACCACTACTCTTGTGATCTCACCTAGTAATTGGCTGGCCTGATACATTGTGGACACAGGAGGTCGGGCATTGGTGCCATTTAGAGAATGTATTCTAACTGAATGCAAAACATTCTCTGATTGGACGATGTAGAGAAGTGGGGCGGGGCAGTCACATGCTGAGTGGCCAATCTCCTTTTTTCTAGGATGCAGCAGGCCAGCCATTTAGCACAGGATCCAGAAACAAAAGGAGATCACAGGAGTAGCAGTGTCTATTTCAGTGATTCCAAGTGTCCGGGGACATTGGCCAGATATAGCATACACAGAGTTACATTGGTTCAAGCTGGTAACAGTCCAGAGGCAGAGAGTACAGGAAGCAGTCAGTAGTGATGAGCTCAGGTGTGTTCACATCCTAGACCGAACCCACCAGAAAACGGTCATTGAACTGGGCCAATCATATGGAGCCGAGGCAATCTCCGCCCCGCAGCCGCACATATAGGAGGTGCCTGTATACATGTGACTGCAGTGTGGGGAGTGCCCCAGCTGCAGATGATTGGCCCAATACAGCGACAGCTTCCTGGGGGCTCACTCCCGTAGATTCAGACTAAGATCTTAAAGCGAAATTCCAGCTGAAAAAATAAAAAGTCAGCAGCTACAAAAACTGTAGCTGTTGACTTTTAAAATACAGCCACTTACCTGTCCCGCGGTCCAGCGGTGTCCTCACCACCACTGGTTTTACCGGCCGTCTTCTCTCCCTGGCGCCGCCATCTTCAGTGTGGGCACCTGGCTGTGACAGCTTGCTGCTTCACAGCCAGGAGCCCACTGCGCATGTGCGAGAAGCACTGCACTTTGTGAATGGCCCGTAGTCTTCTGGGACCTGTCACATGTCCCAGAAGACTATGGGGACACGATTGCAGCGGATGTGGAGCGGGTACCTGTCAAATTCGGGTACTCACTCCCACCGCCCCCCAAAGGTGCCAATCCTTAATGGGGAGCGGGGGACAGAGCATTAAAGCAGAACTTCCCCTTGTGGGTGGAACTCCGCTTTAACTCGTCTGAGTTCATCCATAGCTATCAGTTCGCATGACTTCCAGCAACTTATTTCTTTATTTTTTTTAAATCAAACAGATATACTAAAACACATTCAGTGGTATATTTAATAGACCAAAAGAGAGCAGTTGTAAACCTCAGACATGAAATATGAATAAATCATATCCCTCTATAGTGTGTACTTGTCTCAATTCAGAGCACCAAGTGTCATTTCTGTCTGCTGCGTGTTCCTCTGCTATCAGCATGACTCCCTTTTGACACATTTTCCTGACACCAAGAGAAAAAAGGTGACAGGGGAGGGACCTCCAGCAGATTGACAGCCTCAGCTCTGTTCCTGTGAGTTGTGTGAAGGGGGGTTGTGTCCCTTCCCTCCAATCAACTCTCAGAGCACTTTCACTGAGCTCTGCGGAATGTAATTTCAGCTCTCTGCCCCCTGCTTTCTGAACGCTCAGACAAGCTTTAGAAATGTTGAACTTTGAATGGAAGTAGAGAAGAAAAGAATGAAAGTAGAGAAGCGAATAATGCAAATAAACAGGTACAACTTACGTAAGAGGATTTGTTTCATCTCTGTGTGTCACCTAAGGCCAGTCACTGTACTGGGTGTACACTCTCTTTAAGGATTATTTTCTATTTATTTAAAAAGTTGAATGATAGCCTGTCAGGAAATATGTACAGGCAGCAGAACACTGACATTTCAGTACGGGGGGGCATGGGGGAGCAGAATGTCCCTACAGACCTCTTGGTGGGTCTCTCCAGTACTCTGGATCCAGGGTACCCCTCTTTTCATGGCGCTCCTCTCTCCAATGGTGGGGTAGTAGTCAGCCCATTGGGCACAAAGACTTGGATATAAGCAATGCCAGCGGGTAAAGGTGCTGCCTTCCAGGTCCCACCCAAAACCACAATCACATTATGTGTGGAGAGACCCTATAATAGTTACAATGTAACATATCTGATCCTGACAGCCAACCATTATTATTATTATTTAGAGATCAGACTATGGCGATGTGTTCACCCCCCACACTCAGCGGACACCTTACCTGCGGTTCATCGGTCGGACTCGCACTGCCACCTTGACAGACGCCATGTCTCATGCCTGTGATGGGGGTTGGCTCCCGCTGAGCACCCAAATCTTCAGAAGTCCAGGAAGGGGGACCCCTGGGGAGCAGTTACCTGGGAACACCCCTAATCCTCCCCCAGTACATAGAGAGCAGTGTGTGATCTCTATAGTGGATCTCTCCAGAGACTATGTGATCACAAGTTCAGCATGCTTCCTGCATGGAGGGGACAGGTGGAGTCTGGCAGGGTGTCAGTCTAATTCTGTCCGGCCAGCTGTCAGATGGGGCTCCCAGCCTAATGATCTCCCTTATTGACATGTAATTCACAAGGAAGACCTAAGCTCCGCCCCCACACAGCACTACACTGTCATCATTCCAATCAGCTGCCTTCGTTCACCACGTGACACCGCCCCACCAACCGGCCGCGCGGGGCATGCTGGGAGCAGTTGTAGTTTCTTCGACCGGAGGAATGCTAAAGAGTAATGAACTTCCGGACTACATATCCCAGAGTGCACAGCGGCCCCATGCTGTATATGGTTAATGGTCATGTGGCTGAGAGTGATGCTGATACGGGATAGAAGCAGAGAAGCCGGTGTACACGGGGCACACTGTATCTGGACGGAGTGGGTAGATGTGGACCTGGAGGAGGGATAGGCTTTCAGCGAAGAACTACAAACATGTCTGTGCATTGCTGGCTCCTTCCCCCTCAGTGACATGGAAGACACACAGGACTTGTGAAGTGTGCTGAGGAGTCCACACAGCTCCTCATGAGAGGACATTCATGTATCTATTGATTTATAGATGCTGACTATTTCCACATATTGTATACTCACATCAGTGCCTGCACCTAGGCCTCAGTCACCCCGCCACATCGCGTTTGTTCAGCTTTTACTTTGTTTTTGCATTTATCGCAAGTTCGCATAGGGCTGCTCTATGTACAGCAAGCATGTCAAAAGAAGCGCCAGGACCTTTCCAGCATTATTTTGCTGCTCTTTTTGATGCATTTGTGACCATCTGCATTTGTTAGCAATATTTGGAGTGCCACTAACCACTTGCCCTCCGGAGGATTAACCCCCTTCCTGACCAGGCCTTTTTTCGTGTTCCGGCGCTACGATACTTTAACTGCGCGGTCATGCAACGCTGCACCCAAATTAAATGTATGTCCTTTTTTCCCACAAGTAGAGCTTTCTTTTGGTTGTATTTGATCACCTGTGTGTTTTATTTTTTGCGCTATAAAAAAAAATGACTTTTGAGAGAGATTTTATTTTATTTTTTTTTTTGGGGGGGGGGGGGATTAATGACAGAAGAGACTTCTAGGGTCTCCTCTTGTTAAAAAAAAAACCTGGCAGTCTTTTTTCTAATGTATGACTTTATTACCACTTTAAGATTAGTTCGGTGGTGCTTGGAATTCCACTTTAAATGTTGCTTTTGGGTTTAGATGCACTTTATGTGCAACTAAACTCCTTCAGTGAAGGCTCCATGCACACTAGCGTTATTCTTAGGGCTCGTTCACACATGACTGTTTTACCAACGCCCCTATAGCATTTGGCAAGCGTTGGTCCGGCATTTGCGGAGCATTTTTTAACGCGCCGCATGCGTGGTTTAGCGGCGGTTGCTAGGAGTTTGCCAAACGTTAAAAACGCTCCACAAACGCCTATAATGAAGTTTAAATGGTGTTACTACTCCGCAACCGCGCCACAGTTTTTACAGTACAAAAAAAGCTGTTAGGAACGGTTTAGGAGCGTTTACCGGTTTTTTGTTTTGTTTTATTTGTGCTGGAAAAATGCTTCAAAAACCTCTTTAAAAAAAAAGTTTTTTCTGCTCCTAGATACTGAAGCTCAAAAACGTTACTAGTCTAAAAGTGTGTTTGGACACACAGGATAACACTAGCTGCTAGGAGCAGAAACAAATATGCTGATAAGAGCTTAAAAAATGGAAGTGTGCATGGAGCCTAAGCTTTATGTAAGAACCAAAAAATTGTCAAACAAGATTCTAATGCAGAAGTGACATACTACTACACTCCTACAATAGAATTCAATTACCTGCCTGTATACCCTATACACTGAGTTGCGCTTTCATCTGGAGGAGGAGCTTTCTCAGATGAGCACACCCTCCTGCCTGCATACCATAGCTAAGGGTAGATAGATTCTGGAAAGTAAAGGCTACATGAATTATCTGCCCTTACTCAAGATGGCCAGAACTAGAAATGATAGGGAGATGGATTTCAAAGTGATTTCTCAGAAAGAGAAAGCATTGAGACATGGATGGATGGGGGAGCTTGCGTTGAATATTAACCCCTAGACGCCAACCGCACACAAATGTGGCCTCACAGAAATGGGCCTTATGCCGAGGGCCTGCATAGTCGTGTATGTTGCAGCCTGCCCCCAGCACAGAGACCGGGGTCTCACCGTGAGCCTTGGGCTCCGTACTAACACTCAGGACCTGGAACTCCTGATTACGGGTCACCTGATTGCTATGGCAGCCTCTGATTGGCTATCACAGTGTTCAGTCACTGAAGCCCACCACTGTGTTTTCTCTCTGAATGGAGGAGAGAGATACATTGTATCTCTCTGTCCTTTCAGAGAGAGGAAAAAAAATTGTAAAATATTAACAAATACCTTGATAGGTAGTGTAGCAAACTAGCTCATCAGAGTTGGATGCGGAGTTCCCCCTTTTTCTTTTCTTTGTATTGGAAGTATTCCTCTCATTCCCTACCCCCTCCCTTCCTGAGAGGCAAACGTTATCTCCTGATAGATGGTGTGGGTCAACCAGGTTAAGACATCCTGAGTCCAGGTGCCAGGCAGTCTGCTGAAGTGTAACCTTCATCACCCAACAGCATAGTCAGAGCAACCCCCCTTTCAGAGGGATTTTTTTTTAAAAGGAGACAGGCTAGCAAGCCTGCAAGTTAGAGCTTAACACACATCTCCTGAGTGTAACATCCTAACAGAGGAGATCAAAGACCCTTCCTGCTCTGCACTTGGATCTGCTTACAAACCAAGGCATATTGGCAAGTAACTCTTTAATTTCCTTCCTATTATCTCTTTGCTGTATCTTTATATACATATATATATATATATTCATGACATCTCTTTTGTAAATATTTTATTGCACCTGTTTGACTCTTTTAGTAATAAATCTTTCTTTCTGAAAGTGTTAAACTGTTTTTAAGCGCTTACTTGCAATTCACGAATTCCTGCCTTTTGAAGAGACGCTATTGTGTTTGTTTAATCCTCTGCCCAATCGGCCTGCGGTGACCGTATTGGACAGGCGACTTTTCAATCATTATAGTGTATATTTGATAACAGTAGTTTCCCAGTGTCCGACAAAAGTGGTGGTGGCAGTAGAGGGTTAGTTGCGTAATTAACCTGACCCAGTAATAAGCGCATTCAGGCTGCAGCCATTGATTGTAGCCCATTAGCTGGACAATCGCTGTGCAGGGTGCAGCTGGGTGGGGCCTTGTTACGCGCGTCACACCACGGTTTTTAGATCGGCCGGTCCTTCAGTCACGAGTTGGTGAGAAGGTCTGGGGTCTGACGCTGTGGGCGTGACGTATTACTGTTAGTCGCGGTCGTGCGATTGTCGCATGTTGGTGGCGGCGACCGTGCGATCGTGACAGGTAGTGCTTGGGCCAAATGTCAGGATCAGTATATTTATACAGGGTTTTTAAAAATTATCCATGTCTGTGTTTTAGGTAGGGCAAAAAAAAATGGCAAAATGTGCACTATTTTCTTTATAGTACATCACAGGACACAGAGCAGGCTATTCATGACTGTGGTTATAGGCCACCTATCAGTGAATGGACAATGGCCGACCAATCAGAGAGGAGGTCCTCCCCTCTATAACCCCTCCTATACAAGAAGTACCTCAGTTTTTTCGCCAGTGTCTGTAAGGTGGATGGCCACTGAAAGTGTTGCTGTGCTCTTGGAGCATGCCTGAAAGTCCAGAATGGTTCCATTAGAGAATCAGGGACTTTCAACGGATCCATTCGGAAGGTTATGAGCTAAAATGGATGGTACCCAAGCCTCACTGGATAAGGAGAAGAATCCTCAAGGTTTTGCCTGTAATGCAGCCTTACGGCACTGGACCTGCACAGATAAAACCCTGTGCAGTTTTAAAATCTAACCAAGGTGCTTCCAGTGTGGGGTACTATACGGGTCCGAGGCTGTAGCCCCTCAGCATGGGGACTGAGTCCTTGAAGGTCTGTATGACAATAACCACAGTGATGAGTGAAGGTTGGTCCCTGACAGAAGTCAGGGACCTGCGGCAGAACTGGTAAGATATCTCCTTTTTTTTTTCTCTCTATAAAGAGAAACAAACAAAGCTGTCAATTGGAGGGAACAGGAGAGGTGCTGTGACTGAGTTTCCACCAAGGAGAGTGCTCACTGTTGTTCCTGAGATGTGCTTGCTCATCTGAAGTGATGTCTTCCAGAAAGCGGAGTGGGGGAGGTGCAGCAGGAAAGGGCACCTTTCCCAGATTCCTGAGGAACCTACCCGAAGGTCGGCTATAATATCCCCTCCTGACAGGCCACAAGCAACAGGGCAGTCTGAGCTGCTGCATCTATCTGGCATTGTGGCTACTACTGGGGTTTCTGCCTTAATATATGTAACCAAGGATGATCTTGCTTCAGCTTTAGTGGGTTTAGAAGATAAGATCGCTGAGATGATTGCATCAGTTTCTCAGGGGACTAAGACGTGGGATAGATCCCTGTCACTAGATCACCAATCCTGGAGCAGGAATGGGTGGAGGATGAGGAAGAGCTGGAGGAAGGTCAGGGAGTAGAATTTCTGTCTGAGTAGTCACAGCCTAAGGAAAAGCAGCTGGTCTCTGCTTCCCAGTCTCCGAGATGTGTAGTCCAAGCCCTCACTGATATGGTATGGTCTGGATTCAGGCTACCTCTGAGGTTACTTATTCTTCCCTGGGCTCTTTGAAGCCTTCAGAGTACTCAGGCCTTACCGGTGCATCCTCTTCTGAAGCAAATTATGTATGCTGACTGGGATCACCCAGACAGGGTTTTTGTTCCACCAAAGACGTTTTTGGTTTTGTACCCCATGGAACAAAAGTTTAAGAAATGGGGGTTGCCTGTAGTGGATGCAGCTGTTTCATCCCTGAATAAATCTTTAACATGTCTTGTGGATAATGTACAGGTCTTCAAGGACCCAGCAGCTAAGAATCTGGATTCTCTCCTTGAAGCCTTCTTCTCCCTGTCATGTTCTGCCGCACAGCCAGCTATGGCAGCTGTTGGAATTGCCAGAGTCTTTCAGATCGTGTCAAGCAACTGATTGGAAGACCATCAGTGCAGGGGGAATGCTCGGCCAAGGATTTGGAGGATGTTCCTCGTGTTTTGCGGTTGATGTTCTTAAGGATTCAATTCAGCAAATTTCTCACTTGGCCTCTTATCCGTGCATATGCACAGGATTTTGTGGCTGAAGAGTTGGTCAGCAGAACTGCCATGCAAAAAATTGTTGGCAGGTTTTCCCTTTCATGGAGAACGGCTGTTTTGGGAAGGTTTGAACAAATATATCCAAAAGATTTCAAGGGGCAAAAATACTCTTCTACCCTCTAAGAGGAAATTTAAATGCCCTTCTTTTAAGGTGCCAGGGCCTTCATTTGCTGGGCCCTCATCTACCAGGCAGTCATTTCGCCACACACAGGTCCCAGCCTCCAGGGAAAGATCTCAGAATCAAAACCCAAGGAAGCCCTGGGTGCAAAAGTCATCTAAGACAGATCCAAAGTCCACCTCCTTATGAAGGGATGCCCCCACTTGTTTGAGTGGAGGGAAGGCTTTTGAATTTTGTGGCTGCATTCAGGGCTCTAATCCAAGACAAATGGGTCATTTCCACGATATCTCTGGGGTACAGACTAGAATTTCAGGTATTTCCCTCTCCCCGGTTTCTAAGATTAAATGTACTATTGAATCCAGAGAAAAGAAGAGCTTTATTTCAGGCATGTAATTGCCTATTGGCTCAAGGAGTAATTCTGGAGGTTCCTGTGGGCGAAAGGTTTCAGGGGTTTTATTCAAATCTGTTTACAGTCCCAAAACCAAATGGGGATGTAAGGCCCATTTTGGACCTCAAGGGGCTAAATCAGTTCATAAGTGTCTGATCCTTTTGTATGGAATCAGTGTGGTCAGTAGTGGCCTCCCTACAGGAGGGAGATTTTTTGGCGTCCATAGACATCAAGGATGCATACCTGCATGTACCTATATTCATTCCTCCCTGAAGATTTCAGCAGTTTGCAGTAGGGGCTCAGCAATTTCAGTTCATAGCACTACCATTTGGGCTGGCCACAGCTCCCAGAGTTTTCACAAAAATTCTTGCTCCCGGTTTTGGGGCTACTCAGAACATGGGGCGTATCGGTTGCAGGTTATCTAGATGATCTCTTGCTCAGAAATCGGTTGGTGCCGATCTGGAGCAAGATGTGGTCCTTACGATGCAGATCCTGGAACAGCTGGGCTGGGTGCTCAACTTCAAGAAGTCGGCCCTGGAACCAGTGCAGAGCCTGAAGTATTTGGGGATGGTCCTAGACATAGTTCAGGCAAAGGTATTTTTGCCTCCAGGGAAATGATGCACCCTGAGGAACGAGGTTTGCAGTTTGAAGGTCAAGAGTTATCCTTCTATTCGCCTCTGTGTGAGGCTGCTGGAGAAGATGGTTTCCTCGTTCGAGGCTATTTCCTATGCTCAATTCCACTCCAGGCCGCTGCAAAGATACATTTCTGTCTGTTTGGAACAAAACATATTCGGCCCAGGATTACTGCATATCTCTGTCTCCAGAGATGTAACAGAGCCTGAATTGGTGGTTGATAACTCACAATTTTGAGAGAAAGATACTTTCTGCCAGTGGTGTGGAGATTGGTAACCACTGATGCAAGTCTTTCAGGGTGGGGGGCTGTCCTGGGGGAGGCCACAGTTCAGGGAACATGGCTTCTATGGGAAAGGGTTCATCCCATCAATATCCTTGAACTTTGGGCAGTGAGGCTGGCTTTGAGATATTAGACATCCAGGCTTCAGGGTTGGCCTGTAAGGATTCAGTCCAACAATGCCACAGCAGTCGCATACATCAACCACCAGTGCGGTACCAGGAGCTGAGGTGCTCAGAAGGAGGTGAACTATATTCTGATCTGTAATTAACAATATTAAAATTTTTATTAGTGCCACATCCCTAATATTGTATATTTAAGCCAGAGAAAGGCACGGCATAGACATAAAAACATTATTATTATTATACAGTATTTATAAAGTGCCAATAGTTTACTCAGCGCTGTACATTACAAAGGGGGACAGAACATGTGACAGGACAATACCAATACAATGCAAAACATGAGGGGATCGAGGGCCCTGCTCTTTCAAGCTTACAATCTAGGAGGGAGGGGATAGTGGTACAGGAGGAGATAGCTGTGGGGGATGGAGTGGTAGGAAGAGTGGAGGAGGTCGGCAAGTTAGCAGGGGGTGGGGTAGGCTTCCCTGAAGAGATGGGTTTTAGGGTGCGCCTAAAGGAGAGGAGAGTAGGTGATAATCTGATGGGTTGGGCCAGGGAGTTCCAGAGGATGGGTGACACCCTGGAGAAGTCCTGGAGGCGGGCATGGGAGGAGGAGACCAGGGAACTAGAGAGAAGGAGGTCTTGTGAGGACCGGAGTGTGCGTGCTGGGCGGTACTTGGATATTAGGTCAGTGATGTAGTTCGGGGCAGTATGGTGGACAGCTTTAAAACATAATTTATTATATATCAGGATCCAACATATGTGACATCTTTCTATTTCACATCCACAATACTGAATCGTGTAAAAAGTTTACAACGTTAAGGAACAGCATATCTCTTCTCATATGATTACATTTTTTATAAACATTTGGCTCTTTCTACTTAGGCTTGGGCTCAACGTGTTTCATGGACTTGATTCACTTTTTCAGAAGCCATCACCATATAGACATTTAACAACTGATATAAGCAGAAACATAATCAAAAATTTATATTTTCTCATTCTGGTTAAATAGAGTATCATATTGCAGGTGCACCGGGGGGAGGAGAAAAACCAGGGGGCCAAATCCCCTGGGGACCCAAAGGGAATGATGGAATCCGAGTCACACTGTATTTGTAAAAATCTAATTATCTGAATAAACATTACCTCCAAATTTAGGAAAAGATTTTGCAGGATGAAGAGTATACAAATAGAAGCCAGCATAGGTTTGCGGCTAGAGCGTCTCTATACTACTTACTTAGAATGTCTGAAACCACTTGGTGTATACCAACATCTATTTGGAGGTTTTGGGATTTTTTTTTTTACTATTTTGAACCAGGTTTCCTTTGATTAAAAAAAAAACAGGAGATATCCGTTACAATTCACCACCAAATGAAAGCCCAATTTGTCTTGGGAAAAAAAACAAGGTACATTGTGTTGAAAAAGTATTCATATCCCTTGAAATTTTCAACATTTTGTCATGTTACAACCAAAAACGTAAATGTATTTTATTGAGATTTTATGTGATAAAACCAACACAAAGTGGCAAATAATTGTGAAGTGGAAGGAAAACGATAAATGGTCTTCAAATGTTTTTAGAAATAAATATCTGGAAAGTGTGGCATGCATTTGTATTCAGCCCCCTTTACTCTGATACCCCTAACTAAATTCTAGTGGAACCAATTGCCTTCAGAAGTCACCTAATTAGTAAATAGAGTCCACCTGTGTGTAATTTATTCTCAGTATAAATACAGCTTTTCTGTGAAGGCCTCAGAGGTTTGTTAGAGAACATTAGTAAACAAAGCATCACAAAGGCCAAGGAACATACCAGACAGGTCAGGGATAAAATTGTGGATAAGTTTAAAGCAGAGTTAGCTTATTCAAAAAAATCCCAAGCTTTGAGCATCTCAGAGAGCACTGTTCAATCCATCATCCGAAAATGGAAAGCGTATGGTATAACTGCAAACCTACCAAGACATGGCCATCCACCTAAACTGACAGGCCAGGCAAGGGGAGCATTAATCAGAGGGCTTTGTGAGGCAACATACCAAAAATGAAAATATACTCAAAAATGTAAAAAATACAACTTCATTGACAAAGTTGAATTTGGGTAAAACCAAAGTTATGGTAGTGATATTTGAGCAAACACAAAGCTCATCACAAAAAGCATGTAATGCTTATAATAAACAGGCTTAGTACGTAACATTACAAGGCATAACCTTAGGTAACATAAGAATCATAGTTGACATATTTGCTCCAAATTAGTACTTCCATTCCTTCTCTGATGTGTTTTGCAAGACAATAGCCGCTTCCTTAGGGAGATACATGATTCTAAAATGTATATACAGTATAAACAAGGCCAAAAATAAGCATACAGCATACTGAAAGGCAATAACATTTATAACAAAAAATGTTTACATTTACTCAATAACGGCATCAAAAGGTTTATAGAAAGCCAGTAAGAACCATGAACATGGGATCCATGAGGGAGGGGTCCCTCAATCAGAGGTACAAAGGTGCACCAAGTGGCCAAAACTGCATATCCATATTTAAAGCTGAAAAAATCAAAACATCCAAATATTTATTGTGTCCCAAAACATACAAACTACACCCCTACTACCCAAACTGGTTATACAAACCCCAGCTATTAATTCAGGACAACAACGGTATTCTATATATAAGGATAATATGGACTAAATATATATCAAATGGTCATTTCCCAAGCTACTTTGCGCCAAAGCCAGTCAGCCAATGAGGAGAGAGAGTGGTCGAGGCCAAGTGGTGGCTCCGTGTGTGAATGGACACACGTAGCAGCGGGTGCCCCCATAGCAAGCTGCTTGCTATGGGGGCACTCGAGAGGAGGAGCCAGGCTGCTCTGTGGAAAACCACTGTATAGACATGTATGTTATTTTACAAAAAAAAAACCTTTAGAATCGCTTTAAGGAGCTTTTAATCTCCGATCCTGAGACCTATCTGACATGCAAGTATATATCTGCTATGGCCAATTTAGACAGCAATCTGGCTCCATTCACACTTGTGCAACTCCAAAGTTGTGCAATTTCTATTATGACTTTTCATTGCAACTTTGATGCAGCTTTGGCTGTTGACTTTGATTGGTGCACTGTTAAACTGTCATTAAGATGTACTTTCATGCAACTTTTGAAAATTTAAATTGCAGTCAATGACACTCAAGTCATATGAAAGTTACATCAACTTAGTGCAGGAAACTTTTTTGGACATACTTCTGGCTTACAGGAGTGCACATATTTGTGCTCTCCTGTGACCCAGAATTAGCAGACAGCAGGCTAAAGTCTGCTGTAAGTTGATGTCACAGAGCCATTCCATGTTGCGATCCTCCCATATGCCTGACTGGCAGCTGGCTCAGCCTCTCAGCATACCACAGAGAGCCTGATCCAGCTACTCCTTTCCCCTCTCATGTTCCAGTGAGTGCTGGAGGGGCAGAGCAAAAGAGCAGTGACTAACAGTCACCACTCTCTGCTCAGAACAGACGGAGAACAGAGCAATCAGCAGTCATGTGATCACTTAGTGTTCAGTTCTTGGTCTTAGAGCCAGAGGGGAACAGCTGCAACATCAGACCGATGCTGCAGCCTGGAGGTAAGTGTGTATGATTGTATTTTTTCACGCCCCGGTCATATCGGGTGCGTCTTGGCATGCGATTTGCAAAGCATATGCCAAGTCGCACCCTATTGTCCGCAATTAGAGCAGTCAAATCGGTGCGGTTCCGACTTCTAAAGTAGTACATGTAAAACTTTTGGTGCGATTTGTATAGACATCTGTGTCAGATGTCTTGCAAATCGAACCTGAAATTGGCATCTCACCCAACATTCAAATCATGCGACTTCACTGTTAGTCGCATGATTTCAAAGTCGGGCTTGATGTGACCGGGGGGTCAATCCCACACTTCTTTAAACCCCCGGCAGTATTTCCGAGTGTAGCGCGAGGTTAACTTTCAGTAGCAGAAGCGGTAACCCCGAGCTACACTCGGGATTACACTGAAGCGTTGCTCTGGGATCCCTCGAGCACTTACCTTGTCCTGCGCTCCCGTGATGTCCCCCCTGCAGCATCCCCGGCCATCTCTTCCAGCCGATGCCAGCATCCGTCTTCTGGTTTCCGTTCTCTGCGAGCGTTGGGATGTACGGGGGACGGAACCGGCGGGAATTTCAAAAATTTTTAAATCTGACATTCACTCAATACACTAAATTCTGATAGTATTACGTTACTGTATCAAACCATTTCACATACATTTTGTCCCTAGTGCTTTGTCCTGTGCCCTGCCTGCATTTTTACCATTCTTTCTGCCTGGAAAATCGGTTTTAGACCAGCCAGAGAACAGCGATAGTAAATTATAACCACTTGCAGAATTGAGTGATAATGATTCGTGGGGAAATTCGTCATCAGACACTGAAAACGATTTTGCAACTGAGCTGAGTGATGTGCGAACTTGCCCCTCTATTTCAAATTTCATTGTTTTTCATTTGATTACATTATTGAATTAAATTTATTATTATTATATTATTATTTTTTATGATTATTTATTATATTATAATTTATGATTTTGTTTTTCAAATTTTATCATACCCGGGATGTTTAAAAGATTCTTGTTCGGACAGATTTCAGTGAGTAATTCCTAAGAATTACAGGCCTACAATAAAAAAACAACATATTTCCATTGAAAACAATGTACCACTTTGAGCACAGAAATACTGACACAATCAGACTGCTAGGGAGGTTAACTGACCATAGATGCCAAGTGTTGTGGATTTGCTGGGACAGTCCCGCATCTTTGTCCTGCTGATTCTGTGTTTTGGAGTTACAGGATCACCATTATATTTGGGTTACTGAGCTTGCATAAAAACGTATTAACTGAGGGGATTGCAGCTGTGAGTGGGAATGTCCCACATTATTAGGGGCAGGGCCTCCCAGTAAGAGGGTGTGATCTAGGTAGGATCTCCTAGAAAGTGGAAATATCAAATGTGGGCCATGGGCAGGGGTAACAGTGTCTGAGGAAATGGAAAAAAAAGATGTTGGTGAGTATGAGCTACCAGCGAGTCTTTGGAGTGTGGAAACCAGAGTATTTGGAAGAAATCCATGCATGCACAGGGAGATCATGCAAGCTCTGTAAATATAGTGTCCTGGTTCGGATTTGAACTGAGAACCCCAGTGCTGCATAGCAAAAGTCACTAAGCCACTGTGCTACCCCATTATTGAAGCAGTTGAATGGTAATTAACTACCATAGCTCCAGCTGCCAAGCAGCCTTGGTTGCTGGGACGCAGGCCACTCCTGCCACCTAGTGTACTGAGTTGCTAGGATGCAGGCAGCTCTTGCACCTTAGCATCCTTGCTTACTAGGATGCAGGTGTCATCTTCTAGGGCAGGGGTCTCCAAACTAGCTCTCCAGGTGTTGAGGAACTGCAAGTCCCATGAGGCCTTGCAAGACTGACAGCCAAAGGTAAGACTCCCAGAGGCATGATGGGACTTGTAGTACTTGAACAGCTGGGGGACCATAGTTTGGAGACCCCTAGGGCATACGCATCTCCTGCCCAGCATCTTAGGCTGCTAGAACACAGGTGTTAGAACAAAGGCAACCTATTCTGCCTAGCGTACTGGGTTGTTAAGTCGCAGGTGGCTCCTGCTGCCTAGCACCCTAGGCTGTTAGGATGCAGGTGGCCATTGCCACCTAGAATACTTGGTTACTGGGAAGCAGGTGTGTGTTTTCTGTGTACCTTTTGTAACATAGCAACTGGCAGGTGGCACCGCAGCCTGCAGTGGAGGAGAAGGAGTCACTGACAAGCCAAGTGTGTCAAATGCTGAAAGCATAGCTAAAGGCAACACTTTTTTTTTTACTTTTGGATAGAGTGAAGAGGGATTGTCAAAATAGGGTTTTTATTGATGTCTGTGCCTCATTTGTGCTGCTTACCATTATCACCCCAAGTGAAAGAGAATGAAAATCCCAAATTTTAGGTTGTCACCAGAACAGGAATAGAGGAGAAATCTACCAATGGGAACACTAGTTCTGGTAACAATCAGGGATCCCCCCACTTAGGGGAGATTTCCTCTAACTTCCTGTTTTGGCTATGGGACAGGAAGTGAAGGGAAATCTCTCCAATGGAACACAGATTGCAAAAATACAACAGACAGGGGTTATACTCTATATACCCTCCCTTACTCTATCCAAAGCAAAACGTTTTATCTATCATTCTACTTGAAGATTCTACAGTCAGTGAAGAAGGAAATATCTGAGGAACGGGAAGCAGGGCAGTAAGTATAAAACCTTCTAATTTACATTTTTTTATTGTGGCAAAAGAGTTACTTTAACAATAACTTTGTATTAAGTGCCCAGGTATTGCACCATGCCCATGTAAAATAGTTGTTTTTTTAACAATTTACACAATTTAAGCAGAAATAAAAGCATAATATGTTCACAGTGAACGGCATTGAACATATGCCCCATTCATTAACAGATCTAGCAATAAGATGTCATATCCAAGGAGAACCAACTCAAAGTAAAGAACGTTAGGGAAGCAATCATTTCTGAACAGAACTGGATTTGTTAGCCAAACATTCATTGACATATTCATCAGTCATAACACTATCAATTGACAAGGGATGTCTCCAGTCACTTCCAGCAATTTAATTTTTTGCAAACTGGTTATGACTATAATTTTTGTTCTGCTAAGTCTGCAGGTGTTATCCGAGCAGGGGCGGACTGACCATTTGGGCACTCAGGCACTGCCCTAAGGGCATAAGGTCAGTAGGGGGCCCCATGAGATGCCCCTAGTACCTTTCATAGGCTTTTTTTGGGTGTGGTTTGAGTGTGGGCGAGGACACAAAGGCCCCATGATCCCCTATTACCCAGGGGCCCCATGAGTTGTCAGTCCGCCCCTGTATCCGAGACAATGCACCAAAATAACCACTAAGCTAGACTGATACTCCAAGAATGTTATTATATCACTATATACTGTGTGTGTATTTTATGTATATACTGTATATGCACATGCAACTAATTATTCAATGATGCAGTACATTAGTGATGCAAAAATCTCATCAGCTAGTTTGATTTAATAGACATTGAGCACTTTGCAAATTGATAGTTGACTAACTGAATGTGCCTGTTACACTTAAGATTATTTCAAACTAAATATGT
Organism: Staurois parvus; assembly: GCF_062004578.1. Classification (NCBI taxonomy): domain Eukaryota; kingdom Metazoa; phylum Chordata; class Amphibia; order Anura; family Ranidae; genus Staurois; species Staurois parvus. The sequence continues at coordinate 6,513,694 of NW_028317797.1, read as the reverse complement.
CCTCCATTTTCAGCACAGAAGAGATCATTTCTTGTTAAAAAAAATATAGCTGCTTCAAGCTAATGCACCTAAAACATAGACCCATTTATTTTCCATTATATCCAGTTTGACTGAAACTTCAGATTTCCTACTGCTACAGGTTACAAAGGGCTTTACGAGGGTTGGGGCCCCTGGTATCACAAGTAGCTGTAAGTAGAAAACTTATGACAGCAATCTGCTTATCAACAATATGATTTTGCGTTGTTTAGCTGGATCACTGAATTTTCAGGGGAACTGTCATTTATCTAGTGCACGGGTGTCAAACCCAATTTCATCGCGGACCGTATCAGCATTATGGTTGCCCTCAAAGGGCCAGTTGTATCTGTAAGACTTTATACACTATATTGCCAAAAGTATTGGGACATCTGCCTTTACACGCACATTAAATTTAATGGCTTTCCAGTCTAAGTCCGTAGGGTTCAATATTGACTTGGCCCACCTTAGCAGCTATAACAGCTTCAACTCTGCTGGGAAGGCTGTCTGTAACGTACCTTGTGGTAGAACCTGCAGTGCAGAAGAGGACCTCCCTTGCAGCTCTGGCTCAGGGTCCCTGATAGAGTAACAGGGAGTGCCGGAGCACAGAGATGCACGAGTGCCTGGCAGGACTTCTGCGGATGGATGTTGACGTGCGTCAGGAATGTAGGAGCAGCTGACAGATGGCACGCCGGCACAAGTGCACGAAACGGCTTGGCAGATGACACTCTGGCAGAGGTGCAGGAGCAGACTGGCAGATGGCACATAGGCAGAGGTGCAGGATATATCAAGCATAAGCTAGTTCAGGTGCAGGAGCAGAGTAAGACAAGGTCAGACAGTCCGGGTTGGCACCTAGCAGGCAGAGTAAGTATAGTCAAAGGGTAGGCCAGGGGTTAGTACAGGCAGCGTTCAGGCAGTGTCAATAACAGATCAGATCAGCAACAGAATCACAGGTAACAGGATGCATGGGTGTTCAAAGGTATTAGACCAAATGGCACTAATGCATGGTACTAGCCCAGCTTAAATAGCCCACCTGGTGCCAATGCGCCGTCACACTTGCAAACACCTGTGTGCGTGATCGCACACACGCATTTGCTAATCGGCCACGAGCAGGGCTAACAGGGATTCTGCACCTGCGCGTAGATATGTGCATTCCCTTACACTGTCCACAAGGTTTAGGAGTGTCTATGGGAATGTTTGACCATTCTTCCAGAAGCACATTTGTGAGGTCAGGCACTGATGTCGGACAAGAAGGCCTGGCTCCTAGTCTCCACTCTAATTTATCCCCAAGGTGTTCTGTCGGGTTGAGGTCAGGACTTTGTCTCCAAAAAAGGTCAAGACAGTCTCCAATAAATTTTCTTGTGGATGATAACAACAGTGTGCGGTCCTTCTTTTTCTTCTGGCATAGAATTGTATTATTCTCATAATAATTATAAGCACATGTCCAGGGCACCCCACCCCCCTGTCCTTACTTCCAATGTCAATAACCCCCTCACCATTAGAAGTCAAGAATCCCCCACCCTCCCTTACATCACAGTGCACCCCCTTACCTTGTGCTGCTGAAAGAAGCTTGGTAAGCAGAAAGCGCAGGATCTGGCGGAGGAGTTCTGTCCTCTCTACTGCCGAGACAAGGTGGGGACGGAGACAAGGGGGGTGCCGCAGGTGCAGGAGAGGTGCGTGGGCCACATGAAATGTCCTGGAGAACGAGATTCAGCCGGCAAGCCTTGTTTTGACACATGATCTAGTGGTTATATCAAGAACAGTCGTGTGAGCTGGGTCGTCTGTTTTTTTTTTCTCAGTGGGCGGAGGTTTGATTGACAATGGATGTACAACGAGGGACTTTTTGGGGGATTTTTACTTTTTAATAAACAACCTGGCAAACCCTTTGGGGTCCCTTTTTTTTGGTTACATATTTTTTGTGAATGAATAGAGGTACTATGTACCCCATACCATTCACAAATATCCCCACAACTACCAGTCAAGGTTGTGAGAAGAGGCCCTTGTCCTCATCAACAAGGTACCCCACCCTCAAGTGGAGGTCATGTAGCCTGGGATAGTTCGGGCAGCACACAATCATCCCGCCCCCCCCCCCCTTTCTTGGCCAGCCATGCTGCATGTTTGGATTAAGGGCCTGGCATGGGTTTTTTTATGAAACCTGGTGTGGTATGGATTTCCTGGGGTACCTCATGCAAATATTCCTCTGCATATGGTACCCCTTTAAAATCCATACCGGACTCAAAGGGTATTTGGGGCCCATCTATCTATGGTAGATGCAAATAGTTGCTCTCACTCTGATGTATATATAGTATAAGTAACAAGGAGCCTGGCGAAGCTGAGTGAGATACGCCCATCGGCGAAACGCGTTGACGTCATACGTCAGATACGTCACTTCCGGTCATGCGCCTTGGCGATATGCACGCCGACCTACATGGAGGCAGCCATTTTCACATGCCATGAGTCATGCAAAAGCTGTACAGGCGCCATGGAGAGGTTGGAACCCGCGAAATGTCGGCTGATGTAAGCGGTAGTTCCTTGGATCAACACGGCAGTACCTATGAAGGATATTTCTATTTTCTACTACCCATGGCACAGGTGGTGAGTGGACTGTTACAGGAATAACGAAGAAGGCTCCTTGTTACTTATACTATATATACATTAGAGTGAGAGTACCCAGAGTGACTATTCTTATATCATTTGTCTTATTACAGGATGGGGACATTATGATGCTTTATCTAGATGCAAGGCATACTACATACATTGCAACAGGTGGAAGACCCATTGGGCCTCATTCTATTTCAAATATTAAAGTGGTTTGCAGTCCACATGTTGTGGTGAAGAAACCATATAAAGCAGGCCTCCGCTATTTGCATGCATCTCTCCATCAAGACACCAACAGGGACTCTTTCATCTATAAGAATCTTTGCAACTATTTGCGTCTACCACAGATAGATGGGCCCCAACCACATGTGCCTTTATAGGGTTGTACTGCATGAATCCATAATTATATTACTGGGGTCTATCCCCTCTTTTTTCCATTCAATTTTTTACCCACATTGCCTTGTATAGGCTTATGCTTCTCTCCACGTGGTAACTGTATTTGCTTATATGCATAGCATGTGATATTATATACCTATAGTAAATTTTTTGAAAACACCTCCTACAGGGAGTGTAACCAATGTGCGGTGCTGCAAATGCTTTAGACTATGGTTGTCATAGCCTTTGCAGCACATATATATCCAGACCGGTCTTGGTGTGATTTTAATGGTTTTAGGTCTGTGTGTATTGTCTCATACTGAGGTGATGGTAAACCAGGGCGATTGCCCGATTGTCAATCATTAATGTGTAATAAAGCATAATTTTTGGAAATTTTTCTGAGTATCGCATTCTGTCCATAATGTAGCCGCTTTCTTGTGAATCTCTTTTCACAAATCTCTTTTTTGGTCTGCATGTTTTTTGGCTACTGGATGGAAGCCATATATTGGGTGATTTTTTTCATTCTTGCTGCAGGATTTGCTACAACAAAAATGACATAAATTATTTAAATTACTAAAAAATTTAATTTATTTGCCAGTTTCTTCAAAAACACAGCACATATCCCTAGCATGTCCCTGGGCAATCCTTTAAAAAGAAGTTGGCACTGAAATGTAATTTGTCATACCGGCAAATTAAACACTTTTTATAAATGTCTGTGCTGCTGCAGCACTTTCTGTACATCATAAAGATGAATGACTTTCACGGGCAGAATAAGGGCACCCCCAGGCATTTTAATATAAAGGGATTGGGCATGTTAATGTTTCACTTTTAAGTATGGTCACCTGGGTCACCAAAACGAATGTGCCCATTAGGATATTTCCCATATAGTCCTGTTTTGGTGACAGCCAACAATTTGGGATTTTCTTTCACCAATACCTATAAACAGGACAGATAGAGAGGATGAATGCCCCAAACAGGGGTACAGACAGAAATAAAGACCTGCTAAGTGTTCTAATCCTCCATCCTGTCCAAAATTTAAAAAAAATAAATGCATTTTGCTTATAGTTCTGCTTTATGTTGCAGTGGATGTTTCTCTCCAATTAGGTTGTCCCCTCTTATAGTAGTCAAAGATATCGGAGTCCTAACAGTGCCCAGATGGCAGCTCTATCCAGTTTATCTGCAACACTCTTCAGCAAGATTCCTTTCTAGCCCAGCTACCCCAGCTGGATTCACACATGTGCAGTGCGATTTGAAGCTCAGGTTTCACAGCTAATTGACAAAATAATTATTCAGCGGTTCAGGTCCGGTTTAGGTCAGGTTCAGATCAGGAATTTATCCTGTTCACAACTGATGACGTGTAGTTTAGAAACGGTTCCCATAGAAGTCAATAGCCTGTAATCCACACCTGAACCGGACTGCACTGCTCAGAAATTGTACAGACTCTTTTTTAATCCTCACTGCCAGTACACTGAACATACACTATATTGCCAATAGTATTGGGATGCCTGTCTTTACATGCACATGAACTTTAATGGCATCCCAGTGTTAGTCCATAGGGTTCAATATTGAGTTGGCCCACCTTTTGCAGCTATAACAGCTTCAACTCTTCTGGGAAGGCTGTCCACAAGGTTTAAGAGTGTGTCTATGCAAATCTTTGACTATTCTTCCAGAAGAGCATTTGTGAGGGCAGGCACTGATGTTGGACAAAAAGGCCTGGCTCACAGTCTCCACTCTAATTCATCCCAGAGGTGTTCTATCAGGTTGAGATCAGAATGCAGGCCAGTCAAGTTCCTCCACCCCAAACTCGCTCATCCATGTCTTTGTGGACCTTGCTTTGTGCACTGGTGTGCAGTCATATTGGAACAGGAAGGGGCCATCCCCAAACTGTTCCCACAAAGTTGGGAGCATGAAATTATTCAAAATGTCTTGGTATGCTGGAGCCTTAAGAGTTCCCTTCACTGGAACTAAGCGGCCAAGCCCAACCCCTGAAAAAAAGCCCCACACCATAATCCCCCCTCCACCAAAGTTTACACTTGGCATAATGCAGTCAGGGAAGTACCATTTGTCTGGCAACCACCAAACCCAGACTCGTCCATTGGATTGCCAGACAGAGAAGCGTGATTTATTACTCCAGAGAACACGTCTTTACTGCTCTATAGTCCAGTGGTGGCGTGCTTTACAGCACTGCATCCAACGCTTTGCTTTGCACTTGGTGATGTAAAGCTTGGATGCAGCTGCTCGGCCATGGAAACCCATTCCATACAGCTCTCTACGCACTTTTGCTGTGCTAATCTGAAGACCACATGTCCAGCACCGTTCCTATGTGGACGAGCCTATACAGCTCCATAATCCATTCCTCCCAAGGATGCTCTCCTAGGAATGGTATACGCAAGTCCAACTGCAGCCAGTACCTATCCAGGAATGTATGGAGAATCTTTCCATAATAGTCTTGCTCCACTTGGAGAGCCTCCATCCACAGCTTTTACGCGAATCATGTCTCTCAATTCCAGCATGTACTGGGCAGAAACAGGCTCTCCATACTGGGTGATAATTCTCTTGTATTCACCACTGGAACTCCGCTTCCATGGCAACCGGCTTCTGGAACACTTCTTCAATATCGCCCAACACTGGGTCCCAGTGGTGGTTTGGATTTCTCAGACTGTAGGAAGCATCCCACCGCTTGCCACCAAATGTGACAGAATGCTCTCAGAGGGCAATACAATAGTGATTTCATATGTTGATGACATTTTAATTGGGTTAGCCTCTATGGAGGAGCATGCAAATGATGTGATGGAAATGTTTGAGCTTTGGAGAGAAGCAGGTTTGAAAATTAACCCCTTAATAGAGCCCCTTCAGATGCCTGGACCATGGTCAGTAGGCAACAGACTAGCCTGCAGTCCCTTCCAAAAGCCCGCGTCCCGGTTGGGTCTGTCACATATTGCATTATGGTTTTATTACCACTTTAAAAAAAAAGACACCACCACCATAATATAAAAGTCAAGAAACCCCCAAAAGAAAAGAACCCCCCCCCCCCCAAAAAAAAAACACTTTTTTTGGGGAAAAATCTAGAAGAAAAAAAAAAGAGCAAAAACATTATTTGTAGCATATGCTTCATATGTTTATATCACACTCTTTATTTAACAAAAAGGCCCTCTAAAAGCATTTCATAATAAATTTGCTTCACTTTGCGCTGTAAAGTAATTTCTTTTTCTTTTTTTTTTTGCTCCTATTTCTTTGCTAATATTATTCTGCAGTTCCAGTCTTCCCTCATCAGTATTTAATAGCTATGAAAATAACATTAAATCTGCAGCTTTGGCCTCAAAATGAATTTTACATCATTTATTATATATAAAATATATTTTGTTCTTTTGAAATTGGCCAGTTTATGATGATTTTGTACTCATCATAAACCATTCATTCTACTTCAAAGAGACTAAGAAGGTCAAGTCAAAAGTTAATAACAAAGAAGTATAATAAAAACAGTGAATTACACATGGTTATAGATATTTTAGAATGTTCTACCTTGCACTTCTGAGAACATGTGTATATTAGATTTCAGAATGTAGTTTGTGTTTGGAGTTTTTAGGTTAACAAAAGATTTATTACAACTATTACTACAACAAACTCAAAAAAACAATTTTTCTTTAATTCTTGTCAGCAATTCCCCTTTGCCATTAAAAAGGAACTGCACTTTTACAGTGCTCCTCAATGATTTTCCAGAGGAATGTAATGGGAACAGTCAGCCATAAAAATACCTTTAAGCAGAAATGCATGAGTAGCATAGAGTAAATTTAAGTCAACGTCTAACATTTAGCGCTTGTATCATTCATCCATGTGTCCGTTCATATTGGCCACTTTTAGTTAATAATGCTCAATTCTTCTTTATCGCCCCCATGAATGGATATCAACAAATCATTGGCTGCTCCAGGGTTGAATTTTTTTTACCAACAGCTCTATATTGTGGATCCTTGCGTTACCATCATGCCCAAGGCAATGTATAACTAGCTCTACCTGTAAATTCTGACAGCTATAGGGATTTTACACTTTAGGGATTTTCAATGCCTCCTCAAAGACCGCTAGTTAGTGATCTCTTGACTCTCACATGCTAGCCATTTATCAAGCGCATGAAACATGCCAGGGAGAAGATGTGATATAGAGCAAGTATGGATGTTCAACTGATATAATAGATTCATTAACATTATAATAAAATCCAACAGTTTTCTAATTAAATAAATAAACATTCTACCAGCATGGCATATAAGGCATACAGTCTGGTATCACCATACCAAGTCAATAGCAGCCGGCTTGCCTTTCTGTATTGGGTAGGTCCCAATACACCTACCCAATACAGGGTGGAGGGGCTGATAGACAAGGGGCATATGTGCAACTTACCAGCTCCCAAAGGGATAATCTTGCTAACCTTAACAAGAAATGAAGAAGTAATTGGTATTAAGTTACCATATTGTAAGTTAAAATGACCCTGTTGAAGGAACTGAAAATCCAAATATAGGCTCCCTGTAAGAGAAGAGGTTTTATACTCACCTCTCTAGCTTCCCATGTTTCCTACCTTACGTCCCTTCCAGTGCTGTAGTTTTCATTATTGTATTTGGCATTTAACATTTCCAGGAGTGTCAGATCCATTTTCCCCTATACTCTATTTTAGTACCTTCTGGCAACTAGATGACTGCTAAATCCTGCAGGGGTTTAAGGATAGAACCACTGTGCACATAAGTTGAATATTGAAGACACTGACAGAGGCTGGGATGGAGGGAAGGTAGGAGATATGGGTTGCCAGAGAAGCAAGTAAAATACTTCTGTTACAGCGAGCATTTAGATTTTTAATTTTTATTGACATGATCTCTTGAAAAAAATTGCTGATTTTATAAATAGATTACATACTTTTTTGTTTATTTATATGTAAAGATTACTGTCCTCTTTCACCAGTGTAAAAGGGATTAAAATAATCTAAAAGGTCTTCCATTGGATCAATGGAATGGTTTCATCTTAATTGAGAAGCACCATTTAGGAAATACATTTGGGAGATTGATTGCAATACCAGATTGTGAAATTTTGGAAATTTATAGTCTCCAGTGCTTTGATTGGGTAATTATTTAATTGGATAGGAAACATTTGGGATGATTCATTAAAGCTGGAGAAAGTGAGTACAAAGGTAAAATTGTCAATGGTAACCAAACAGAATTATTGTTTGTTTATTCTTATTTTTTTTTTCATTAATTACATTTTAATACATCAGCTGACACAGGACAGCAACAATAAATTACTCTCTTAGTTATTTTTTCAACCCTTTATATCAACTAACTGGCAAAAGGGTGTAACATTTTTCCATTTACAACATTTTACTTACATTTTTTCCAGCCACAACCAAGGGCACATAAATATACCTGCCCATTATTTTGGTAATTCCTTTTTTAGGGTTCAGAATGTGCAGAAGAGTTTGGTTCCTCTCAGTGAAAGGTAAATGTTTTGAGAGGTGAAATAATTCTTGGGGCCTTCTGCATCAGATGTTGAAGGAATCCTGGACAGGCCTCACCATTGTGATGGTCCAACACTCTTGTGGCTCTCACCAAGAGTTTATTTATTTATTTAATTCAGGTACTTATATAGCGCCATCAATTTACGCAGCACTTTACATATATTTATTGTGCATTCACATCAGTCCCTAACCCTCAAGGGGCATACAATCTAAGGTCCCTAACTTACATTCATACATACACATACTAGGGCCAATTTAGACAGGATCCAATTAACCTACCAGCATGTCTTTGGAGTGTGGGAGGAAATTGGAGTACCCGGAGGAAACCCACGTAGGCACAGGGAGAACATGCAAACTCCAGGCAGGTGGTGCCGTGGTTGGGATTTGAACCAACGACCCTAGTACTGCCAGGCGGAAGTGCTAACCATTTAGCCACTGTGCTGCCCAGTTTATAGCTAAAAGGGTGTTTGAAAGTGCCCCAATGCCTGATTTAAAACAAAAAAACACAATAGATGTTAAGGGGTACTAAAAGGCACTCCACCTCAGGTTACTGCAGCTACTAAGCGCAGTAGTTTAATATGCTGTACAAGACACCAGGGATGGGTCCTGGATGAGAGATATGTATACCTCATTATATTGGTTGTGGTCCCTTTAAGGTGGAAGAAAAGACGTAGTTGGGAGTACTCAGGGATTCTCACCCTTGGAGAGCGACGGGTTCTGGGGTGATCAGAAAAAGGGGGAAAATTGCAGTTTTCCCAGGATTGTGAAATCCTCAAATGGGACCTGTAATTTGGAGGCTCAAGTAGATTTTTGGGTGGGAAAGACCCTCCAACCCTGAATACGGGTACTCTGGTCCTGCAAAGATTAGTCCACATGCAATACAGGGCTGAAAAGGACAGGAAACGGTCAGCAGATGTCTATGAGGTGTGAGGCAGAACAAGACATGCTCTTGAGTGGAGCTGTGTACTGTGTAGGCTACTGAAACCCTGTTGGAATGTGGAGACCTTTCTTTGGAACCCTGGAGCAGGTAGGGACTTTCACCCTGTTAAGGGACAACATTTTCCTGGTGGCGAGCCTAAAGTTTGAGCTATACCAGAAGAGCATAGACTGTTTTTTGTTTTCCATGCTGAATTAAGTTGTTTTTGTTTATCTTTTGAAAAATAAAGACTGCTTTTACCAACTTGGCTGGCTGGTGATCTCTGGCTTCCAAATGCAACAATATTTGTCCCTTTTTTAATCAAAAATATTCATGATTGCTCTTTTCATTTTTCCCTAATTATACTAAAATGAAAAAACAACAAGTACAAAATGCCTATTTTAAAGAAGATTAAAGATGTGCACATATAATGAATATGTTTAAACAACTTCCCATTTGCAATAATCCACTGCATTCGCACAATTCAGGCATCATTCATATTATGTGTACCTGAGGGAGGCAGACAAGCCTTGAAGCATTTAAAAAATCATTTCCTCACGTCATTGCTTGTTGCTTACCAACTGTTTTTCCATTACATTTCAGAGGATAATGTATAGATGGGAATTCATCTAAGAGGGTAATGAAAAATTCTTCATACTGCGTAATTACAATATTAAACCAAAAACCCAAATAAATACTTGGCAGAGCATAGAGAAAAATAAACTGTGAGGCCATTCTGCCATGAAGTCTAATATTTATTTCCCCGGTCTGATAAAACAGTTCCTTGCAGATGAAGAACGGAGACCTTTAATGTTTCTTCATTGCCTGCCAAAGTGCTTCTTCCTCTCCACATACTGATGAATCGCCTAGCACACAAAAACTAGTTCAATAACTCAATATTCTGCAAGGCTTTGCGCCAACAATACATTTACTTGCAGGCTGCCCAAAAATAACAACAACCTTAGAACAGCAAATAAACACTGCAATTTGACTATAAGAAAGTGTACTGGGGTCTAAACGGATAAATTTAAAAGGAAAAAGCATGATGCTATATAATGCAGACAGTGGCCATGGAGTGCATGTTTGCAGAAATAGGGATCTAACAAGACGTGTGAAATGTGCTGAGATGGTAGTATTCCTGCAGAAGAGCTATACATCTCTTATCTTTATTCATCTCTCTCAATAAGATGAATGATATACACATCATCCTGGCATTAAGAACATTTTTATATGAGGAAGGCTTCAATAAAGTACTGACAGTTTCAGTATTATAAAAATAATCTGATTTTCAAGTGCAAAGCAGAACAGTTAAAGTGTTGGTTCACCTAAAAGGTATATTTTATTTGAAGGTAGAGCCTAATGGGCTGAGTTAGCCCTTGGATTCTTATATTTCTTAAATAACACAACAGTGAGATTTTCCTGCCATAGATTCCAACTCCTGTTCCTGCCTTCCTATGGGTTTTGAATGTTCTCATCCACCTTTGTGTGTAACAGTTCCTCCTGTTATATTCTCCATAATCCTTCCTATATATTTGTAAGGGAATAAAGCTTCCTGTTTTCCTGTCATGTTTCCCGTGATGACACATAGAGCTCATTCCAGATCCTAATGATGATCCTTCAAAGCACATGCAAATCTCATATGTGGCATGGCTGGTGTAAGCTGCTGCAACTGCACCACAAATTAACACACCAAAAGAAAGGGCATGAACTATTATTCCTCACCAAGAATCAGGCCTGGATCTAGGGAGGTGATTGGGTGAGCTATGCCTCTACCAAATTTAATTGGGCACCACAGGTCTCTAGGAGTGGATCCACAGATTCATGAGCCAGTTTAATGAGGGCAATTGATATAATAGGGCACTCTGATACAGACAATTGATATAAGGGGGCACATTGATGCAGACAGTTAATGTAAGGGGGCACTCTGATGGGGACAATCCATGTAAAGGAGCAGTGTGATGGGGATGCCTTATGTAAGCGGCACTCTGGTGGGGGTAGATGATGTAAGGGGCAATCTGATGAGGTCAGTTGATGTAAGCGGAACTTTGATGGGGACACCTGATGCAAGGGTGAACTTTGATGGGACACTGATATAAAGAGGGAGTGTGATAGGGAGGGACACATGGTGTAAGGGGGCACAGGTTCTGTTTGATCATCCTAATCTAATGACAGCTTAATACATACTAGTGTTTCTCAAGTCATGACTTCTGTTACAGAAGCTTGCCGAGTGAACAGAGAATACAGGAGACAGACTGTCGGTGACTCACATCTGACTTTTTTCCTGCACCCACAGTTTAGATAGGCTAGATACAGCTCTGCCAAGAATGTAGGAATTAGGGTTTATACATGACTCCTCCCCGTGTCCACATCCAGCTACCTCTCTGTCTTCTTTTGCTCAATTCTCCAGGCCACGACTAGCTCCTTCTTTGTATCTTTTCCCATTGGAATATAATCGGCTACTGCTCCTGTCTGCCATCAACCCCTGTATTAATCTTGGTCTGCTTGCACTCTTTCCTGTCCATAACCAGAGTGTTCCCAACCCTTCCCTAGCCCCCTAAGTACAAACGCCTGGGTCATGCAGACAGGTTTCTCAAGTTGCATCACATTATGGGATGGGGGTACAGTGGATGTGCATACACTCCAATACTAGGAAGTGGAGTAACTTGTGGAGGTAGTCCATGTGGTGCTGCAGGGAAATATTGCTGTGTGAAAGGAACAATTTGATAACTTACACTAGTTACATAGCTGGTAAGGTTGAATAAAGACTTTAGTCCATCCAGTTTAGTGTGTGTGTGTGTTAGCTTTCCACTATAAGATGGAGCTCTAAAATTATACATTCAGTGTTCAGTACAGGTTTGCTCTAAAGATGTTTTACAGCTTACTTGAAAATACTTTGGGCTATTTCAGTGCAATCAAAGGACTGAGACAACCCTATTTGCCCCATTATTTTATTTATTTATTTTATTTTTTTAACAATGTTTCTTTATTAAGAAGAAAAAAAAGAAGTAGTGTACAACAGTTTAGCGAACAAGAATAGTTGACCGTAAACATATCAGATTCTTAGTAACAGTACAGTAAAGAAGAGACTTACCGTAAGCAGTGCAACAGAGATTTATTCAAACTGAAAGCTTACACAGCCCGGAGAGGGCAAGCTACTAGCAACAAAACTGTGAACATAATTATATGAACAGAATAGAAGTGGAAAAGGAAAAGCAATGTTTAGGAAGACCTGATGGGTTATAGGGTGGTATAAGTTTTAGGAGGACATCAAGGGAGTTACTTCCTGATAAAGGTGAGCTCCTGGAGTCATATATCCAAGTTGCTCATGTGTCGTAAAATTTGGAGGTGGAGAGATTGGCTTTAGCAAAGGTATATTCCATTTGGAAGTGGACATTGAGAATTTGAATCGCTTCAGGAAGAGTTGGTGGTTTCAGTGATTTCCACCATCTAGCTAGAGCTAGGCGGGCAGCTATGAGAACATGAGAGGCTAGTATTTGGTATTTTGTAGGCCAGGAGGTAAGTATCAAACCCATCAGGAGATCCAGTGGAGTTGTTGGGAGAGGAATGGGGTTAATGAAGTTAAAAAAGCTGTTAACCTTACACCAGTATTTATTGAAGATGGGGCAATCCCACCAGATATGGTACAATGTGCCAGGAATGCCACAATTTTCCAACCTGTAGAAGTTTTGGGATATATTGAAGCCAATCTGGTGGAAGTGAAATACCATTTATGGAACAATTTTTGAGAGATTCCCAATGTGTTATACAGTGAGAAGTTTGCAAAGGTAAAGTAAGGGCTTGGTGTATTTGTTCAATTGGTGGGATTCTGTGTTTGACTGTCAACCAGTAATGAAGAGAAGATGAGATGGATTCAGAAAGAGGCTTTGTGAGTAGCTTGTACATAAATTATATACAATTGAAGACTGGTTTAGGTGTATCCAGGTATTGGTTCAAGGAGCAGGGTATATCATTAGCAGACCATTGGATTTTAGAGAACAGAGATCGGATCCTGAGATACATGTAGAAGGTTTTAATTGGTAGTTGATAGGTATCTTGAAGGAGTGAGAAGGAATTGGGTCCATGAGTATAGAATAAAGCTCCCACTGTGCAGATTCCTGCATTAAGCCAAGGTTGAAGGGATACATCCAGTAATAAGATTTCTAATGAGTGTAGAGGTCATTTCATAAGTAGAGAGTGAGGAATCCCTTTAGTGAGTTGAGGAATAGCAGACCAAGCCTTCAATGTTCCTTTAATAGTGTCCAGATGGTAGCAGGGAGGTTTGAGGCCTAGAAGTAAGGCACTCAGTATTAACTTTGTTTGGCTCTCCAGTACTGCAATTTTAATTTGTTTCCATGTTCGGTGGTGTGTGGGAGACCACCACGATCTGGATTGATCAAGGATCACTGCCCTAAAATAGGACTGGATATTTGGTACTCCCAATCCTCCATACATGTGTTGGTGTAGTGAGGATAGAGTGTTTTATTCTAGAATGTTTGTTTTGCCAAATATAGGCATCGAGGATCGCTTGTAATTTAGTTAGATGGGCAGGAAGGAGAGGGACTGGCGTAGTATGGAAAATATACAGAATATGAGGCAATAAATACATTTTCACTTTTTTCACTCTATAGAGGGATATGAAACTGAAGGAGTCTAATATATGCTGCAGTGCAGGAAAGGGTTGAAGTGGATTTTTTAGTGAGAATATAGAGTCGTCAGCATAAAGTCTGATTTTATGTTCTGTATCTTGGATTGAAATGTGACTAAGGGAGCAGAGTGAATAGTTTGAGCAAGTGGGCAACCTTGTCTCGATACCGTTCATAATTGTAAAAGTGTCTAAATTAATACCTGATGTCCACACACAGGCACTTGGGGAAGAGTGTAGGCTGAGAATGGCAGATAGAAAAGTACCTGTAATCCCAAATTTGTGGAGGACAGCATCTATATACAGTAAGTCCAGTGGACTCGATTGAACGTCTTCTCTGCATCAAGGGAGAGGAGCAAAGAAGGCAGAGAGGAGCAAAGAAGGCGTTCAATGTGTTTCTGCCCATTGTATAAAATCGATAAGGCGATGAGTGCCATCAGAGGCCTGGCGACCTGGCACAAATCCTACCTGATGAATTAGAGAGGGAATAACCGAGGAAAGACGGTATGCAAGAAGTTTAGCAAATATTTATTTAGTGAAGATATTGGCCTGTAGTTGGCTGGGTTATGATTTGGTTTGCCTAGTTTTGGTATAGTGATGATCAGGCCTTGATCAGGTAATGATTCAGGGGGTATTGTACCACTGGAAAAATAGTCATTGAAAACGTGACAAAGGTGTGGAGCAAGTATATCAGAGAAATGTTTGTAATATTCATTCAAAAAGCCTTCTGGCCCCAGAACTTTGTTTAGGGGTAGAGTTTTTATAACTTTATTCAATTCTTATCTGGTGAAGGGTGCGGATAGGGTCTCATGTTGAGTGGGAGTAATTGAGGGGAGTTGAATAAAAGAGAGAAAATCATTAATATCCTCTAGTTTGGGGGAGTCATAAGGATTAGAGTTCATCAGACTATACGAATTAGAGTAAAGGGTACTTAAGGCATTTGCTATGTCTCAGGGATTGATTGTTTACTCAAAGTATTTGTGAGGTAGGGAATATTTGAATGGACTTGGACATGTTTAAATTGTCTAGCCAGAAATGCGCCCGGTTTATTATTAAGGGAGTAATTTTGAAGTTTCAGACTTTTAACATAAAAGTCAAATTTTTGTCGTAAGTGGTCGCTAAGACGGAATCTAAGGTCTTTAAGTTTTTCAGCAATAGAGGGATGAGGCGACGCCTTGTTTTGCTCTTCCACTGTTCTAATTTGGGAAAGGAGGGAATTGGTGGTTGTCATGTGTTGTTTTTTTGCATGCACACCCATTTTAATGAGCAGTCCTCACAGAAAAGCTTTGTGAGCATTCCAGATCATGGATTTGTCAGGGATAGATCCTATGTTAAAAGTAAAGAAGTTTTCTAGTTCCTATCTGATCTGTTCCTCATGGTGAGGATTGGTAAGAAGAGAAGTGTTTAGTCTTCAAAGGGAGTGATGTTTGGGATGGGGGTTCGGAAATAATTTATTAGAAATTGGAGCATGATCGTACCATGAGGTCAGACCAATGGATGTTTCTGCAACAGATTGGAGGAGATGTTTGTCTCCGAGGAACAGATCAATCCTGGAGTAGGAGTCATGTGGATGGGATTAAAATGAGTAGTCTTGTTCAGTATCATGCATACACCTCAATGGGTCATATAGGTTTAAATTTTTTAAATATAGAGGCAAGAGCGGACGTCCTACAGTTTGAAGGGTTTGACAAATCTAGGATCAATTGATCACCTGGTAAATATCTCCACAAATCAGAAGGGGTGCACTGTTAAATAAAGTCTGTTTTTTTTTTTAATATAAATATTTTATTAATTTTCAATATATCACATTACACCATTAAAATTTCTAAATATTCAACAATACACAGTTTTCTTATACCTCTTTATTCTAAAGAAGAAACCCACTCACCCATTCCCACCCCCCTTTCCCCATTCTACTCCATGTTTTTTTTTCTCTCTTATCTCCTCGCTCCTCTTCTTTTCTCTTCCCTCTCAAGGCACCCTTTTCTTTCTTCCTTTCTTATCTCCTCTCTATTTTTCTTTAAATTGCTCTTTGAACTTATACCATTTCTCCCACCTTTCACTGAATCGCTCCATTCTATCTTCTTCCTGATGGTTCCTCCATCTTGTATACTAAGTCAACCCTATTTATCCAATCTTTTCTTTTTGGTATTTCCTGCTCTTACCAGAATTTAGGGGTATCAACCACTTTGCTGCATTTATCACATGAAATGCCAATGAGTTCTTATTTCTTTCTACTGTAGTCTCAGTTTTATGGAATAAGTATGTTCCTGGATCTTTCGGGACCTCAACCCCCGTTTTCTCCTGAATTAGATAAATTATTTCTCCCCAATACTCCTGAATTTTAATACACTCCCACCATATGTGCACCATTGTGCCTTTCATCCCACATCCTTTCCAACATAAAGGTGGTTTATCTATTTGTTGCTTATGTTCCACACTTGGTGTAATATACCACCTAGCCAAACACTTATAATTCATTTCCCCCACCCTCATATCTACCGCTCCTTGTACTAATATAAATATTTTATTTTTCTGTTGCTCGTTGAATGCTATTCCAAGTTCCCTTTCCCATTTCTCCATGTACAAAGGCGGGGCACCCCCCATCATTTCGGTAAGAATTTTATAAACCCGGGAAGTACCATGTTTCCATGTTTTTGTTTGTATTAAAAAGTTGTTCTAATCAATTTAAATCCATCATTGGTCTTAAGAGCTCAGGGAGCAAAATAACAAAATGTTTTAGTTGGAGATATCTCTACTTGTTTAATGAGAAAAACAACTCCTCCCTTTTTTTTAACTCCTGAAAGGAGCAAATTTTCCCCCGCATCCATTATGTCCTTTAACTGTGCATTTCCTTTTCTTATCCATTTACCCGAGAAGTCTTCCCTCCCTGGAGGGAAGAGATCTGTGTCTATCAACGGCATCAGCATAGATTTGAACTCCCAACCCATCTGTTTATGAATCATATCCCATATCCTAATTGCAATTCGTGTATAAGTGCTTGTACTTTCTCCTAATATACAATATTGATGTGGAATCCATACTATCTTATCCAATTGTGTCCCACTTAATGTGTTTTCTATATTCACCCAACTTTTTCTTAGTGCACTATATGTCCAATCAAAAATACGTAAAAGTAACACTGAATAATAATATCTCTTAAAATCAGGCACACTTAGACCTCCCTTATCCTTTTCCCTACATAACATTTCATAGTTTATTCTCGGTTTTTTATTTCCCCAAAATTTATCTCAATATCATGTTTTAAATTCTTTTAAAATAGGCTCCATGCAGTTGTATAGGCAACATATGGAATTTATATAGGATTTTTGGGCTGATTATCATTTGTATCATTTTTTATTCGCCCTATCCAAGAAGATGGTCCTACCGATAATCTTCTTAGTTCCTCCTTTAGTTTATTAGTGGGAAATAATTTATTTTATATAAGTTCTCTAAGGATGAGGTCATTTTGATCCCCAGGTATTTTAATTATCTTTCTCTCCATAAGAAGGGAAATTCTCTTTGTAATTTTTTTTTCCATTATCCAGACATTAATATTTAATATCTCTGATTTTACCGGGTTGATTTTAAGGTTTGACATCTCTCCATAATATTTAATTATTTTCATTAGATTAGGTAATGTCAACCTAGGGTTAGCCACATAGAACAGCATACCATCCACATATGCTGCCACTTTGTTTTTTATCTCCCCTATTCGGACCCCCTTTATATCTATACTGTTTCTTACTGTTGCTAAGAGGGGTTATACATCCTGAAAAACTCTGATAGCGAACCATTGACCTTTACTGCAGCTGAAGGTTGGCTATAGAGCTTCCCTAGCCACTCTCTCATCTTGGGCCCAATTCCCAGGATCTCCAACGTGTCTAACATAAAGCCCCAATCTACCCAATCAAACGTTTTCTCTGCATCAACTGAAAAGACCAGTACAGGGTTTTTTTTCCTCTCACTTTTCTGTATAAGGAGTAAGGATCTTAACCAATCCACCACCCACTCCGACGGTAATATCCTTGATCTTGTCTTCTCCAACCGCTGCGCTCCCCACAACCTCACTAACACCCCCTTCCCTCTCTCTGACCACAACCTGATCACCTTCTCTATCTCCTCATCCTCCAACGCCTACCCCTCCAAATGTCACACTACTACCAGCCGTAACCTCCGCAACCTTAACCCTGCCTCCCTCCACTCCGCAGTTGATCAACTCCATGACAGCATCCTCCCCCTGTCCTGCCCCGACTTGGCTATGACCGCCTACAACAATGCGCTGTCAACAGCCCTTGACTCACTAGCGCCTTTAACCACACGCAACATCAGACCCCGACCGCTCCAGCCCTGGCAGACTGATCACACCAAAACCCTCAAACGACACAGTCGTGCCCTGGAGCGACTATGGCGCAAAACCAAATCCCAACAAGCCTTCACCCGATACAAATCTGCCTTCCACACCTACACCTCCTTCCTCCATACTGCCAAACAAGCCTACTTCCTGACCCTCATCAAGGCCCTCTCCTCCAATCCTCGCCGACTCTTCTCCACCTTCAACTCTCTACTCTCGCCACCCCCACCTCCACCCAGCACCTCACTCACTGCCCTTGAGATTGCCAATCACTTCAAAAACAAGATTGACACAATTCGCAAGGACATTGCCGCAACTCACACGCCTTCTCAACCCGTCCCCTCTCACACAGCTACCCCCTCATCCCCCCTCCCCCTCGACATAACCCACAGGGACTTCGTCGCTGCTCAAACTCCCTCCAACCCCCTTCCCCCTCACTCAGCTACCCCCTCTACACCCCTCTCCCACGGCCCCACCACTGCTCTGACCTCCTCTCCCACCCCACCCTACATTCCTCATACTGAAGCTCCCCCAACACTCCGCACCTTTGACCTTACTACCATCGAAGAAGTCTCCAAGATCCTCTCTGATGCCCGCCTCACCACCTGCCCCCTTGACCCTATCCCCACACAACTCCTACAACCTCCCTCCCCCTCCATCCTACGCTCCCTCACCCACATCTTCAATCTCTCCCTCTCCTCCGGCACTTTCCCTTCCCCTCTGAAACATGCACACATCACCCCCATACTTAAAAAGCCCTCCCTGGACCCCAATGACCCGAACAACCTCAGACCCATCTCCCTGCTCCCATTTACATCTAAACTCCTCGAGCGCCTAGTCTACACCCGCCTATGCTCTCACCTCAACGACAACAACCTCCTCGATCCCCTACAGTCCGGCTTCCGTCCCCTACACTCCACCGAAACTGCCTTACTCAAACTCTCCAACGACCTGCTAACCGCCAAAGCTAATGGCCACTATTCAGTGCTCCTACTCCTTGACCTCTCTGCGGCCTTTGACACAGTCGACCACCCCCTCCTCCTCAAAAAACTACACTCCCTCGGCCTCAGAGAATCTGCTCTCTCCTGGCTCTCATCCTACCTGTCACAACGCTCTTTCAGCGTTACCTATAATGCCACCACCTCCCTCTCACTCCCCCTCTCTGTTGGGGTCCCCCAAGGCTCTGTCCTCGGGCCCCTTCTCTTCTCCATCTACACCTCCTCCCTTGGCCAACTCATACACTCTCACGGCTTCAACTACCACCTCTATGCCGACGACACACAAATCTATCTCTCAACCCCCCACCTCACCCCCTCGGTCTCCGCCCGAATCACACACCTGTTGAGCGACATATCAGACTGGATGTCGCTCCACTTCCTTAAACTGAACCTCTCCAAAACCGAGTTTCTTGTCTTCCCTCCAGCCCGGACACCACCCCCCATTGACTTCTCCATCATGTCCAACAACGCCACCATCAAACCCGCCCCGCAGGCCAGAGTACTTGGTGTCATTTTGGACTCCAACCTATCCTTCCAGCCCCAAGTCCACTCTTTAACAAACTCATGCAGACTCCACCTCCGCAACATCGCCAAAATC
This sequence comes from Staurois parvus, assembly GCF_062004578.1. NCBI lineage: Eukaryota > Metazoa > Chordata > Amphibia > Anura > Ranidae > Staurois > Staurois parvus. Next base: position 6,493,707 of record NW_028317797.1, on the reverse strand, counting down.
CGCACGTTCCTAACTCCAGAAACCACTAAACAGCTCATCCACTCCCTCATCATATCGCGACTCGACTACTGCAACTCCCTCCTCACTGGCCTGCCTCGCCGCTGGCTATCCCCGCTTCAGTCCATCCTGAATACGGCTGCCAGACTCATTCACCTTTCCAACCGCTCCGTTTCCGCCACCCCCCTCTGCCAATCCCTCCACTGGCTTCCGATTGCGCAACGGATCAAATTCAAAATCCTAACGCTGACGTACAAAGCTGTCCACCATACTGCCCCGAACTACATCACTGACCTAATATCCAAGTACCGCCCAGCACGCACACTCCGCTCCTCACAAGACCTCCTTCTCTCTAGTTCCCTGGTCTCCTCCTCCCATGCCCGCCTCCAGGACTTCTCCAGGGTGTCACCCATCCTCTGGAACTCCCTGCCCCAACCCATCAGATTATCACCTACTCTCCTCTCCTTTAGGCGCACCCTGAAAACCCATCTCTTCAGGGAAGCCTACCCCGCCCCCTGCTAACTTGCCGACCTCCTCCACTCTTCCTACCACTCCATCCCCCACAGCTATCTCCTCCTGTGCCACCATCCCCTCCCTCCTAGATTGTAAGCTTGAAAGAGCAGGGCCCTCGATCCCCTCATGTTTTGCATTGTATTGGTATTGTTCTGTCACATGTTCTGTCCCCCTTTGTAATGTACAGCGCTGAGCGAACTATTGGCGCTTTATAAATACTGAATAATAATAATAAAAATAATAATCTCTTCCCTCCCCCCCGGGTACAAATCCAACTTGATCCAAATGAATCCACTCTGGCATTAGATCTTTCAATCTAGTTGCTAGGGCTTTTGCAAATAATTTAGTATCTGTATTTAACAGTGAGATAGGCTGATAACTAGCACATTGGGTCACGTCTTTCCCCTCTTTTAGTATGAGCATAATATATGCTTGCAATGACTCCTTCCTTATCTCCGTCCCTTCTCCCGATACATTCATAGATACCCTCAATTTGGGGACTAGTTGTTCTTGAAATATCTTGTAGTATATCACTGTGTACCGTCAGGCCCGGGCTCTTCCCAGCAGCTGTCCCCTTCAATGCCCTTTGAATTTCCTCCTGAGTTTTCTAGATGTTTTAACTATTCTTCTCCTAAAATCGGTAAATTTGCCTCCTTTAGATACCTTTGCCTCTGTCATGTTCTCTGCTCTTCCCCCCCCCCCTTTTAACTATTTCCAGTTTATGTCATTTAGTTTGCTATAATATTTTTTGAATACCTTAGCGATATCAGTGTATGCCAGATCTCCATTGTCATCCTTAATTTTCTCGATGTAATTCCTAATTTCTTCTTTCTTTGTGTTCATATTAGATATTTACTCAGTTTATTCCCCCACTGATATCTCTCTCTTGCCATCATATTGAAAGTTTTTCTCACTTCTTCCTCCATTAAATTGCCTAATTCCTCTCTCTTTTTTATTATTTGCTGCTGTATGTCTTTTACTATTTTCTTTTTATGTGACTGTTCCAGCATGTGTAATTCCCTTAATAGCGTATTCATTTTCTTTTGCTTCTCTTTCTCTCTCTTGCCCTCCTACCAAGGGTACCGTCGACTTTTCGAAGGAGCAAGGAGAAATCACCTGTATAATTCTCCCTCCCCTTCCCCTATTTATAGCAAGAAGATATTTGCTAGAAAATCTATTTTCCCCCACTCTCTCCCCCTCCCTCAAGGATCACCCCCACCTCCCTCCCACTCCCCTCCCTCCTCTAATGCCCTCGGGCCTAAGTTTTGCCGTAGAATCTGTTGTGGGACATTTCCACTAGCGATTCCTATATTGGGGTGAGGCTCTAAACACACACGCCCACTCTGTCCCCCTTCGCACAACATAGGGGATCTAGAGTTTGGAAGCGTATTTATCCTCCAGACAACCCACCATTACCCTGCCTGATTCCCACTGCCCATCTAGCCCTCCTAATTTCTCGATACATGGGAATTACTGCCCCAGCATGGAAAGAGAGAGCAGGGAGCGGGGGGGAGAGAGAAAAATCGGGGGGGGGGGGTCACTCCCCTCTCCCCCCTAAACCCCCCCATCCCACACCGGTTTACCATCTCCTTTTATTTACCATCTGCCACTTTTCTTTTCTCATCCCTGAGAGCTCAGTAAACCCCCCTGACCACCCCATAATGTCCATTTCCTGTAAGTCTAATTTTCCACAAAAGTCACTTAATTCCTCTGGGAATCTCAGTCTTGCCGATTTCCCATCTTTGTACCCAATCAAAAAGGCCGGGAAACCCCAGTTATATTGGGGGGGTTTTCTCCCTCATCTGTTCCAGCAACGGTTTCAGGGATCTTCTCTTGGCTAATGTCTCAGATGCAATGTCAGCAAATATTTGCAGTTTTATCTCTCCTTATTTTATTTCAGTGGTCTGTCGGAGCTTTTTCCAATTTTTTCTCTTTCCTCGTAGTGATGGAATCGAACAATGAGGTGATTCTGCTGACACTCCTTGTGGTCGCCTTATTCTATGTACTCTCCCCATTTTTAAATGCTCTGTTATGAATCTGTCAATGAATTAAGCACTCTCTTTATTTTATCCCGCAAGTCTTCCCCTTGGGACTCTTCTGGTAAACCACAAATCCTTAAATTGTTTCTTCTTTCTCTGTTCTCTTGATCTTCTAATTTGAATGTAAGCTTTCTCCGTTCTCTTTGCATGCCTTCGACCTGTGTCTCTAGTTTAGTAATCAAAAGCGCCTGCATCTCCATTTTTCCCTCTACTTCTTCCACTTGTGTCAGCATTCAACCCAGATCATTACATATTGCCACCATTGAATTTTTAAAAGACAGCTACAGTTTTGCGAACATTTCTGCCATACCAGCTTTTGTAGGTATTTGTAACATAGCTCCCTGCTGTTCCGTAGCACTTTGGTCTGATATACTATCTACATTTATCAGATTGTTGGTCTGGTTCACTTCTTGTGTCATGAGTGACATTCTTGATTGATCTCCCACCCCTTTTCTAGTTCTCTCCTGTTGTTTATCTGGAGTTAAATTATCCAGGCTTTTCACCTGCAAAGGTACGTATTTCCTTATTGTGCTAGTATTCACACTTGCTTGAGGGGTATTTACTCCCCCCCCCCTTTGGCTGATCTGCTCTTCATCCCTTTAGACTTTGCCGCTGAATTTGCTTTTGATCCACAGCTGCTGTATTTTCTGCCCCCAGGGAAGGCACATTTTTTCCCTTTTCTTCTTTTCCTCTGGTGACTTCAACCTAATCCGTTCCAACAGCCGCTGAAAACCACTGAGAACCCCCAACAAATATAGTCCTCCGTCCCCCCCATTACTCTGGAGTGCATTTAGACTGCAGCAATAACATCAGGTGTATCACAAGATTAAAATGTTCCACTATTGCTCACGGCAACTCACCACCACCTTTCATGCTGAATGATTAGGATCTTTCCATCCCAAAACGTATTCAGTCCCAGCAGTTGCCTCCGAACCCGATTCCAAGTAAGATCAATCAGTAAGTGAATTAGTGGGGGGGGGGGGGTCTGTATATCGGGCAACCTGGGGTGTCTCAATCCAGAGTGAATCACCTTCAATACACTGCCTCCTCTTCAGCCATGAAGCCTCACTGCTCTCCTGGTCCTTTGGGACAACTTGTCACTTTCAAAATTGCCGCCTACCATCACATGGGCTGTCACATGGGCAGTCACATGAGCGCTCACAGGGACGCTCTCACTGTCCCCTTCTTCTCCGGAGCCACCGCCTTCTGCTCCCAGAGATCTAATAGGCCTCACAGACGCACCGCCTCCCCTAGGGGAACAAATCCGGCTTCCACAGACACCACCTCTGGCCGCCACCAGCACACCCGGACTCAGAGCCACCGTGGCTCTCAGCACTGCTTCCACCCAGGCTTCAGGTAGGACAGGGTGTAGCAATTGTACGTACAGATAGGGACGCGGACATCCATTTTGCTAAAGATCCACCATCTTGTGTCATTCTCACTCCAAATCAGTCCCCCTCCCTTTTTGTTGAATGGCATGTGGTCTGTGTGTGTGCTGAGTTCAGGAGTGCATCGGGCAAAGCTGCATACACTTCATGGTTGTAAACCCAATTAACTGGTTCCAGGGTGTCTGTCAGCCTCTTGCTGTGGCCGGATCGTAAATCTATAAACCCGTCAGTCACTGGACTTGAAAGCATTCCGAAATAGCAGTAAAACATACATCCCACTTTTTCATACAATTTCATAACTCCCGGCAGGAAAAAGGTACAATAGAACAAAGCATATATTCAGATAGGTCAGTTTAATGCGAGTCACCTGATGCCTTACATCCATAGATTACGAACAGAAAGCGATACCTCCTTAACCGTCACAGGCAGATATGTCATATCTGGTGTCTAGACGTTCAACAGATGATTCTGCATATTATTCTACCAGTGGATAGGATGCTACGTGTACCTATGAAAGGTTATTGACCATGATATAAACTGTAAGGTATTTGCGTCATCCTGGGTCTTCACTACCCTTTTGTTCAGGAGAGCTACTGTGTGTTTTAAACTTCTGCATACATCTGCCTACAGTGTGTATACAGACGCTTATTCAAACATCATAGTGTTACTAAGATTTGTGAGTTTTCTCCTTCTCTGTACAAAAAGGTGGTGGTGGCAATGTGAAGGGTTAATTGCGTAATTAACCTGACCCAGTAACAATTGCTCTCAGGCTGCGGCACATAGATTGTGGTCCAGTGAGCTGGAAAATCTTTGTGCAGGGTGCAGCTGAGCATGGCATTGTTACGCATATGGCAGTGCAGTTTTAGACTGGCTAGTCCTTCGATCACAAGTTGTGAGAAGGGCTGAGGGTCTGATGCCGCGCCCGTCACACAGGGCTCCGGGCAGTTGGTTCAGGGAAGATCGGGACAGGGCTGCACACATGGATGGCAGACGCCTGGAGCTCACGCTGCTCACAGCGCCATGTTGAGGCCCCTCCCCCCTTTTATATAAAATCTGTTCTCCTCCATGATCAGGTTTAGTGAGATGGTACCCTTAACCAAATATTGTTATACACGTCTAGCTAAAATAGTGTCTAAATGGTCAGTATCCCGTGGCAGATTGTTATAAATCACTCACAGGCCAAAAAACATTCAGCATAAATTAACCCATTTAGGAACAAGCCTGAGCTCAATGAGCAGCCAGTTGGAGCACTGTGCAGGGGAATGCTAGGGCACTGGAGCCCAGATTGTGGTGACCTGTGTGAGCATTGGTCTGGCTCTCCAATGTACTGTTGACCCAAGACCCAAGCTTTTACAGTAGTAAATACACACATCATAAAAATAAACATTCTATACTTATTATGCAACAGGAATCCATAAAAAATAAAATACATTCAGCTTCAACTAGACTATAATATAACTACTGTATATTGTGTAGAAAAAAGTCGTATCATTTTATCACAGCAACCTACAATTTAGTATGAGGAAACACTTAAAAATGAAAATAATGATAATGGCATAAGAAAATGAAAAGGCCAACCAGAGACATAAAAGCAAATTACACAGAGTGATTGATTTTTCTTGGTGTCAGGAGTATGACCCAGTTTATTTAGATGCAAGCTAAGAAATATGAGTCCCAAAGTGGGCCGTAGGACGAGAAGCCTTAAGCTGAATGTGCCATTCATATCCATCTCTAATACCCTTAATTAAAATATATTGTGAATGCATATCCCTTCATCATCAGTGGCAGACATGATTTGCCATTTAGCTCTTTGTTGATAATCCTGCCTCTAAACCTCTGCTCTATTTCTGTATGGTTCATAAAACAGGCAGATATAAAAGGTATTATATTACATTTATGGCAGCTCTTACTAATTCGCTAGAAATGTCAAGTAGTTACAACTTAATTAATTCCAGCTCATTTATCTATATTAATTACACATTTTAATAACAAAGCATTTTATTAAAGAATCGACTATCTCATAGGAAGAAGTACCATAAAACAGTACAGAAACAGCAAAACATTAGGGACGAGAGAGATGATTGTGATTCCATCGGGTCTATTATACAATGATATTAATTCTGTGAACAATGACAGCTTTCTGGGAAGATAAAATGTTACGTGAGATTATATTAAATTTAATTGAGCATGATCCATTTTGTGTACAAAACATTAGGCATACCTAGTCTTAGGTACATTCAGCTGGCATCCATATTGACTTTACCAACAGCTGCAATTAAAGATCTCACCTGCAACCCCACCTACTGGCAGAATGGGATATTGCTGTGTTTCTTCCCAATACAATGGTTGGCTAGGAGAACCCCTGTGTCCAGTAGGTTTAAAGTGCAATTAAACTATGCCAAAAAAAATAAAAAATTTGCCCCTTGCAGTGTTATGCCATAATGTGCTAGTATGCATTGCATGCAAATTATGGCAGACTTACCTGTCAAGTGGAGCCCTGCAGCACTATCTGTCAAGTGAAACCCTCCAGCACCACCTGTCAAGTAAAACCCTCCAGTACCACCTGTCAAGTGAAACCCTCCAGCACCACCTGTCAAGTGAAACCCTCCAGCACCACCTGTCAAGTGAAACCCTCCAGCACCACCAGTCAAGTGGAGCCCTCCAGCACTACCTGTCAAGTGAAACCCTCCAGCACCACCTGTCAAGTGAAACCCTCCAGCACCACCTGTCAAGTGGAGCCCTCCAGCACCACCTGTCAAGTGAAACCCTCCAGAGCTGCCTGCACTGTCACCGTTCAAGGGGCTTACATCTGTGCCTGGTTTCCTTTCAGATTTCTCCTCTTCACCCGCTTTAATGGCCTGGACACGATGATGTTATTCCCGTGCATGTGCACAGGAGTCATATCACCACAGCACACAGCTGCATGTGTGGCTCAGATCACATTGCCGCTAACAGACATGGGGAGATATTTATGACCAGTGGGGTCTCTTCTGTTATTATTTGTCACCACCCATGGTTTCTCTGTCATTTTCATATTTTTATTTTAATGATGCCCATAGCTCCCCCTCCCCCCTCATTCTACCTGATATTTCCAGCCATGTCTTTTGCCCATGGGCTCTCTCTCATGTACCTCAGTGATGATAGCCTTATGTTTCTAACCAGCCATCTTCTATCCACAGCTATTTTTTTAAAACTTTATGTGCTCCCTCCATACCAATCACCTTTCATTGCTTATACTGTATATTCAGTCTTGTCCACCTACTTTATCAACTGTTTAGTATCTGCCACCCATCTCTGCCAATCCATCCATTGGCTGCCATTCACCCAATTAAATAAATTCAAAATACTAACGATAACTTACAAACTCATGCACAACTCTGACTCCCAGCTACATCACTAACCTGGTCTCAAAATACCAATCTAATCATTCTCTTTGTTTCTCCAAAGACCTCCTGGTCTCTAGTTTCCTTGTCACCTCTTTCCATGTTCACCTCCAGGACTTTTCCCGAGGCTCTCCAATCCTCTGGAAATCCCTACCGCAATCTGTCCGACTATCTCCTACTCTGTCCACTTTTAAGCGATCCCTGAAAACCCTTCTCTTCAGAAAATTCTATCCATCCTCCACCTAAAAAACATACTTTTATTTTCTCCATCAGCTCATTCTCCACAGTTATTACCTTTGGTATCACTTGACCCTCCCTTTTATATTGTAAGCTCTAACGAGCAGGGCCCTCTGATTCCTCATGTATTGAATTGTATTGTACCTGTACTGTCTGCTCTTATGTTATAAAGTGCTGCTCAAAGTGTTGGCGCTATATAAATCCTGAAAATGAATAATAATGATAATAATACTTTATACCAGCCACTCATGTCTAGCACCAACAGCTTGTTTCATTGTTATGTGAACCCATTATACCAATCACCTTTGTCTACTGCCCACAGCTTGCTTCATACTCATATAGTCTCATCATGTTTCTTTCCCATATCTTGCTTCATCATAGCCCCTCTAAAACTGTGCCATAATCCCCTTAAAGTGTTACTAAACCCACAACAGTAACATCAGTCTGTATATGCCAGGGGTATTGCATTACAATTCAAGGAAGTCTGGTCACTAAAATTTTCTTCTGGCTGAGGTTCGAATAGGGTGTGCCCATCAGCGTGCCCCCTTACATTACGTGTCGCCATCAGAGTGCAACTTTACATCATGTATTCTCATCACATCAGGTGTGCCCATCAGAGTGCTCATTCACATCAGTTGTCCCCATTAGAGTGCTCCTTTATATCAGGTATCCCCATCACAGTGCCACTTTACATCAGGTATTCCCGTCAGCGTGCCCCCTTACACTCAAAGTACCCCTTTCCATCATATTCCCCATCAGAGTGCCCCTTTCCACAGTATGTGCCCATTTGTGCCCCCTTAACATAACACGTGCCCGTCAGAGTGCCCCTTAACATAAAAAGTGCCAGTTAGAGTGACACTTATCATAAAATGTGCCCATCAGAGTGCCCCGTAACATAAAATGGGCCCATCAGACTGCCCCTTAACATAAAACTTTGATGAGCACATTTTATGTTAAGGGGCACTCTGATGAGCACATTTTATGCTAAGTGGCACTCTGATCAGCACATTCTATGTTGTTCCCATCAGTGTGCACCTTAACATTAAATATGCCCATCAGCATGACCCTTTAACATTAAATGTGCCCATCAAAGTGCCCCTGTAGGTCCATACCCTACCTTGAGGGCAGACAGCAGCATGCCGGGATCCTTGCTGAAGGATCAGCTGCACGCTTTTGTACAGGCAGGGAACGGGAGCCGGAGAGACAGTGAGCTGCAAGGGACGGGGTGCACATGTGCCTTCACTGGTTGCTGTGACGACCGCCCTGCTGAGCGGCAGATCTGTCATTCCCGTCTGGTGGGCTGGCGGTGCAGAAGGGAGTGCTTCTTGGACCACGGTCCACTTGCTGGTATATGCAGTAAAGCATGCTTGATATACTCACTGTAGAACCTAAAGGGTTAATCCTCTGCATTGTCTAAAAAGGCTGTTTGATCCTGATTTTTCAGATCCTCCCCTTCTTTCAGTGCCCCCCTCTTATTTCATGATAAGACATATCATGTGGAGACACTCTGCACATGCTCAATTTGGTATGCATTGCTAGAGAGGTTTTCTTAGAGAGTGCATGTGATCAGCACAGGGCCAATCAGCACTGTCCAGACAGAGGTCAGGGGTTCTACATCCTCCTAGACTAGAAAGAAAACTCCTCCTACAAGCTTTAACCAGTGCTCTGCTGAATGCTAATAGAAGTCACAAGACTGCTCTAACTGCTGATGAGAAAAGGTATTTAGCAGTTTATATTTACTAAAATAATTGCATTTTCATGTTGTGTGTACTGTGGGAGACCAGATATAGTGAATGCAGGGTCCTGGGTTTAGTAACACTCTAATAATATGTGCCACCATGCTCCCAACTACTCAGTGTATATAAGTACCATCCATCATGCCCTAACCTTTATGTGTCATCTTTGCTTTGCTTTCTATATTCTACCAGACCAGGGGCGGACTGACAACTCATGGGGCCCCCGGGCAATAGGGGATCATGGGACCCCTGTGTCCTTGCCCACACTCAAAAAATCCTATAAAACAGGTACCAGGGGCATTTCATGGGGCCCCCTACTGACCTGAGTGCTTGAATGGTCAGTCCGCCCCTGCACCAGACATATAATTACTGAACAAACAAAATACTCCTGTCACCACTACAGATGAAAAGACCCTCAATGCTAAAGGTCCAGGTATTGGTCCAGGAACAGGCCTTCTTCTCTCTTGTGAAACCCAACAAAAGACAATCACCATAGGGAGCCTAGACACCACTTCAGCTTTCCTGCCCACTTCAGATTGGGGAGCGCCAAACTAAAACAAAAAGAATGAGGCGCACAAGCCTAGTGCATTATTACAAAACGGGAAGCACAGTGGCATAGTTGTTAGCACTTCCGCCTGGCAACATGAGGGTTGTCGGTACGAGTCCCAGCCATGGCATTACCTGCCTGGAGTGCCAATGTGGGTTTCCTCCTACACTCTAAAAACATGCTGGTAGGTTTATTGGCTTCTGTCTAAATTGACCCTAATATGTGTGAATGTGAGTTAGGGACCTTAGGTTGTAAGCTCCTCGACAGCAGGGACTGATGTGAATGTACAATGTACGTATATGTAAGGCGCTGCGTAAATTAACTGCACTATATAAGTACTACTACTAATAATAATAATAATAGGACAACCTTTTATTAAAAAAACTAATTCCAATGTACTCACTAAAGTACAGGAGATCTGATGAAGAGGGCACAGCTCTTGAAATGCTACGCCCCTGTGGATGGACGCGATTAATGCATTGGGACTGATCTGGATTGTGTTACATACACTCAATCCTGTACTTTTGTGAGTACATTGGGATTTTTTAATAAAAGGTCTTATGATAATGCATAAGGTGTGCCTGCTTCTTTTTTGTTTTTATAAATTTACTGAAATCCAAGAAGAGGTAAGTGCAAGGCGTTGGATGTGAATCTCCAACCGACACCAATAGCTCAGCCTGATGATTTAGGTTAGGCATCTTTCCAAGAAACTGGGGAGCCCTTCCCGAGGGGTATAGGTCCCCTGAACTAAATAATCTATGTACATTTGAGCTAGAAGGCGTGCCAAACAAACATTTTTCAAAGTCCAAAAGAATTTGATTGATTCCACAAGTGACCTAATGGAAAACAAAAAACATCCAACATGTTTTGAGGACCCATATAATTCCCCCTTTATCAGGACTTTGGTGCTTAAAGCCTGAGTTTAGGCAAAAATTTTAATACAAATCAGCACAAGGGATGTTGCTAACATTTAAAGTGATATTAAAGGTAAGTTTATTTATTTTTTTAAATAACAAACATGTCATACTTACGTACTCTGTGCAGTGGTTTTGCACAGAGCAGCCCGATCCTCCCCTTCTTGACACCCGTGCTGGCACACCTGGCCCCTTCCTCCTGCCAAGTGTCCCAGAGCAAACAGCTTGCTATGGAGGCACCCAAGCAGGCTCACTCCCGAGCCGCTGCACTATGTGTCCATTCACACACAGAGCTGCTTCTCCACCCCACCCCCTCTCCTCATTGGCTCACTAGCTGTGATTGACAGCTGTCTCAGTCAATGAGGAGGGAGAGACCCCAGAAAGCCGAGGCTCTCATGCACAGCGCTGGATCGCGATGGGGCTCAGGAAAGTGTAGCACTACCCCCCCAGGGGCTGCTTGATAATGCTTGTCCCCAGTGGTTGCCCTGACTTTGCAAGCCCGACACCTCTGACACTCTGGGTTCAGACATATTTCATTGGATGAAAACATCATTAAGAAGTATTGGCCAATTCTGAAAAGGGATGAGATTCTTGCTAAGATATTGCCCAAAAGACCCATGGTAATCTACAGGAAACCACCAACACTTAGAACCAGAATGGTAAAGAATGTTCCGGATGTTCCAAAGGAAGTGGTCACTTGATAGGGAAGGTTTTTTTAAATGTAGTAGGTGTCTGGCATGTAAAAATATGAAGGGGGACAATAAGAGAAACTATGACAGTTTTCAATCTTGTTCCAATGGTTCTTCTTATAAAATTAAGAAATTTATTTCATGTGACAGCTCATATGTTACCTATTTGTTGGAATGCTTGTGTCATTTCCAATACATAGGGAGAACCACTAGGAAGCTTTCTGTAAGACTTGGGGAACACATTCGAAACATAAAGAAAAGGTACAAGTACCATAGCCTGTCACAACATTTCAGATTATACCATAACAGGGATCCAACATGCTTGAAGTCTTGTGGGATAGATAGAATTAATGCTCCATGGAGGGGAGGGAATATGGTTAAATGTATCTCATAAAATGAGAAAAATGGATATATTTAATGGGGACCCTAACCCCCAAAGGGTTGAATGCAGATATAGATATAAATAGTTTTTTATCCAACTGGTAGGGAGTTGTAGTGCAATAAAATTATTTTTTGTCTTATTTAATTAAAAAATGATTATTATTTTTTTAATATTATTTTAATAATATTATTTTAACATTTAACTTTATTAGATTTTTCATATTTTTGATAACAAATTATTTTTTTCTTGATATTACTTTGGATTATATTATTGGTAATTTTGTATTTTAGAGTTTATTAATAATAATTTTTAGTTCCTTATATTGATCTTCATCGGTCTGTAGTGCTTCATAGGACATATATTGCTATGTTCAGGGCCGGCTATTGTCTAATGTTTTTAATGTTTTGTTTATTATATGGCTGATATGTTGTTTGTGAAGGGATCTCACGGTGTCCGGCATAGGATGACAGGTTAGTGGTTGTTTGCATATGAGAGGGGTGATTGACCCATTGTTGAGAAGGGGAGGATTCGTGTACAGCTATTTAAGGGGTTGAGGACTGGAGGTGTGTATCTTGAGAACGCCCGGTGGGAGGGGCGAAAAGCGTTGACACACTTCCGGTCCAGTATCTGAACGTCCTGCGCAACTTCAGGTGAGTGGAGCGCACGCCGACCGGTGCGTTCCAGTGGCCATATTGGGATCTGTCTGTATCACACACTGTCATCCTCTGCTAGTCAGGCTGTGAGTTCTCTGAGAGCTAATTGTGGAAGTTTATGGTCTCTTTCCAAATGATGGAGGATAATAAAATACGTTTTTATCCTATTTGGAAAATGTGAGTGGTTTGATATATATTTATATGGGTTGGTGAGAGTCTGGCAATATTACACTATATGATATTTTCTCTTTGACAAAACGCTGGAGCTGGTTTGAAGGTCCTGATTTAGAAAGGAGTGGAAGGACTACGCTGGCCCTGTATGGTGGAATGGAGGTCCGGAGGTTATAGAGGGGGTGTAGGATCCCTGAAATTCCTAAAAGGCTTACTACTCACCATTATCTGGTGAGTGCGGTTCATGTTGGTTTGCACTGGTGGAAGCACATACAGTCATGGCCGAAATTGTTGGCACCCTTGATATTTCTCCAGGAAATCATGTATTTCTCACAAAACGTATTGCATTAACACATGTTTTGCTATACACATGTTTATTCCCTTTGTGTGTATTGGGACAAAACAAAAAAAGGGAGGAAAGAAAGCAAATTCGACATAATGTCACACAAACCTCCAAAAATGGGCTGGACAAAAGTATTGGCACCCTTTCACAACTGCGGATAAATAAGAATGTTACAAGCATGTGATGCTCCTGTAAACTCACCTGGGGCAAGTAACAGGTGTGGGCAATATAGAAATCACACCTGAAAGCAGATAAAAAGGAGAGACGTTCACTTAACCTTTGCATTGTGTGTCTGTCTGTGCCACACTAAGCATGGACAACAGAAAGAGGAGACGAGAACTGTCTGAGGACCTGAGAACCAAAATTGTGGCAAAATATCAACAATCTCAAGGTTACAAGTCCATCTCCAGAGAACTAGATTTGCCTTTGTCCACAGTGCGCAACATTATCAAGAAGTTTGCAACCCATGGCACTGTAGCTAATCTCCCTGGTCGTGGACGGATGAGGAAAATTGATGAAAGATTGCAACGCAGAATAGTCCGGATGGTGGATAAGCAGCCCCAAACATGTTCCAAAGACATTCAAGCTGTCCTGCAGGCTCAGGGAGCATCAGTGTCAGCGCGAACTATCCGTCGACATTTAAATGAAATGAAACGCTATGGCAGGAGACCCAGGAGGACCCCACTGCTGACACAGAGACATAAAAAAGCAAGACTACAGTTTGCCAAAATGTACTTGAGTAAGCCAAAAGCCTTCTGGGAAAACGTCTTGTGGACAGATGAGACCAAGATAGAGCTTTTCGGTAAAGCACATCATTCTACTGTTTACCGAAAACGGAATGAGGCCTACAAAGAACAAAACACAGTACCTACGGTAAAATATGGTGGAGGTTCAATGATGTTTTGGGGTTGTTTTGCTGCCTCTGGCACTGGGTGCCTTGACTGTGTGCAAGGCATCATGAAATCTGAGGATTACCAAAGGATTTTGGGTCGCACTGTAGGGCCCAGTGTCAGAAAGCTGGGTTTGCGTCCAAGATCCTGGGTCTTCCAGCAGGACAATGACCCCAAACATACGTCAAAAAGCACTCAGAAATGGATGGCAAAGAAGCGCTGGAGAGTTCTGAAGTGGCCAGCAATGAGCCCAGATCTAAATCCCATTGAACACCTGTGGAGAGATCTTAAAATTGCTGTTGGGAAAAGGTGTCCTTCCAATAAGAGAGACCTGGAGCTGTTTGCAAAGGAAGAGTGGTCCAAAATTCCGGGTGAGAGGTGTCAGAAGCTTATTGATGGTTATAGGAAGCGACTGATTTCAGTTATGTTTTCCAAAGGGTGTGCAACCAAATATTAAGTTAAGGGTGCCAATACTTTTGTCCAGCCCATTTTTGGGGTTTTGTGTGACATTATGTCATATTTGCTTTTCTGCCTCTGTTTTATATTTGTTCCAATACATACAAAGGGAATAAACATGTGTATAGCAAAACATGTGTTAATGCAATACCTTTTTTGTGTGAAATACTTGATTTTCAGGAAAAATATCAAGGGTGCCAACAATTTCGGCCATGACTGTATGTATAGAAGATTTTTTCTTCTTGTTTCTATACACTTTGAAGGCTGGGAAAAGGATTTGTGGACTTTCAAAATTTCTTTATATATAATTTTTTATGCACTAAATTGTTTTGGGCACATTCACATTTATTTATTATTATCATTGTATATTTTTTTGTTTTGAGAGTGTCACATTTATTGGCAATTTTCTTCACATTTATGTATTTAGTGTGATTTATTTGATTGGTATAGGTTTCATTTGCGCTGGTTTATTCTGTTTTCGATATTTCAACAGTATAAGATAATAATGTAAGAGACACAATTCTTTAATAACACCTCTATATTAGACTTTAGAGGATTAATGGGTTTAGGATAAAACAGAAATAATCAATCAAATAAATAATCCTATTCCTAAAATATGAATAATCAATTAGCAATGTTTAACAAATTATACAGTCATGAGTAGTAAGCTTCAACTATTAAACTGCAAACCAGTAGTAAGAGGGGGAAGAAAAGGCTTGTTGACCTATCAGCTCCCTCTAGGCCACCGAAGCCGTAATGGTAGATGCAGAAAATTATGGAAAAGTATACTCTGACATAAATACAGTAGATATACGTATCCTAATTTGAATAACAATGGCTTTAGAATAGAATGGGGGTCCCTTTAACTAGAGATTGCAACTAGTCCTGTGATGTTTAAAACTCCTGACATGGTGGTGTCCTTTGTCTTCTGCTAGCAATGGTGGGGCCTGTAAACAGTAGAGAATACTGGTAATTCAATAAAGTTAAACAGATAGGTTGTGATACTGCTCAAAGCAAAGATCTTCTTATACTGATGTAAAGATGTGTGCATGCAGTGTCTCTATTGTGATGACAGAAATAGGTTGGGCATCCACCCGCTCACCAATCCCATGGATAGCACAGCCTTCTAGGAACAAGAGTTCTTGCACAGGCTCTTGGCAGTTTGTAGGGATGTGCAGAGTTGCTACCTGACAGCCTGTCAGCCCAGCATGCAGAAATGTCTGTGTGAAGACCGGATAGTGATAGTCCCCATGCAGAGAAGCTGATGTGATCCCAGTTTGGATATTGGTGTCACCGCTGTGCTGATCTGATGTGCAGCAATAAGCCAGAAATCCATCTCTGGAGAATGGCAGTCCCCCTGTGTTTAGCTCTGAATCCTGTGCCATGACAGTAAGACAGTTCCTTGCTGTAGAATATGTCTGCTCTCCCAGCATCCTTCTGGTTCGCAGATCTCTGATGGGTGTAGTTCAATCAGCACTCAGGAATACAGGATGTATTGGCTATTTGACTACTTGTCCCAAGATCATCTGCTGTCAGAAGAACTGGATCCACTCTGCTAACAGGAAGTGATGTAGGAGTCCCAGTACTGGGCACTAGGGGGGAAAAGGTGTAAACATAGTCTCATCTGTAAATGTCCCTGAAAGGCATAATGATATAGCCGGCACCTGACTACATAGACATTAGGGGGCGAGGGGGACTGCAGCACACAGGTTTTCTTATCTGCATGCATGGAATGCATGCAGGTAAAAAGAACTTGAGCCTTTACAACCACTTTAAAGAGGAACTTTAAATGTTTGCCTATCTATACACTAGTGGATGTTGTCACCTTCAAAATAGCCCCCATGTGAAGCAACTCTAGATGACTGTTCCACTGCTGGTAACATTCCTGGAATTTGTTTTCCAGAATGCTGTCATATCTTTGTCATGGTGCATCCGGAATGTCATCAAAGCTGCGTACTTTTAAGGCATTGAAAGAGCCAAAAGTCAAAGGTGATAAGTCTCGGGAATATGGTGGTTGGTCAAATTTTGGAATGGTTTTCTGGGCCAGGAACTCACAAACACTTAATGCCATGTTTTATCACTGGTAATAACCTGATCAAACACCTCTGCATTCTTCAAAAGATCAGATGTAATTCAAAGACTACATTATTTCTGATGTTCTCTCCAGATTCTAAGCACCATCTTTGCGTTAATCTTTCTCGTTCCCAAATTCTCATTTAGATTCTGCCGCACTGTTTCCCTGTTCATGTTCAATTGTTCAGTCTTCGATCTGAGTGTACAAGGGTTTGCACTCTGTCCACATTTGCATCTGTTGTTTGTGTTTTTGGCTGCCAACTTCTTGTGTCATTGTGGACATCTTTCTGCCCCTCCTTAAACCGCCTATGCCATTCATAAACACTTGATTTCTTCATGGCATGTTCACCATAAGCCTGTTGTAACAGAGATTAGGTTTCACTCACACTTTTGGCAATTTCTTACACAAACTTTTATGTTAATCCACTGCTCCAGATTCCTGTCACTCGTTTTCTCTCCAACAGTGTAACACATGTTATTTTTTCTACTACTCCATAAAGACTGAGTCAACTGGTCTGAGACCCAGGGGAGTGCAAATTAGAACGTCAGAACATGCTTGAGTGTGAATGGCTGTGTGATCCACTGCCATAGTGCTACTCCGCGGGAATTCCAGGAACCAAATTGTCACACCTTCTGTGTGTGCGTGTGTGTGTGTATATATTTTTATATATATATATATATATATATATATATATATATATATATATATATATACACACACACACAGTGCTCAGCATAAATGAGTACACCCCAACAGATTTGTCGGAAAACCTTTACTTTCTTTTCAGAATCAACATTTTCTATGGGACACTATACTACAAATTACTCCCACAAATGTGGACCATTCATAGCAAACAAGATTTGTTAATTGGCACACACAAAAAAAGTATTTTTCCTAACAAATTCATTCAAGACCTTGTTGTAAACATGAATACACCCCAGTGAAAATCTTAGGGGCAAAGCTTAATTTTTGACAACAAATTCCTATTTAGTAAGAATTCAACTACAGGTGAATCTAATTATTCATTAAACCGGCGTCCAGCAGACAGTTGATTCTAAAAGGGCATTACTTAACAAGGAAAACCCCTTCCCATTTCATGTTGTCAGCAATGGCCCTATATGGAAGAGAAATGTCACAAGTCCTGAGAATAAAATTAATTTCTTTACACAAGAAAGGTGAAGGCTACCAGAAGATCAGCAAAGGTTTACTTATCAGAATACTGTAGCAAAAGGGATACAAAACTTTCACAAAGATGGAACTGCAACCATCTCACAGAAACATCCAGGCCTTCCACAGCAGTTAACACCTCAACAGGGGCATCCTATGATAGGAAGGGTTGAAGACAATCGTCATGCAAGTTCACTGCAGTTAGCTAAAGAAATAGAAAGCCAAAACTGGGGTGATTGTTTCCTGTGACACAATACAGCGTACACTGCAGAGGAATGGCATGCATGAGTGTCATCCACAAAGGAAGCCTCTCCGAAAGTCCATACACAAAAAATCTTGCCTAGAATTTTTCAGGGCCCATGCTGAAAAAGAAGACTACTGGGACTCTGTACTCTGGAGTGATGAGACCAAGATAAATGTTTTTGGAACTGTATGGGGTCGCAAAGGTTAGGAGTACAAAGAAAAATGCATGGTGCCTACAGTGAAACATGGTGGTGGCAGTGTCCTTCTGTGGGGCTGCATGAGTGCTGCTGGTGTCAGGGAGCTTCATTTCATTGATGGTATCATGAATTCACAGATGTACTGCTCTATAATGAAAGAGAAGTTGCTACCATGCCCTTAGTCGTCATGCACTTTTCCAATATGACGATGATGCAAAACACACATCTAAGGCCACTGTTGCATTTCTGAAGAACCAGAAACGAATTCTCAGCGCTCTAGGACCCAGGCAGGTGGCGGATGGATGGAACCAGACCCGGAAAAATCGACCACCAGTGCATATAGAGTTGTGCAGCTCCGAGCAAGGCTGAAGAACAACAGGGTGAAAGTGATTCAGAGGCCAAGTATGTCTCCTGATCTGAAACCAATTGAACTCCTATGGGGAATTCTGAATAGACAAGTTGAGCATCACTCAACTTGTAAAAAAAGATAGATGTTGCAATATGTCACCAACTTGTTCATTCCATGCCTGGAAGACTTGTTACTGTCCTTACAAATCATGGAGGTCATGCAAAATACTAAATGTAGTAGTTTTTGTTGTGGGGTGTATTCATTTTTGCATCAACTAATTTGGGGAAAGCTGAAGATTTTATAAGCTAAGTTATATTGTTAACCTTACTTTCATGTAGTGAGCTAAACAAATGTTCTATAAAACTCAGTTTTGTCAACATTTTGGAAATTGTTCTTGTGTTCATTGAGATATTGAATAAAACCTTACTGTTCAAAAGGAAAAGGGGTGTACTCATTTATGCTATTGGGATGCCTGCCTTTACACGCACATGAACTTTAATGGCATCCCAGTCTTAGTCCGTAGGGTTCAATATTGCATTGTCCCACCCTTTGCAGGTTCAACTCTTCTGGGAAGGCTGTCCACAAGGTTTAGGAGTGTGTCTATGGTGATGTTTGACCATTCTTCCAGAAGCGCATTTGTGAGGTCAGGCACTGATGTCGGACGAGAAGGCCTGGCTCACATTCTCCGCTCTAATTCATCCCAAAGGTGTTCTATCGGGTTGAAGTCAGGACTCTGTGCAGGCCAGTCAAGTTCCCCCCCCCCCCAACTCATCCATGTCTTTATGGACCTTGCTTTGTGCACTGGTACTCAGTCATGTTGGAACAGGAAGGGGCCATCCACAAACTGTTCCCACAAAGTTGGGAGTATGAAATTGTCCAAAATGTCTTGGTATGCTGACACCTTAAGAGTTCCCTTCACTGGAATTAAGGGGCCAAGCCTAACCCCTGAAAAACAACTTTACACCATAATCCCCCCTCCACCAAACTGGCACAATGCAATCAGGAAAGTACTGTTCTCCTGGCAACCACCAAACCCAGACACGTCCATTGGATTGCTAGACAAAGGCAGGCCATAGACGGGCCGTTTATCGGTCGGCCCAGTTGCCGATGCTGCTACCCATGTCCACAAAAAATGTCTGTTTTTTGCGGATTTTCCAGCATGACCGATAAAAATAAATGAGGAGATCCGCGAAAAATGGCTGACGGGCTGGCCCCACTAACTGCGTGATTATTGGCCGATTTTTTGTGCGGACGAAAATTCGGCCAATAAGCAACACGTCTATGGCCTGCAAAAGTCCAGTGGCAGCGTGCTTTACACCACTGCATCCGACGCTTTGCATTGCACTTGGTGATGTAAGGCTTGGATGCAGCTGCTCGGCCATGGAAACCCATTGCATGAAGCTCTCTACACACTGCTGTTGGGCTAATCTGAAGGCCACATGAAGTTTGGAGGTCTTTAGCTATTGACTTTGCAGACAGTTGGCGACTTCTGCGCACTGTGCGCTTCAGCATGTGCTGACCACGCTGTCATTTTACGTGACCTACCACTTTGTGGCTGAATTGCGGTTGTTCCCAGTTGCTTCCACTTTGTCTAATATCACTAACTGTTGACCGTGGAATATTTAGTAGCAAGTAAATGTCATGGATCAATTTATTGCACAGGTGGCAACCTATCACGATACCATGCTGGAATTCACTGAGCTCCTGAGAGCGACCCATTCTTTCACAAATGTTTGTTGAAGCAGTCTGCATACCTAGGTGCTTGATTTTATCCACCTGTGGCCATAGAGGTGATTGGAACACCTAAATTTAGTAATTTGGAGGGATACACAACGCAATCATTTTCTTGCCAGAAACAAATATGGCCGCCGCAGTTTCACGCACTTTTGACGTCCTATACGTTGCCTGCCGTACTTTGCAGTTACGGCGACGGAGGAAAGAAAGAGGCGCGTGACGTCAGCACGTTGCCGTAAAGTGCCAGGCAGCGTGTGTAGCCGGTGAGTAGAGGGAGATTTGTGTGTAATGTGTGCCGGTTGCCGCTGTATTCATTGTACAGGCGGGAGTGTACCGGAGGTGCTGGGTTTGGGGGATCTATGTCGGTGAATGCGGAATAAAGAGGACCTGTAAGCAATAAGCCATTTGTTCACATTGGACCCTCTCTATGGTACAGGAAGTAAACAGTGTGTGGTCATGAATCGTCTGTAAATCTCGGTAGATGGCTTGTAGTGCCCGGGACACGACCTGCACTCACTATCACAGTGCTGGGTGTCTGGGATAAGGACCTAGTATGGGGGAGGGGTGCTGGACATTCACTGATTTGTGTATAGGTTGGTCCTGGAGGGGTACAGCCGGCCACACACCTTACATCCTCATTGTACAATCTCCTTTATGTCATACACGATACAATCTGATTGTACAATCTCCATTACATTTAGGCCCCATTCTCTGGGGGTGCAGACATGCGTCTCCTGTGCGGGACCGTCTATTACCAGCAGGGATGTACAGCTGTTGTGTGTGGATCCCTGAGCCCATACAGGGTGCATTCGGGGACCCGCACCCACCCGCCTGTTGTATTAGGACACAGTGGCTGTTCCCATGCCGTTGCACGTCCCCATAGAAATGAATGGGACGCAGGTACAGGGATGCATGAAACATGTGCACCCCCTGCTGGTAAAAGACAGCCCTGCACAGGTGACGCATGACTGCACCCAATGTGAAGGGGCCCTTATGAGAACTATGTGATAGGTGTACACAGCCAGACATTCCCTCCAATTTGTAGCGGCCCTGCACTTCATAGCTGATGTAGATTGTGCAATCACATTGTATAGTGTGTGTGGTCAGCTTTGGGTTGTTTTTCAGGAAGAATGTTTTCAGAGACCTAGTTCATTAAAACGTAAACTTACTGGACTGCTTAAGAAGGACATGTGTTACTTTGTATAGACATTGTACAATCAGATTGTGATGTGTGTGGGCAACATTTGTATATGTGAGCATTGGGGACATAAGATTGGAAACTTCAACTGAAGTGGTATGATGTCAGATGATCTCCACATTGCTGTGTGGACACCCCTGAACCGTTCAATTACAGCAACCCTGTACTACAGGACACAATACAGGTTCATGGTAATGGCTTGGTACACTAGCAGTAGGAGCTTCCACTCTGAAAAGTGATCTGAGCGTGGCTATGATAGGCGATATGTCACCTCCTGTTTGCAACCCCTAAGTGGCTTAATACAGCTCCAGAAGCTTGTACATTGATGTGTGGAGACCCCTGGACCGTTCACTTACAGCATTCCTGTACTACAGGACACACAGTTGTGCTGTAATAGCTCATTTACACTAGCGGCAGGGACTTCTCCTCTAAAAAGTGAGCCATGCTCGGATCCAGGGTTCAACAAATCCTAGGCGCCAAGTTGCCATGGCAACTAGAAATTGTGGCATGACGACTAGAAATTGTGTCCTGGCACCTGTGTTCACACATTGCGTCCCGTTGGCTTCCATGCAGGATGACGTCCCGTTGGCTTCCGTGAAGGATGGCATTCCATTGGCTTCCGTGAAGGATGGCATTGCGTTGGCTTCCGTGAAGGATGGCATTGCGTTGGCTTCCGTGAAGGATGGCATTGCGTTGGCTTCCGTGAAGGATGGCATTGCGTTGGCTTCCGTGAAGGATGGCGTTCCGTTGGCTTCCGTGCAGGATGGCGTCCCATTTGGCTTCCGTGCAGGATGGCGTCCCATTTGGCTTCCGTGCAGGATGGCGTCCCATTTGGCTTCCGGGCAGGATGGCGTCCCATTTGGCTTCCGGGCAGGATGGCGTCCCATTTGGCTTCCGGGCAGGATGGCGTCCCATTTGGCTTCCGGGCAGGATGGCGCCCCATTTGGCTTCCGGGCAGGATGGCGCCCCATTTGGCTTCCGGGCAGGATGGCGCCCCATTTGGCTTCCGGGCAGGATGGCGCCCCATTTGGCTTCCGGGCAGGATGGCGCCCCATTTGGCTTCCGGGCAGGATGGCGCCCCATTTGGCTTCCGGGCAGGATGGCGCCCCATTGGCTTCCGTGCAAAAACTCCCGTCAATAGCAATCCTATGTGAACACTTATCTCCGCATACTCTGTCGCATCTGTGTGAACCACCTCAATAGGAACACATAATATCTATCCTGTCATGTGAATCGTGGCATGACGACTAGAAATTGTGTCCTGGCGCCTGTGTTCACACATTGCGTCCCATTGGCTTCCATGAAGGATGGCATTCCATTGGCTTCCGTGAAGGATGGCATTCCATTGGCTTCCGTGAAGGATGGCACTCCATTGGCTTCCGTGCAGGATGGCGTCCCATTGGCTTCCGTGCAGGATGGCGTCCCATTGGCTTCCGTGCAGGATGGCGTCCCATTGGCTTCCGGGCAGGATGGCGTCCCATTGGCTTCCGGGCAGGATGGCGCCCCATTGGCTTCCGTGCAAAAACTCCCGTCAATAGCAGTCCTATGTGAACACTTATCTCCGCATGCCACTCTACTGTATCGCATCTGTGTGAACCACCTCAATAGGAACACATAATATCTATCCTGTCATGCGAATCTCTGAGTTTGAAAATGCAGACAGAATTGCATGTGTGTGAACCAGAGTGGCTCTATTCACACCTGGGCATTTTGGGATTGCAGCAGAATCGCTGTGATCGCAAAACGCAGGTTGAAGTGCCAATATTTTCATTGGCACCTAAAACGTGGTGCGGTTTTGCCGTGATTGTCGCACGGCAAATCACACCGTGTGCAGCTTGTCACCCAAAAGTTGCCTTGCCTCGGGCGCTGACAACCCACACTAAGCTAAAAAAAAAAATTGGCCCTTAATTTTTTTGTCTGGCTCCTAGATTCAAAGCACATTTGTCAAGCCCTGTTAAGATCACTTTTCAGTGGAGTTTGACAGGTTGTGAGCAAGCAATATGTCGCCTCCTCACATCCGGTTTTAAACCCCTACATGCCATACTACAGCTCCAGAACTGTGTACACAGCATGTTGCGGAGTGGCCCCATTCACGTTACATTCTGCAGGCGGTAGTGCCCACCAAATATGATGGGGTGTAACTTATACAGTGCCTGTGCAGCAAAGCATTGCAGCCATGGCATGTGTACACCCCAATGCCTTTGCAGAGGAAGCGGTTGAGGTGGTAAAAATTAAGTGTAGCCATGTGTTTTTTATGCCCAACCGTAAGGGTAAACGAGCCCAAAAAGATTAGTTTGCTTTTCTGATCACATTTCATGCTATACTCACATAAAACGTATAACTAAAGGCAACATTTTTTTTTTAATGGAAAGGGATTAGAACACCTGTCAGTTTTTATTGCTGCCTGTGCCCCTTGTTAGGGAGATTCGCCCTCTCAAATTGTCATGTTTACTGTTATCAGAAGTGAAAGAAAATCCTAAAATTTGGGTTGTCACTAGAACAGGAATTGAGGGAAAATTTTCCAATGGAGAGAACTAGGGATTCCTTTCACTTTGCAGGGATTTCCTCTCACTTCCTGTTTTGACTCTAGGACAGGAAATTAATGGAAATCTCCACAATGGGACACAGATGACAAAAAACCCAACAGGGGTTATCACCCTCCCTTACGTTATCCAAAATAGAAAAAAAAAATCAGTTTTACCTTTATTTCTACCTAAAGATAAACCATGGTCACGTTCCCCAACCCCCCCCCCCCCTCCCAGAAACCTCTGTTTGCATTTGAATTTGGTGCTGCTGTGCAATCTCACCCTACACAACTGGGTCAAATGTTCACAGAAATCTGCAAATGGAAAGTAAGAAATGACTACAAATGACATCTGCCACTGTGGCAGAGGGACTCACGGATCACACCAGCACAGGTACAGGGACTTCAATGCTCTTGTGCTCCATTGACTACTTCCTCCAGCTCCATGACGGTAGGTCCATACCTGTGTACAAACCTGGCGCTGAGATGTAAACCTAATGCTCTGCAGGCTTCAATGCAAAAATGAAATCAATGCATGCTTTAGTTTCTTTTAATGTGGGTGCATTTATTCAATTTTTGCAAAGGTTGGCTATGCTTTTAGGTCCCTTTCACGCAGGGTGGACTTAATTTTGATCTGCAGAGGATCTGTCTGCCGATTCCCAGCTGATCTGATCAGAGCAGAGCGAGTAGATGACGGATCCAGGTTGGCCCAGTTTATGCAAAGCAAACACAGCCTGCTCTGTCTATGGGTGGCTGGGTGTAAATGGAGCCCTCCGTTTACACCCGACTGCCCACCGATTTGATCCACCTAGATAGATCGAATTGATCCCCTTCTTCTTCTTTTTTTTTTAGCGGATTGGCAGGTGTAAAGAGATTCAAGCCTGTTTACACCCACCGATCTATAGGGGTGAATGTACTGTCTGTTCAGGTCCGCTACAAAAACTAACAGGTGGACCTGATTGGACCCTTGTGTTAAAGGGGCCTTAATGTCCCAAAGATTATGACAGCAATTTACTAAGACTGGAGCAAATAGAATCTGGAGCAGTTGTGCATGGTAACCAATCAGCCTCTAGCTTTCATTTTCATAGCTTACAGCCCAGGATCAGTTTGTGATTATTGGATCAAAAAGAAAATCCCTTGCTACATGTCTTAAGCCACTGTTGAATGATGCAACAGTCCCTAGTTTTCTCTTTTGGTTATTTCCTACTTTGGTCCTTCTAGTCTACACTTCTTATTGGATATCCAGCAGCAGGGACTTCTCAGGATTCAGAAGAGGACTGATATCATCACGGGGGGCAGTAGGGGACCGGTGATCTGGGGCTTCATTCGCACCGCTGGATTCACTATCCCTCGTACCTGGAACTGGCAGCGGCAAGAGGGACCTGGAATGGGGGAACATGGGTAAGTATATATGGCTTCCTAAGGTAAGGGAGGGGAAAAATGTCTGGTAGGATGTGTTAGTTTGGTAAAAAATAGTTTTAGCCCAGAGTGGGAAATTACCTGAAGAAACTGACTGGTTTCCATGCTCCAGTCTTAGTGAATTCAACCCTCTGTCTTTAATGTCACAAAAGGGACTCTTGTTCTGCTCTGATTCAGCGGGAAATCAGTTCATGTATCTAATGTTGATTGGAATGTACACCGTCCAAGGGATAGGACCCTCATGAATAAGCAGTATGTAAATTGCTGTTACATTGTATTTGTTGTGTTGTGATTTTTCTTCACTTTGTATTACACTAATCACGCTTTATGCTTGTCTTCAGCTTTAGAAAGAATTGAAAAATGGATATCCGGCCGAATCATACGGTTTATATTAACAACTTGAATGATAAAATTAAGAAGGATGGTAAGGAAAGTTCAAGCTTTAATGGAAAGGGGATCTGTAGTTTATATATATTATTTGCTTTATTATGTTCAGGACTAAAATTAACCTTTACAAAATATTTTTGTTTTAGTTTGCTAAATATGAATATTTCAGGTTTCCTATTTCTAGCCAGCAGGTGAACTCTAGGCTCATTTTCCCAGCCTATCCTAAAGCTGGCCATAGATGGGTCATTTTTTAAATTTTTGTTCGGCTGGCTGGCCTTCAAACAAGATTCCTCCCCTTTCCTAACATATTTTGTTTAATGATCGACTGCTGACAAACCTGATCCTTGCTGAATCGGCCTAATTTCTACCCATCTTTAACTAGATTATTAAACTTAAACTATTATTTATAGTGCTAAATAGTTGAACTTCACATTACAAACACAGCTGATTGAATCTGAGGAGAGACTCAACATCTCTCCTCCTTTCAGCTTAGCTCAAAAGTTTACAAGGCTAATCTTGACTGTTTTATTGAAAAAGTATGTTGTTTACAAATGACAAATGTTCTAAATGCACACATGCTTGAATGAGTCAGACAAGGGACACTCCTGCTCATTATATGTGTGTATAAAGAGACTTTCAGTTAGAGACGGTATGAGAAAGAAAGCAGACCTCTCTAAGCACCTTTTTATGCATTTACCAGCCTAATCTTAAAGGATAAGTTCACTGTTAATAAAAAAATAATAAAAGAATTGAAAGTGGACATCATTTTTATCTGCAAAAAATGTGCATTTACTATTTATTTTTTAGGAGCCTGAAAAGCATTGCACCCACGAGCAGTATATCCCTGGTGCCAAGCAGGACTATTGCAGACTGTATATTAATTGTAATCTTTCTGCTTGCACCTCGTACGGGCAGTCAGTTTCACACTGACAGGAAGAATCAACAGCACAGTGATAGTTCATTTAGAACTACAAGCCGACAGCCGCAAAGGCTGTGGCGACTTGTAGTTTCCTGTTTACAGAACTCGGTGAATGAACAACGCGGCCTGTCTGTCAATGGCCTGCATGCCGGAGTTTTTAAAAAATTGATCACAGCTAGTGGGGGGAGATGATCCCCTGCTAGCTGTCACAATGGGGGATTGAAGGGTATGGGGACCGGTGTTACAGTAACATGTTACACCCTGAATATGGGTGTAACATATTATGAAAGGTGAACTTATCATTTATCCTTTAAAGCTGAACTAAAGTTGAAAAAGAAAATTGTGAAAGAAAGAAAAGAGAATTGTGAACAGGCAGGCTTTTTATTGCTGAAGAGACCATTCAGTGTCTCTTCTGTAGTAAAATACTACACCTTGTATCCAATATATTCTTTTTTAGAAGGAGCACTGTGGTAGTGCTGTCACAGACAGGTCCTAGAAACTGTTTACAATTAGGAGCCATGGGCACCTGATCACATGATCACTGAGACAGCCATTTAAAATGATCACGGTGCACAGAAAATGCTTCTGAGCTTAAGAACCCCTTTAAAGGGCCATCAGGAGCTGACAGTAAGGGGTAAATGGATGCCACAACGTGATTTTGATGATAATAGAAATTTGGGGGACATTTATAATGGAGAGCAGATATAGTGATGTGTCCTCTACTATATGCCACAATAACCTCGCCACTGTGGCCTGAATCTGACTTAAATTGTAGATTGTGGTGTGAGCCTATCTGCCACAGCAGAGAGAGCATGATGATTGGAGGCTTTCCTACTTGATTTTGACAGATATGACATGGTTCTCCTCCATTTAGAGACCATGTATAAATGTGCAGAATCTTTTTTTTTTTTTTTTTCTTACTGATGCTTTATAGTCTCCAATGTTCAGAGAGTTAGTGGAATGCTGAGGAGTGAAGTAGGGTGAAGGCTAATGGCATAGGGATATAAAGATATGCAGTGGGGGATCCTGTATTACTATATGAATACTACTAAGTGAAGATATCATATAGACTTATTAAAACTGTACTGTTAGAATTGAATGTCAAATACTTTAGTATTTTTATATTGGCATACACAAACATTGAAATAAACAGACATACTATACATATACTGTATAAGGAGGGTATTGATTATAATGGCTTGTATATGATGATTAGTGTGAAATTATCATTGGGGTGAATTTGTTATGTAAATGACCCACCTTTCTTGTATGTCTCATGGGTTGTAATATAATTTGATTTTTTTTCTAGAACTGAAGAGATCTCTGTATGCGCTCTTCTCCCAGTTTGGCCATGTGATGGACATTGTGGCTTTAAAGACCATAAAGATGAGGGGACAAGCCTTTGTAATATTTAAGGAGCTCAGCTCATCTACCAATGCTTTAAGACAACTACAAGGATTTCCATTT
Source organism: Staurois parvus (assembly GCF_062004578.1). Classification (NCBI taxonomy): domain Eukaryota; kingdom Metazoa; phylum Chordata; class Amphibia; order Anura; family Ranidae; genus Staurois; species Staurois parvus. The sequence continues at coordinate 6,465,691 of NW_028317797.1, read as the reverse complement.
TATGATAAACCAATGGTATGTCCTATCTTAACGACCCTTATTTCTCAGGCCTGATGGTAATTTCCCATCACAATAGGACATCTGCAGCTTCTACTGTTCGCTTGTTTTAAGGTACAAGCTCCAGGGATGTTGTCATCTTTAGGGATTGTGTATATAGACAAATGCAGAATGCTTCCAGTTCCACTCATGTTGTGTTTATGATGTTTATGAATTCCTCCAGAGCTGCTTTTGACCTCCTACTAAGCTGTTAATGCATTTCCTTTGACTTTTATGGGGAGAAAAGCTGTTCTAATGCAGATAAACGCCCAGTGTACAATCTTTTGTTCTTCATTCCTTGGCAAATCACTCATTTATGCGTGCTCCGAGTTAGAGAGTTCCTTTGTAAAGAAGCACAATTTGGTATGAAATAATCAAGTATTGTACATGTAGCGGAGATGAAATATTCTTTGCTGTATGCTTGCACAGTTGCTGAGTAGAGACCATCTACTGAGAGTGTGCATTCCACCCTTGCTGACCTTCTGAAAGTACGAGTTGTCTGTCTACCGTGATGAATCCGCAGTGTCAATATTATGAGTAACTGGCCCAAGAAAACTATAGATTTCGAGTTCTGACTTTGTGAACCAGTGACTGGAAGTATTGAAGCCACTGGAACAAGACAACAGGCATTTTGTTGTTTTCAGAAGCACGTTAACAATGGCAGGCTCTGTATATCGCTCAGTACAGCTTTACCCCTCCAGCTCTACCTCTCCAGTGCTCACTTAAGCACTGGTATGTGAAGAGGGAGGGAGTGGCTGGCTCAGGCTCTCAGCAGTGTGCTGAGAGGCTGAGTCACCTGCCAATCAGGCATCTGGGTGGATCCTGACATTAAGATCTGGGTCCCTTCAGAACCCGCACTGGCTGATTCAGTGACTGAGCTTTAACCCACAGTCAACTGAATATGGGTCACAGGAGTGTACTCTTGTAACCCACGGGAGAAATGGGGCCAAAAGAGCTTTTTTTTGGCCCTACTTCTCTTTTAAAGAAAATGAACATTTGAAAAGTTTTCTTTACTATTTACACTTTTATTGAATACCAGTAGTGTAGCTTCTGCTATACTTCTGGCACTCTGTAACAGCAGACTTATGCCTCTCCTACTCATAAGCCACACTGTCCACCCCTTCTCTCTCCTGTCCATTCACAGAATCCAATCGAATTGTCCTGTCTTACAATTCACGTTAAAAACAGGTTTAGTATGCACATATTTGCAAATACATACGTAAGCTACAGAGCCTCTTCGCAGCACCCCAATATTCTCTAGAAAATTTGAGACCTGAGAATTTGACTCCCATTTCTCTGTTTTGGCTTGTTCTCATGTTTTAGAAACTATCAGTTGTGGTACCCTATATTCATTCCACAACATATCAACATTTCCCCTTATGTCTAATGTTACATTGCCGGTCATCCTTCATCCATCCTGCTCAAATAGATAGCTGTTCCTCTATCTGTTTAATCTGCATGATCCTTAGTCCCTGTGGACTCAGTAACCCTGTTACCAATTGTAAATCCCTGTCCACTTTAACCATTTATCTAGGGGCTCAGTATAGGCAGAACTGCACCTTTGATTCATATATTCTCTAGCGCTCCTTTTGCGCTAGGCTTTTTCTGGGGGTACCTTCTTACCTTTCATTCCCTACTTTAATGCCAATAATGACTGGTCCGTTTTTTTTCTTTTCTCTTCTCTTCTCTTCTTGTGCCTATAACCTTTTTTCCTCTAAATCTATTACAGCAGATGTGTGCCTCATATAACCTGTTAAACCAGCACTATTTGGTCCTTTTTTATCTATAACATTTCAATGGACAGTAGACAGTGACAACATAACATATAACCACCAATCCAGACGGTTCGATTAAGGGGAGTAAAATAGGTACCCTTTATCCCGAAAAAGCATTACTAATCAAGGAAGTCTAAAAAATCTAATTTAAGCAAAGGGCTTACCTCAGCTAGCTGATTATCAGAAATTCCCAGATTGTTCTCAGGCTCCTCATTTTTGGATTCTCAGGGTCACCTTTTAAACCCTCTCCAAGACAAGCTCGCCACCTGTTCTGGACATTAATAATTACATTTTATAGATAGGCAACTCCTTTCCTCATATTGATTAATGGCTCCAAATTAATAACGACTACAGTAGAAAGCAGACACAAAAAGGTACACTCAGTATTTCTCCAAATAACTGTTCTGTTTATTCGGCGTGTTTGAAATTTTTTTATACGCATGATTACGTAGGTATCACCTTAATATTACAATTGTACTTTTATGGAAACAAGGGGTGTTATATAGGCAGGCTAATTTCTAATCGGGTATCAATTATAGTATAGTGAGCGCTCCTAAAAATATACCGCTAAAACACCAAGAGGTACCAGTAAAACTCCAAAAAGGTCAGAAATGTATGGGGTGTAGCGCTGTATACTACAAAATTCAAAATAAACCAATATGTCCACATATATTGATCATAAACGCATGTAAATACATAAACGGATATAAAGTCTGTAAACAGAAGAAAAATGCAGCAGATGAACTTGTGACTCCAGCCAAAAGTGAAAAGTGCGCACTCACCGGAAGCGCATAGATAATGCGCATATATGTAAATTCTCAAGGTAGACTGGTCAATCTGGTGAACTTTTTCCTATGGTGCAGTCATCAAGCCGTTAGGGAAGTGATTAAATCCACTGGTTCCAGAGGTCCTCCTTAAGATTAGTGAGGTGGTCAGCCTGGATATGGGGCTCCTATTCCTCCAGATATGCTGGATACTGACAGGTACCTGTGGGCTTAATAGCTCCAGACAGGAGCCACAAAAGAGGTGCCCATAGTGTAGTATATTAAAATACTTTAATGTAGTACCACATATTACAGACAGGGTATAGTGATGAGCAAGAAAGAAGCACTATACCTCTATTAAAATGGCCGCCTGGGCTTCTTTCCAGCTCTAGGCGGCAGTAGTATGCTGTGCTGTCTGGTTCCTCCTGAGGCCTTTCGTGCAATGGCACTTCTTCAGAGGGAGAAACTGACAGCATGACTGGTCTATTAGACTTATATAGAATAAATGGCACGTGCGCACTACGCCGCCGCCATTTTGTCGGAGTCTGACGTGCATTTCGGTCGGCCATTTTGCCATAGGCCAGACCTTGTAATACATTGCTGTGGGTGGAGAACCAGGAATACAAGGACTAATCAGTCATCTGTAAGCACGGGAATAATTGGGCTATGAACAGCGCCATGTTAATGAATGGACGCAGTGCGCATGCGCGATTACGGAGCGGCCATTTTGCCTTAGGTCTGGCCTTAAATGTATTTAGAATAGCTGTGTTTTGCTGTCCGCAAAGGTTAAGAGTCCACTCTGCACCTAACAAAATCAGTATACAGAGAGATTACCTCAACATAAGGTACAAAATGAGTGCAAATACCCAAACCAGATTATAATATAAACGAAAAGCATGTTGGATGGTGATAAAGCTAATTTTCACATCCACAGCAATGATAAAACATGTATAATCTCAAATGTAATATGAAACGGACGTAAATATATAAAAAGCATGGTACAAATAAATACACCAAATATAAAATGAAATAAAAGCACGAATAAAGAACTAATAAATACGTGCTGATATAGATAACACAAAAAAGCAACAATATAAAAACAAATATAAAAATGAAAATAAAAAATAGTAAAATAATATCGCAATATGGATATTAGAAAATTCACCTGTTGACAATAAAACAATTTATATCCAGTTCTATGTTAAAACCTAGTGGGTGTAATGTGCTGAGTTCACATTCCCACTTAGTTTCAGCCTGAGAAACCGCTCTTTTTATTGCTGCCCCTCCAATGTGGTTTGATAATATTTGATAATATCAATCCCTGTAAATTTAAGGGTGGAGGGGTCACAATTGTGGTGTATCCTGTAGTGATTGGACAAAGAATGTTCTTTGTAACCCTTTTTAATGTTAGACACATGTTCACGCAAATGATCTCGAAGCCTCCTAGTGGTACGCCCTACATATTGCTTGCGACAAGGGCACTGTAGCAAGTACACCACATATTTACTATAGCACTAAATTTATTGTATATGTCCTGCTGGTGCTTTCTGAGGTAAATGTGTTTATGGATTTCCTGCTGGAGTTACATTTACACATAATGCATTTATTGCAAGGATGGAAACCATGAATATCAGAAAACAAGGAAACCCTCTTTGGAGGGTCCACTACGTTAGGGGCAAGAGTGTGTCTCATAGATGTAGCCTTACGATATATGATCTCAGGCTTTTCTGGGAGAATGGTAGATAACACTGGGTCGGAATTTCAGAATATTCCAATTATTTTTGATAATATTCCCAACCTTTTTGTGTTGAATGGAGTAGGTGGAAATAAATGGGCAGATATTTGGTCGTGTCAATAATTTTGTTGTTATCCTGCAACATATTACTCCGGTCCATATTTGCCACAGAATCAATAATAGTGTCTAGAGTCATAGTATTATATCCTTTTTCCTGGAATCTATTTTTCAAGACTTTGGCCTGCGAGAAGTATGTATTGAGATCCGTACAGTTACACCTTATTCTCATAAACTGTCCCTTTGGGATATTTGCCAACCAAGTAGGGTGGTGGCAACTGTCTGTTGGGTCTGTTGGCTTAAAATATGATTCCCTAACTACTTTGCCATTTATATTACTCAATGTTAGGTCCAAAAAATGGATACTATGCTTGCTGTAAGTATAGGTCAAGCTGATATTGGCTGTATTGTTATTTAATGTGCAAAAAAAATTAATAAGGGATTCTTCATCCCCTTTCCATAATAGGAAAATATCATCAATGTATCTTTTGTAAGTTATTAGTTCAGGCCAGTCTCTGCTGTAAATTACGTCCTCCTCCCAGCGAGACATAAATAGGTTCGCCAGGCTGAGGGCAAACTTAGCCCCCATCTCGACACCTTTGATCTGTAGAAAATATGTTTGGTTAAACCAGAAATATTTGTGTTGTAGTGCAGATTCCAAGAGATTCAAAATATACGTCTGTTGCATAAATAATAAAGTGCTGTAGTGCTTTAAATAAAACTCAGCGGCCTCCATACCATCTGAGTGCTTAATGTTCGTATACAGCGAAGCAACGTCTGCTGTTACCAAATAAGTATCTGTTTATGATATCAATGTCATGTATTAAATTAAGTACTTGTTTAGTATCTCGGAGGTACGAAGGGGTTTGCACCACTAACGGCTGTAGAAAAAAAATCAACGTACTCTCCAATTTTAGAGCATAACTACCCAATACCACTGATAATGGTTCTACCGGGGGGTTTGACTGGATTTTTGTGAATTTTAGGGAGTATATACAGAATAGAGAGTCTAGGTGCCGAGGGAACTAAAAAGGCTTTTTCTTTTTTATTCAGGATTTGCATGTTCTATCCTTGATTAATAATGTCCTTTAAAAGTTTCTTATAGGTGGAGAGGGGGTCTTTATTTAGTGGAAGGTAGGTGGTATGGTCATTTAAGATATGATTGACTTCCGTAATATAGTCTCTTTTATCAAGTATGACCACCCCTCCCCCCTTGTCCGCTGGTCTGATTACTAAATCCTTTTTCTCTAAGAGTGATTTCATGGCTTTATAGTTCCCTGATCTATCACTAGGATGTTTTATAGGCAGATTGGCTAGCTCCTTTAAGAGTTTATCTCTGAAGAGGTTCACATATGAATGTGATTGGGGAGGGGGGTTATAGGTAGAGGCATTATGCAGGCTTGAATGGGTATAGGCATCGGTATTCGAAATACTGGTAATGACGTTAGTTGCAAAATATCTTTTTAAAGTCAGTTGCTTGGTAAATTTATGAATATCAATGAATGTCTGAAATTTATTCAGTTTATTAGCCGGTGCAAACTTAAGTCCTTTGTCAAGCAACCAGAGCTCTTCCTGAGTTAAATTGGTACTGCTTAAATTATAGATACCCTTTCCTGCTATGTCTTTCTCTTTTTGGGCATTTCTAATCAGGACTTGAAGGAATGAAAGCATTATTAGTGCACAATACATAGGCAAAGCATACAAAATAGAATACAATTTTATACAGAATTTACAAATTTCCTTTACAGCCTCCATAGTAGAAGCACATGTATAATAATAGATAGACTGAGGGCAGGTGAGCCTGGAGTGAGTACGTCCCTCCTTAAAGGCATGGGGGCATACTGGACACCCAGCATATAACGTAATGGCAGCCAGGTGTCCAGTACATCCCTGCATCAGTATATCAACAGTACAAACAAATGCCAATTGCCCCAATCTATAACTGACCTTTGCAGCAAGGAGCACATGGAGCACTGTTAGATAGTTTGGTTGGTAAGTTGAGCTGGTTATTTTTTTTCCTCTGTTGTTGTTTTACATGTGTTGCTCTTCCTTGTGCTCCTTGCTGCAAAGGCAAGTTCTAGATTGGGGTAGTTTCCATTTGTTTGTTTTATTTTTTTAAACCTGACTGAAGCTCCTGTTTATTTGTAATCCATCAGTTCTGGCTTTTATTACTTCTTTAGTAGCTAATCGGTGTGCAAATCTGCAGTTCAGTCTTGCCTTCATTCTCTTAGTAACAAAAACATGACATTTGTTAGAGTGCATAATCCAAAGGGTTCTCTAGTAAGGTAAAGATAAGATTATGACAAGCAAGGAGGGTGGGGGCTGTGCTAGGGAATTGACTCTTCCTGGAGCAGTCAAGTTTTTTTTTTTGTTGTTTAGAAAATTCAAAGGCACATTGCAAATCAATATAAAAATTGTTTTTAGAAAGGACAAACACTGCAAATAAACATTTAAAATACTTTTATTTTCTGTGCTTTCTCTTGGAATATTAGCAACAAGGTCACTCCAGTTTTGCAGATGGTAGCCTAGAAGTTCTTTTGTTGGAAATATCTGATTTGTGAGTCATAAAAGATCTGCCTGTATTTATGGCTGATATTGATAGTCAGCCTGTCGGGTTCTAAAATAAATTTGCATGAATTTGGTACCCACTGACATTCTGGAATTGGATTATTTTGGGGCAGGGAGTATAACTACCTCAGGAAGAAATGCTGTTCAGTGGGTCCTGTGGTTCCACAGGAAGAAATTGCTTTGCTGACTAAACCCTCCGAGATGGTGATAGGCCTTTTCAGGTTGCTGTGAGAATATTGACTTTGCAGAAGAGGGCTAGGAATGCATAACTTTGTGTGTTCCTAGTTCTCAGGCTTGATATCAAACTGAAAAATTAGTCACATCAATTATTATCAAATTAACTGAGCATACTGATGCTGCTAATATTGGTGGAAAATAAGTATTTGGTCAATATCAAAAGTTCATCTCAATACTTTGTTATATATCCTTTGTTGGCAATGACAGAGGTCAAACGTTTCCTGTAAGTCTTCACAAGGTTGGTACACACTGTTGCTGGTATGTTTGCCCATCCTCCATGCAGATCTCCTCTAGAGCAGTGATGTTTTGGGGCTGTCGCTGGGCAACACGGACTTTCAACTCCCTCCAAAGGTTTTCTATGGGGTTGAGATCTGGAGACTGGCTAGGCCACTCCAGGACCTTGAAATGCTTCTTACAAAGCCACTCCTTTGTTGCCCGGGTGGTATGTTTGGGATCATTGTCATGTTGGAAGACCCAGCCACGTTTCATCTTCAATGCCCTTGCTGATGGAAGGAGGTTTGCACTCAAAATCTCACGATACATGGCCCCATTCATTCTGTCCTGTACATGGATCAGTCGTCCTGGTCCCTTTGCGGAGAGACAGCCCCAAAGCATGATGTTGCCACCCCCATGCTTCACAGTAGGTATGATGTTCTTTGGATGCAACTCCGCATTCTCTCTCTTCCAAACACGACGAGTTGTGTTTCTACCAAACAGTTCTATTTTGGTTTCACCTGACCATATGACATTCTCCCAATCCTCTTCTGGATCATCCAAATGCTCTCTAGCAAACTTCAGACGGGCCCGGACATGTATTGGCTTAAGCAGGGGGACACGTCTGGCACTGCAGGATCTGAGTCCCTGGCGGCGTAGTGTGTTACTGATGGTAGCCTTTGTTACGTTGGTCCCAGCTCTCTGCAGGTCATTCACTAGGTCCCCTCGTGTGGTCCTGGGATTTTTGCTCACCGTTCTTGTGATCATTTTGACCCCACGGGGTGAGATCTTGCGTGGCGCCCCAGATCGAGGGAGATTATCAGTGGTCTTGTATGTCTTCCATTTTCTAATTATTGCTCCCACAGTTGATTTGTTCACACCAAGCTGCTTGCCTATTGCAGATTCAGTCTTCCCAGCCTGGTGCAGGTCTACAATTTTGTTTCTGGTGTCCTTCGACAGCTATTTGGTCTTCACCATAGTGGAGTTTGGAGTGTGACTGTTTGAGGTTGTGGACAGGTGTCTTTTATACTGATAAGTTCAAACAGATGCCATTGATACAGGTAATGAGTGCAGGACAGAGGAGCCTCTTAAAGAAGAAGGTACAGGTCTGTGAGAGCCAGAAATCTTGCTTGTTTGTAGGTGACCAAATACTTATTTTCCACCATAATTTGCAAATAAATTCTTTCCAAATCAGCCAATGTGATTGTCTGGATTTTTTTTTCTCATTTTGCCTCTCATAGTTGAGGTCTACCTATGATGCCAATTACAGGCCTCTCTCATCTTTTTAAGTGGGAGAACTTGCACAATTGGTGGCTGACTAAATACTTTTTTGCCCCACTGTATGTGCAGGATCCGCAAATTTTGCACATATTCATAGCTAGCTTGGTGGAAACCTTCAAAACCTGGCATCCTTGCAGAAGGTGCCAATCAGGAAATGCCCAAACTTCTGCCGTTAAAGAATATGTAAACCCATCATCTGCTTGCTGTACCATGTTCTTATAAGAAAACATTTTCTGTTCTCCTTGTATTGCTCCCCTTGTGTGTCCCTGCTAGTTCTTCTGCTTTCCTATTAAAAACTGACTACACTAGGCATAAGAGCACAGTGTAGTCAGTTTTCTAGCTGTGCTGGGCACTTTGTCTACTCTCCTTCAATGGGCAGACTTCTGCTCACACATCACCCCCTGCACAGCCATTCTCTTGTAAGTTTCAGTGTACCGCTGTTTCTCCTCCCCCAGCTTTTTGTTCTTAGCTGCATAAGGAGCTTAGAGGGAATGTAATCACTTATAAAATAAGGAAAAAAAGGTATTTTATAATTTATTTATTTTTTTAATATCTATACACATGTTTTGCATTTAATTTCTCTTTTATACTGAATTGGTTGTTTTAAAAGGTGAGGGTTTACATATACATTAATGGTAAGCTTGCAGAATTCTGACTTCTTCCACTAGACAAGCTATTATCATGTGTAGGTGGTTATGTAAACATAACTTATTCTAGCTACTGATATCGCACATTTTCAGTTAATGAAATTCTTATGTCCTGCAGCGAATTCAGTATGCAAAGTCTGACTCTGATTTAGTGTCCAAGATGCGTGGAACATTTGCAGATAAAGAGAAAAAGAAGGAAAAGAAAAAGAACAAACCCCAAGACCAGGCTGCAAATGCAGCGAATAAAAAACCTGCACAGGTTAGTCAATGTATACCTGTAAAGTGATGGAGATTTTTAGAAGTTCATTGGGATACATTTACCAATCTTGTTGTGTCCATTAAACAATTTCATCGTACAATTTAGTAGCAAAATGTGACTGATTTTAGTGGCGACTCCTTATAGGAAGCTGTTGCAAAAGTGTGACAAGCAAAGTGCATTGTCACACAGATCATATACATTATCAGCTGCTGTTGTGACTGCCATCCCTGCACACATCTCACAGATTTAGGTAATCATGAATGGGTCTGGAGAAATAACCCGTTAGTACCAGCAATCAACAGATTCAGCTGATGTGTCAATGAACAGAGAGAAGTGTTCAAATGCATGGGAAAGGAATGAGGGAGGAGAGTTTTGACAAAAGTGGACAAACATTTGGGAAGAGTATTATGACAGGGTGGACCCAGCCACTAGAGAGGCATTTTGACAGCAGGGAACACAACTGGAAGAGGAGCATTCCGACGGTGGAGGCACAGCCAGGAGAGAAGCATTCTGATGGCACAGGGAGGTCCAAACTGGGAGAGGAACATTCTGACCTCAGGGAACATACTGATGGTGGAATGGTGCATTCTGATGGGGGGGGTGGGGTCACAGCCGGGAGAGGGTCATTCTGACAGCAGTGGGCAAGGCCAGGATTTTAATTCGATTTCACCAATTTAAAAAATGCTGAATACCACTTCTGTATTTTTTAACTGACAACATTTCAGTCCTAAACTGGATCTGCAAGTATAGTACTGTGTTTGCAAAACCATCACAGACAGTCACAAAAATTAACAGCTGCTTCGCAAACAAAAAACTGTAATTACCATTTGGTTCTGTGACAGAAAACCATGTAAATTTAAGATGCAACAACTATTAAAAAAAAAAAACGCGGATACTTTAATAAATGTACCCCATTTTGTATTCAGTCTCTGACCATCAGAGTGTTTATTTCTACTGAGCTGCAGGGAATTATGATGTTTACGGGGATAAGATTCTATGTTTTCATCTGCCTACATCCTCATTTACATTGCTGTTCTTGTCCTCCTGGTTTCTAGCAGATGAAAACATCGTCCCATCTGCTCTCAGCACAGGCAAGTCATTCAGTTCCCATCTGTGAACTGATGTCCATTACAGTTTCAGATCTGTGGCCACAGGCAGCTTTGCTGCTTTTTAACTGCTTGAATTGGAAATTGTGTTGTTGTGTTTTTAAAGTATTGTAAAACTGACTAAAATGTATACACTGTAAAGTGAGCAAACATATTCTTTTTAGTTGCCAGTTTGCTTCAAATGATGTACCATATAATGGCCCCTGTTTTTGTATTGAGTACAGGGTTACCAAATTAGTACAGTTCTCATTGGTAACTGAGGGAAATTTTCTAAAACTGGTGCACTCAGTCTGGTGGAGCTATGCATGATAGCCAATCGGCTTCTAACTTCATTTTGTTCAATTAAATTATTACTAAACCTTGGACCTTGCATTCACTATATCTGGTCTCCCACAGTACAAAACATGGAATTTCAATTATTTTAGTAAATTTAAACTGCTAAATACCTTTTTAAATTCAGTAGTTAGAGCAGTCTTGTGACTTCTATCTGTGTCCAGCAGAGCACTGGTTAAAGCTTGTAGGAGGAGTTTTCATTCTCACCCAGGGGCGGACTGACAACTTATGGGGCCCCCGGGCAATAGGGGATCATGGGGCCCCTGTGTCCTTGCCCAAACTCAAAAAAGCCTATGAAAAAGGTACCAGGGGCATCTCATGGGGCCCCCTACTGACCCCGGGCCCTTGGGCAGTGCCCGAGTTTCCAAATGGTCAGTCTGCCCGTTCTCACCTGATTGTCCTATGAACGCCGCATAACCCCCTAACCCTCTGTCTGGATAGTATTGATTGGCCCTGAGCTGATCACATGCACTCTCCTAAGAAAAAAAAAAATCTCTAGCAATACACACCAAACTGAGCATGTGCAGCTTGCCCCCAAGCATATGTTCTATGAGCAGATGGATTGCGGACAGTAGAAGGGGGGATCAGAGAAGACAGGATCAAACATCCTGTTTACGTAATGTGGAGGATTAACCCCTTAGTGGGTATAACAAGCATGCGTTACTGCATATACAGACTGATTTTACTTTTGTGGGTTTAGTAACACTTTAAGCTTTGAAAGTGAAACCTGGAAGCTGATCTATGCAGAGCTGCACCAGATTTCGCACCATGCACTTTTACTAAATCTCCCCCTATATGTGGGTGACTTATAAATAAAGGTTCTTGTGGATATACCTGCATATTCAGATATACTTCTAGATGCTCTTCTCTAAGTGGATTCTATGGAGGGTGCATCTCCCTTGCTTGCGTCAGTACCATGGAATAAGTACAGGGGTATTTGGCCGGTGTTCAGTTGAATTTAAGACTGGAGGCTGACTACCCCAGTAAGAAACTGAAACCAACAATCTGGCTTTAATACTGATTCGGATATAATCAATTCAAGTGCCAGAACCCAACAATAATTCACCCACAGAACATCTTGACTTGTATACCCAAATACCTGCAAATGGGCTTCTAGTGTGTTGGACATTTTACAGCACTGGTCTCCATCCAGATATTTGGTTATCCTAGGGTTTTTTAAAGTCTATTATCAAAATACTGTTAAATAGTTTTCACTGAATGAGTGACATTGATAAAAAAAAACAAAAACTGTACAATGTCTGGAGTACCTGTTCATTGTTCCATGCTTTGATGTGCTTGTTATTGATGTTGCTATTTACAGGTTCCAGGACAGGAAACAGACAATGCAGCACCAGGATCAGCACAGAGCCAGCAGGTAATAAAGCACGTGCATCGCTTACACAAAGGGACATGGTCTGAGTTATGCTTTTAGATAAAATTACTTGTCTTTGGGTTGTGCATGGAAAAGACAATAATGCTTTTAGTGTAAAATATAGGCAGTTGCAGTGTTCAGTGACATTAGTCTATTAAAGTGCACTTCTATTGTAAAATAAAGAACCCATTAGTAGTTGGTCATCTATTTCCCATTTCGTAGGGGACTGGAAAACATTAGAAATTGCATGCATTATCAATGCTTCATTTAGTATATCTCTGCCCCTTGCAAGGTTTCCTGCTATACAGTGCTGTTTTTCAGGCCTACATCTATGGTGTCTTTATATATATATATATATATATATATATATATATATATATATATATATATATATATATATATATATAATTTTTTTTTTTTATATATATATATATATATGGATTTTACAATTTAACCTAAATTTAAAAATGTGAGGCTCATTTTTAGCTTTGCGTGCTTATTATCTCATGACAATTGCTTAAATGTTAACTGGTGCTGAGAAAGTGTCGTGGCTGTTATATCTGACCTCCCCTTCTGAAAATTCTAATTCCCTGAATCTATTATTACAATGGCTTCACAACTTCTGAGTCTTAGACCTGGGACATATATGCAGACTTTCTTTCAAAGGTGCTTATTTTGATTTGGCAAAGAATTTACAGAGAAGAAATGGTCTCAACTGAGCCAGGACATATATTTACAGGAAAAAATATGCGGTACCTGATATTAATAGAACAATGAGTGCAAATAAATTTAACACTCACACACTATCAACCAACATTCACACTTGCCCGCTCCTTCCTCAACACCAACCTCATAGGTCAGTGAAAGAAGTCCACAATGGATTAAGAGTCCATATTTAACCATTTCAATACCGGGTAATTTTACACCTTCCTGCCCAGGCCAGTTCTCACGTTTCAGCGCTCTCACACTTTGACAATTGCGCGGTCATACAACATTGTACCCAAACTAAAATTTTATCATTTTCTTCACACAACTAGAGCTTTCTTTTGGTGGTATTTAATCACCGCTGGGGTTTTTATTTTTTGCTAAATTAACAAAAAAAAGACCAAAAATGTTGAAAAAAAAACACGTTTTTCTTTGTTTCTGTTATAAAAGTTTACAAATAAATAATTGTTCTTCATAAATTTAGGCCAAGATGTATTCTGCTACATGTCTTTGGTGAAAATAACCCAAATTAAGATGTATTTTTTAGTTTGTAGGAAAGTTATAGAGTTCACAAACTATGGTATAGATCTGAAAATTGATCAATCCTGAAGTACTGACAGCCAATCTAATTTCTTGAGGTCCAAGAAAGTCAGAATAGTACAGATATCCCCAAATAACCCCTTTTTGCAGAGTAGACAGTCCAACGTACTTCATAAGAGGAATGGCGAGTTTTTTGAAGTTGTATTTTTTTTGTCATAATTTTTCGGAAAATGAAAAAATTTTAATTATTTTCACTATTTTTTTTTTTTTACATACTGTCACCAATGCAGTACAGCGTCATCATATAACTTGCAAAGCGGTGATCAGGGACACTGACTGGTGACAGTATGAAAAAAATAAATATATATATATATATATATATATATATATATATATATATATATATATATATATATATATATATATATATATATAATTTTATTTTTTTTATTTTTCATTTTTTATTACTTTTTTTAAGATTTTTTTTTCATACTTTACTATGACCAAAGTACTATGGTAACATTGTACTACTTTGGGGAAGTGATCAGTATTTTTTTTTTTTTACACAATTTGCTTATAGCAAAGAATTACTTTGCTATAAGCAAGCATTTATCTGAATGACATCGATTCATTCAGGATTTTTTTTTTTTTTTTTTTTTTTGTGTGCTTAGCTGTGATTTGGCCACAGCTAATCACATGACAATAGCTGCAAAGGCTGTCAGTACTCTGTGAATGAATGATGCGGCCAGGTGGGTGGGGCCCACACAGCTGTGGTTTTCCTAAAAATTGTGACAACGAGTCCAGGAAGAAGATCCCCAGCTCGCTATCACTAGAGACGGGCTGGTCAGGGAGCCGCTACAGCAGTTGGAACATGCTACGTGTTCCACCCTAAACATGGGTGGAACATATAGAATGGTTCCCAAAGGTGAACTTTTCTTTTAAAGCGTTAAGAATTAATATATTAACCCACACCACCCAATCAGAAGTCAACAGTTGATAAGCAGTACAAAATGTGTACATAATTATAAATGATTGTTTTTAATTTTTTTTGTAGGTGCCTGACAACCCACCAAATTACATCTTGTTCTTGAATAATTTACCTGAAGAAACCAATGAGATGATGTTGTCAATGTTGTTTAACCAGTGAGTATAGTTCATTTCATCTTCCCATTGTGAAGTTGTGTTGTGTTCTGTGATTTCAGATGACTTCATTAAGGTGTTCCAGATCTGTTACCACGATATATTAAAGTGGTAAGTCTAGCCATTTTTGTGTTTATTAAAAGACAGCAGCTACAACAACTGTAGCCTCTGACTTTTAATAAACACACTCACCTGTCCCAGGATCCAGCGATGCGCTCACCCAAGCCATCCCTTCACTCAGTCCCTCCCAGGCACCGACATTTCAACTGTGGGCACCTGGCTGTGACGGCTTGCGGCTGTCAAGGCACGCTGTGCTTTGTGAATGGTCCTGCAGTCTTCTGGGTCCTGTCACATGTCCCAAAAGGCTGCAGGGGGGAGGAGAACTTCCGCTTCTGGACGCCTAGTTGGTCGGAGTGGGAGGGGATAACTGTCAAAACAAAAAAAAGTGTCATTTGGAGAAGATGAGGGGGAGGAAGCTTTAAACCAGACAGAACGCAACCTTTTGGGTGGAGCTCCACTTAAGTTAACCACTTCCAGTGCAGACACTTTTACCCCCTTCCTGACCAGGGCAATTTTCAGCTTTCAGCGCTCACGTTGTGAGGAAAGTGCAGCTGATAACCGGCAATTACATTTTCCAGTGATCAGTGTGTCATTGATCACGTGGTAAAAGGCCGCTGTGATTGGCCTTTTACCACGTCGCATGATCAGTTGTTGTGTCTGTAGGACACAGCGATCATGGAGATCGCTGGGTGCGCGCCCCGGGGGGCACGCAGGAGAGCGTGTTCTGGGAGGACATCATATGACTCTCTCCCAGAATTGGCTGGCTGCAGTGAAGACTTCATTCGGCTATCTGCGGTTGGCAAGTGGTTAAACATGACCTCGAGCCAGCTGGGAGAAGGAAAGCACAGTAATACTGTAAATGCATACAGCATGCAAAGGTCTGTATTGGATTAATTATGGGGAAATGTTCTATAAATAAATGTTCTAGCTTTAAACATACCAGTGCTAATAATAAGCAGATAGGTGATATCTATCACAGGACTTTCACGGGTTAGAATTGAAATGCTGAACTGAAACTCCAGTATACAAAATACCAGTCAATATATGGGCTGAGTATGATTTATGTCAGTATTACAATCATAGGAACGATGAGGGATGTAGAGAATAAGGATCAAGACGTTTTTGTTTTTTTTTTTGTTTTTTTTTAAATTCCTAAAATAATTAATGTAAATAGGGATGTAGTTTTCATCCTTGCACTTAAGGCATCTTCTCAGATGAGAAAGAAGAGGTAGGCTAGATCAGTGTTTCTCAACCTTTTTTCAGTCAAGGCACCAGTTACAATTGTGGATACTCTCAAGGCATTCTTTAAAATTCTGCACAATCTCAAGGCACCTCATTCTAAAATGTAAAAACTATTCTATACACATCCACACACGTAGTACACCCAATGTTAGAGGTGATTTATTCTTCCAAAGCAAATATACCTTTGTAAAGGTATAACCAGGGTGATGTGCATGTACCCATTGTCCTCCTTATCAACTCATGATAGAAGGTCACAAAAGTGAACAATTAATACCTGTGGCTTTGTGTAACTAAAAGTCAGATTGATCCACCTGATGCTTGTATACATATTTTGGGCAATTTTTAGACATTTTTCCAAGGCACCCTGGTTGAAAAAGGCTGGACTAGATATTCTGTTTGTCATGTCAGGACTGGAATGAATTTCTAAAGTGTAACATTTAATGTGACCTGTCTCTAAAAATATTAGAAGCTACAGGCCCTCCAAGCTCCTAACATTACACACGCACACACGGGATGCCTGTTTTTACACGCGCATGAACTTTAATGGCTTCACAGTCTTAGTCCGTAGGGTTCAATACTGAGTTGGCCCACCCTTTGCAGCTATAACAGCTTTTAACTCTTCTGGGAAAGCTGTCCGCAAACTTTAGGAGTGTGTCTATGGGAGTATTTGATCATTCTTCCTGAAGTGCATATGTGAGGTCAGGCACTGATATCGGACGAGAAGGCCTGGCTCGTAGTCTCAGCTCTAATCAGGGTGGATAAAAATCAATTTAAAAAAAAAAACGGATTTTTTGAAATTTTAATCAGATTTTTTTTTTTTTGTCAAATTTATTTTAATGTTTTTGGAGTAAAAATCTATCTAAAGAGTTTTCTATTTAAGATACATTAATAATTTAGTTTATTCAGCATGAAATGGAGCTTAGGTACATAGCATGAGGCTGTATATTCTGCAATATTTACATTTTTGGTAAACTTGTTCAATGAATCCAAGCTCTGCAAGCTGAGATAGCATGCACTGCATTGATGCATTCACACAATTTCAAAGTAACCATGAGAAAAAATATGAAATAAAAGAATTTGAGTAGTTATGATTAACCTAAAATGGGTTCTGATATCGCTGTTTTATTAACCTGACAGCTTATTATTCTAAAAAGGAAACCTTCATTTGGTTTGCCAATATTAAAGATTCTAACTACCAGTAAGAATGAGTCGCATCACTTACATTAAGGGCTAGTTCACACTAGATGCAGTTCAGTGCACTTTTTTTCTGCATCAAAAATGCATGCACAGTGTTTTCCATGTATTCCAATGGCCCTGGTTCACACTAGTGCAATCAGTTCCAGTCAGTTTCCGGTGCAGAAACAAAAGTAGAACATGCTGCATTATTTCTGCACAGAACCATACTGGAACATGGTTAACTGCATCAAAACTGCACTGGAACTGCGTGCGGTGTGAACTGTAAGCAAAAACGTATCCGGAATGCAACCAGAGTGCATTTTTGTAGTGTGAACTGGCCCTTAAAGAGCACCTGTCATTTTAGATCCATCATGCATCCACTCACCTGCTGCCGCCGCCACATCCCTCGCCTTGTTGTGTCACTGCCGCATCACCAGCCATCCCATTAAAGTGAATAGCGCTGTCGGTGTGTCAA
This sequence comes from Staurois parvus, assembly GCF_062004578.1. Classification (NCBI taxonomy): domain Eukaryota; kingdom Metazoa; phylum Chordata; class Amphibia; order Anura; family Ranidae; genus Staurois; species Staurois parvus. Next base: position 6,447,970 of record NW_028317797.1, on the reverse strand, counting down.
TAGAGGGTCAGAGGAGGAGCCGCTGTGGGACAGACAAGACAGTTCCTCTTTAAAAATTATGATTTAAATCGAGCCTTTTCATTAGTGATTTAATCATGATTTAAATCAACTTGATTTAAATCAAATCCACCCTGGATCTAATTAATCCCAAAGGTGTTCTTTCGTGTTGAGGTCCGTTGTGCAGGACAGTCAAGTTCCTCCACCCCAAACTCGCTCATTCATGTCTTTATGGACCTTGCTTTGTGCACTGGTGCGCAGTCATGTTGGAGCAGGAAGGGGCCATCCCCAAACTGTTCCCACAAAGTTGGGAGCATGAAATTATCCAAAATGTCTTGGTATGCTGACGCCTTAAGATTTCCCTTCACTGGAACTAAGGGGCCAAGCCCATTCCATCAAGAACAACCCCACACCATAATCCCCCCTCCACCAAACTTTACACTTGGCGCAATGCAGTCAGGCAAGTACCATTCTCCTGGCAACCGCCAAACTCGTCCATCGGATAACCAGACAGAGAAGTGTGATTCATCACTCCATTTAACACGCCTCCACTGCTCTACAGTCCAGTGGTGGCGTGCTTTACACCACTACATCTGACGCTTTGCATTGCACTTGGTGATGTGAGGCTTGGATGCAGCTGCTCGGCCATGGAAACCCATTCCATACAGCTCTCCATGCACTGTTGTGCTAATCTGAAGGCCACATGAAGTTTGGAGGTCTTTAGCTATTGACTCTGCAGACAGTTGGTAACCTATGCGCTGACCCCGCTCTTTCATTTTACGTGGCCTACCACTCCGTGGCTGAGTTGCTGCTGTTCCCAGTTTCTTACACTTTGTTATAATACCACTAACAGTTGACCGTGGAATATTTAGTAGCAAGGAAATTTCACAGATGGACTTATTGCACAGGTGGCAGCCTATCACTGTACCACGCTTGAATTCACTGAGCTCCTGAGAGCGACCCATTCTTTCACGCGATTGTAGAAGCAGTCTGCATGCCTAGGTACTTGGATTTAAACACCTGTGGCCATGGAGGTGATTGGAACACCTGAATCCAATGATTTTGGAGGGGTGTCCCAGGACTCTTGGCAATAGTGTAAATATGTATATACACCCTGAGCTGTGCAGAGGGGTGGGTCAGCAGAGGCACGGCAGTAGACTGATCATCCCACTGAAGAGCTGTGCAGGGTGGCGGGTCAACAGAAGGTTGACCAATGGAGTACAGGCACACTGTGCATTAGCAGAGCATCCTGTAGCTCCCAAGTAGATTGCCAGAAGCAAACTGGCCATGACTGATCTGTAACATTTCCCATAATTTAAGTGTAGGACTGCATGGAGAACGCAGCCCCCTGAATGAAGGTTCATTCACTTATCTCACTTCTTTAGTACAGTACCTGGTCTAATTTGGTGTATTAGTATTAAGCAAATGTGGGTGCGGTTGTGCAGTATTACTTATATACAGAGTGTTTCTAGATGGTTCCTGGAATAGAGGACTATTGTTTTTGATTAGCTAATATCTAAGGAATCAGTATTACTTTCTTGTTTATTGTGAATTAGCAGCTGACTTTACTATCTTTTATTTCAGATTTCCTGGCTTCAAAGAGGTTCGCCTAGTTCCTGGAAGACATGATATTGCCTTTGTAGAGTTTGAGAATGAGACCCAGGCAGGCTCTGCTCGGGATGCACTTCAAGGTTTTAAGATTACACCATCTCATGCTATGAAGATTACATATGCTAAAAAGTGAAAACAGTTGCAATTTCTGGACTTTATTTGTGGCTTTTAGTTTTTCAAGCATCCATATTTCCTGTTCAAACATTGAACTTCTATAGTTATTGGTTTATGTCAGATTATCAGTTTTGTACAAATAAATGATTTTTTTTTTTACTCCATTTGCCTAAAGCTAAAATCTGAGCCAAAATGATCTAGCTTGTAAATTCTTCAATCTCGGTGCTATTTGTATATTTCTTCCAGATCTGTGTAGTACTCCAGGATGAAACAATGTCTGCACTCTGTCTCTGTGCAGGAGTGTCCTGCAATACGCACCCATTTTTGTTGCTATTTTCCCTTGTGCAGGATGGCTGGTCTTGTATTTGCATCCTTTTGTAGTTTTCTGCAGCCAGCCTGCAGTGGGATCACATGCTAGACCACACCTACAGCTTTGTTTTAAATACATACTATGTTCATTACATGTATCATGTCACACAAATGTTTACAAGGCAATCCTGGATTTGCAAAGGTGTCTGGTGCACACAAAATGGATACATTTTCCTTGTGGCAATAAGGAGTGTATTTAAATGAAAGTTTTTGTGCCTGGAGTTCAGTTTCAACTTGTGTCCTTAAGTAGAACTAATGCCAAACCTTTTTTTTTTTTTCCATTCGGATAGAGTACAGGAGGGTTACAACCACTCTCAGACTTAACCTCTGTATCCTAATTGGGAGATTTCCCTTCACCTCTTGTCATATCCAAAACAGGAAGTGAGAGGAAATCCTTCCAAAGTAAAGGAATCCCTCATTGTCACCAGAACTGGTGGCCCCATTGGAAGATTATCCATCTATTACTGTTCTGTGGATAACTTTCATTGATAAGTCACCAGGACAAATAGAGCATTAGAAAAAACTGACATGTCCTAACCCCTCTCTACCCTATCAAAACTAAAATAAACGGTTTGCCTTTAGTTATACTTTAAAGCAGTAATAAACCCAAGATTGTGATGTCTACATTAGTTTTCTTTTTTAGCATTTTTTTCTTCTTCCTGTTTATCAAAAGAACAAGCTCTCTTCCAGATGTATCAGTTTACAAGGATGAGACAAACACTTTACCACTGGCAGGCCTGTGTACCATGATCAGCTGTAATTTAATCATATAAAACCTTTATCCCAAAGGGAATAAAACAAAAATGTTTGCTGTAACTGATCATCAAGTGTGAGCTGGAGTTTGGCTTCACTTTGTTAGTGTACTTAAAGGGATATTAAAGGCTTGTGTTCATATAAATATATATATATAAAAATAACAAGCACGTTATATTTACCTACTCTGTGCAATGGTTTTGCACAGATCAGCCCTGATCCTCCTCGGTCCCCCCGCTGGCACCTGTGTCCCCTCACTCCTGATTTGCTATAAGATACACTAAGTATGGCTCAGCCCCACCCATTGCTCACTCCTCACTGGCTGAGATTGGGAGCAAATGGCTCCCACTGCTGTGTTTCAGCCAATGAGAGAGTGACCTGGGAGAGCTGAGGCGACTGGGCACAGGTAAGTATTAGGGGGGCTGAGGGGGGGAGCAGCACACAGAAGGTTTTTTACCTTTATGTATAGAATGCATGAAGGTAAAAAAAAACTTTAACTTTTACAACAATGCTAAATCTGCTACTACATTTAACACTCCCCTTTCCCTGCAAACTGACTGCTCCTGTCCGCTGTGCCCCCTGTGCTTATTCATCCAGAGTGGGGGCACTTTAATACAGGAGGTTTGTTGCTGGCCAGATCACCAAGTGAAAACAAAACCTACAAAAGAAGGCTAATGCAGCCATCACATGTAAGGCTTGTTCAGATGCAATATATTACATTTTTGTTTTTGGGTTTAATACTGCTTTATGATACAGCAAGCAGGTGCAGGTCTTTCATCCTGATCTTGGCTCTGCCACCTATTGAGTATCTGACCTAGAGCATACATGCAGATAGTGAAGTCAGGTGGTCTGCACTCTTGCCTTGCATGCTTCTTTCAGGTCCATTACTCTGTAAGCTCCCTCTTCACGCTCCAGCACCATCCCCAACTTCCTCCTTGGTCATGCCCTGGCAGTTCTCTTTGGGCAGAATGACACTCGCAGTACTCCAGTACTGAGGCTGGTAATTTATTAGAAGATGATTGCAGTCTCTGCGCTTCACATGACTCACTATTACACAGGCCTGCTGAATGCAGGCACGTAATATATGGGGAACTGAAGACCTGAAAACAAAAACAGATTTTTCTTCCCAATTCTGTTAATGCAGAGCAGAAGAGAGTACATCATCATAGCGACAAACAGCCAGAAAGTTTTCAATGTGTATGGGAAATCTGCTATAATGAACACCTTTGTGTATTCACAACTGCAAGGCTGGACTGGCTACTGCTCAAATTGGTAGCATTACTTGGAAATGTCTGGCTTTATATACTTGGAATGAAAATATTCTGGATTTTGATTTTCCAAAGAAAGTATTCTAATGGGCTTTTTTTCTAAACTATGCAGTAACCTAAATTAACCAAACTTTTTACTCTTCATATGTATTTTGCTATTCATGCTACCTTACTGGAGACAACTGCTTGTGTTTATAACTGCCTACTCCAGCTAACAGTGGGTTGCGGGGAAAATTGAGATTGCTAAATCAGCAAAAGTGAGTCCTGCATAGCCTCGGGCATATCTCACTGCTGCTAATATGTATTAGTCCTCTAACAGTGTATTGTTGTCAGGAGTGATTTGGCTAAGTTATGACAGTAAGCACTCCTTGAGAACCCATCCAATCACAGAAGCAAATCGGTTTCCTGAACTTTTTTCCCTCATCAATTCTCTAATGTAATGGTAGCTATGGAATGTGGTGATCAGAATACGAAGTTTCCATAAATATGAGCAATTATTTTAGGCAACTCAGAAGCTATCCATAACGTTCACCCAGAAAAATTCATTTAAAATACATTTTAGGCCACGCAGATATTCTAAGAAATTACCAACTTGAGTTCCTATGTGATGCACAACCTCATAAACTGAACAAAAACCTTCCTTTACTTTGGCTGACTGAGTCTAGTACTTATTAACATACTTACCCTTCCAGACACTGCATTGCTTAGTATGAGGGAATAAGCAACAGAGGCATCGCTGCCAGTCTAGAAAGCAGTGGGCAGGACTAGATGTGGCTAGGTGCAGATTTACAAGCTTTCGGTTTGTGATTCAGCAGTGATCATGCTGATAATGGCGCCTTCCTTCAACTAGTGCGAACAGGGACAGACTATGTGAGAATGACAACTTTGCTCTGAGCCTTTAGGAGCAGTGCAGCATTGTTGCCACACCATCACAGAAAGCTGCATTAGGTGGACTTCATTGGCAGGATCAATAGTAGTGGGACTATACAGGGGAACTATTAATGAAGTGTAGATACACCTATATTTAGGTGCTGCATCAAATATTTTAGGAAGGGGGACTATAGTTCTGCTTTAAACAATTACCTGCCACAGATCAGCCAGACAGTGGATGTCTGCAGAAGTTAAAGTGGTTCTAAAGCCTGAAGGTTTTTTACCTTAAAGCGATTCTAAAGGTTTTTTGTAATATAAATGTCTACATTTACCTGCTGTGTGCAGTGGTTTTGCACAGAGCAGCCTGGATACTCCTCGGGTCCCCCAGAGGCTCTCCTGGTTCCTGTCTGCTGAGTTCCCCCAGTGCAAGCAGCTTGCTATGGGGGCACCCACTGCTCTGTGTATCCATTCACACATGGGCCCCACCCCTCTCATTGGCTGACTGGCTATGATTGACAGCAGCGGGAGCCAATGGCTCCTGCTTGCTTTCTTGTCCAATGAGGCAGAGACTTGGGACAGCCGTGGCTGTCATTCACTTCGCTGGATAGTGATAGGGCTCGGGTAAATTTGGGGGGGCTGGGGGGGAGCTGCTGCATACAAAAGGTTTTTTACCTTCATGCACAGAATGCATGAAGGTAAAAAACCTCCAGCCTTCAAAGGATATGTTCACCTTTGGTAACATGTTACCCCCCCCCCCCCCCCCCCGATTTCTGCTTTGACAGCTAGTGGGGGATTTTCTCCCCCCTCGCTAACTGACAAATTTTTTAAAAAGTGGCTATGTGGGGCCCCTCCCACACAGCTGCGTCATTCATTCACAGTCGTCTGTGAATGAGAGACTACAAGTCCAGACAGACTTAGCTGCTGTCATCTTGTAGTCCTCTGTGAATTAATAGTTCATTCTTTCTGTCAGTATATTTTCTCGTACATCCTGTATGAGCAAGCAGATATACTGGCAGATCTGCAGGAGACCTGATGCAATTGTTTACAGGCTGCTGCAGACAAAAATAATAAACGTGCATTTATTATTTTTTTTCTAAAAGGTGAACTTATTCTTTAGTGCATTCTCTGCAATAATATAAAACTTCAGTGTACTGCTTTCCTTTATTGTACTGCAACAAGAATTATCAACGCTGGTCAAAGAAGAAAATAAAAGCCACCTTATTATGAGATATAGGATAGTATACTCTGCAAGAAACAAACAACAAAAATTGTTACTCACCAAGTCTGCAAGGAGAGACAAAAAAAAGTGCTGTATGAAACAGATCCACCAAATCCCTAATGGGCAAAAGAGATGGTGAGCCATCATTAGCATAAATTACATTCAAGTAATTGGCTATAGATGAGGCAAGTCAGACCATGCGGCCATGGAGAGATTTAACCAGTATATCAAAGTAGTAAACTGAATGAAATCAAATCAAGCCATATCTGCATTAAAGTAATCATCCATGGTTGCAACTACTTGCTTTATAGCAGACACATAAAAGCAAATGTAATGCTCACCCAATCATCAGAGTGATGCACAGACAGCCTGTGAGTCAGAAGACCAAGAGACAAGTGTAAAATGGATACTCAATAAATAGGGCCGTGTGTTGGTGGTTTGGTAATTGGGGAATGAATTAATGCACCTGTGTCCCAGGTCTGGAGTGGTGGCCAAAGCAGCCAATGATGCCAAGGGGCATCGCCATATGGCCACCCCGGCATCCATGAGGGAAAACATGGGGGGGGGAAATTCCCACGCATGCTCCAGGGCTAATGGTGGGCCATGGGAAAAGGGGGAGATTCCCACAAAAATAACCATATCCAGTGCCGGATGCCCAAAAGGATGGACAACAAGCAGAACCGGAGCCAACCCATCCCAGAAGTCATCTGTAAAATAAAAAAGACAAAAAAAAAAGGAAACGTTATTAATAATGAAGACCAAAACGAAGAAATAACCAATATATACAAATAATAGATATGTTACACAATATAAAGTATAATGGATGTTTATAGTGTACAACCTCTGTATTTGCATCTAAGTACAAACAATGAATTATTAATGTATATACAGAAAAAGACACATGTCAGTAAATTATTATTGCATCAATTAATTATTAATGTGTATACCAAAGGAGTCATACATCAGATGAACATGTATATATATGAGTGAGTTCCAGGGTCACTGGTCATCCGCAAAATAACATAGGGAGAAAATTCAATCAGTTTTGCCCGAGGTAAATCCCTTCATAAAATGGTGAAAGGATTCTGCTTCATTAAAACCCAGGGGTGTTGTAGCCTGCATTCTATATATCCATTTCTGTTCTAACTGGAGGAGATTTTTGTTCCAATCCCTACCTCGATCAGGGATGTGATTGCGGTCCAAGGCAAGAAATTTCACAAAAGGAAACTCTGTAATCATGGGCTAATACTGCATGTCTTCCAATTATTATTGATTGCCTATTTGCATGCTATAGACATGTTTGTAAATGCGACGCCAAAATTATTGCTTGGTTTTACCAATGTAGAATGCACCACATTCACAAGACATGAGGTAGACAACTCCTCTAGTCCGACAACTGGTAAAATGTTTAAAAGGTATGGCAGGAGCCATTAGGTAACAAAATAACCTTCGTCTTATCAATTAAAGGGCAGTATGGACAGTTCCCACAAGGATATGTTCCAGAGTCCAGACAATGTTTATCTCTAAGTTTCTCCTTATACTCACTATGGACAAGTTTGTCCCCCATTGAGCTAGCCTTTCTAAAGGTGACAGATGGGCAGTACTAACAAATTGTTTTACCAAGTAATCATCTGTTAAAATTGACCAATGACGTTGTAAAATTTGATTTGTGCATGTTGATTAGAATATTTCAACACTATCCGAGTGGGTTCGGCCACCATGCTGACCTTCTTCTTTTGATAGAGAAGGTTCAAACGTGATTGTCGACAAGTGCGGTTATATGCTTTGCGTAGACAGGTTTTGCCATAGCCTCTATCGAGCAATCGCTCTCTTAGGTTATTAGATGACTCTTGGAAACAAGATTCAGTTGAACAATTGTGCTTAAGCCTCAGATACTGACTACATGGTATAGAGTTCGTGAGTGATTGGGGGTGAAAGCTGGATGCATGTAATATGGTATTTCCTTCTGTATCTTTCCTGTATAGACCACTTGATAAATGGCCATCACTGTCCTTGTATACAAGAACATCCAAAAAGGTCACCATTTCCCTATTATAGGACATAGTGAATTTAAAATTATAGTAATTGACATTCATTTTGTCAAAACATTCCAAAAGCATTTGCTCTGACCCCTCCCAGATGAGAAAAACATTGTCAATGTACCTGTGTCACATGGATATGTGGCCAAAGTACATTGCAAGGTTCTCATCTGAAAGGAATCACTGCTCCCACTCCCCCAAGTACAGATTGGCGTAGGATGGGGCACAACAAGTCCCCATGGCTATGCCCTGTACCTAGAGGAAGTGGGAGCCATTGAACGACAAATAATTATGATGGAGGATATAATCTAGCCCTGCCAATAGAAAATCATTCATAGGCCAGTCTTGAATGGGTTGTTGGGAAAGAGTGCGTCTTATGGCTGCTAAACCCCTATCATGGGGAATGGAGCTGTATAAGGCTTCGATATCAATGGTAACTAACAAGGCTTCTTTGGGAACAGTAGAGTCCTCGATAATATGTAAAACGTGGATGGGATCCTTAACAGATGAGGTTAATGATGATACATGAGGTTGTAGGTATGAGTCTACATATGAGGTAAACTGTAGAATGTAAGAGTTCTAGGAAATTTCACTCTAATGTATTCCCATAATTGCTTCTGGATGATACCTTTGTCAGGGCAGGGCTGTGGAACGGACAGGTAGGCCTAGTGGCAGGGTAACGCACTGGCTGACGACAACCACCACCAACAGACTGAAGTCCCTCAGGGCGCGGAGTCTAAGTCCCAGGCTGCCCTTCACCAGGGCCCCTGATGGTGGGGATGGACTTGACGCAACCAGGGACCAGGTCGCGGCCCCCGAGACACCCCAGCTGCGGTAATGGCCGCCGCCAATGGCGTGTAGCTGGTGAGAATGACAATAGCGTAGTCAGACAAGCCGGGTCAATAACAACGGGACAAAACAGTACAGAACAGTAGACAGAGAATCACAGGTCACGGGCCGGGTTCAGCAACGGAAGGTCAGATCAAAGGGAAACACAGAGAATGGTCTTAGTCACAAGCTGAGTCAGAATACCAGAAGAGTCACGAGCGTATACACAGAGCTGTACCAAGACACAAGACACAAGTGCAAAGAGCATGTGCAGATCCCAGACTTATATGTACTCAGCCACACCCCTCTGGGGGATGGACCTCAGAGACCTGAAGGCATAAAAGATTCCCATCATGCTCAGCAGAAATCCAAGATGGATGCTAGTACATGGAGTAACATAACCTCTGGGAAAAGGTAGGACCTTGACAACCTTGCTCTAAAGCACTGTCAATTAGTTTATAGAACTCTGAAGCAAAGCTTGCAATCAAGTTGAGGGGATGGAGCGATACCAATTGTTGTTGGACAGAATTTTGTAACATATCTCCTTATATTGTATGTTGTCCTCAATGACTACTACCACCTTTATCACATGGTTTAATTGTAATGTTATTTTTCTGTAGGGCGCATAGCGCTTCTTGTTCCATAGATGACGAATTGTCACTGTAAATCTGATTGTAGGAGAGTTTCTTGATGTCTTTTAATGTTTGTTTAAGAAATATAGCAATGATAAGATAATTGCTCAAAGCTGGAAACTTATCGACGGCTTTTTGAATTGAGTCAAGGAATCGAACGGTGATTGTTCTGATTCCCACAATAGTGAGTCCAGATCGAGTTTATCAATAAGATCGCTGAGTTGGCTTTCCTCCAGCAGGAGTGTCAAATCTCTGAGGGCTTTGAAATCTCTGCTGGAGTATTGAGACCAATCAAAGGATTCAGTGGCATTGTCAGATATTGCATAAGCACATCTTAGGGAAAGTTTTCTGGCAAAAAGCTGTAAATCCTTAACTAATTCGAACTCATCTGTATTTTGATGTGGACAGAAGCTTAGTCCGCGAGAGAGATTTTCTTTGAATTGGGTCAAGGCATATGAGGACAAATTGACACTATTCAATGTAGAGATCAAGTTCTGGTCAGGTAATGTTCTATCCCCCAGCTCGATCTCCCCCTTCAGAGGCCTCTCCCCCGAGTGTGGCCTAAAAAAGCAGTAGAATGTGACTGGTGCATGCCAAAAGGAGGAAATCTATGCTGACAGAGAAGATTCAGACACCTGTTATTTCACCCTCTACAAGAGAGGGTCGTGTGATAGGACTTTGTGACTCACTTAATGTGTTCCCCTGTGAGGATATGGGGTGAGTATCCAGTGAACATTTTTTGATTTCTTTTTCAAAAGAACCTTTCCTATTATGGTTTCTTTTAAGACGACCTCGTCCCCTGTTCGGAATATCATACATTCAAAGAGAGGAGAAGGAGTCAGAGTCCAATCGTGTATTATTAAAATGTGATACTTCTAAGGTGTCCTGTGTAGTGTGGTGATAACGCCTCCTCTGGGGGTTAGTGTATTGAGGGGTAGTCCACCTGCCTCGCCAACATTTATGCTCTTTTTTTGTTAATATGTGTTTGTTCAAATCTGCTATGCCTTTCCTAAGTTTCCTCTCCAAATCAGAATACAATGAATTTGTTTTGAATGCAGATAACAATCTCCCTGCATCTTCAATATCCTTATCCAATGATAACATCTGTTTATTATATTCCGTAGTCAATATGGACATAATTTTTTTGTGAGCATGATTGTAGGTTTCCTCCCATTCCCTCTTGAATTCCTCAAGTGGACTTGATTTTCTCTCAGGTATACTTATCAAATGTTTTAATATGCCAAAAAAGTGCCAATTTATTTTCCAAGAGATTTCCCAACCTCAAAAACAGTGAATACATTTCTGTTTCAGTTTGTTCCTTCTGGGAAAAGTCCACCTGATAGGTAGACATCAAATTTACCCAGTCTTGGCCCTGGAACTCACTCATATTGATGGATCCACAATCCTATTCCAACAAATGTAACACTTCAAAGACAGAGGATGTGCACTGTGCAAAAGGAAAAAAAACAAAAAACATGTAAATAATGTTATCTTAGAATATAAGAAGATACTCTATAGGGGGGTAGAAGGGGTGGATAACAACCAGAGATCATAACCAGAAAGGTTACGTATTTGACTGCTCGTCCCTATATGAATGCATGTACCCAAAGAACCCCCAGTGGGACTTTTATGCAGCAATAGGATCATACATGTATTGAAGGAGACATTTTGTTTAACGAGGTTTTTGTCAGCTTTATTACATACACATTTCCATTATAGTATTAAATACACACAGAAAAGAGAGAAAATACTCCAACGCGTTTCGATCATTCCCTCTAGGATGATGCACCCTGCCAGAACATGGTGTCCAGCCTTCCATCTTGGAAGTCAACCTCTTTTTTGCTCTGACATGCTTTTGTAAGTAAAAATGTTTTGGATATGTGATTTATAATTTTTTTTTCATTATTTGTTTATTTTTTTTTTATACTCATTTATGATTGCTTATATATTCACTAAAAAGTCCTTTGTCTCTCATGCACCCTTAGGAAGATCTAAAATGTGAAATGTTCGAAACGCGTCAAGGTATTTTCTCTCTTTTCTGTGTGGTTTGATATTCTTGTATTAAGAGTTCTTTTGTAAGAACACTGTCAGAGCAACATTCTTTTTAGAAACCATCGAAATGCTTGGGATATTTTTTCTCTTTTCTGTGTGTATGTAATAAAGCTGACAAAAATCTCTTTTAACAAAATGTCTCCTTCAATATATGTATGATCCTATTGATGCATTAAAGTCCCACTGGGGGTTCTTTGGGTACATTAACCTACTAGTGAGGTCAACAATGGCAGGCTCCATGCTACTCTGATGGTTTTTTTTATAAATGATATACGCCACTTAACTGATATTTAACCGCCTCCCGCCCGCCATATAGTAGAATGATGGACGCAAGGCGGTTCTCTCGTTCTGGGAGGACGTCATATGATATCCTCCTATTCTAACCGCGCATGCGCAGCTCCGTGACTGCACAGCGCGGCGATTGGCGGTGCGCTGTATCCCTTGAACACAGCAGATTAAAGGAAAGAGCCGAAGATGTCGGCTCGGTCATGTGATCAGCTGTGTCCAATCACAGCTGATCACGTAAACAGGGATATGCCAGTTATCTGCATTTCTCTCCTCACGAGCTGTCAGAGGAGAGGAGAGGAGAGCCGGTAATCGTCATTCCTCGGAGGGGACATGTGCACAGATCATCAGAGCACTGATGATCAGTGTGCCCTGATGATCTGTGTAGCCTCAGCAGTGCCACCTGTCAGTGTCTATCAGTGCCACCTGTCAGTGCTCATCCATGCCACCTGCCAGTACCCATCAGTGCCACATCAATGCCACATATCAGTGCCCATCTGAGCTGCCTTTCAGTGTCACCCATCAATGCCAGTCAATGCCACCTATCAGTGCTGCCCATCAGTGCCACTTATCAGTGCTAGTCAGTGCTGCCTATCAGTGCCAGTCAGTGCCGCCTATCAGTGCCCGTCAGTGCTGCCTATCAGTGCTGCCTAACAGTGCCAGTCAGTGCCACCTAACAGTGCCAGTTAGTGCTGCCTATCAGTACCACCTATCAGTACCATGTATGAGTGCTGCCTTTCAGTGCCCATCAGTGCTGCCTTTCATTGCCCATCAGTGCCGCCTACCAGTACCTCCTCATCAGTGCCCATCAGTGCCACCTATCAGTGTCCATCAGTGCAACCTATCTGTGCCCATCACTACAGCCTCATTAGTGCACATCAGTGAAGGAGGAAAATCACTTATTTACATAATTTTATAACAAAAACTAAGAAAAAAAAAATTTTTTTTTTTCAAAATTTTTTAGTGGTTTTTAGTTTGTTTTAGAAAAAATAAAAATACCACCAAATTAAAGCTCTATCTGTCAAAAACAAATGATAAAAATTTCATATGGGTACAGTGTTGCATGACCGCAACATTGTCATTCAAAGTGCAACAGCACTGAAAGCTGTAAATTGGCCTGGGCAGGAAGGGGTATAAGTGCCCTGTAGGCTAGTGGTTAATGTTAAGTGATCCTAACTTGATTCTGCCCCAGGTCTCTTATAGTTGCTTCCCCCAGCTAGATTTTCTAATAAACTCTCTCTCTATATATTCTGTGACTTTAAATTCTGTTTTCTCAGTGCCTTATTAAAATGTTCTAGGACACTGCTCTTCAGTGTACAATGTGACTGGTGCCATTGTTCAATCACATTTTGACACCTGTCAGGATTTACACAAGTCACTCATGTGTAAATGAACTGTACCCTGCTGTCTCCAGCTTTTAACATTTTTTCTTTTTTTTTTCCACAATTCACTGAGTTAATTTTTCTGGTTTAAGCAGTTAACCTGATATCTATACTTTAGAAACTTTTTTTCTATAACTTTTTGTCTTAACATAGTTTGTGATTGTTTAGCCACTCTTGCATACCAAACGCAATCTTTTACACTTCACTTGCAAATTCAGTCTTTCTTATTTGCTCCTTGTAAATAAATTAAGGATTGAAACTTCGGCATTATGCCGAACCTCAGTGAGCGCCCTTCAAGAAGGAACAGCTCTTCCGTGTCATTCAGCCACACACTCATGATCACAGCCTTGAAAGTTTATCCGTAGCTGGAATAGCTCAGAGGTCTTCTTTAAAAAGCATCTTTTGTGATTATGACATGCAAGGTCTCTGCTCTCTCAATGCTCCTTCATTGCAAGAGCTGAAAAATTACATTTAAGAAGAAAATAGAAACTTGAACATTGTGTTTGTCATAGACTGAAGCAAGCTTTGTCTCCTTACGTTATTGCTGCACTTCTCTTTTAGTGCGATTTCAGGTTCAATTTGAGAATTGAAAACGCATCTAATGAATGTGAATGTCAGTTACATAATTACATAGTTAGTCTGTCTGAAAAAAGACAAAAGTCCATCCAGTTCAACTGTTAAAAAAAAAGTTATAATCGTATACCCACCATTGATCCAGAGGAAGGCAAAAAAAAACAGCAAAGCATGATCCAATTTGCTCCTGCAGGGGAAAAAATTCCTTCCTGATCCCCAGAGAGGCAATCGGATATTCCCTGGATCAACCTTACCTATAAATGTTAGTATCCAGTTATATTCTGTGTATCCAAGAAACAATCCAGGCCTTTTTTGAAGCAATCCACTGAGCTGTCCAGAACCAACTCTTGAGGGAGTCTATTCCACATTTTCACAGCTCTCACTGTGAAGAAACCTTTCCGTGTTTGGAGATTAAATCTCTTTTCCTCCAGACGTAAAGAGTGCCCCCTTGCCCTCTGTGATGACCTCAGGGTGAATAACTCTGCAGGGAGAAAGGCTCCAGTTTAGATTGCTTGTGGGCTCCATCTCGTATCTCCTATAGTTGGATGATTGGTGGGATACAGTAGATGATAGTTTCTATCCTCTCAGGCCTTAATTGACAGGTAAGAGGGTTTTTTTTAACCTTTAAATGATTCCTATTAATATTTTCCACCATAACAGCTTAATGTTTACCTATAGTCTAGTTAGTAAATAGGTTTTTCTTTTCTTCTCAGTTATAGTGTTTTTTTCTTTTTCTCCTCTAAAATGGTGAGACCAACATCTAGAGTTTGGAAACATTTCCACAGGGAAATTTTAGCTGAGAGCAAAGCTTCAATTTGCAAATATTGCGAGAATATTATTTTCCAGATCCTACAAAGAAGATAAAACACATCCTTGCATACCAGAGGTGCCCTAAAGATATTAACATATACTTTACAGAATTAAATGGTGAGGACCAGAATGAAAATGCAAATAGCTTTTCCCTCCAGAGTTCTCAATCCAGAAACAATCTTTCTGCTGCTTCTGGATCATCACAAATTTTAAAAAGCATGTTTAGTTTATTTACTGTATAAGGTGTAGTTTTCTTTCAAGCATAATACTTTTATATACACTGCATTTCGCATTCCAAGTTGAACAAAATGACTTTCAATTTGTAAAAATACTCAACACTGAATTTTTTTTAATTTTTCCAAAAAATTCATTTTTTCCCTAAAAAAATAACAGGGAACATGGATTCAAAATTTCTGGAAATGTTACATCTCCAAGCTGGACCAATGTAATTATGCAAAAAAAAAATCCATACCTGGAGTTCAGCTTTACATTTGTACAATGCTTATGTCTACTGCAGTTATAAAAGTGAGTAAGATGTAGTTATAGAAAAGCTGCTGAATCTAGAGTATTGCAGTTATTCAACTTTGTTACCCTGACTTACTCACATGACTTTGTCAGACACTCTTGTCTTAATCTTACCAAGTCAGCTTTTCAGAGCCGCTTACATTGTCTTTTAACTTAGAATTCTGCTGACTTTACACATTTTTAATAAAAGCCAGAGCATCTGCTATAAAATGTGCTACACTGTACAGGAGTGAACGTTGAATTAAAAGCCATATATCTGTCTGGTATGTATGTATGTAGAAAGGTTACAAATCTGCTACAAGTAATGATTTTTAAAAAATATGATCAAACAATCTCATGGTCATTGCTGAACAGGGAACATTGGTACAACTGTAGGGACCCTACCTAAACTTGGAGTTTTCCCTAGCTAGTTAAAGTGGGAATGTAAAGTCATTGTAAAGGCTAGAAATATTTTAGTTTAAATTGGTTCTAAAGCCTGAAGGTTTTGTACCTTAATGCATTCTCTGCATAAAAAACCTTCAGTGTGCTGCGCCCCCCTTATACTTACCTGAGCCCAAACTCAAGGCTTTGGCTTACACTGCTGTCAATCAAAGCCAGTGGAGGAAGCGGGAGGCAGGGCAGAGCTGTGCTCTGTGTGTCAATGGACACAGAGCAGCTCAGGAACAAGCACGCTTGAGTGTCCCCTTATGGGGCCCCCTGCTGACTCCGGGCCCTCGGGCAGTGCCCGAGTGCTCTAATGGTCAGTCCGCCCCTGCACAGGACAGAAAAGCAGCAGTGGGAGCCATTGGCTCTTGCTGCTGTCAATCAAATCTTATGAGCAGAAAGCAGGGGGGTGGGACTGAACCACATTGTGTACCTCCGCAGGTATATCTCTAGGAAGCAGCTTCCCAGGGTGGCAAACCAAGAATAGGATGAGCTGAAAGCACTGGCGAGAGGAGAAGAGGAGATTTAGGGCCACTCTGTGCAAAACCATTGCACAGAGCAGGTGAGTGTAACGTTAGATATTTAAAAAAACATAAAATGTACCATTTGCAACATCTATCAATGTGCATGAACTGCCTTCCTCCATTGGGCCATTTTTAACAAAAAGCGCAATACAGATGTGTCACTGGTGTCTGGCAGCTCCCAAATACCTGGGGTTTCAGTGCAAGTACACAAGTGCCACCAGCTTCTAGTAGATGGGCACCACAGAGCCCAGCAACCGTTGTGTGCATGTGCCACAAAACTGTATCTTAGTAACACACTGTCTTCTGTCATAGCTGTGACGTAGGCACCGTGGCCGAGCCTAGGCTGAAAGCCAGGAAGTATTACCTTGCAGCACAAAAAAAAATAACACAAAGGCATTTGTGTAAGAGGGAAGGAGGAGGGACAAAATAGGAAAATCTCCATCAGTTAGTTAAGTTCTGCTTTAAAGTGATATAAATGCACACTGCTTAATTTACATTGTTCCTTCTATTTTTGTATGTGGATGATGGCTCTGTAAATATTTTATTAAAAAAAAAAGATCTAAGTACCTTTTTCCTAACTAATATACAGCTGTCACATGACCCAGCTCTTTCCCAGCCTGTCTACAGTGAAACTTAAGCAGGAGGAGCTTCTAGCCCTCTTCTACTGGTCACATGTTCAAAAGAATAAAAACAGCCTTTGCAATACAGAGTAAAAATAAATAAATTTAATTAAAATTGTCATACAAATGTATATTTGAAATCAATATTTAATTATTTTGTGGAAATACAGGCTGTGTCACACCCTTCCAGCCTGTAAGAGGGAGGTGATTCCTCAAATAATCTACATATAATATCCCACCCCCATTGCGTTTAGCTGGTCAATGGGCATGGGGTAGGAGTAGGAGGGAGGGAGGGGGCTGTCATTTACCACTGGGTATACACCCACATGTTTGACTCTATAGTCACATAGGCTGCTCAGATGTGATAGGAAGGAAACTCTCAGCATAGAAACTCACTGAAAACTGAGCATGTGCAGAGCTGCCAACACTGCTCTGCCAAATCCCTAGCTGTATTGGGGACATGGAAAGAGAGAGCAACAGGATCAACCAGTTTTTTTTTCAGAATACAGAAAACAAATCCCATAATGAGTATGAACAGCATGTACTACAGCATTTATTGATAGCTTTTTATGATGTGGGTTTAGTGACACTTTCAGTTCTGTTTTATTAATGCACATATGATATAGCCAGCCTGAGCTTTATTTACTTTACTATTCTTTTTCTGTAGGTGTTTCCTAATTTCAGGGTGTCACTTTTTTCTGCCTCCTTCTGCTGAGATTCCAGTAATCAGAGTGGGAGGAAACAATAACGGAGTGATAAATATTTATCCTCAGCAGCCAATCACTGAGGAGTTTGATTAGTGGTGTTAGCTGTGGAAAGGATATAAATATGGAGCATCTTTGGAGAGTGTTATTTTCTCTTCTAGGCTCTGTCCCAGATGGAGTCAATGTAAATCTCTGTGGATTAGAGGTGCCCTTCTGAAGGGAACTGTGCAAGATGTCTGTCGGGGAGAAACATTTTGAACTGAATCTTCAGTGCTGAATGATGCCCAAGGACAGTTGGGTAGAAGTTGCTGCTGGACACGGTATTAACCAATACAATACCGGACACTTTCACCAATTCAATTTTCAGCTTTTAGTGCTGTAGCACTTTGAATGACAATTGAGCAGTCATGCAACACTGTACCCATATCAAATTTTTATCATTTTTTTTCACACAAATAGAGTTTTATTTTGGTGGTATTTAATCACCACTGGATTTTTTTATTCTTTGCTAAATAAACAGACAGAAAATTTTGAAAAAAAACCCCACATTTTTCTTTGTTTCTGTTATAAAATTTTGCAAATCAACAATCTTTCTTCATAAACTCAGACCAAAATGTATTTTTTTGGGTGAAAATAACTCAAATCAGTGTTTGTTATTTAGTCTGTAGGAAAGTTAGAGTCCGCAAATTATGGTATATATCTGAAAATCAATCAATCCTGTCCATGTACAATCCATGTACTGATGGCCTATCTCATTTCTTCAGGTCCATAAAGGTCAGGACAGTACAAGTGTCCCCCAAATTACCCCTTGTTTGAAAGTAGACATTCCAAGGTATAAAAGGCATGGCAAGTTTTTTGAAGTTGTAATTTTTTTGTCATACGTTTTCGGAAAATAAAGAAATTACAAAATAACTTTTCACAATTTTATTTAGTTTTACATACTGTCCCCAGTGCAGTACAGAATCATCTCAAAGAAGCCTATCCTGCCCTCAGCTAATAATGGAATCTTCTATTCCTCCTACCAGTCCATCCCCCACAGTTACTACCTTTTATACCACTAGCCCCTCCCTCTTAGATTGTAAGCTCCAAGGAGCAGGGCCGTCCTAACCCTCTTGTATTGAACTGTATTGTTGCTGTATTGTCTCCCGTTATATTGTAAAGCGCTGAGCAAACTGTTGGCGCTATATAAATCCTGTATAATAATAATCACATAACTGGTGTGGCAGTGATCAGGGATATTGACTGGTAACAGTATGAAAAGAAAAATATTTTTTTTTTCGATTTTTTAAATTACATTCATTATTTTTATTACATTTTCTTACTATTTTTTTTAAACACACTGTGATAAAAGAAATACAGTGTTACCATAATAACATTGTACTACTCTAGGGAAGTGATCAGGATTTCATTTTTTTTTTATTTGACATACTGTCACCAGTCAGTGTCTTTGATCACTGCCACATCAGTTTTTGTGATTAGCTGTGATTGGCCACAGATAATCACATTGTACAAATGGGCTGTGATTGGCCCTGTCTGTACCATGTGATCACTGTAACCAATCACAGCTAGCAACACAATTGTACACAATGAATGGCATGAATCAAAGCAATTCATTGTTTACAATTGTCTTGTGATCTACTATGATTGGTCAGCAGCCTGGTACAGTGATCCGGTGGACACAGCCAAGTAGCTGATAAACTGCATGAAGAAGTCAAATCTGGAATCTTCTCACCTGGTAGGAAGGCTGTTACAACACAATAATGTAGGACAGCATTCAAGGATTAATCAGTAACAACCGTTGGTGTGTTCCAAGCTGTCAGTATGGGGTGTACATTCAGATCCTCAGTAAGGTTTCCCTTGGTGAAAATCCCCCTGTGGATGCCGTGTGTGGTAGAAGCTGTAGTGCTCCAATAGCTTGTTGATAACTCCGACTCGGGTTTCTCCTTAGGAGTGTCTATTGGCTATAGGCAGAAATCAATCAGATACAAAATAGGCTACTAGTGTAAGATCATAGGATACTAGGATCCATATAGTCCTTTATTAATTCTGAGAGTGGATGCACCCAGGAGAGTAGGTACAGCAGCATTTAGAGATGTCAGCCTGACATATTACTTTGGGGGTCATTCTACATCACCCTGTGAGAAGTAGTACTACACAATAAAAATACCATATGGACTGAAAAATCAGGTGTACACCTATAGGATAAATATTGTGCAGCAAAATGTAATCATGGAAAATGTCCAACACAACTATTTTATTAGTTAGATGCAGTATACCATATATATATATATATATATATATATATATATATATATATATATATATATTCTCCTGGATGGCCACAGCATATACAATATTCTTTGCTTTTTTTCTGTTAACCTTTTTCATGTCAATCACATAATTGTGTAGTGTCCGCTTCTTTGCCTCTTCTCTGACCCTGGGCAGGCCTCATTTATGTAGGTAGTGTTGGGATGGCATTAACAGCCTTTTCTGAATTCTACTGTGATTACAAGGCACTTGAGTAATGCCTCCTCAGGGGCCAAGCCTATTATGGTCAGCACTCAGAAGTGGGTTAAATAATTCTGGTCATCATTTAACACAGAAAAAATTATGATCTTCACCTTTCCCCATCCACTTTCTCCCTCCTCCCCTCCTCTTACACAGTTGGACTTCATTAGTATTATACAGTCAGGTCCATAAATATTGGGACATCGACACAATTCTAACATTTTTGGCTCTATACACCACCACAATGGATTTGAAATGAAACGAAAAAGATGTGCTTTAACTGCAGACTGTCAGCTTTAATTTGAGGGTATTTACATCCAAATCAGGTGAACGGTGTAGGAATTACAACAGTTTGCATATGTGCCACCCACTTGTTAAGGGACCAAAAGTAATGGGACAGAATAATAATCATAAATCAAACTTTCACTTTTTAATACTTGGTTGCAAATCCTTTGCAGTCAATTACAGCCTGAAGTCTGGAACGCATAGACATCACCAGACGCTGGATTTCATCCCTGGTGATGCTCTGCCAGGCCTCTACTGCAACTGTCTTCAGTTCCTGCTTGTTCTTGGGGCATTTTCCCTTCAGTTTTGTCTTCAGCAAGTGAAATGCATGCTCAATCGGATTCAGGTCAGGTGATTGACTTGGCCATTGGATAACATTCCACTTCTTTCCCTTAAACTCTTTGGTTGCTTTTGCAGTATGCTTTGGGTCATTGTCCATCTGCACTGTGAAGCGGCGTCCAATGAGTTCTGAAGCATTTGGCTGAATATGAGCAGATAATATTCCCTGAAACACTTCAGAATTCATCCTGCTGCTTTTGTCAGCAGTCACATCATCAATAAATACAAGAGAACCAGTTCCATTGGCAGCCATACATGCCCACGCCATGACATTACCACCACCATGCTTCACTGATGAGGTGGTATGCTTAGGATCATGAGCAGTTCCTTTCCTTCTCCATACTATTCTCTTCCCATCACTCCGGTACAAGTTGATCTTGGTCTCATCTGTCCATAGGATGTTGTTCCAGAACTGTGAAGGCTTTTTTAGATGTCGTTTGGCAAACTCTAATCTGGCCTTCCTGTTTTTGAGGCTCACCAATGGTTTACATCTTGTGGTGAACCCTCTGTATAAACTCTGGTGAAGTCTTCTCTTGATTGTTGACTTTGACACACATACACCTACCTCCTGGAGAGTGTTCTTGATCTGGCCAACTGTTGTGAAGGGTGTTTCTTTACCAGGGAAAGAATTCTTCGGTCATCCACCACAGTTGTTTTCCGTGGTCTTCCGGGTGTTTTGGTGTTGCTGAGCTCACCGGTGCGTTCCTTCTTTTTAAGAATGTTCCAAATAGTTGTTTTGGCCACGCCTAATGTTTTTGCTATCTCTCTGATGGGTTTGTTTTGTTTTTTCAGCCTAATGATGGCTTGCTTCACTGATAGTGACAGCTCTTTGGATCTCATCTTGAGAGTTGACAGCAACAGATTCCAAATGCAAATAGCACACTTGAAATGAATTCTAGACCTTTTATCTTCTCATTGTAATTGGGATAATGAGGGAATAACACACACCTGGCCATGGAACAGCTGAGAAGCCAATTGTCCCATTATTTTTGGTCCCTTAACAAGTGGGAGGCACATATGCAAACTGTTGTAATTCCTACACCGTTCACCTGATTTGGATGTAAATACCCTCAAATTAAAGCTGACAGTCTGCAGTTAAAGCACATCTTGTTAATTTCATTTGAAATCCATTGTGGTGGTGTATAGAGCCAAAAATGTTAGAATTGTGTCAATGTCCCAATATTTATGGACCTGACTGTATATTTTTTAAATACCTTTCTTGGGGACCCCTCTCCACACTTCCAGGTTTCTTGCCTAGGTGAGAATTACATGTGCAGCTGCCTGCAGCCTCCTGGAACACCCATGTTACTCTTCCCCGGAGGCCATGGAGTACACTTCAGCATGCACTACTTCATCAGTGGGGCTGGCTGTCTCTTCTTGGTTTTTGCAGTTGGACCCCTGATATCATCATGGGGCCAGCTACAAGAATCCAGAAGAGATAGCTGGTCCCCTGATCTTGTCGGAAAATAATAATGGTGCAGGACCAGGTGTGCTGTAATAGGGGAGGGAAAAGGAGTGAAGTTATTCTTTATTCATCTTTATTCAATACAGATAAGGAAACTTACTGCTAGGCTTGATGATGTTTATAATGCCATGCTTTATATCAAACTATTTTAATTTGCACCAGTTTCTAATAGAAAAAAAACCCTTTATTTCCAGAATGCTCCTTTTGTTTTGTATATATATATATATATCTATCTATCTGTGCAAAAGTTGTAGGCAGTTGTGAAAAAAATATGTAAATGGAGAATACCTTCAGCAATAGTAGTGATAATAGTTTATTTTTATCAATTAACGAAAATGGAAAGTAAATGAACAGAAGAGAAATCCAAATCAAATCAATACTTAGTGTGACCACCCTTTGCCTTCAAAACAGCATCAATTCTTCTAGGTACACTTACACAGTTTTTGAAGGAACTGTGAAGGAATTGTGCCAAACATCTTGGAAAACTAACCACAGATCTTCTGTGGATGTAGGCTGCCTGAAAACCACTCTGCAGGCCTCCAGTGAACAAACTTCCTCCTGCTACAGTCAAATAATTCACATTTTGACTCATCACTCTAGAGTTCGCATTTTGACTCATCACTCTAGAGTTCGCATTTTGACTCATCACTCTAGAGTTCGCATTTTGACTCATCACTCTAGAGTTCGCATTTTGACTCATCACTCTAGAGTTCGCATTTTGACTCATCACTCTAGAGTTCGCATTTTGACTCATCACTCTAGAGTTCGCATTTTGACTCATCACTCTAGAGTTCGCATTTTGACTCATCACTCTAGAGTTCGCATTTTGACTCATCACTCTAGAGTTCGCATTTTGACTCATCACTCTAGAGTTCGCATTTTGACTCATCACTCTAGAGTTTGCTTTTTGACTCACCACTCTAGAGTTCGCTCCAGAGCACCTGCTGCCATTTTTCTGCACCCCAGATCCAATATTTTTGTGCATAGGACAGGGAAACAAGTGACTTAACTTTGCACGAAAACATAGGAACAGGGATGGAAAAAAATGGCAGCAAAATTATAATAAAATACTATAAATAAATAAATAATAAATGTATGATTTTTAGTTAAATACTGCTTTAAAGCAAACATGAGTAATAGGATGATGAGTTTACAGTATATGTTTATAGAAGTCTGCTTTAAAGAAAACCTGTTGCTTTGCAAATTATTATTATTATTGTTATTATTCAGTGTTTATATAGAGCCAAAAGGTTTGCTCAGCGCTGTACATTAAAGTAGGGGGACAGAACATGAGACAATACAGTAACAATACAATACATGAATTTTGAGTAAAACAGGTTTACCTTAAAATATGAATTCTGCTACAAAAGTGGAGTTTTTGTTTAATATTTTGGACCAGATATTTCTGCCTATTTTGTGTGCTTACAGCGTTCTCTTCTTAGTAATGCTACTGAGTGTCTTTGATAAACAACTGCACAGGAGCTCTCTTGTATCCATGTGTCCATGTGTGTGAATGGAATGCTGTGCAGGTCAATCCTATTGGCTGGCTGTGTTTTCCCAGATGTTCAGTTCCAGCATAAATGTACTGCAAGTGGTTCAAAGTTATCACAGTACACTCTTCTAAAGACACTGACCGAGCTCTTGGGAGGAAAGTCTGGGGAAAAATGGCTAAGGCTATGTATGTTGTGGTCATAGCCTTATGTCTGGGATTTGTACATCAAAAGGCCAATGGGGCTTTCATGCAGAAGTTGTCAAAGAAGAAGCTCTGCGCCGATGATGAATGTATTTGTAAGTTTGCCAAAAATGCAAATCTTTATTTCCGTCTTTATCTTTCATCTTATTTGTTAATTTAACTGTACTAAGTTGCACAAACTTTTTTTTTAATTCTAATTTTGTGGGGTTTCCATCAGCGGTCCTTAGCACATGGTATTGTAACCTCAAGGTAGTTCTCAGATGTAACCGGGGTATTCTTGTTTGGTAGATCAAATCTTGAGCAAGTCGAAAGCTTAGTAAATACTAAATATTATACAGAAGAAACTACATTTACTAATCATTAATTAATGCTGTATCAAAGTTTCATGTTATTTATTGAATTTGTAACACCTTACTGTCATAAAGAAATTTGAGATATGGTAATAATGTCTAATAATAATATTTGTTTTTCAATTGCTTTAAATAATAAAATTATATTACAATCAAAAAAGATAATTTGGAAAGATTGTTTTTGTTTCAGTGGTGAAACAAAAGGTTATGGCTAATAAATATACACACTTTGGTGGGGGGGGACTTAAGAGAAACAGACATTTATCATGGGGTTCTGGATGAATATCTGTGACAAAGAGGGCAGTTATACAATAAAACTGACAAACACCAAATTACATAACAATACAGTACAAATAGCAGTACAATGTAGAAAGCTATGTCAGCCAATGGAAACTGAGCTTCCAGGAGTTCATAAAGTTATGGGTTAGGTTATGCAGTTTGAACTGCACTTTTAATTACGTCAAAACTAATAATAATAAAACAACATTTTTATTTTTATTCTCAAAATGACTGTTTTTATTTTTATATTAGATATGTGCATGCCAGAAATGTTTGTTTTGTTTTGAATGCATTCATTCATTGAAGAATTTTGGTTTGTCATATTGATTATGTTGTTGACCCAATTTGTTTTCGGAATTTATTTCATATCTTCGGCATTTGTTTCATATACTCGTTGATTAGGGTGGATTTGAAAAAATGTATAACAAAAATAAATGCATTTGTGTCATTCAGATGACATCACATGATGCTATAGTAGTTCAGACCCATGGGGAAATGAATTCAATTTTCAAATTTGTTTGGATAAGGAATGGATCCAAGTTTTGTTCCAAATGTTAATTCAGAACACATGATCCCAGTAGATATTGTGCAATCAGCTCATGCTATTTCTCTTGGTGGGTTGGGCTAGTGCCCAAAGATATTGAGTTCTTCCGATTAAAATCTGTCAGATTTGACAATATATCGTATATATAGCAATCTGGAAAAACTGCAAAAAATTTTCTAATCCATCCGGACCAACTGAATTCTGAAAACAAATTGGTTTAACATAAATTTGACAAAATGGAATTCTTCAATGAACAAGTACATCGAAAACAAAATTTTCCGGAGTGCACGTTTCTACTTCTAATTCATTATCACTGAAACAGAAAATGATGGGACAGCTAACATTTTGTATTTGTCACTAGAACAAGATGTGCAGGGAAGTCTACCAACGGGGACACTTGTTCTGATGACTGTTTAAGAGATGAATTACCCTCACTTTGTAGACCTTTCTCTTAAACAGTCAGGGATTTAAACCCTTTACTACCTAATGTGAAACTAAAAAAAAACTGTTTTTAGCTTTACATATACTTGCTCTAGCCAGCTTCTTACAGTCAGACCTACAGCATAGAATGGTTACATGTCAGTTCACACACTTTCACCTCGTCGGACATCTCCTTGGTTGACCGCTCTCAGGAGAAGTGGTTGGATTGTCCACCATCTGATGTCTGTAGGTTGCTATAGGTCTATGAGCACCAGAAGATGCCCTATCTCATTTATAAGGAAATGCTCCATTAGTGGGGTTGGATATTTATTTATTTATTTCAGGTACTTATATAGCACCATCAATTTACACAGCGCTTTTACATATATATTGTACATTCACATCAGTCCCTAACCCTCAAGGGGCGTACAATCTAAAGTCCCTAACTTACATTCATAAATACACATACTAGGGACAATTTAAACAGGATCCAATTAAACTACCAGCGTGTCTTTGGAGTGTGGGAGGAAACCAGAGTACCCGGAGTAAACCCACACAGGCACAGGGAGAACATGCAAACTCCAGGCAGGTGGTGCCGTGGCTGGGATTCGAACCAACGACCCTAGTACTGCCAGGAGGAAGTGCTAACCATTCAATAGCTAGTTCTGCTATTTGCTATTGCTTCACCTGAGTTGAGACTCAAGTCTAGGCTGTCTTGTTGTTCTTTCTCCAACCTGTGATTGGACAGTGAAAGAACATAACAAAGTGATGAAATCATAGATGAGCATGTTCCTGGGCAAGACATTTCCATGCAGCACAGTACATTAGCTCTTAGTCATGCCCTTCCCACTTCCAGGTTTAATGCTGTTGTACATTGGATTACAAGAGGCTAATGTCAAGTCAAACTCAGCTACTTCGGTTAGTTTCTGGAGCCCTGGTTGTCACTATACAAGTTTACAATTGTTTGCCATAATAGCAAAATTTACTTTTTTCTTATTTGAGATTTCTTTAAACATAAGATGCATCAGGAATAATACCAAATGAAAGAAAAGCCCTTGGCCTGCATAAGGCGATGTTATCTATACTGGAACATGCTGAGTATCCTGTCCTGATCACTCCTCAGATGCTATATCACTTGGTAGAGCTGAAGATGATTACCACGCTCCAGACTGCAGATTTGTCAACATTAAGAAAGGCGAGCTGGTCTACATCTACACCAAGTTAGTAAAGGAATACGATGACGCGGGTGAATTCTGGTCCGGAAGTGTAAGCTTTTATATTATATTATACATATTATATTATATTACCATTGACGGCTAATGTGTTTTTTTACATTTCCGTAGTACAAGTCCTCATATATAGCAGTCAATGTTCTTTTATCTGCAGGGAGAATTCTTGACATAATCCCTATTTATTTTCCCAGGATTAGTCACTTCAATTGTTGAACGTAATACAAAAACCCTCTAAAAATTTGTATTATTTATATTCCTGTGCTAATGTGAATCTATTATACATGAAATCCAATGCTATTATTTGTTATATTCCTGTGCTAATGGGAATCTATTATACCTTAAATCCAATATATAGCACCCCCTTTTCCAAGCTAAGCCACCATATGGACTTGGCTTGAAATGAACTCCAAGCAGATATAAAAAGAAATCCCCACGTTTTATATTTTCTTGTCCTGTAATGCTTTGTATTGCAGCTCTGGGGGGTGGTTTATAGTGTAATACCCTTCTGAAGCTGCTAGTAGGCTGACTAGTACAGTGGTCTCCAAACTGTGGCCCCAGGGGCTGGATGTGCCCACCTGCTTGCCTTTATCTGGCCCTTTGGGGCACTTTTCATCTCACTGATAAGAGACAATATTCTGCCCACTGATACCAACATAATTCCTGCCACAGACACCAACAATGGGGCAGTATTTCTCCCATTGACACCAATGATGGGGCACTAATCCTTTCCCTAATACCAAAGATGAGGCATTTTTTATTCCCATTGATTTTTTATTCCCATTTTTTATTCCCATTGATGCCAGGAAAATTTCTACTCCCGCTGGCCACAGTCCTGTCCTGTCAGAAGGACATTAAACTAGCCCTTTGTTTAGAAAGTTTGGAGACCCCTGGTCTTGTACATAGACCAACTGGGTTTAATAAGGTTTGAAGAACGGACATGGAAAAAGTAAGACTATCTGTATATGCATGCATCCTCATTTGAATACTTGTTTCTGTTGGGGACCCAAAGTATTGAGACAAAAGGATAAACATGACAGCCAGGGAACTCACATTCAAGAAGATTGGGAAGAAGCAATGGCAGTTTCAATGCCTCTTTCAGGAAAGGGAAGAGCACATGGATGACCTCATCAGTGTTCATGGTCCAGTCACAGATTGGGGTTCGTCTTGGATTAGACTTCAATTGCAGTAAAGTCTGCAGGATGATCAAGGCCCTGGTTTTGTTGTGTGTCAGAGGTGCCTGTAATACAATAGTGTGCATTTACAGTTGCCTGTAGTTCAGTTAGAAGGCAGGTCATTGTGGTGTGGTTAAAATGAATCGAGACTATTATTATTATACAGGATTTATATAGCGCCAACAGTTTGCGCAGCGCTTCACAATATAAGGGAGACAGTACAATTACAATACATTTCAGTACAGAAGGTATAGGAGGGCCCTGCTCGTGGAGCTTACAATCTAAAGGAAGTGGGAGGTGATACAAAAGGTGATAGCTGCGGGGGATGATCTGCCGGAGGCGATTCAAGTACAGTTCTTAGGTGGAGGTGGGGTAGGCTTCCCTGAAGAAGTGAGTTTTCAAAGATCG
This sequence comes from Staurois parvus, assembly GCF_062004578.1. NCBI lineage: Eukaryota > Metazoa > Chordata > Amphibia > Anura > Ranidae > Staurois > Staurois parvus. Next base: position 6,419,677 of record NW_028317797.1, on the reverse strand, counting down.
CCTAAAGGCAGACAGGGTGGGGGCTGACCGGACATGCTGTGGTAGGGAGTTCCACAGGATGGGAGAGGCTCTGGCGAAGTCCTGGAGGTGAGCGTGGGAGGAGGTGATGAGGGAGCTAGAGAGGAGGATATCATGGGAGGAGTGGAGTGGGCGATTTGGGTGGTATCTGTGGATGAGGATGGTGATGTAGCTAGGGGCAATGTTGCGGATGGCTTTGTAAGCTGTGGTTAGTATTTTGAATTTTATACGTTGGGTTAATGGAAGCCAGTGGAGGGATTGGCAGAGAGGTGCAGCAGTTGTTGATCGGTTGGTAAGGTGTATGAGTCTAGCAGCAGCATTCATAATAGACTGAAGGGGGGATAGCCTGTGTAACGGTAGACCAGTGAGGAGGGAGTTGCAGTAATTGAGGCGGGATATAACCAAGGCGTGGATAAGTTGTTTGGTGGTGTCATTGGTCAGGAAGGGGCGGATTTTGGAAATGTTCCGGAGGTTGAGGTGGCAGGATTTAGCCAGTGAGTGGATGTGGGGCCCAAAGGAGAGGTCAGAGTCTAGGATTACGCCTAGCACCCTGGCATGAGGGGAAGGACCAATGGTTGTGCTGTTGATCTTTATGGTAAAGTCCTGAGTGAGGGATCGGGGAGGAGGAAATATTACAAGCTCAGTTTTTGAAAGATTGAGTTTAAGGTAGTGATGTGACATCCATGCTGATATGTCGCTTAGTAGATTTGTGATACGTGAGGAGATTGAGGGGGTGAGCTGGGGAGTGGGGAGATAGATCTGGGTGTCATCAGCATAGAGGTGGTATTGGAAGCCATGGAACTATTAAACGTATTCATGATTTGGGAAAGAGCTCTTTGTTATTCCATAAAGGATTACTGGATTTTAATCTGAATGTACTTTCTTCTGTGTACTATGAGGGCCCTTTATGCACCGAAGTCATCAATTTAACTTAGGCAGCTTCTGTTTAAAGGCACAAAACTAGATGCCATCTGACTAGATGTCAAGTACATAGAAGAAAACCACAAAGGTCTCATTTGGACTAAAAGAGCAGTAGACAGAGCAAAGATAAAAATGTTAGATTGGCATTTACTGTGCAGAGTCATTGGTAGAAGTAATGGTGGCACTGGATTGTTGGTTTTAGGGTTTTCATTGGTAGTTTTAGGGTTGTGATGAAGGCTCCTCCCAAGAGAAGGTCTGTTTTCACTACTGGAGGACCTTTGTGACTCTGGAAAAAATAAAGTGTAGGAACACCACATATAGAATATCTGAGAGCAAGAAGGTTCAGAGTTTTGCTCAACATATCTATGTTTCAACGTGGAGAATGCCAAGTATAGCTAATTAAACAAACCCTGCCATGACAAATAAGTAAAGAGAAGCCCTAATTCCATTCACTACAATGTTTCATTCATGCCTAGTCTGTGCAGGTTACCAGACTTTACAGAAAATGCAGCTGTGAAACATTTAGGAAGGAAAGATAGATATACAGGTATGGTAAGGCTGGAACTCTTTTTAGAAAACAAATTACCATTTTTCTGTTTCAAAGGGTTATATATGCAATAACATACTTCCTTAAAAACAGTCTGTGCAGACCTGCACAGACTCCTGTTGTCAATGTAGGTTCCTATCTCCAAACCCCCCAACTGCCCTGGATCCCTCAAGATTGCCCTAGTATTTAAACAGAATCCCTCAGTCCTGTAAATCCAGGACATGTTCCACCATATCAGTGAATGAATGGCTGTTGGGCCAAGCTATCCACCACAGAAGTTAATCAATGCTTACTGGTCAAGCACTCAACCATAGAAGTGAATGGGTGGCTGCCTGGCCAAACAATTTCAAGGTTTCTTGAACTTGTAGGACCAACCACTGATGTTGAGGTCTTTTTTTTTTTTTGTTCTCAAGTTGGGAGGTATACATACCCCTTTTGCATGTTACAGAGCTGCAGAACCCTATACAAGTGTAGTAAGCTGCCAGCTATGTCATTATGCAATTCAGGAACACTTACAAATGAGACTATTATTAGCCCCCAGTGCCCAGTACTTGGACAGTTACATAATTTCCTGTTAGCAGAGTGGTTCCAATTCGTCTGACAGCAGAGGATCTTGGGACCTGTAGTCCTATAGCAAATTCTGGAGTGCTGATTGACCTACACATACCATAGAGCTGGCAAATGAGAGATATGCTGGGAAAGCAGATATATTCTACAGCAAGGGAGAGGCTTGCTCTCTTGGTAGGATTAAGAGCTGGACACGGGGACTGCCATTATCCTACAGAGACAGATTGCAGGTCTACTGCTGCAGGACTCTGCACAACAGTTCAGTACAGCAGTGATGCCTATTGCCACACCAGGATCTTATAAGCTTCTCTGCACCGGGACTGTCACTATACAGTCTTCGTCCAGTTGTCTCTGCTTGCTGCGTTGACAGGCTGGCAGGTGTTAACTCTGCACATCTCAGCAAACAATCAAGAGCCTGTATGAGAACTCTTGTTCCTAGGAGGCTGTGTTATCCATAGGATTGGTGAGCGGGCGGAACACCAACCTCTTTCTGTCATCTCCCTAGAGACTCTGCATGCAAAAACCTTTATACCTCAGTCACCAGGAAACTTTTGTTTTGATCAGTACCACAGCTGTTTAACTTCAGTGATTTACCAGTATTTACTAATGTTTATGGGCCCCACTGTTGCTAGCAGAAGACAGCAGATACCATCATATCAGGAACTCTTAATATCACAAAACTGAAGCTGCAACCTATAGTTAAAGGGGCCTCTTCCTTTCTAAGGCCATTGTTACTCAAACTAGGGTACCAACATACAGGTATATTTATGCCGGAGTATACATTTGCCTAATTCTCTGTATACCCCTTCTATCGCCGGTGGTCCAGAGTGACCTAATAATTCAACAAGTCTTCTCTTCCCCTTCTTACTGCCGGTGTTGCAATTAAATCGTTGAAACTTTCTTCTCATGAATGTATAACCTGTTAAATGTTGCTAATTGATTGTTTCTGTTTTACCAGTGTTCTGCTTTTATGCATTAACTGGGGTTGTGTTCCCTAAACCCATTTTTCCTGTAGTCTACTCTTTTCAACAAGTCTAATATAGAGGTGTTACTAAAAAATTTGGTCTCTGGCATTATTATTCTTTATTATTGAAATATGTCTGTACCCAGAGTGTCAGAGGTGTCAGGAAGCTTGCAAGATCAGGGCAACCACTGGGGACAAGCATTATCAAGTGGGCCCTTTGAGGGTAGCTCTACCACAAGCCTAGCAGCATACATAATTTGCAGGTATTATTTTATTTTGTTACCTGCAGTAAACAGCAGGCAGTCCAGTCACAAGTAAAGCACAAATAAAGGTTCAGTGTGTATAGACTCTGCAAGTGATGAATGGCTGTAGGCTATACATATCATTAATCTAAATGTGTTTCTGTTTAGGCCTTCACAATCCAGTTTAAGTAGTGATTTCATATTCAGGTATTGGAGATCTCACTGTCTGGATGTCTGAACTGATGCAGCAGCTGAAGTTCCTCTAATGAGATTCTATAATGCATGAAAACATGTACGTTAGAAGAAAAACCTCTGCAGTGCACAATTAAAGATCTTGAAGGCGGAGGTGTGATTTACCGCTTATTGGTGCCACATGTGGTCCATCTGCTCAGCTACAAACACAACTTTTGAGATCTCTTTGACTATTTATGTTTAAGAATGCTGAGAAAAACAAGTGGCTGCAAAGTGGATGTGACAGCTGTGTTGTTCTGGTATGAGCATGGGCAAACTGGAGGTGCCTTGTACTAACTCTCCTTCTCACTGACAGATTTATAGTGACCAGTACAGGGATCAGCAGGGACTTGTTGGTTATTTTCCCAGCAGCCTTGTCACCGAGCTCAACGTCTACAAGGATGAACTTCAAGAATTACCCACCACAGTAAGTGCAAAAAATACCTAGTACGAGAACTGCAATACAGAAATCTGGGCAAGAAGCTTCTATTTAGTCAACCTTTGCAAAATGCAGTAAAGTTACACAAATTGTATAGAACAGGTACCATGACCTGCTCCCTTCTTAACCACTTGCCCTCCGGAAGATTTATCCCCCTTTCTGACTAGGCCTTTTTTTTTTTGCGATACGGCACTTCGTTAATTTAATTAACAATTGCACAGTCATGCAACACTGTACCAAAATGAAATGTATGTATTTTTTTCCCCACAATGCGAGCTTTCTTTTGGTGGTATTTGATCACCTTTGCAGTTTTTACTTTTTGCATTATAAATAAAAAAATACTTACAATTTTGAAAACAAACATTATTTTTTATTTTCTACTATAAAACATATCCAATAAAAAAAATTAAAAACCAAATGTTTTCATAAATTTAGGCCAAAATGTATTCTGCTACATATTTTTAGTAAAAAAATCCCAATTTTTGTATATTGATTAGTTTGCACAAAAGATATAGCGTCTACAAACTATGGGACATATGCTGGAATTTTATTTTTATACTAGTAAAAAGTATTTTAAGTATTTTATTTTTTTTCTCTAGTAATGGCGGTGATCAGCAACTTATAGTGGGACTGTGGTATTGCGGTGGACATTTTTACACTAACTGACAATTTGTGGGAACCAGTGACACTAATATAGTGATCAATGGCATCCCTAGAGGAGTGTGGGGGGTGCAGGCTGCACCGGGTGACACCATCACAGGGGGTGCAGGAGTAGGATGTCAGCAGAGCTTCTGGGCTCTGTGAAGGTTCTGGCCAGTTATTGGGGTAATCCCGGATTCCCGACACAGTGACAGCTGCCCCCCGGTGTAGCGGTAAAATGAGTATCCTGTAAAGATATGTATCCCCTGAAGCAACTGCGCATGTGCCAGTTTCATGCCAAAGAAGCCGATCTCCGATCTCCTACTTTAGCACAGAGCTACGACAGTTAACCCCTTACAGGCTGCAAACCACTGAAGCTGATCCCGCGGATCACTATGGGTTGCAAGATCAGTTAACCCCGTATAGGTTGAACCTATATGGGGTCAACTGATCTTGCAACCCATAGTGATCTGCGGGATCAGCTTCAGCGGTTTGCAGCCTGTAAGGGGTAAATTGTGGCAGCTCTGTGCTAAAGTCGGAGACTGGCTTCTTCGGCCTGAAACCGGCACATGCACAGTTGCTTCAGGGGATACATATCTTCACGGAATACTCATTTTGCCACTACACTGGCACCGCTCCTTCCTTTCTGGAGGGGGGTGACACCACGTGTTACCACATCGGGTGACACCAACCCTAGGGACGCCTCTGACAGTGATCAATGCTACAATATACACTGATCACTGTGTTAATGACACTGGTTGAGAAGGGGTTAAACATCTAGGGTGATCAAAGGGTTAACTGTGTGCTTAGCTATGTGCTTGCTGTACACTAGATGGTGCTGATACAACAGGAATTGATGGATCATGTTTCCAACTCTGCAGCGACAAATGATGGATAGTTTTCTTCTGGTACAACACAGTTGTGCCTATGTAAACATAGGCACAGCTGTGTTCTTCCTTCCTGTCTGATGATCTGCGGGTTCCAGAGAAGATCCATTCGCCTGAACTCACAGATCGCCTTCTGCTGTGACAGTTAACAGTAGAAGCGATCCACCGGTGGCGCACGATCACCTCCTGTGAGGCAGAAGTGCAAAATCAGGTATATACACACTTGATTTTTCACAGGATAGCCACCCTGTAGCTGTAAAACTGCTATAGGGTGGAGGGAAAAATACATCTATATAGACAAAACTTTCATTTTTATTTTGAATAGTGTACAGGGGAAATTTAAAGTGGTTCTAAAGGCTCAAGGTAAAAAACCTTCTCTATGCAGCATCCCTCCCAGCCCCCTCACGATTCAGTGATGTGCACTGGAGTCTTGGCTATCCTAGGAATCTCTCTTCTCACTGGATGAGACAGAAGCGGGAGCCATTGGCTCCCACTGCTGTCAATCACTGCCACTGAGCCAAGGAGAAGAGAGAGAGGGCGGGACCGAGCCACAGCTCTGTGTGTGAATGGTCACACAGAGCAGTGGGTGCCCCCAATAGCAAGCCTCTTGCTGTGGGGGCATGCGACAGGATGGAAGGGCCAGGAAAGCCTGCAGAGGACCCAAGAAGAGGAGGATTTGGGTTGCTCTGTGCAAAACCACTTCACACAGCAGGTAAGTATAGACATGTTTGTTATTTTTTCTTACTTAAAAATAAACTTTTAGAATCCCTTTAGCCCGTCAGGTTGTTTTATAATCTCCACCCCATTGAACAGATTTCCTTTGGCTTCCTGACCCATAGCCAAAACAGGAAGTGAGAGAAAATCTCTCCAAAGTGAGGGAAATCCTTTGATACCAGGGTCACCAGAACTATTGTTCCCATCGAAGATTTCCCCTCTATTCCTGATAGGACAAATAGAGAGGGTGGCTCTCCATAACAAGGGCACAGACAGCAAAAACCATATCGTTTTCCAATCTCTTTCCACTCTGTCCAAATGTTTTTTTTTTAAATTGCCTTTAGCTATATTTTAATAATGCAGCTTGCTTCCCCAGTGTTTCATTGGAGTCCCTTAAAATCCTATGTCAACACATATTTTAAATACATTTATTTACATAACGAGGACAGTAACTGCAAACTGGTCACTGCATTGTGGGATTCCGAACAGGGATTTTGTTTACTGAGATCTCAGGACTGATAGATCTCAGCTCAGAGCTGTAGAACTTTTTTTTTTGGTAGATAAATACACTCAGGTGTGTTTTTAAATGCAGCATAAATGCAGTAGAAACGCATATGTAAGAATAATGTATATATTTCAATGCTTGTTTGCATGTACAGCACCAGTATTAACCACCTCCTGCCCATTGTATCACAAAATGACAGACGGGAGGGAGCTTTCTTGTTCTGGGAGGACGTCACATGACCCCCGGGGGTACGTGGTGTGACGATCAGTGTCCCTAGGACACAGCGGATCACCGATTGCAGTAACGAGCTGATGACATAGGCTCTTTACCATATGATCAGCTGTGTCCAATCACAGCTGATCACATATAAACAGAAAATGCCAGTTATCAGCAGTCCTCTCCTCATGCTGACAGTGCATGAGGAGAGGAGAGCCGATAAGTGGAAATCCACACAGAGCACATCTACACTGATAATCAGGACACTGATCATCAGCGCTCTAATTATCAGTGCAGCCTCATCAGTGCTGCAATGCCCATCAGTGATGACTCTCAGTGTCCTATCAGTGATGCCTGTCAATGCCCATCAGTGCCACCTATCACTGCTTCCTCATCCGCGCAGTCTATCAATACCCATCAGTGCTGCCCATCAGTGCCAATCAATGCCCATCGGTGCCACCTATCAATGCCCATCAGTGCCTATCAGTACCATCTATCAGTGCCCATCAGTGCCACATATCAGTGCACATCAGTGATGCCTTTTTTTTTCAAAATGTTTGGTCTTTTTGCGTTTGTTTAGCAAAAAAATAAAAAACCCAGTGGTGATTAAATACCACCAAAAGAAAGTTCTATATGTCTCAAAACAAAAAATACAAATTTTGTTTGGGTACAGTGTTGCATGAACCAATTGGCATTCAAAGTGCAACAGCACTGAAAGCTGAAAACTGTCCTGGGCAGGAAGGGGGTGAAAGTGCCCATTAGGCGAGTTGTTAAACCCCTCAAACATTTTTATGATACAAGGTGCTAAATAAAATTAATTCTGAATTTGACCCAGTCTCTACCAAAATATGTGCTTTTTTATTTGGTCAGTGTTCTGTACAAAGAGAGACCTTTAGCATTAATAAATACAGTCAATCCAGCAGCATACAGTCATTGTACATACACTACTGTGCAAAAGTATTAGGCAGGTCTGAAAAAATGCTGTAAATGAAGAATGCTTTCAGAATTAGAAGTGTTACTAGTTTATTTGTATCAATTAACAAAATGGAAAGTAAATGAACAGAAGAGAAATCCAAATCAAATCAATATTTGGTGTGAATACCCTTGGGCTTCAATCCAGCATCAATTCTTTTAGCCACACTTGCACACAGTTTTTGAAGGAACTCAGCAGGTAGGTTGTTCCAAACATCTTAAAGAACTAATCACAGATTTTCTGTGGCTGTAGGCTACCTCAAATCCTTCTGTCTTCATGTAATCTGAGACAGATTCCATGATGTTGAGATCAGGGTTCTGCGAGAGCCAAACCATCACTTCCAGGACTCCTTGTTCTTCTTTATGCTGTTCTTAATGACATTGGCTGTATGTCTAGGGTCTTGGTACTGCAGCAGAATACATTTTGGGGCCAATCACATGCCTCACTGATGGTATGAATAAGTATCTGCCTGTATTTCTTAGCATCAAGGACACCATTGATCCTGACCAAAATTGAATTCCAATTGCAGAGATGCTGCCCCAAACGTTCAAGGAACCCCCGCAATGCTTTATTGTTGCCTACAGAGACTCATTACTTTACCACTCTCCAGCTCTTAGGCAAACAAACTTCCTCCTGCTGCAGTCAAATATTTAAATTTTTGACTTAGCAATCCAGAGCACCTGTTGCCATTTTTCTGCACCCCAGTTCCTATGTTTTCATGCATAGTTGAGTCGCTTAACCATGTTTCTACATCAGAGGTATGGTTTTTTGGCCACAATTCTTCTATGAAGGCCACTTCTGACCAGACTTCTGCGGACAGCAGATAGGTGTACCTGGGTCCCACTGATTTCTGCCAGTGCTGTGCTGATGGCACTGTTGAAATGTCAAAGGGAGGTAATCGTGATGTGCCTTTCGTCTGCTGCATTACGTTTCCTCAGTGTTGCCTGTTTCTTTGTGATTCTTCAAAAGAGCTTGAACAGCACATTTTGAAACCCCAATCTGCTTTGAAATTTGTGCCTGGGAGAGACCTTGCTGATGCAGCATAACTACCTTGTGTCTTGTTGCTGTGCTCAGTCTTGTATGACCTGTGACATGAAGCTGTCATTGACAACCTCACCTTAGTAGCAGAGTTTGGCTGTTCCTCACTCAGTTTTAAGCCTCCTACGCAGCTGGTTTAGTTTTAGTTCATGACTGTGTTTCAATCTAAATATGAAATTAACACCTGCATAGTATAATTGGTTAATCATACAATTGACTCTAATCCTACAAAATCCAGTACTTTGTGCAAGTGTACAAAGTCTGCAAGTGGAAGAACTGATGCTGATTTGAAGCCAAAAGGTAGCCACACCAAATACTGATTTGATTCACATTTTTCTTCTGTTTCTGTTCTCTCACTTTGCATTTTGTAAATTGATATAAATAAACAGTATATATATATATATATATATATATAAGCATTCTTACTTTGCAGCATTTCTTTACATCTGCCTAAAACTTTTGCACAGTACTGTATGTCCTATGCAAACAAACCCATATCTTAGTTAATATTTCTCCCTGAAAATATGGTACTAGTCTTGTTATAACATGGACCATCTCAACTTTCAGAGTATAAGACTCGCCTCTTCATTTAGCCTTTTTGTAGTTGTGAATAGTAATGTCCCTTGTGAACCTATAAGCTGCATTCTAAGGAATATCAGTCATGACATATAAAATGCCAGAAACAGATACACTTAAAAGACTACTAAGACTCTCTCAAACATTTTATCCCAGAGCTAAATTTTTTGTACGTCTCAGTAAACCTTTCTGAAAAGTATTAGATCTACAGCGGGCAGTACATTATCATGATCAGCGAGCTTTAGAAAGCTTTATAAGGATAGATAAAGAACATGGCATACCTAGAGTATTGAACACCCGGGGCAAATCATTTTCCAATATCTCTTTGCTCTATTCAACAAACTTATTTTCAATAAATATCATGAAATAAAACAAATAATAATTCAGTCCAGAATAGAAATTAAGTTATAACTGGTGTTTCCCTACATTAGTGTTTGCTGGGAAATGTCTCCTTACATTGGTATTGTGGCAGGGCTAGCCCATGCCACTGTGTGAATAGGCAGTTAAGGCTACATTTTGGAGGAAACAAGCACATTAATGAGCCAAGTGTATGCTTCCTTCACATTGGAGGTGGGATGACGGCTCAGGGCCCCACCCTCCCGAGGGGGTCAGTGATTGCAAGGGAGCCATGAGAGGTGTACATGTGCACCCTACTGTCCAGGTCAGGGCAGATTCAGGAGAGAGAGAGAGAGACTATGAAGGAAGGAGCAGCGGGGAGCTGTAAAGTAAACACAAAGACAAGCTTCCAAAGGTCCAGTGTTGGGGCATGATGCCTCAGTAGTAGAGCTGTGAAGAGAGCTATAAGGCTGAATACTGTTTATGTTTGTTGTATTGATGGTGTAAACCCATGTGGGAATCTGTTTAATGTGAACTTTTGTTGTTTTCAATAAAAGTGGGCACAAAGGCCCTGAAAGTACCTCTGGTGTGGAGTACACTCACTGTTTTGCACTACCAAAGAGGTAATAAACCCTGAAATCATCACATTATATACCGTGTAATACTGCCTTACATTGGTGATCAGTTTAGTGCTCCCTTACATTGGTGGTCAATGCAGTGATCACCTACACTGGTGGTGACCAGTGTAGCACCCGCTTCTACTGGTGATCAGTGTAGTGCCTATTTACATTGGTGCATAGTGTAGTGCTCTCTTACATTGGTGGTCACTGCAGTGCTCCCTTTCATTGGTGGACAGTGTAATGCTCCCTTACATTGGTGGATAATTAGTGCTCCCTTATATTGGTGGTAAGTGTTGTGCTCCCTTATATTGGTGGTCAGTGTAAGGCTCCCCTAAATTGCTGGACAGTGTAGTGCTCACTTATATTGGTTTTCAGTATAGTGATCCTTAATCATGTCAGCTCTGGAAGATTTTATCCCTTTCAAGAGCAGGCCATTTTTTTTTTATATTAGTAATGGCAGTAATCAGCAGCTTATAATGAGACTGAGATAGTGCAGTGGGCAATCCGACACTAACTGCCACTGACATCACCAGTGACATTAATACAGTGATCGGTGATAATACTATACACTGTCACTGGACTAATGACACTGACAAGGAAGGGGTTAACATCTTGCATTATCAAGGGGTAAATATGTGCCTAACAATGTGAAATGTGTGTTAAGTGTGCTGCTGTTACTAAACGATCTATTTGTTTCTCATCCCTGCTTTGTAAGGATGTGAAACAGAGAGATTATTCCCTCTGTACAGAGCTCTCTGTTTGTCAACACAGAGCTCTGGGCTGTAACTGTACACAGACAATCAGTAGGTTCCAGTCGTAAATATTTGGGTGGGAATGGCTGATAGGCTCCCACTGTATACAATCACAGCATGAGTAGGGAGGAGCGCTCGCGTGCCCAAAACCATGAAACAGGTCGCAACGTACGAGTACTGTTGCTTTTCCTGTGTGGGCTGCCCATCCGGAGTAAAATGTAGGCGGGTGGTCCACAAGTGGTTAAATTGGTGGTCAATGTAGTGCATCCTTAGATTGGTGGAAGGTGTAGTGCTTTCCTTCATTGGTGGTCAGTGTAGTGCTTTCCTTCATTGATGGACAGTGTAGTGCTTTCCTTCATTGGTGGTCAGTGTGGTGCTCCCTTACATTAGTTGTCACTGTAGTATTCCCTTAGGCAGGAGATTAATCATCAGTGCTCAATGCTTAAGAAACCCCTGGCAACTTCTAGAAGAATCCTGGTTTATAAAGACTTTTTAAACGACAAACTGTAGTTGTGATCCACCAGACTGAATACCAACAAAAACAACAGTTATTTTGAGTATTTACACATGTGGAAGCAAAGCAGCATTTGGCAGCATTGCTTACTCCTGTACGTTCTAGACAGATGGATCATTGAACCCTTGTATAATAACATTTCATGTTTTCCTCCGCTCTTCCCCAAGGAATTTTTATCTTGACTGAAAAACTGCTTACACAAACACAATGGTTTCATGAGATTTATGCCTGCATCATTTTCTTACCTACTTGCGTTCAGCAACCTGTACAGTGGCAATACATAAATCCCCCTATTTCCTACATATTTGAGCTAATTTATTTTACTTTGACATCAGTTTAACTGAAAAAAAGTTTTACTTTGTAACTTTATGCTTTGAGTGTTTAATTGATTTCAGCATAACGGTTTACCGTGACCCTCTGCTCCTACTCCTCTGCATCTGGTGTTTGCATTTCAATGTAATGTTGTTCATACAGGCTTCAATTTTTTTGGCTGATCATTAATTTGATTGAATGTTGAAATTGATTGTTCAATTCATATCAAAGGAAGTCTTTACTGAATCATTATCATAGCCCTTTATTGCTAAAGTTAATCTGAAACTCTTGTCCATAGCTGGGTAAAGGATGATGTGCTTCAATTAATTTGTTTGATCGACCAGTTAATGTTTCCTTTGAACTGAAATTGATCAAAATGGTGCTAGGATAATCTGCTGAGTGATAATTTAATAAACAGAGCTTAAAGTGAATGTAAAGTCTTAAGTTTTATTTCTTTTTTAAATAACGAACAGGTTTAAACTTACCTGCTCTGTGCAATGGAAGTGCACAGAAAATCCCCAACCCTTCTCTTTTCGAGTCCCCTGCTGGTGCTCCTGGCTCCTCCTCTTCTTGGTGTGGCACCATAGGAAGCCACTTCCTATCATAGTATACCTGCGTGCTTGATCCCATCTTAACAATTTCAGTAAGCAAAAAACCCTACACAGTCCCATCTGGAATTTACTGCAGTACTGAGCCATGTTTGTTGTAATAGAACCCCGGCCTTGGAATTTTCTCACTTTCAAATTTCTATGAGTCTACACAGCCTTGAAGCAATTGACAGGTGGCTGTCTGGGCAGTGCATTTCCCAGATCTCTGCTCAGCTAGTTTCCATTATCTTATAAAAAAAAATATTATTTTTGATCTCAATGAAGACGTTTACACAAAGCAGATTAAACAATTGTAGGTGGCTTTCAGCAGGTTCAGCCGCTTTTACTGGCTCCGAGTTCCCTCCTCTCCCCATCCCAGCTTTGCTTACCTTCTCCTTAATTGTAAAATACAGTGCTGTGAAAAAGTATTTGCACCCTTTCTGATTTTGTATTATTGCCATTTTTGTCACACTTAAGTGATTCCGATCAAACAAATATTAATATTACACAAAGATATCCCGAATAAATACACATTGCAGTTTTTAAATTATGATTTCATTTACTTTTAAGGGAAAAAAATCTGTCCAAACCTGTCTAGCGTTATGTGAAAAGGTAATTGCCCTCTAAGCCTAATAATTGGTTGTGCTACCCTTGGTGGCAACAACTGCAATCAAGTGTTTTCAATAACTGGCAATGAGTCTTTCACATCGCTGTGGAGGAATTTTGGCCCACTCTTCTTTACAGAATAGTTTTAAATCAGCCAAATTGGAGGGTTTTTCGAGCATGAATGGTCTGTTTAAGGTCATGCCACAGTATATCAATCAGATTTAAGTCCGAACTTTGATTAGGCCACTCCAAAACCTTAATTTTGTTTTTTTGAGCCATTCAGAGGTGGACTTGCTAGTGTGTTTTGTATCATTGTCCTACTGCCAAGTGAGCTTGAGGTCATGAACTGATGGTCATTCTCCTTCAGGATTTTCTGGCTAGAAGGTTCCATTAATTATGGCAAGTTGCCCAGGTCCTGAAGCTGCAAAGCAGCCCCAGACCATCACACTACCAACACCATGTTTGCCTGTTGGTATGATGTTCTTTTTATGAAATGCTGTTATTTTTATGCCAGATGTAATGGGACGCACACCTTCCAAAAAGGTAAACTTTTGTCTCATCAGCCCACAGAATATTTACCCAAAAGTCTTGGGGAAAATCAAGATGTTTTTTGGCAAATATGAGGCAAGACTTTGTGTTCTTTTTCTTTAGCAGTGGCTTTCACCTTGGAACTCTCCCATGGATGCCATTTTTGGCCAATCTTTCTTATTGTTGAATCATGAACACTGACCTTAACTGAGGCAAGTGAGGCCTGCAATTCTTTAGATGTTGTCCTGGGTTCTTTTATGACCTCCTGGATGAGTTGTAGTTGTGCTCTTGGAGTAATTTTGGTAGGCTTGCTACTCCGGGGAAAGTTCACCACTGTTTGAAGTTGTATCCATTTGTGGATATTGGCTTTCACTGGAGTTTGCTGTAGTCCCAAAACCTTAGAAATGGCTTTGTAACCCTTTCCAGACTGATACATGTCAATTACATCTCATCTGTTCCAGAATTTCTTTAGCTTGCAGCATGATGTGTTGTTTTTGAGATTATTTAGTGTGCTTCACTTTGTCAGACAGATTCTATTTAAGTGATTTTGTGATTCAATAGGTCTGGTAATAACCAGGCCTGGGTATGGCAGGTGAAATATGCCTCCACAAAATGTAGTAAATCACAGTTTAATCATGATTTGGGGCGGCAATTACTTTTCACATTGGACCAGACAGGTTTGGACAGTTTTTTTCTCTTAATAAATGAAATCATCATTTAAGTGTGACCAATATGCAAAAAAAAAAAAAAAAGAATATCAGGAAGGGGCAAATACTTGTTCACAGCACTCTATGTAGCTTGCTTCTGTGTTTCTATTTTCCTCCATATATTTTCAGAGGTTTCCAAACATTTGGTGATACCACTGTAAAACCAAACTAATTTTGCCACAGCTGCTGCAATTTAAGGGATTGCCTAGGATGATTCCTGGAATATAGTGTTATTAGCCAGTAAAGAGGACTGATCCAATTTATTCCTAATTTTAAATTAAAACAGAGGTTTTGGCTGCATACCCTTCCAAATATATGGAAGCAGGACTGTCCTGAGGCAGATGCTCTCTGGGCAGCCATTTTTGTCACCCCTCTACCCCCCTTGTCAGCTGCTAGGACATTGGGTGCATGGTCATATATCAACAATGATTGCTTGGATGCTGGCGGCAACACAGGATCATTGGTTGCTAGGGCACAGGCAGCCAGGTCATGCAATGGGGATGGAGTGTTTGGCTACCCCCTCACTGTACCTATGTGAGTGCCTTAGTTGGATTCATGGGTGTCACAGCCGTGTGCTAAAACCTCCTGCCATAATAAGGCACTGACAGTGGAACATAAATGTGAATAGCATTAACTAGAGGAGGCCTCCCCGGTTCTCCCTTTGATGCATACAAGAGAAATACAGACTTATAAAAGCCAGCTGAGGAATTGTTTGTGTGTCAAATGCAATAATCTCTTTTCTGTTCTCTTCTAGGCTGTTGATTTCTATTGCGATTAAAAAGAAGAGGTATTGTGAGAAAACGTATTAGATGTTTCTGAAGAATTCTCTGCAGATTTGATCAAAGATTCTATTGCATGCATTTAGAGAAGAACTAACTATCTTTCCTTCATGTTTCACTTGGATTTATATTTTATACTGGTTAAAAAGTATCATATGGAGAGTATGAACATCCATCAGGCTACTGGAGAGCAAGATCGGAGTAGGTTAGTCAGGTTAGAAAATAATTTGTTCTAGGCAAATCAATCTTTATGAAGGAGTATCCACCCCTGACCACTCTGATACATGGTACAGGCAACATGCATCAGAAAAATACAAAGACTGAGTCCTACTTCTGCTAGTTGCCTAGCTGCAGTAAGGTTCTGACCTGGACAAAGTATCTAGCATGGAAAGTCAACTTCTGACCTGTTCCATTTCAGCAATGCAGAAAGTGCTGAAGCCAGGTGCAACAAAGCAATTATCTTTTATAAGAATGAGATCACCAATGACAGCCAGAGCTGGATCATGCACAGGGCTATCTAGGCAGATGACTAAGACCAGATGGATGTCCAAAGAGCTCAGTTGCAATGTTCATGCTTCTGCAATAACTTGGGGGGAAAGCACACATGGTAAAAGCTGTGCACCTGCCTATCATATCACAGTAGGATGCACTTGTAGGCTGTTAGTGTCTGATAGGGTGGGCCATACTTATACAGAGAATGCAATTGGGGCAAATTCTCTGTGCCTACTGCAGTGTTTTTCAATGTCAATCAAAGAGATGAGGGACCCCATTCTGCCTTAACTCCCCTTTGAATGAAGCCTGCATTTCTGGCCTGCCATGAGTTTTCTTTGGAGTACTCGCACATCTCTATCCATATTTTTTTTCAATAAATCAATAGTTCCTG
Source organism: Staurois parvus (assembly GCF_062004578.1). Taxonomy (NCBI): domain Eukaryota; kingdom Metazoa; phylum Chordata; class Amphibia; order Anura; family Ranidae; genus Staurois; species Staurois parvus. The sequence continues at coordinate 6,403,576 of NW_028317797.1, read as the reverse complement.
AAAAACACTGAGACTAGAAATTCAGCAAAGGCAGGGTTCTGATATTTCCAAAGTATTTGAAAGCTGGTATAAGCCATTGGGTCCACCTTTATACCACAGTACTATAGACAGCCAGCAGTAGTGCCTACATTTTAGTTCCATTGGACAAAGTTTGGTCATGGGCCATGAGAGCAGTTATGATTTACATGCCAGGCGTGTGGGTTTCAATTACTTCTGTGGGTGTAGTGTAGACATCATCTTTGCCCCTATTCCTCAGATCCAATGATCCAAGCACTTTCATCTTTTTATCTCTTCTGTGTGGCCTATTCTGCATGGCAGGCAGGAAATGTTTCTGTACAGACCAATTTTGGCAGGAGGGCTGGCTAGAAAATTGCTTGGTGTAGGAACTTTATAACTCTGAATTTCAAACATGGAGGCACAGTTGCCATTTACAAACCTACCTCACCTTTTATACATAACACCGGTGGAGTTCATTTTGAGCATAGTGCCCTTGGAAACAAATGGGGACACCCTTTAATTGTACTCTTTAAATGTTTTCAGGTAACAATTTGTTTATTAAGGTTTATTATTCTATGGGATATTTCTTCTACTGTGTTTTATATACATAACATGCTTTTTATACTCATATCATTTCTGTATGCATGTTAAAAATAAATATTGCATATAAAACTTTATTTTAATATTAATCATGTTGCGTATTTATTTAACAGCCAACTTTGAACAGCTCAATGAGCCTAGTGAACAAATACTTCAGTTCTAATAACTAATTACAGGCCTATGCATGGAAGAGTGAAAGAAACAGGACACAAGTGTTTTTATATCAAGAGTATACACTCCTCTTGCGGGACTGCTATTTACATAAGGAACATCAAGCTAGTTGAAGTGAATTATTAATTGTTGTCAAAAACAGCCTCAAGGCTAACTATTGTTTTGAAAAAGTGTTGCCCAGGGCAGAAGAGCAACCTCAGCTGAAGCCAATTTTGGATAGGAGAGAAATGGTATGAACCTCTGTCAGTTTTTTTTGGTTGATGTCTGTGTCCCATTGGGGACATTTCCTTTTTTCTCCTAAAGACACAACAAGAAATGAGTGTAAATCTCTATAAAGGTTTTCATGTTGTGACTGGGACACACCTGTCCCACATTAAGAGTTTCCCTCTATTCCCATTCTGGTGGCAAATGTAACATTTTGGATCTCCCGCAGACATGATTTTTAACATTCCAAAACTTTATCCAAAGCACTATTTTGACTTTTAATACACTTTAATATAATTCTTATTATTCAGAGGACCAGGAGCACTTTAATCCCATTATTAAATTCTTAGCAATTACACAGTATTTAATATTTGAAAGCCATGATAATGTGTATAGATGGTAGCCATCTGAATACTATATAAAAAGGTTATCAATAATTATAATCAGAAATATTTTCAAGAAAAAAATATCTAGCAATTTGGAACTGTCCATGACAATCTGAGGCAACTGGCAACTAGAATTGTGGAGAGAATGGCCCCATTGATTGTGTAGGTAAGAAAATGGAAGGATTGGTTATTATATATATATTGTTATTGGTAATATTTATATTCCATATCGCCATGTTTTAAATGAAGCCCAGTTTAATTCCTATTAACACCTGGAAAACGCCAACAACCCCTCCTCCTCAAATGTTTCAAGGACCAAATATCACTGGATGAGCTGAATGATGTGAATACTCAATCAATTTTTTGATAATATGCATGAGATATGAAGGAGGTTAAACCTGAATGCGAGCAAAGCAGCTAAATATACAGTAACAACATACAGTATATGTGAATGATTATACATGCCAAAGGAACTTGTTATTCTAAGAACACACCCCAAGCCTGCTGATTGGACATTGAAAGAGCAGCAGCACTCAGCATTCTCCTCCTGTCTGCATGTTGACTGTAAGCACATGCAGCGCAGCATGGGCAGCTACTAGTGCTAACCCTCCCTCTCCTAATCTGGATGCTGCTGTGCAGAGAATTACACAAGACTGGTCTTTAACCGCTTCCCGACTGCCCTATAGCAAAAATACTGCTACAGGGCAGCACGGGTGCACAAAATCATGTATATATGTGATTTTGGAGTTCCGGGTAGGGAGAGCGCGAGGCACGCATGCGCCCTACCCGCACCTCCATTCGAGGCCACACCAGTCAATCACCGGGTCCCAGACAGTGAATACTCGCCGGTGCCCGGTGACCGAGGATCTCCGATGGGGAGAACTGTTTTGTTTATTAACAGTTCTCCTCCCTGTCAGCTCGGGCACACTGCTTTGGATGGCTGTGCACAGCACAGCCATCCAAAGCAGTGTGCTTACAGTGAAGCACACAGACACCGCCCCATAGAAAAACACACCCAGCACACCGTTAACCCTTTTAACTTTACTGAGTCCAATGTCCTGGTCAGGAAGGGGAGTAAATCCTCAGGAGGGCAATTGGTTAAACAGATTTCTGTACACCTTACAAATAAATACAAAACTGCATTATTTTTGTATATCTGTGTTTGGTTCAGTTTTAACTGTATGCATTAAAAGTCAGACTAGCTATTTCCCAACCACTGTCAGCACTGCACATGTGCTCCATAACAACATAATAAAAGTCCTTTGATGATATTATTTTTATTATACACTCACCGGCCACTTTATTAGGTACACCTTGCTAGTGCCAAGAAAATATCCCCCACACCATTACACCACCAGCCTGAACCGTTGATACAAGGCAGGATGGATCCATGCTTCCATGTTTACGCCAAATTCATACCCTACCATCTGAATGTTGCAGCAAACAGTCCCCCCATTCTCCTCTGACATCAACAAGGCATTTTCATCCACACAACTCACTGAATATTTTCTCTTTTTCGGACCATTCTCTGTAAACCCTAGAGGTGGTTGTGCGAGAAAATCCCCGTAGATCAGCAATTTTTTAAATACTCAGACCAGCCCTTCAGGCACCAACAACCATGTCATGTTCAAAGTCCCTTAACCACTTGAGCACCTGAGGATTTACCCCCCTTAATGACCAGGCCTCTTTTTGCTACTCGGCGCTGCACTAATTCAACTGATAATTGCGCGGTCATGCAATGCTGTACCCAAACAAAATTTACGTCCTTTTTTTAACACAAATAGAGCTTTCTTTCGGTGTAATTTGATTTTTATTTTTCACAAAAAAAGCCAAAAATTTTGAAGAAAAACAATATTTTTTACTTTCAGCTATATAAATATATAGTAAACTCAAAGTTGGTTATAAATTTAGGCCAAAATGTATTCTGCTTCATGTTTTTGGTAAAAAAATCCCAATAAGTGTATATTGATTCCTTTGTGTGGAAGTTATAGCGTCTACAAACTATGGTATAAATACTGCAATTTACGCCATTTTTCTGCTATACAGCGCTGCGCTAGTTTAACGGACAATTGCGCGGTCATGCAATACGGTACATAAATGAAATTTACATCCTTTTTTTCCCCACAAATTGAGCTTTCTTCCGGTGGTATTTGATCGCCTGTGCGGTTTTTATTTTTTGCGCTATAAAAAAAAAGGCTGACAATTTTGAGAAAAAAAAAACAATATTTTGGACTTTTTGCTATGAAACATGTCCAGTAAAAAAAAATGCAAAAATCAAATTTAGTCATAAATTTCTGCCAAAATGCATTCTGCAACATGTCTTTGCTAAAAAAATCCCAATACGTGTAAATTAATTGGTTTACGTGAAAGTTATAGCGTTTACAAATGGCGGGAAAGAAACTGGGATTTCTAATTTTTATTTATACTAATAATGGTGCCGATCAGCGACTTTTGGCGGCAATCAGCGACATATGGCGGCAACCAGCGACTTATGGCAGGACTGCGGGACAGCGGCAGACATTTTGACACTGGGGGGGGAACTGACTTGGGGTCACTGACATCCCCAGTGACACCAATACAGTGATCAGTGAAAAAAAACCCACTGAAACTGTACTAATGTCACTGGGGAGGAAGGGGTTAACATTTTTAGAATTTGCAGTGTAAGGGGAGTGTTTTACTAGGGGGCGGGGGTGTGTACTGGACGGGGGGAGGGAGGGGGGAGCTGATCGAGGGAGAGAAACTCTGCAGCTTCTCACAAGCTGTCAGAGAACTGACACAGAACAGGGCTGTGTGTAAACAATGCAGCCCTGCTCTGTGTTAGCGATGGGCAATTGCGGGAAAATGGCCAGTAAAAACAGGCCGTGACTCGTCGGCTGACACCCGCTGCTGACACCCACGAGACAGGTAGGGCGGGCGCGCACCTCGTGCACGCCCCCTACCTGTTTTGAAGGCAGCCGTTTTAAAATGTGCTTTTGCCTACGAGCGCCGCCCTGCCACCGTTTATATGCGGTGGCTGGGCGGCAAGTGGTTAAATCCCCTTTCTACCCCATTCTGATGCTCGGTTTGAACTTCAGCAAGTCATCTTCACGACGTCTAGATGCCTAAATGCGTTGAGTTGCTGCCATGTGATTGGCTGATTAGCAATTTGTGTTAGCAAGCAAATGAACAGGTGTACCTAACGAAGTAGCCGGGGAGTGTATATTGTTAAATATTGCTGGATATATCACTTGAGGATAACCATACATCCTGACACTGACACTTCCATTTGGACTTTATCAGTTACAATGTTCCCTGAGAACAACAGAATCACACCCCTCTATGTTATGGACAGTAGGAGATGGGACCAGGTAGTCTTTTCATGTTTCCTGATACTGAAGAGCAAGTGAGTTTTGTTGTGGTAGGACTGGTGGTGTGTAGAACTGCAACCTGTGCTCCATCCTTTCAGTCCATCCTTCTGTGTATATATAATATATTATAGGTATATACAGTATATGCATACATACAGTTGTGTTCAAATTAATAGCAGTCAGACATCACTAACCTGATCAATCACTGTTTTTGGTAGAAATGATATGTCTACATGGCAAATAATTTACTAGCAGGTGTAGTAGAGTAATAGAAATCCAACAGACCCAACAGTCATGACATGCATGCTGCTGATTCTGTGTAATTGAATCACTAATTTAAAGGGGTATGTTCAAATTAATAGCAGTGTGGAGTTCTCTTAGTGAGGTCATTCATTCTTTGAAAAACAGGTGGCAATTATTGCCCTTATTTAAGGAAGGAAGGCAGCAAATGTTGTACATGCTGGTTACAGCGCATTTCTCTCTGAAATTCTGAGGAAAATGGGTTGTTCCAGACATTGTTCAGAAGAACAGCGTACCTTGATTAAAAAGTTGATTGGAGAGGGGAAAACATATAAAGAAGTGCAGAAAATGATAGGCTGCTCATCTAAAACGATCGCAAATGCTTAAAAATGGCAACCAAAACCTGAAAGACGTGGAAGAAAGCAAAAAACTACCATTCGAATGGATAGAAGAATAGCCAAAATGGCAAGGACTCAACCAAAAATCAGCTCCAGGAAGATCAAAGAAGGTCTAAAGTTACCTGTGAGTACTGTTACAATTAGACGCCTATGTGAAGCCAAGCTATCTGCAAGAAGCCCCCGCAAAGTCCCACTGTTGACAAAAATACATGTGCTGAAGAGGTTACAATTTGCCAAAGAGCACATTGACTGGCCTAAAGAGAAATGACGCAACATATTGTGGACTGATGAAAGTAAGATTGTTCTTTTTGGGTCTAGTGGCCGGAGACAGTTTGTCAGACGACCCCAAACACTGAATTCAAGCCACAGTACACTGTGAAGACAGTGAAGCATGGTGGTGCAAGCATCATGATATGGGGATGTTTCTCATACTACGGTGTTGGGCCTATTTATCGCATACCAGGGATCATGGATCAGTTTGAATACATCAGAATATTTGAAGAGGTCATGTTGCCTGAAGAGGAAATGCCCTTGAAATGGGTGTTCCAACAAGACAACAACCCCAAACACACCAGTAAACGTGCAACATCTTGGTTCCAGACCAACAAGATTGATGTTATGGAGTGGCCAGCCCAATCCCCGGATCTTAATCCAATAGAAAACTTGTGGGGTGACATCAAAAATGCTGTTTCTGAGGCAAAACCAAGAAATAGAGAAGAACTGTGGAATGTAGTCCAATCATTCTGGGCTGGAATACCTGTTCACAGGTGCCAGAAGTTGGTTGACTCCATGCAACACAGATGTACAGCAGTTCTCAGAAACAGTGCTTATACAACTAAATATTCATTAAGTAATTCAAAGGGAAGCAAAATCTTCAAACATTTTTCAGTTTATATAGTGAATGTTTGAGTTTGTAAAGAAGAATACAAACACTGCTATTTTTTGAACAGTCTAATATTCACTTTTCTTCAATTTTCTTAGAGGAACAATACAAATTTGATATATTTTTCTTCATGTTTTGATTTGGAATAGAATGTGTAGTGTTCCCAATGCATTTGTGTGTATGGAAATAAATGCTATTAGAAGGATTTTGAGCTTTATTCACTTTTTTCAACACACTGCTATTATTTTGAACACAACTGTATAGCTACACACTACTGATATATCTCTAACCTGGTTAGTTTGCAAACATATTTACAAATGTAAGTCATCTCTCATACTAAGTAACTGGTTAGAGCATCCAGGCATGTAATATCCCAGAGCTACAGAAAATCTTATTGTAAAATAGCTATCCGCTCATCCATCTTACATGTTTCCCAGCTAATAATACAGCATATGGAAAGTGAAATGAATTGGAGAAGTAAAATGAATTGGAGAGCGCACCAATATGTGACAATAACATTTATTCATGTGTGGCTTGTCATAAAGTCTATTTCATTTTTGATTCTGCCTACAGCAAATGATGGGAAAAATCAAGCAAAAAGAAACATTAAACTATTCCACATAAGAAAACATTGCCAGCAGTATGGAGTGTTCTGTTTAGAGCATTCTCTGTGGGCCTGAAATCTTACAGTGGAATTATATTAATTTCTGCAGCTTTTTATTTAGAAAAGGAGAATTCACCGGGGACAGCAATCAGCAATTTAATTGAATATTTAACAGGTAGGTTATGCAAAGTAATTAAAACTTTGCATGTAAAGTGTTAATCATACCCTAGCTGGGGGGATTGAAGACTTTTTTTAGAACTTATTTGCATTTATTTTAAATATGCCTGATCATTTTGAGATTTAAATATGGTAAAGGGGGTATCAGATTTTTCCCAATGTTAGGGCATTTTATTCGATTATACCAATTGCAACATTACAGCTAACACCCTTTCATGTCATGTTTCTCTAGCAGATATAAAAAAATAAATATGAATGCAGTTATGGATGCAATCAAAATAATGCTGAGTATTTTAAAATGCAATTAGTGTGCCTGAATTTGTGATGGTATCGCATTTCCCAAAGACAACCCAGAGAGGAACTTTAAATTTTCTTAAATGTTCAGTGTTCCGTCCTCTAGGAGATGAGGTACATGTATTGATTTGCCCCATCTTCCTATGTGCTTTGAATGCCTAGCTATGAGGTCAGACATAGTGCTATCCGACAACATAGTTAGGAAGGAGATGGCCGATTTATAACCAGCAATAATCTCAGCTCCAAGTATGAGTAAAGAGTTGGCAAGAAGAATATAGAGGGATGGAGCACATGCCAGCCTCCTGTCCCTCTGCATTGCTTTTGCTGCCAAGGAAAGTGCTTGTGATAAGTGATAACTAATACAGTTATCAGTGCTAAAATTATACACTGTCACTGTACTATTGACACTAGCTGGGAAGGGGTTAAACATCCAGGGAGACCAAAGGGTTAAATGTGTGCCTAACCAGTGTTTATGTGTGTAATGTGAAGTGCTTTCACTAAGGGATGTGCCAGTTTTTATTCCCTGCTTTATTCCCTCCTAAAAAACAGCACATCCCCAATGGCAGGACAGAGCTCTGCATTGTTTATATTGACAGAGCCCTGCCCTGTCTTCCTCCTCGCCAAACAGCGGGTCAATCATTGGCTGGCACCCGCTGATCGGCTTGTGCTGTGACTAATCACAGAACAGCGGGGGCACCCCCTACCTGGAATGGAAGTGTACACAGGAGCACCCCCCCCCCTACACAGGAGAGCCACCCTGCTGGTGTACTCCCACGTGAGGCAGCCAGCAATAACAGAGCTTCATCTGAGCTCCCAAGTCTTCCCATCTGCAATGGCCATTTCTTGCATTTATGTGTTTATTAGTAGCAGGAAGTAGGGTCCATTGCTTTAGCAGGAAGGTGATGGCGAACCTTCTAGAGACCAAGTGCCCAAACTGCAACCCAAAACCCACTTATTTATTGCAAAGTGGCAACACTGCAATTAAACCTGAATACTGAGGTTTTAGTTTAGAAAAAGACAACCCATACAATAACATCTTTTGTCTTAAAAGAAAAACACAATAACAGAGCTATGTTCCATAATGTTCCACTGACCACCAGCACAAGGGGGCAAAGTTCCACTGCTCCACCAGCACAAAAGGGAGCAAAGTTCTACTGACCCACCAGCACAAGGGGGCAACGTTCTACTGACCCACCAGCACAAGGGGGCAAAGTTCTACTGACCACCAGCACAACGGGTAAAGTTCTAATAACCACCAGCACAAGGGGGCAAAGTTTCACTGACCCACCAGCACAATGGGGCAAAGTTCTACTGACCACCAGCACAAAGGGGCAAAGTTCCACTGACCACCAGCACAAGGGGGCAAAGTTTCACTGACCCACCAGCACAATGGGGCAAAGTTCTACTGACCACCAGCACAAAGGGGCAAAGTTCTACTGACCAACAGCACAAAGGGGCAAAGTTCCACTGACCACCAGCACAAGGGGGAAAAGCTTCCACTGACTACCTGAACAAGGGGGAAAGGTTTCACTGATCACCAGCACAAGAGGGCAAAGTTCCACTGACCCACCAGCACAAAGGGTCAACGTTCCACTGACTACCAGCACAAGGGGTCAAAGTTCCACTGACCACCAGCACAAGGGGGCAAAGTTTCACTGACTACCAGCACAGAGGGGCAAAGTTCTACTAACCACCAGCACAAGGGGGCAAAGTTCCACTGACCACCAGCACAAGGGGGCAAAGTTTCACTGACTACCAGCACAAGGGGGCAAAGTTCCACTGACCACCAGCACAAGAGGGCAAGGTTTCACTGACCACCAGCACAAGGGGGCAAAGTTTCACTGACTACCAGCACAAGGGGGCAAAGTTCCACTGACTACCAGCACAGAGGGGCAAAGTTCTACTAACCACCAGCACAAGGGGGCAAAGTTCCACTGACCACCAGCACAAGGGGGCAAAGTTCCACTGACTACTAGCACTGACCACCAGCACAGAGGAGCACAGTTCTACTGATCCACCAGCACAAGGGGGCAAAGCTTCCACTGTCCACCAGCACAAGGGGGCAAAGTTCCACTGACCACCAGCACAAGGGGGGTGGGGGCAAAGTTTTACTGACCATTAGCACAAGGGGGCAAAGTTCTACTGATCCCCAGCACAAGCTAAAATCTTTTGTTAATAAAAATGAATGTATTCTCACAGCCAGTCCACTAGTATATATCCTTGGCAGCGCACTGACCGGCCATGTGAAAGCTCGGACAAGTCACGCCTCATGACGTCATCGCCTGGTGCCGCTACTCCTTTCTGAGCTTGCGCATGGCCCCTATGTGTGCTGTTATCCAATGCTCAGCTGCTGGGGCGACTTGGCTCGTGTGCCGACAGAGAGGGCTCTGAGTGCCTGCTGTGGCATGCGTGCCATAAGTTCACCACCACTGGTGAAGGCACTATAGTTCCCAAGGAATGTAAGAGCCCAATAGAAGAATGTAATCAGCAGACTCTATTCAAAGTGGAATAATCTGAAAGTGAACTGATGCTTTACATTTTTTTGAGGTGTTGCTGATTTACATGTTATTGCATAAGAATGTGACTTTTAGATTGAAGGGTCATGAGCAAAGTTGACGAACCGGAAAGTTCAGTGCTTGAGTCCAATTTATAAATAATATAAAAAGAGCAATCAAATATTTTGTACAATAGCTAATAATATTGTGCTAATGACATACAATGTGATCACTGGAGTGCTTGGCACAGATACCAGCTCTTTTGCGTGCCCCCTGTAAAGTCCCAAACTGCTAAAACCCTGGCAGAGTCACTCTGTCTCCCGAAAGCAATTCTGAAGAGGTGCTTTAAGTATGTTTTGCCCAAACAATTAATGTGATCCTTGGTGATATTAAAGGAGCTGCATTTATTGGTACAACAATATTGACCTTTAAGGAGCACAGGGAACAGATGGCTGTGTTTCAATAAATGTAGTGCAGGGTTTTTCATGTTTGACAAGTTGATGTCAATTATTAATTTGTGCTGTACTTCTGAAAAAAGCAACAACAAACAGTCTTTCTAAGTCTGCAGGGAAAAAATCTATAATTTTTTTGATCATGGCCTTCACTACCATATTATTTTAGAATTTTAGAATGATAGAAATAGTCCACAGTAAAATGCTTTGGTGGATCTTTTCTGACATCTAGTGGACAGATTTGAGAGTGCTCATGTTATGGCTCATGTATTGTATGTTATTGAATTTCCAGTCTGGTTCATAGTAAAGTTGCAGTATATTGTACAGAGATGTTCGTAATAAAATTAATAGTGATCCACTAGTTGCCTGTATTAGCCAAAAATTATTTGGTCTATAATAATTATAAGTCAAGGAAAAATTCCTAGGATGGATTTTGGAAGAAGCTCTTTAAAGGAGAATAATAATTATAATATAAACAAGAAAAAAGGAACATAAATACATGAGCTAACATTATTAATATATATATATTCTATATATATAGAATCCTGAAAATAAAAGTCTGATAAGACCATGAAATTAATATATAGAATCCTGAAAATAAAAGTCTGATAAGACCATGAAGTTAATTTATAGAATCCTGAAAGTCTGATAAGACAAGAGAACATATAATATAAGCACTAGTTTCTCTTCCTTTTTTCCTGCTCTTTAGTTTTTCCTCCAGCACTACCAGTTACACATTGTGGTCCCACTTGGTTGGTTTTTTATGGTCCCATTTCTTTTATACTGCTGGTTGTACAGAGAGTGTCTCATCAGCCCTCAGTTGTTGCACTGAGTATTTTTGTGCCCTCTCTCATTAATGATCTTTGTTCCATATATACTTGGTGTGCACAACCATTATGTTCTTACCTGCACTATGCCTGGACATTTATCGGTTCACTATGAACCCAGTTTTGTACTTTTGATTCTGAACCACTAGTGCACTATTTTGATGGTCTTTCAGAATATGCTTGTTCTTGTATTTCTTTTGACTATTCATTAATAAAACTTATTGTAAATAAAAACTGTGCAACACACATTGGTTTAATATCAAATGTGACAACTTGTGAAAAATAGAGAAAAAGCAATATCTTCTCATATTAAAAACATGAAAACAGAGCTGGAGCAGCCCACATACAGTAGATGTCATTATCACAATTATATTGCTTAGTGAACCAAGGTTTTCCATATAAATAATCTTCATGCCAATCCAGAAGAGTTTAAAAAATGTATGCTAATGGATTATTAGTTCCATAGCTATATCAACCCTTACGCCACATTTTGTAAATTATATATATATATGCATCTTTGTTAAATGAGAATTATAATTATTATACAGTAGATTTACAACAGATTGTGTAATCTAATGTCACTCTTTCTCTCTGATACAAGGCTGTTTCACAGCACTGTTGTAAAATAAGCTGAGCAAACATTAGCTTAGAACGTGCCACCTGTAAATATTTATTACACATTTACCTGATTATTAAAAAAAATTAACATAAAAAAAACCATACGTATACAAAGCAATATTGTGGCGCCTAAAAAATCAGATAAAAGTGTAAATATTATCCAAATATCAGTGATGCCGGCCTGAATTTATAAACACTTGTTCATGAATAGATAGGAACTTACTCAATAAAACATGTGCCAAATAATAACAAAGTGCTCCCACAACAACATAAGAATAATAAATGAGATAACTTACAGTCCCAAAAGAAATATTAAATATAGATAGTGAATATCAATCTCATAGGAAGGTATCCCATCGATCAAATACATTTTCTTTTCCACCACATGTGTGCAACAGATGAATTCCCTACTCACCAGAAATGACTGACCCCTGTTAAGGTGGTCCAATAATGCTCTACGGTCAAGCAATGTGTAGATACCCAACTGCAGGCTCCCACGGAATGGGCCTCCTGGTTTCCTTTTTATGAGTAGTTACCCAAGGAACACAGATGGGTGGTTAAATAACTCTGGGCAAACGAATAATGGATAGATTCCTAATTCCAGGCTCTTCCTAAGATAAATCTCCAAATGTCCTTAAGATGGATAGTGCTCCAGATAGCTTCACATTTGTTGTTCAGCCATCAGAAGGAGTTTTCAACCAGTCAGGCTTCACTGTTAAAAAAGTTGGTAACCACCTCCTTGCTTATTGAAATCTTGGGTGTCCACATCCATTCAGAAGAGAAATTTCCTGTTTGAAAAACAGCACATGCCCAGTGCACTCATTCCTGTTGCAGCAAAGACTCTAAATATTCTTATGTTGTTGTGAAAGCACTTTGTAACTATTTAACATGTTTTATTGAGTAAGCACCTATCTATTCACAATTTGGTATAATAAAAAAAAATAACTTTAAAGGATAAGTTCATCTTTCATAACATGTTACATGTCACACCCATATTTAACATGTAACATGTTATGAATAGACTGGCCCCTGATCCATTCCCCCCCTCCCCCGCTCCCCTGCTTTGACAGCTAGCGGGGGATCTACTCTTGTAAAAATTTTACAAAAACATGGCCATGCGGGGCCCCACCTGTCCGACTACATCCACTCATTCACAGTGCCCTGTGAATGAGAAATTGCAGCTTTAGCAGCTGTCGGCTTGTAGTTCTCAAAGAACGACCACAGCGCTGTGGAGAGCCGTGGTAGTTCATTGAATTTTCCTGTCAATATATCTGCTTGCCTGTACATCCCATACGGACAAGCATATATACTGACAGGTCTGCAGGAGACCTACATGGCACCAGTGATCTCCTGATCACTTGTGCAATGGTTTACAGGCGCCTACAACATAAAATAATAAATGTACATTTTTTTAAACTGCAAAAAATATGCAATTATGTTTTAGCAAAATGTGAACTTATCCTTTAAAGATGTTCCTATAAAAAATAAAATAAATCCTTACCGCTCTCACTGCCTGCACTGTCAAATACTGTTTTGATGAAGAAGGAGTGTCTGTTGGGGTTTCTTTAAAAGGCGAAGGAAGTGTCGATCTTCTGTGCTTGGTGGTTCCTCCTGCCCTATGTCTCTACAGCACACAGTAGTAATGTAACAGCATCAAGCTAAAAAGTAGGGATGAGGTTTTGGTTTGCAATGAATCCCACAGATTTGAAATTTAGAGCCCTGGTGAATACTTATGAGGATTTGCTCAAGAAAAAGGTTTTTTGATAATGCACTGAGTGGCCCTTGAACTATGGCCACTAGGCTAAAAAAGGGCCAATAGGGGTATTTTGAACAAATCAACCCCTTCACTATAAAAGGTGTGGTACAGGGAAGTAACAGGGGTTAATTTACTTACCCTAGGTTCACACCTAAGCATTTTCTGCAGCGTTTTACATTTTGTAGAAATGCAGTACAGTCCATTTAACATGAGTTCCTATGGGACAGGTTCACATCTCTGCGTTTTCACCTGATGTGTTTTTTGGAAAGGGTCAGTGATTTTTGGGTCAGTGAAAACTTTGCCTTTTTGGTTTTATAGACTTCAATGGGAATGCTGCAGAAAAGCATGTATTGTGTTTTTGCTGCGTTTTTAATGTGTTTTGCGTTTAAAATCTTCCTAGCAACAAGAAAAATGTAACACTTTAAAAAAAGCAAAACGCATCAAAAATGAGGCAAAAATGCAAGTGCAATAACGCAAAACGCAATGCAGAAACGGCTCAAACGTAACCTGCATAGGTGTGAACCTAGCCTAAAACCTAAAGAGTACAAAATCTGGTGCAGCTGTGAATGGTAGCCAGTCAGCTTCTAATTTCAGCTTGTTCAGTTAAGCTTTGCAATACAACCTGGATGCCAACTGGTTTCTATGCAGAGCTGCACCAGATTTTGCACTCTCTAGTTTTAGTCAATCAACCCCATAGTGTCAGTGAATTAGAAACTGTTGTAGGAAAAGCATATGGAAAGCTGGCAAACTGTACACAGTTAGGACATTGTACTTTAATTCTGATTTCTATCTCCTTGCACAAACATCCTCTTTGCTGACCTTTTTGTTCTTCATATTGGGGGCTTTTTTGTCTTTTGTGGATGAGATTATCAGTTGCTTCTGTCAAAAAATATTAAGGCAATACTGAAAACACAGCAGCACCTTAAAAAAGGGAAAGGAGCAGAGTTCAAGTCCACCATTTTATCGTATAGGGTGTGGATCACAGTACCCAAAGCATAGACCTGTGAGTTAATTTTAGGGAAAAAAGTCTACACACCCCTGTTAAAATGTCAGGTTTCTGTGATGTGAAAAAATGAGACAAAGATAAATCTTTTAGGAGGGGGGGGTCAAACATAAAAAACGAAAATAATGTGGTTGCAGAAGTGTGCACACCCTCTTATAACTAGGGATGTAGCCGTGATCAGAATTAAGCAATCACATTCAAAATCATGTTAAATAGGAGTCAGTACACACCTGCAATCATTTAAAGCGCCTCTGATTAACCCCTAATAAAGTTCAGTTGTTCTAGTAGGTCTTTCCTTTTCTTAGTTGCATCCTGCCGCCTCGATACTTTTCAATTTGCCAGTAATAATCTGCTAATCACATCTACTCAGCTCTTAATCCTACTCCTGCCATTCTTAAACATCTCCTGTGTATTATCGCTGTTCTTTTGATACATTATATATGTTCTTTTGCATTAATTAGATTTAGTTCAATTCATTGTTACAAAGGAGTTGCCACCCTCAGCACTATGTCTTGTCATTTTCCTCCTTTCCAGCGGATACATTGTTAAACTTTATATGCTCAGCTTCATATGCTCAGGTTTGAGCGGAGGTTTATGAAGTCTAATACACAGAATTGCTGATGGTTAGACATTGCTTTTAAGTCACCTTCAGTCCTGATTCCTTGGTTTTATATTGACAACATTGTTAAGTTTTAATGGTGATGGGTGGAGGAATATATTTTTGTATGGTGAATTTTTCACATTGTTTTTACTATTTCATGTTTTTTTTATCAGTCGCCTCTGCATGCTGTCCTCCACATAGCAAGCTGCTCCTTTTAATTTTTTGTTGCTAGGGTCTTGTATTTATGTTTGGGGAACTGAAAGCTTAGCATTTAATTGTTACTGACCCTGGTGTGAGCTGCCTTTTGTTCACAGCATGCCACTGTATCATTTGAAAGAAAAAAAGCTAAGTGCAAGAAGAGTGGGCACCTAAACCACCTTGTATTATTTCACTCACATTCGATGCATCTGCCTATCCACATAGATAGAGTGAGAGTTGGAATTACACCAGTTAGGTCTATTATTCCTCTGCAGTATCTTAACTCCAAAAACCCAGCATATGCTTCGTCTCCAGTAAGCTTTGACCTAGCTTACCTCATTTAAATTCCTGCAGCTGGACAATTTTACACTACTGTGTCATCTGTGGTCTCTTGGTTCTTATAGTAAACCCTGTACCTGTACACTTTTTCTCTAGTACATTTCAGCCAATTCTCCATCATTAAAAATGTCCTGCTGCTTGACTTCCAGTTTCGTTGCCTGATCTAGTAGTCACTGGGGAGAGGAGCCCTGGTAATCCTGGGGAGAAAAAAAAAAGTAAAACCAGCTTGTTCATCTTCCCTTCCTGCAGTCATCCCCTGTGCCCACTGAATGAACACCTGGTGGGTGATGGATACATTTTTGGAGAAGGCATGTTCTTTCTCCCACTCTAATGGTAGGTAAACCTGCAAGTCAAGGTCAGGGGTCAGGCTCAGAGACCAGTAGCTATAGCAGTAGGAAGGCTCCCATCAACCAGCTGAATAGGTTCACAAACAGCTCACCCTGGCAGATGATGGGGGCTCACTTGAGGTGCGGGGTCTAAGCAGTAACCTGATGGTGGAGATGGATTTCACAGTCAGGGGTCATACTTGAAGATCAGTAGCTATAGCATTAGAGAAGCTCCCACTGACCAACAGGATAAGCAAACAAGCAGGTCACTCTGGTGCATGACACAGGCTCACCCAAGGTCCAGGGTCTAAGCACTAACCTGTATTCACCAGAGCTCCTGATGGTGGAGATGGGTTTTGCTGCATGTTAGTATCAGGTTGCTGTCCTCAGGAACTCTCCACCAAGAGAGCAGGGGTCCAGTAGCAGATATAACATGTAAGGATCAAGCAGAAAAGTAGTCAGTAAACAAGCCAAAGGTTGGTAACAAGTGGTTGCAGGTTGGGATCAAGTGGAAGTGAAGTCGAGGAACAAGCCAAAGGTTGGTAACAAGTGGTAGTGGAGAAATGGACAGCTCCACAATAATGTGTGCAGAGACATGGCTTATATAAGGAAGTTCATGAAGGAGCAAAGAGTTCAAGGTTCCCCAGAAACAAGAAACAAGGCAAGAAAGTCCAAAGGATAAGATGGGGATCTGTCCAGCATCTCAGGTGGCTCAGCCAGAAGAGCCACTGTTGGATGCAGGAGAGGTTATGGGTTCATATCCTGGTCCTGACACCACACCAGCAAGGCAAGTTCACAGCTCCACATGCCTGTCACTCCAGATTTACAAACACAGACAGACACAGATCCCCCATTCTCTAAGGAGGACACTGACTAGAAGCACAACCACATCAATATTGCAGCATCAGCGAGACTCCTCAAACTAACTATACAAGACCTGTCAACTGGATACAGTTCCTCTGCCATGATTTGATAGCCCAGCCACAAAAGCTGTCAGAAGTGGAGAATTGCATATTTACCTTGTGAGATGGGTGAGAAAGACATCTGCAACCTTGGATGTGCAGACAAATCCTGGTTAACAGGGTAGAAGACTTGGAAAGCAAATCCAGGAGAAACAACTTGTGCATCATATGTCTCCCAGAGTCTTACATACCGGGCCTTCTCCCATCCATGTGCTCACACAACATACCAGACATCCTGGGCCTTTCTACACTGTGTAAGGTGGAACAGGCACACAGAGTGGAGCTAAACACACTGGATGGTATGTGCCCTCACCTGGTAACAAAAAAATAAAAAATGTGGCGCTTATCTCCCTGAATGTATATCTCTAATAACTTCAGTGAATATAAAATGACGCCAAAAATAAGCAATATTTGGTGTCATATACATATTAATAACTGAAGAAAATCAAAAGTACATATAGATAAATAAAAACACAATCATAACTCTTCTATGACGTCCCAAATTTCATAATGAAAAAAATCATGCAACTATGTTTTCTTCTAATATAACATCTCACATGCTGTGATATCCGTCACCTTACACCATATGCACTCACCTTAGAGAATAGACCCAACAAATAATCAGGTCTAGCTTTGCCTTTTGCCACTTTTAGGAACAGGGTAATCCCAGTGAGTTGAATGGATCACTGGCTCCACTCTCCTGGATGTGCAGGTACAGTTGTGCTCAAAAGTTTACATACCCTGGCAGAAATTGTGACATTTTGGCATTGATATTGAAAATATGACTGATCATGCCAAAAAATGCTCTTTTATTGAAGGATGATGATCATATGAAGCCATTTATGATCAAATAGTTGTTTGGCTCCTTTTTAAATCATAATGATAACAGAAATCACCCAAATGGTCCAGATCAAAAGTTTACAAACCCTGGAATGTTTGGCCTTGGTACAGACACACAAGGTGACACACACGGGTTAAAATGCCAATTAGAGGTTAGTGTCCCACATCTGTGGCTTTTTAAATTGCAATTAGTGTCAGTGTATAAATAGTCAATTAGTTTTTTAGCTCTTACGTGGAAGCACTGACTAGGCTAGATACTGAGCCATGGGGATCAGAAAATAATTTTTTTCTACTGACACTAATTGCAAATTAAAAAGCCGCTGTTTTCTGTGGGAAGGTCGGATGGAAACGAATTTGTCATCCAATCCATCTATCATCTAGTACCCCAGATGGATGGGAAATGGATCCCCATCCATCTGTTTTTAGCGTACAAGATCCGATCAGATGCCAGCAGGTGTCAGTGGACACCTGTCGCTCCATAGAGAGCTATGGATGGTCGGATTGGGTCCGCCTTAAAAACTGACAGGCAAACCCAATCGGACCGTCAGTGTGAAAGGGGCCTGAGTTCTACACTTTGTCACATCGTAATAATATGAATAGTGCTATTAGTGGGACCACTATACTACTGCACTGTAGGATATGTACAAGGACTGGGGTTATAAATAATTACACAAATACCAAGGGATAAAAATTGCTTACTTATAAAAATATACCAAAGTAACTATAACACTAAAAACAATGTACAATATATAAAAGTGAGTAAGACCTCCTGCGCTTTAAATGGAGAGAGCTACAAGGAAGCTGCTGTCACCTGACCTGACTTCACTAGGTAAAAAACAATGATAAAAATGGTGAAGCGCTAGCAATATAATGCAGATAAAAAGTACATATAAACAGCAAAAGATGTATAAATGATGCATAAAAGTGAAGTGAACATACAAAGTGCTGATCCAATCGGATCTAATGAGGTGGTGCAAAAAGTGAAACAGGTAGAACCTGTAGCTTTAAACGTGGACCCTTTTCCAAATGGAAAACCAATAAGCAAACCAACCTCCCCTGACCCCTCGGGGGGTAAAGACACAACAACTGTGACCAATACAATATTAAATAGTGTAATCTCTCCCGTAGATCATAATAAATGTACATGCAAAAACCATAAATGTCCAGACAGCACTATATGTCAACGCACAGGTGCACATATAGAATATAAAGTCCCAAAACGCAGAAGAGACTGCAAGCAAACACGTAGGTGCTCCTGATAGTACAATGTACAATATATCTATATATATCTATAGATATATATATATAAACCTAACCAAAATTGAAAATGATAACATGTACATTGTGAATTGCAGTACCCTAATGGAAAAAGAATGGAAGTGTATAAGGAATGGAAAAGACCAAATGATGTGAATAATCGTGTATGTATGTCCCTACTACTACTGCCATCTTGTGGACAAAGACATAACTGTATATTTATAAATCATTGATAGAACAGATTATATTGAACTCAATGTTCAAGCCTTTAGCTGTAAGTGTTTTCATTAAATACATTCCTTCTGAGATTCCTTTTGACTGAGGGTTTTGATTTTGTGTCTACCTCTCCAATAGTTTTTGTATTTTTCCAAAACCCAGAATTGTAAAGATGAAGGATCTTTGTTTTAAGAAGAAGTGCTTGGATACACTATGTTTTTATATCCTAATATGATGTGTACATGGTCATAAATTCTCTTTTTTAACCATTTGCCCTCCAGAGGATTTACCCCTCTTCCTGACCAGGCAATTTTTTTGCGATAGAGCGCTGTGTTATTTTAACTGACAATTGCGTGGTCATGCAACACTGCACCCAAATGAAATTGATGTTCTTTTATTTCCCACAAATGGAGCTTTCTTTTAGTGGTATTCGATCACCTGTGCTATTTTTATTTTTTGTGCTATAAACAAAAAAAGAACAAAAATTTTGAAAGAAAACAAACTTTTTTTTTGTTAGAAAATTACTTTAAACCTCCACACATTATACATTTTTTAAAGCAGAGGCCCTAGAGAATAAAATAGTGGGTGTTGCAATTTTTTGTGTTACACAGTATTTGCGCAGCGATTTTTCAAATGCACATTTTTTGGAAAAAATACCGTTTTTTTAAATTTTAATGCACAAGAACACCATATATTGCCCAACTGTTTGATAAAATACTGTAGGATTGTATCATTTTTTTCCCTTTTATTGAACTAGATGGACTTGTGTCTTTTTTCAACCAGACTAACTGTAAAATAAAATTTAAATAAAATGACTGTATTTAAATGAGCCTAGTTTACACCACTTCAGTGCTTTAATGTGCATTAAAAAAAAAGGGGGAGGGGGGGAGCATGCTGCATTTTATCACATCAGAAAATGCCTTAAAAACATGTAACTGTGAGGAAACTGACTGCAAACGTGCACAAATGCACACAAAAGCACCACACACACACATGGACATGCACAAGCACGTGTAAGTGCAGTTCAGTAAAGAAAATAAACACAAATGAAAAAGTTATTTTAAAAAACGCACTAAAACACGTATGCAGAAATGCAGAGGGAATGCAGAGATTGTGTTGTAAACACGCCCTTAGGGTTTGTAGTCTACCCTAAAGCTGCAATCAAACTAGCCTGTATGGTAAACAGTTGTTTTCTATGTGCCCCGTTCACCAAACAATGCAGCCGGGAGGTGCAGTGAGCTGTGGTAAATTGCAGCCATGTAGAATTTTACTGCAGTGCACTGGGAGGCACCTCATGTCACCGTGCAGCATGCTTCTGAGTATTGTTTCCTTTCTGTAAATAGCGCTGCACTTAATCAAATATTGGTGAATTGTATAGTGTGCCCTGTTCCTTGGTGCTGGCTGCTTTGTTTAGTTGTATTTCTTTGCACAGCAGGTTATAATTTAATTGTCACACATATGGCTGCTCTGTATGCCACGTGCAAAATTGCATGCACACCATCATGGGTGTGACCGGCATCATCCCCTATGTGACCCAATACAGGAAAAATAATTTTTTGATATTTGTGGCACCTTTCCATTTAATTCCTGGCACTGATATCATCTCTCTGATCGTATAATAGATATACATATTAGATTGTTTTCATATCTGTCCTCTCCTCCTCCTAGCTCTCCTCCATCATTTCCCCCCATCTGACCTATATCTCCGCCAATCTGTATAATACAATCCTAAGAGACAGACTATCTGTGCTCTATCACCCTCCTCTATCCTCCCCCTCCAATATTTCTCCTCTATTATAATGGATATCCCTGCAATACCCCATCTATAACCACCACTATCCTTCCCACCCCATACCTCACAACTTTCTGTGATGGGAACGAAGGACACCTATTAGAAAAAGAGGACACACCCCCTGCCACGCCCCTCTTAAAAGAGAATTACACAAAAAAATTGTTGGTTAAACCCACAAGTAGTTTTTTGACCACTACTATTCTTTTATATTGGCTTTGTAAATTTACAAATTGGATGAAAGATTTAGTATTATATAACATATTTGTTAGATAAATAGTGCATTTTATATACAACTATATAGATCAGACCAAAACGAGGGACAAATGAAGAGGAAAGAGGGATAGAGGGACTTTGTTTCAAATGAGGGACAGTCCCTCAAAATCAGGGACAGTTGGGAGATACAGTGAAGGAAATAAGTATTTGATCCCCTGCTGATTTTGAATATTTGCCCACTCACAAAGAAATGATCAGTCTAAAAATCGAATGGTAGTTGTATTGTAACACTGAGAGACAGAATAGCAACAAAAAATTCAAAAGAAATGCATGTCTAACAAATTATGCACTGATTTGTATGTTCATGAGGGAAATAAGTATTTGATCCCCTATCATTCAGCAGGATTTCTGGCTACCGGGTGTCTTTCATACAGGTAACAAGCTGAGATTAGAAGCAGTCTCTTAAAGGGAGTGCTATTAATCTCATTTTGTTACCTGTATAAAAGACACCTGCCCACAGGAGCAATCAAACAATCAGATTCCAAACTCTCCACCATGGCAAAGACCAAAGAGCTGTCCAAGGATGTCAGGGACAAGATTGTAGACCTACACAAGGCTGGACTGGGCTACCAAACTATCGCCAAGCAGCTTGGTGAGAAGGTGACAACAGTTGGTGCAATCATTCGCAAATGGAAGAAACACAAAACAACTGTCAGTCTCCCTAGGTCTGGTGCACCATGCAAGATCTCACCTCGTGGAGTTTCAATAATCATGAGAACAGTGAGGAATCATCCCAGAACTACTGTCAAATCTTGGCTGAGAACCTTCTTTCCTCAGCCAGGGCATTGAAAATGGGTCATGGATGGGTGTTCCAGCATGATAATGACCCAAAACACACGGCCAAGGCAACAAAGGAGTGGCTCAAGAAGAAGCACGTTAAGATCCTGGTGTGGCCTAGCCAGTCTCCAGACCTTAATCCGATTGAAAATCTGTGGAGAGCTGAAAGTTTGAGTTGCCAAACGTCAGCCACCAAACCTTAATGACTTGGAGAGGATCTGCCAAGAGGAGTGGGCCAAAATCCCTCCTGAGATGTGTGCAAACCTGGTGGCCAACTACAGGAAACATCTGACCTCTGTGATTGCCAACAAGGGATTTGCCACCAAGTACTAAGTCATGTTTTGTGAAGGGGATCAAATACTTATTTCCCTCATGAACATGCAAATCAGTGCATCATTTGTTAGACATGCATTTCTTTTGAATTTTTTGTTGCTATTCTGTCTCAGTGTTACAATACACCTACCATTCGATTTTTAGACTGATCATTTCTTTGTGAGTGGGCAAACATTCAAAATCAGCAGGGGATCAAATGCTTATTTCCTTCACTGTATGCACCCCTTCCTCTCCCATCTACATCTCTACACACATTACTATCCCTCCCAGCATTCCCTGAGTTTCCTTACCCCATCTACAACACTAGAGAACAATCTGTCCTGTATTAGGGCTCAGGCAGGCAGCGGCAATTTGCCATGGACAGACTGCATTGGTTGTAAAGGCAGATTGCTCAAACACTAAAGAACAAGCATCCTTCCGGTGATGAGTCTCTGGCTGGGCGCAGCCATTTTGTTGAGAAAAAAAAGATTGCCCTCAAAAACAGAAGCTTATGTATGTGAAATATATAATATATAAAAAGGTATGTGAAATAAACTCAAAAAGACTAAATAAATAAATAAATAAACAAGTAACAATGATTGAAATTCTCTATAAGTGTACAAATGGATTGCAATGTGTAACTCCGGATATAAAACTGTCCTTACAAAACATATCACGTTCTTGGTATAATAAAGTCTCTGTAAAATATAGACTCTCTGATGTCACCACCTTTACAATGTGTATCCCAGATATCTCCACATAAGGGCTCCTTCATACCATGTCTATTTACCTCCATTTTTTTGCACCGTCCCCCACTTCCTGTACAGAATGCACACCAGCCTGGGTATGAATGAGCCCACAGTAAAAATTCCACTCTTCAATACTCCCACATCCTTCATATTTAAGAAAACATACAATTTCCATTAAAAACACAATCATTTTCACACTGGCAGATGGGGGGGGGGGGGCAGACAGTTGGCTAAGGTTTTACCACTCCCCTGGCTGCTCACTGGAATTCTGACATTACAGCCTAACATGGCTGTACGCGTGCCGCGGTCATGGCTTATTCATCACGCCAATTGGTATCAATGGGACCAAATTGCAACCACGTGCTGAACACTTGGCTCACAGTTGCAGGGTGATTCTGCAATATAAATTGCCATTCAGCAATTACGAAAACCTAAAGAAAAGATCAGGTATCAGGAGGTGGGACAGTAGCAGCTCCTAAACATCTGCCAGTCACTACCATCCTGCCTTCTGTTAAAAAAATCCACCGCTGATCGCTTTTCAGAGGGTGGTAAGCATTCCCAAGAGTGTGAAAGACCCCTAAGGCCTCGTTGTTTTACTGATAAAAAATATGATTTCAATCTGAAGGATCCATAAACACTATACAATATGATCAATATATGACGTTACATTGTTTTTTCTGATAATTACTGTTTCTAATACTACAACCACCCAGCTTGTTTTTCTTCTTAGTTAAATGACAGCACTGTACCATAATAACTCAGGGTGAGAAACTATGGGGCAAGAGGAACTGGAAATAATAAACATGGAGTGGATTGCATCAGGCCTCCGCCCTTCTTGTATTCAACCTACCCTGGAGAAATAATTGATTGAATATAATCACTGTAGACCAGGGTCTCCAAATTTTCCAAACAAAGGGACAGTTTATTGTCCTTCAGACTTTGAGGGGGCCAGACTGTGACCAGTGTAAGTAGAGAATTCCCCATCATTGGTATTGGTGGAAGGAATAGTGCCCATTGTTGGTATCATGGTAAGGAATAGTGCCCCATCATTGGTATTGGTGGGAGGAATAGTGCCCCATTGTTGGTATCAGGGTAAGGAATAGTGCCCCATCATTGGTATTAGTGGGAGGAATAGTGCCCCATCGCTGGTGTCATTGGGAGGAATAGTTCCTTCAGTGCCTTCAATAGTGCCTTAAAGGCTGGACAAAGACAAGCAAAGGGTCGCTTCTGGCCCCCGACCCAGTTTGGAGACGACTGCTGTAGACAATAGGCAAAGGTACATATTCACCAGCATTCCACGGATCTCAATATGATTCAAAATAGGTTTTTATCCCAAAAAGATCACATCACAAAGGAATGTGCAACATTTCGTCAGGCATGTGACGAAGGGGTCCTGTGTGGCTCCGAAATGTTGCACATTCCTTTGTGAAGTGATCTTTTTGGAATAAAAACCTTTTTTGGACCATATTGAGATCCGTGGTGTGCTGGCGAATATGTACATTTGCCTATGATGTTTCAAGTCCAAGCTGATAGTCACTAGAGCACCCTCCATTGATGATCCATACTTCCAGGAATGTGTGCGTAGGGAATATAGTTACATGCTGTAGACAATAGGCTTTCTATTTCATGACACCAAAGTCAGGCCCAGTGTCTTCTTTGGTGTCATGTATTCCTCTTTTTTAGATTTAGAGACTTTAATTTGTGTATAGTCATCACCTGGCATAAAATGATTTACTACACCAGCTAGTAGGTTTCTACTGAATTCCTTGAGTATTCATGGAAGCATGGGAGGCATATCAGAGAAACAATGTTTGAACTTTCTTTGGAGAAACCCCATGATTTGTTTTTTTTTTAAGATTCTGGAAATCTTCTACTATGGTCATCTTTGTTCCTATGACAATATGTATTCTTAAAATCTCCATGTCTGTTCTTATTCTTAAGGGTTTGACTAAGCCTAGGAACATTAGGTTTATTTGGAGCCTTAAGGTGGCCATCAACAGCTGAGTCTCCCGATCTTGAGTATTACATGGAATGCTTCAAATGTTAGTGTTACAGGATTATCGGTGATCTGAGGGTGAGGTATGAAAAAGATGCAGTCTGCAGTATCTGTATCAAGAGCAGAACAGAAAACACATGTTGCTCACTTGCTCTAAGTTCTAAGTTCATTCTGAGTTTATTGTGTCAAGCAGAAATAAATCACGCTATACAGATAATTACTTTCTTTATAGTGGCAGATCAGGCCACATGGAGAGGGGCATCAATTTGTGTTACAGATCTACTATTACTACCATATAAGATACTAATCTGAGAAAGTGAATGTCAGAACAAACACAAAACTGAACAAAGATAGCATAACTGCTTGGTGACCGCCTTCCACAGATACTGTATACTGTGGCAGACTGGCCACCCTTCGCCGGATCAAGTACATGCACATGATCCGGCTCTTTCGGGTGGGGACGCATTTGTGTGCACCCGCCGCCCCCACTTTGCTGTCCTTTGCTACAGCACATTCCAATCAGCAGGTTCCGACCAATGACTTATGGCCAGAACCTGCTGATCGGCTCAACGAATGACAGAAGAGAGCCCTGTGTTGGTAAACTAAAGACAGCAGTGATGTGCAAAGCAGGGAGTAAAAACTAGCACATTCCTTTGCTACTTGATTCTCCATTCTAGACTCTTGTCCTCCCCCAGTCCTGGCATTCCCCGTCCTACAATCTGTAAAAGATGCCAAGCGAGTGCCATGATGTCACCATGCCCCCAGCCTGAGCAGCTTTGGAACTGCGCATGCGCAGTTCCAAAGCTGGCCCACAGCCATATTTTTTATGGGCAGCCACCATCCGTACCAGAGAGGTTAAACATCAACTGATTTTGAAAAACTGTCTGTAAGTTAACAAATGGTTGGGAAATCAGGTTCTGATGACAATGGAGATGGCCTCATTGAGGACCTCACTCTAATGCGCTTCGCAACTTACTGGCTTGTCATCGCTCTGCATATGTGGTCACGCAGTGACTGCAATCTCTTAAGTAGGGTACACACTATAAGAAAATCGGTCAAGCGATCGTCTGGTTTTCCTCAATTGTTTGCAGAATGTCGTACCCAAAAGTGGTAGTAATTGTAGGCTTCTTTCTTGTTTCATGTAGACACATTGTACGAAGATTATATTAGTTCTGATCATGCGCGGTCTTTCGTATGCGATTTTTCTGTACACATTAAGTGAAAATCGTTAGTTCTGTTCATGTATGAAAAAATGTTGGGAGTTTGTCCCTTCAGAAATTTTTGTTTGGAAGAGGTCTGTCAAAACTTGTGTACGCAGGAAATCGTACGATCCTTCCTCGTACGGAAACGTTCACCTGAGTTTCTTATAGTGTGTACTCTACTTTCTAGGCTTCAGAGATCTGCTGGCAACGGATGAATCAGCAGAAATCCGGAATGGGTTAAATAAACAAACATCAGGGAGGAGCAGACCAGAAATCACCCAGCAACCATTTCTCTGCACAGCCCGGAGATGTAACCCCGTGTTTGCATCGCATGACACCAGTATGATACTAATGGGACAATGTCATCCAGCAGTGTGGAAAGCTTCTCCCCCGTGTCTTCCCACTACAGAGAGGGAGCCCCGTCCTATCACTGCACATTGCAGGGACCCTCTCTGGTCACATGAGGTCTGTTTACTTTCAGTTTTCCCTGATCTGTGATTGGAGGACCGGCTCTCAGGTGACACAACCAGGAAGTGTTGGCAGGCGAGAGTGCAGTGTGGAGGGAGAGTTCAGTGTTGTGGTGACAGCAGGCGGTGTGTGTACTATGGAGGGCTATCACCTGGAGGACACAGATGGGGGCGCTACATACTCCATACCACAGGGGGAGACCATGATAGGAAGAGGACCCTTCCTGGGGGTGAGTGCAATACATTCATTGCTGGGTGTGTATGTATACCTCCTAGTCCTACCCTACTCCCCTGTGTATACCTGCTCCATACAGACCTCACCATAATACCTACTCCCCTGTGTATACCTGCTCCATGCAGACCTCACCATAATACCTACTCCCCTGTGTATACCTCCTCCATGCATACCTCACCATAATCCCTACCCTACTCCCCTGTGTATACGGCCTCCATGCACACCTCCTCATAATCCCTACCCTACTCCCCTGTGTATACGGCCTCCATGCATACCTCTCCATAATCCCTACTCTACTCCCCTGTGTATACCTCCTCCATGCATACCTCACCATAATCCCTACCCTACTCCCCTGTGTATACCGCCTATTCCTACTGTACTACCCTGTATATGCCTCCTCCGTACATCATCATAATCCCTGCTGTACTCACCTGTATATACCTTCTCCATACATACCTCACCATAATCCCTATTCTACTTCCCTGTGTATGCGTCACCATAATCCCTACTCTGCTCCCCAGTGTATACCTCCTACATACATACCTCACCATAATCCCTACCCTACTCCCCTGTGTATACCTCATCCATGCATACCTGTCCATAATCCCTACCCTACTCCCCTGTGTATACCTCTCCATAATCCCTACTCTACTCCCCTGTGTATACCTCCTCCATGCATACCTCACCATAATCCCTACCCTACTCCCCTGTGTATACCTCTCCATAATCCCTACTCTACTCCCCTGTGTATACCTCCTCCATACATACCTCACCATAATCCCTACTCTACTCCCCTGTGTATACCACCTAGTTCTACTTTACTTCCCTGTATATACCTCCTCCATACATACCTCACCATAATCCTTACTCTACTCACCTGTGTATACCTCCTACTTACCTAATCATACCTACTGTACTGATATGTGTATGCCTCTTGCATGCCTCATCATAATCCTTACTGCACTGATCTGTGTATACAGTGCCTTGAAACAGTATTCATACCCCTTGAAATTTTCATCACTTTGTCATGTTACAACCAAAAACGTAAATGTTTGATGGGAGTGGAAGGAAAATGAACTAGGGTTTCAAAATTGTTTACAAATATCTGAAAAGTGTGGTTTGCATTTGTATTCAGCCCCCTTTACTCTGATACCCCTAACTAAAATCTAGTGGAACTAATTGCCTCCAGAAGTCACCTAATTGGTAAGTTTTAAACAAGTAAATACAATATACTGTACGTTCCTATCTATTTACTAATGCTAGCAGCATAAGGATTAAAAATAGTCAATATTGATTGAGAGAGTGACGTTCCACTTTAACATTTGAAAAACATGCACTTCTCAGGTTGAATAGATGAGCTGCATTAAATATCAGTTTTTATTTGACCTAATAAGTCCCGTGGTCGTTTGCTGGTTCCCTAAATACTATATTATGCAGCTTTGCTTTTCCTTTTCGCAGGAACTTTGAGGCTCCCTTGCTGAAAAGCAAGCTGCTTTAGGCAATCAATTATATGACTTCAGAATCTTTGGAACGCCTGTATATCAATATTCAGGTGCAGGAGTAAATAGAATTTTTTTTCTTTTTTAATTACAACTGTGTAGTCATGTACAAGAGACTTGACTGTTCAGTGATTGAACTCATCAATAATATCATACCTGGGAACTTTTTAAATCCTAATTTCTGAGAATGGGGATGGAGTAGTGGGGTGGGTTGTCGGTGTTAATCGTTTTGCACATCGTGCTGGATGGTGGCTTACAGCCTATTTCACACGGGCTTCATCTTGTACACAAACAGTGTGAACAGCAACCTTTGACAAAGTATTTGCAGAGCTTTCAGTAAGTTTTGTTCCATTCATGTACCAAGCACCATTCATCTCCTGTTTGTAAATGTTGAACACAGATCCTAATGGGAATGCTGATTGCCACTTTAAGGAAGCTGCTAGCAGGCTTGCATGCCTCTCTGTCTTGCAGGGGGATCATCTAGAGGGGGTATTGGCATCTGGGCAATAGGGGAAAAAAAATGGAGATCACAGAGGGTACAATCTACCATGTGATGCTCCCCTCCAGCCATGTCCACACTGGACCCAGGCACCTGCATCTTACTTGTCTCCATCCTGCACTCAGTGGGAGCCACTCAGGAGATCAGATCTGTGGGAGCTATTGGGAGACAAACCATCATCTGTAAACACAAAAGCCGGACTTCTGTGTTCTGTGTTTACAAGTGATAGAGGTGTGCAGGGAGCAGAGGGCCTGAGCTGGAGGTGGCCGAGCGGAGTTCCACCAAGTTCCAACTGAAAAAAGCCCTGTTTATACATATGAGTGCTGGGTGACTCGGGTCATGTCAGGAAAGCTGCGACTGCTCCTCCAAAATGGGAGGGTCAGCCCTTCAGATTGTAATCGTACATGAGAGTTTACTTTTTTTTTTCTGCAAGCGTATGGGGCAATCTGGGACTAAGCAGGCTGGCGCTCAAGGCTCATACATATACACAGTGGACATACGACAGTTTATTTATTAAACTAACAGAGGCTGTTTTCCTAGAAGTATATCTTCATATTTGCAATGTGAAACGTCAGTACATAAGGTTAAGGTACGCTCAGTTTAAAACCTTTATAAGCAATATAGCGGCATTTATCTTCATGTTTGATCTCTAGGGAAATGAAATTCAGTCTGCACACATTAATGTACAGTTGCCTCCACCTTTAACTGAAAAGCAGCTTATGGGAATATTAGGGTCCATTCACACGAGCGATTTTACATGATGTGATTTCCAGCAGTATGAATCTGCGGATTCTTGTGGTTGGAATGGACAGGTGTGTGAGTAGTTGCCGCTGAGCCCATGTGATGCAATGAAAGGCTGTCCGCAGCCACGACTAATCATGACTGTTCACACAGCCAGTGACTATCTGTGGTGATCATGTCAGGATGCAGACAAAATGTAGCGTGTGGAAATCGCAGCATGTGTACTTGCCTAAGACCTCATGGGTATAAGAGATCTGTGTGCGCTTATCTTTCACTGAATGTTTCTCTGCAAAGTTGATCTGAAACATGGCTCCTGCAGAAACAATTTCCATTGTGATCTCACATTCCTCCGTATTGGACTCCGCCAACAGTGGATCATCATTTGTCATGCCTCTATTTTAATTTTACGCATTCTGCCGCCTCCTTTGCTCTGTGCATTAAAGTGGTTTATTTTTGTCTTTGTGCTGAGCTGTGTACACGCATTGATAAGGCTCAATTTACTTTTTTTTTTTTCTTTTAAATCTAACCTGGGTTTATGTGGTTTGCGACTTGGTTGAATATTTGCCATGTTTGGCTCAGAATCTTGGTAGTGTGTTTGGTTTCAGTTTATCAAAATCACACTTCTTGATTTCAGTGGTTTTAGCACCAGAAATGTCAAAGCACAGATTTGTTTGCCCCCCTGCTTGTGTTTAACAGTAATCACAACCAGGAAAATGAATGTATTTCAGCCAAAAAAAAAGCATCAGCTACTTAGTTTTACTAAACCCACAACGGTAAAATCATTCTGTATATGCAAGTAAAGCATGCTTGGTATACTCGCTCTTGAACCTAAGGGGTTAATCCTCCACATTTTGTAGGAAGGCTGTTTGATCCTGTCTTCTCTGTTCCTCCCCTTTTTTTACTGTCCCCAATCCATCTGCCATAGTTACAGTGGCAAGTCTGCACATGCTCTGTTCGGTGTGTATTGCTAGAGAGTTTTTTTTCTTTTGTTTTGGGAGGGCACATGTGATCAGCACAGGGCCAATCAGCACTGTCCAGACAGAGGGTCAGGGGTCATGTAGCCTCATATGACAGAGGAAAATGAAAACTCCTACTTCAAAATTTACCAGTGCTCAACCATATACTGATTGAAGTCACAAGACTGCTATATACTGCTGATGAGAAAAAGTATTTAGTAGTTTATAATTACTAAAATAATTGCATTTTACACGTTCTGTGAACCGTGGAAGACCAGATATAGTGAATGCAGAGTCCTGGTTTTAGTAACACTTTAAAGTGGTTGTAAAAGCGCAAGTTTTTTTACCTTTATGCATGAAGGTAAAAAACCTTCTCTGTGCAGCATCCTCCCAGCCCCCCCGTAATGCTCACCTAAGCCGTCTCTTGATCCAGCAATGTGAACTGCAGTCTCAGCTGTCTCGAGATTCCCTCTCCTCATTGGCTGTCAATTACAGCCAGTGAGCCAATGAGAAGGGAGGGTGGGGTTGAGCTGCAGCATGGAGCAGTGGCTGGGGGAGTGCACATGCTCGGGTGCCCCCATGGCAAGCAGGCTACAGGGCGGCAGGGGTGCGCAGAATCACGTGTGTGTGTATATATACGTGATTTTGCATCTCCAGGTAGGGAGCGCGCTCACTACTTGAGCCACCATTCACAGCCTCAGCTGTCAATCACCGGGTCCTGGCCAGTGATTACTCGCCGGCACCCGGTGATTGGCGAGTATCTCCGGCGGGGGAGAGACCTGTGTATAAATAACAGATCTCTCCCCTGTCAGATACTGCACACTGATTTGTATAGCTCTGCACAGCATAGCCATACAAAGCAGTGTGCTTACAGTGAAACACAGACACAGCCCACGTAATAAAACAGCACACAATTAACCCTTTGATCGCCCCCCATGTTTACCCTTTCCTGCCCAGTACCATTAGTACAGTGTCAATGGGTTTTATTAGCACTGATCACTGTATTGGTGTCACTGGGGATGTCAGTGACACCAAATCAGTTCCCCCCCCCCCCCAGTGTCAGGATGACCGCTGCAGTCCCGCTAGAAGTCCCTGATCGCCGCCATTACTAGTTTAAAAAAAAAATTCCAGGAACTATACCGCCATTTATAAACGCTTTAACTTTCACTTAAACCAATTAATTTACATGTATTGGAATTTTTTTTTTAGCAAAGACATGTAGTAGAATACATTTTGGCCTAAATATGAGGAAATTTGATTTTTTTACATTTTTTTTCTGGACATGTATAATAGCAAAAAGTCAAAAATATATATATTTTTTTTTCAAAATTCTCGGTCTTTTTTTGTTGTTTTGTTTTTGTTTATAGCACAAAAAATGAAAAAAACACAGGTGATCAAATACCACTAAAAGACAGCTCTATTTTGGGTAAAAAAGGACAACAATTTAATTTGGATGCAGCATTACATGACCGGGCAATTGTCAGGTAAAGTAACGCAGCTTCATATGGCAAAAAATGGCCTGGTCAGGAAGGGGGGTAAATCCTCCGGTGGGCAAGTGGTTAAAAAGCAGTTTATCCCTTGTTCCCCTGGAAGCCAGAAATCTCCTCTTCCCTCAGACATGCAGGGTTGTGGACAGGCCCTCAATGTCCTCACTTACAATATAAGACTGCTGGTTTTGTACATGATGATGTCCGGGTGCAATGGAAGAAGCACTGAAGAGAAGTGACTTCACAGAACTGGTCACATGGAGAGAAGGAAGCCTGCGGGAGTGAAGGATAAGATAAGCAAAAATACTTTTTAAAGGTACAAAAACATAACTGTAGTGCAGTGCATAGGTATAAAAATAAGATAAAAAACACAGAAATAATACTGAATTCATGTGAACCAATATAAAAACCTTAAAAATTGGTGGATAAATGATGTGAAATGGTCACTTCAAATAGATGATATTCCAAAAAGTAATTAACCCGGGAGTGGATGATTAGCCAGGAAAATATACACAATCCGGTGGTTTGTGATAATATAGCGAGACTGCAAACTCACCAGAAGCGCTAATGTAATGCGCATTTAAAGATGTAATCCAGTTTAGGGGACTCCCATCAGATGGAACCTGGTCTGGTCTGGAAATTGTCCACCTCTGATCGTATAGGTGATTAAGGATGATGTCAATCAGAGGTCTATCTCCGGGGTCTTATAAATAGGTCTGGTCATGAAGTATATTCCATCCTCCAGATTGGATGGAACCTAGATCCTGGGGGTTAAGTGCTCGTGGTAGAGCCAAAGAAAAGGGGGGAGGGGGGTCTCATAGTGTAGTATGATAAATGATTTATTGAGTGATTAAAAAATGGATGTATCAAAAAGGTACATACATATGATAAGAAGTAATCTCATAAAGATGAAGTGCTAGAACAAATGGAAATAGCCTGTGCTGGCGATGTTACTAACCAGTCCCAAAGTTGTAATGGCCGCTGGTCCTCCGTAATCCGGCGGCTTGGTGTCTCTGGGTGGTGGGGCTCCTACTTAACGCGTTTCATATGATAATATATCTTCAGAAGGTGTGATGCATGGTGCTGGTTTGTATGGTGCTGGTTTTTAAATGTAATTCTCTTTTTTTTTTTTTTTTTCTTCGCTGTAGCTCAGAAATTCATCTGTCACTTCCCCCAGCTAAAAGAGAAAGTTATTTTCTTTGACTTTATATCCCTAAAGGAAACAATGTTTACTTTTAGTTTATTAAAAGATACAAAGTTTTCTGTAACTTTGGGGAAAGTGACATCTAAGCTTGTAAACTATAGTGAAGAAACAAAAAAAGGCGTTGGTAAACCGACGTACGCCTGTATTAATATTGCAATCCTTTGTATTGGGATACATAGAACCAACATACATCTGAATTGGCAACATAGTACAACTTTTGTGTCACATTGGAGATATCTGGCTAGTTACACTGACCTTGCCCAGGGATTTAGGGTTGATTCACACCACAGAAATACAGGTGGGATTAGTGTTCAACAGCTCAGTGGATTAGTGGTTATCACTGCTGCCTCACAGCGCTAGGGCTGTCGGTTTGAATCCCAACCATGGCAATGCATTTGCATGATCTCCCTGGGTGACTAACATACATGTGCTGGTGGCAGCATCTTTGCTTTCTGATTAAATGATCCCTAGAATGTGAATTAGAATGAGGCCTTGTCTGTTCAGACACCTTTAAAGCTGCACCTTATGTGAATGTCAAACAATGGGATGAGATAAGGGCCTGGACTAATAATTGATTTGATAATGCTGGTTTGCACTCCGCCCCCTCTTGGGAAGGTTTGTCAAACCAAGAGCTGAGAGAGAGAGAGAGAGAGAAAAGGATTTAAAAAAAAAAAAAAATTAATAAAATAATGGCATGGAGTCCCCCCCCAAATCCATAACAGACCCTTATTCGAGCATGCAGATACCGCATGCCTTCAAAGATTTATTTCCTTTGCTGAATTGCCTGCTTGGTTCACACTAGATGCGATTTAAAATTGTGCTTTTTGTTTGCAATTTCACTGTGTTTTCTGTAGATTTACCAATGAGTTATTGCATTTTCAATTGTGTTTTGCATTGCAATTTCTATTGTAGTCTATATGTGAAATCGCTACAAAATGCAGAAAAAGTTAGACAATAACTACTTTTGAAATTGTGTTGCAGCAAATCGCTTACGTTAAGACACTCACATCCACATTCGTTAGATCCGATATCAGGTACAATTTCAAAATCGCACCTGAAATCGTGCACCCTGGATGCGACTTGGCATGCGATTTGCATGCCCTGCGACTTGCAAATTGCATGCCAAATTGCACCCGATGTGACCGGGGGCTAACACCACAGTCACATCTAATCTGATTTGGAAATTGGGCAACTTACAGTGAAGTTGCACGATTTCAGATTGGATGTGAATAGAGCCTATAGTGGACAATAGGGTGCAACGTGGCCTACGATTTGCAAGTCACCTAGCATGCAAATCGCATGCCAAATTGCACCTGATGTGACTGGGGGTCACCCCGGTCACATCAAAGTGGATTTTGAAGTGATGCGACTACAGTCACATCATGTGACTTACAGTGAAGTCACATGATTTCAAATTCGGGGGGACATGCTGATTTAAAGTGCAATTTGCAAGACATCTGACACAGATCTCTCTGCAAATCACATGAAAAGTAGTGTATTCATTACTTTAGAAATTGTTGCGGCTCCGACCAAGTTTAAACCACACCAATATGAACGCTCTAATAGCGGTCACATTGAGTGCGACTTGGCATGTGATTTGCATGACATGCGACTTGCAAATCGTATGCCAAGTCGCACCCTATTGTCTGCTATTAGAGCAGTCACATGGTGTGACATAAATGTACAGATTTGAGTAGCTGAAATGTGACCTGTAGCAATATGTAATCGTAAATGTAGATTTAGCACTCCATGTTATAATAAAAGATGTGTTCAGAATTAAGGCATGTGCTTACCCATTAACATCTGAAAAGACAGAGCAGCTTCCTCAGGCTGAAAGTGATGCCTGGGTGCCAATTAGATGTTGTCACCTATATGTAATCAGACTTTGACACTTTCCTGAAGTTTAAAAAGGGAACACAGACGTTTGGGCTTCATGACACTCTGAAAAGTATATATACATACATCAAAGGGGTATGTTTTCATCTCTCATAAAAGCTAAAATATTAGTCGCAGATAGATTAAAATACTTCCTTCTGATACGGCACTCTGTGGGTCACACTGACATATAAAAACCGTATTTGTGACTTAGGTAGAAGGCCAGAAAAATGCAGGAAATGGTTAGGTGGTGCTGGGTTGCGACATTCGAACAATGATTGGTACTGTCGTGATTGGACTGATGCGCTGGTGTCGGAAATCCAATCCCCGACTTGGTGACTCAAGTCGGTCTTGGTCCGATTGACCTTGGGCAGGTCAGCACCAAGAACATCCTGTGGGTGGGTACAGGAACACTCCCCAGGGTCAATTGGCTGAGGACTAATGTCCCGCCCACGTCCATATCCCCATAAATTGAGTACCCGGACATTGGGACATGGTAATTCGTATGGATCCGGTTCTATTTGACTGACGGATTGCTGACGCTCGGGCTTGCTCCAGTCGCAGGATAGATCTTGGTAAAAGTTTTATTCTGTTTTATTCCCTTTTATTTTATAGTGAATAGTCGATGTGTGTCTTCTTGTATTTTTTGTATTTTCTGACTAGATTGGAGAGATTAGATTGTATTGTATTTTATTCCCCTTAAACGCTTGGTCAAGCTCATTGCCAATCTGTATGCAATTGCACTACGTGTGGGCAGCTTGCGTGCAGATTGTGAAAGGTAACAGATCTGTGTGTGTGTGGGGTGTCTCAACAGACCGTTCTGCGGATAAACTGTTGGGTGGTGGCAGGCTACCTTTTTTGGTGTGTCTGGTGTGGGGGTGTGTGGACAGTGGAAGAGTGATTAACACCGGGGTTCTAGCTGTAGGATGGCTGGAGGGACCCTAGAAGGGTGTGTGATTGCTAAGCTGCTCCTCAACTCTAATCAGTGCACCAGATTGTATATAAGATTTGTATCTGCCAGTGTGTGGTCAGCCATCTGGATTGGAGTGGAGTCTCCCCCTGGTGGTGGCCAAAAGGTAGTGCGGGCTGTGGAAGTACATCACAGCTGGTCTTATATACGGTTTTATATATTCAAAGTTAAGTCCCCTTGATTCCTTCTTACCCCAAGTCACGGCCGCACGTGCGCGCCTCGGTTAGCTAGTCGCTGTGGGCGTGGCGTGTGGGGGATCTGTGACACATGGGTGCGTTTCTGATACTGATTTCTAAAGTAGTACATGTACTACTTTTGTGGTGATTTGTATAGATATCTATGTCAGATGTCTTGCAAATCGCAAGGAAATCGGCATCTTCACTGTACGTCGCACAATTTCTAAATCGGCTTTGATGTGACCGGGGTGTAAGGCCTTTTTATGTTAGATTTCCTGAGTGTTTTTCCGATTTATGGGAAATCCTGCATACTAGCAAAGGTGAATTGTCATTTTCAGTATTGCATGCAAGATGTGGTCATGTGACTGCCTTTGACTCATGCGATAATCTGGAGTGAATTGTGCCCATAGTGCCAATAAATATTGCCAATGGGGTTCCCTTTCACATACCTGTTCAATGTTCTGTTGTATGCTGCACAGGTACACTTCACTGTGGCTTTCTTTCTGACTCTGATTTGTTGGGCCTGTATACCAAGAGTTAACACAGGTGGGAAGAGAATTAATCAGGTGCAAACACTTTCTCTGACCAAATTAATAACCATGGTGAGTGTGGCCTATGTTATATAAAAAGTTGCAGTAGTGGCTGATTTTTTCCTTGTACAGGCCACGTTATTTTCTGAAAGTCCTTGCCTGTGGTAGTTTGAGGAGGAAGAGATATTGTGGTGAATGGCCCCAGGCCACACTTACGCTGTGTTTTGATGTGGGCTGTAAATGTTTTGCATTTTTTTCCTTCTGAGGTGTGTTTGTGTGTTATTGAACAATGATTGTGTGTTTTATTATCTTTGCATTGTAATCCTAACACATGTTAATTGCTCTGCTCTTCCAAATCTGCACTTGGCTATAGTTTGCTTTATTTAGACTGAAATGCAGTTTTCAGACAAACCTGATGAGAAATGTATCTGTGGGGGATTTGGGGAGGTGGGAGGTGTTATATTTTGGCACGTATGTATTTTTATATTGATATTTTGATCTGCAGCCTGTTTTGTGGATAGATAAGCCTACTACGTGATTCATATTAACTGTTTGTTTCCTGCTGTAACCTGTGAAAACATAGTTCATTAGAAGTATAATCTTTTAGATTGTGAGCTCTTATGAGCAGGACCGTTCTATTTTAGCAACATCAATCCTGCTTTTTTTATTCACCAAGAAATTGAATGTACCTACTTGTTGCTGTCCAAATAAATGTGAAATGTGTATTTGATCAATAAACATTTGGACTATGTATTTTTTGAGGGGATTGTTTCATGTTCTAGTTAAATGTACTAGCACCCCTAACACTTATTTTTGCTAGCTATATAATATGCCCAAATCTTCCTTGTTAGTTGCATATGTGCATTCTAACAAACCAAAAGCCCCCTATTGCACCACAAGACCATGTGATGTACCAATGAATAGGTCGTGTTCAATGTGCAGCTAGCTATTCTTTTTCTACAATCCTCTTAACAGTAATAAATTAGGCCTCCAATTTATGTTGACTTTGGGCCTTTACCTGCAAATATATATTCGCCAATGTCGTGTGTATACACAGTAGAGCTGCAAAAATATATTTGCCAATGTCATATACACAATAGAGCTGCAAACATACATTCGCCAATGTCATATACACAGTAGAGCTGCAAACATACATTCACCACTTCATCTTAGTACTCACTTTGCTATTATTTTTATTACTCCACGTGGATATTTTAAATTGTTACCCGTGATCATTATAATAAAGTACTACACTATTAAGCACCTTTCTGGCTCCTGTGGCTGAGCTAATTCCTCCCCAGGACCATTTTGGCACCCACCCTGATGGATGGATGGAGCTGGATGACTAACCCATAGCTGCCAGCATACCACTGTACCCCCAGATGTGTGATGTGTATAACCCATGCACATTAATACTTTTGTTCTGGTGAGTGTACACCCGTCCCAAGGGTGGATTACCTTTCCCGAGTTCATGCACTACTGTTCGTCACGGATAAACCACACGTGCCATTCATAGGCACTCTCTTTATTTTAGCACTATTTACCAGTTTACATCATTATTGCACTTATTTGCACTTTTTTTTTATTTTTCATGCGTTTATGATTGTTAACATGCATTTATAGCGCTGCACTATTTAACATAGAATAGTTACATGATTAAAGAGAATGAAGATATATAATTATATTGGGAAATTAGAACTAGACATTCCCAATTATTTGAGATATAAGTGTGAAAATGTTTGACATTTAAAAATAGAATGTATGCCGTTCATTAGGAAATGCGTTAGTTGTCTGATCATTTTGGAGAAACGGCAACCCAAAAAAAAAATAAAAAAATATAGGTGTACTTTTTATTTTAAATTATAAGTATTCTCATATGCAAACAGAAAAACGCCAACGGGACAAAGCCCGCGGTTGTGCGCCACCTAGCGAACATATACGCCATTGCATCCAGAAATCTGCTAGACGTGATTCCGGATTTAATAACAGGAAAAGAGTCTACAAGTAGACTCTTTTCAATGAGTTTGCTAGACGCCTTTCTGCAGACTGACAGGTCTTGATTGATTGAATTGAGTCTGCCTGAATGTTCAGCGTCTGCTGGTAGACTCAATTCTTAGTAAATCAGGGCCTATGTGTCCACATGTATGTGAGTGCCTGTGACTGCCAGGGGGCCCTGGAGAAGAAGACTGTGATAGCCAGTCTTTTAGCATTGTAGGAACCTCCTTGATGCAGAGATGTTCTCTGCATCAATACAATATGAATGCAGGACTTCTTAGTTGAGTGATGGTGGACGTCATTCAACCCAAAAGACTGAGGACATTTTGTTATGAAGCAGATGTAATGTGGGGCCAGCTCTGGATTGCAAAAAAAAATAGAAAAGCTAAAATTTCTAGGGAAATTGTGTGAAGTGTTCTTGCCTCCATCAGTAGTGGAGTGTGCGGAGTAACTGGGTGAAGTGGCTTGAGTAACTGTTGTGTGGCTGGAGTAACTCTGAAAAGGTTGGACTGGGCAGATTAACTTTATGGAGTGGGCAGAGTAACTGTGTGGAGTGTTTGGAGTGAGTAAAGATAGTAAACATTACACTAACCAATTGATTGATCAAATTTAAAAAGTGCACATGGCAAGCTTGATAGCTCACACTCTAGCTTTTGTCACTCTGCCTGCTCACACACCTGGGTTCCTATGGCAACTCACTCTACAGCAAGGGCAGAGAAGAGCTGTTAAAAACAAACTGCTCCAACTTGCTCACTTCACTGGCGGTTGCCATCTTCAAACTGTTGTAGTTTACAAATATAAATCCTACACCAAAGAACTTTATATTGCGAGAATCACAAGACCCAGACCTACATTTTGATGCATAGTATGTCTCTGAAATATTAAAAATGAAGGCACAGTCGCAGTTTAGAAATTGCCCTTCAAATTTGAGGTGGCTAGAGTGCAGTTTCAATGAATGTCAATGGGCGGCATGAGTTGCAAACAAATGGTCATATTTTGAAAACTATCAGGACTATGTCTTAGCCGTGGCAGCAGGGATAGCTGAACGTTTTGATATACGATTTGTGTAGGTGGGCTTGAAAATGAGGGAGTGATGGCAGTTTAGAAATCATGTCCTGATTTTTCAGCTCACACTGTAGCTTTTGTCAGCTCCCACTCTAGTTTTGAACATTCCGCCATTCATTCCTATGGGACCAATTTCACCACAAAAACGGCGATATTTCATGAACCATTCAGCGAAACGTTTCACAAAGTAATAGCACAGCAACCGGGAACAATCTGCACGTTTCAGTATATTACTGTCTATGTAGTGTAAAAGCTGTGGGAGGAGTTAGGGTAGTAAATTTGGCTATAATAATAGGAATATATATGTGAGATAACAGTAAGTGGTCTTGCCATGCAGGAACACTTAAATAGCCTGTAGTTGGGTTTTAAATGTTGTTTTTTTTAATTCCCAGCCCAGTGAATCATTTCACTATACTGTTGGCTCCGGTCATTGTAATGGGTAACTTGACTGACAGTTGAGGGTTACATTTTGTGTTTAAAATATTTCCATGCACTGCTAGTCCTCTCTATAGCATTTCCTGAACTACTGGACAGATAACAGTAGTGGGAATATATCTGGGGAATGGTGTTACTAATACACAGATTCATTTCAGGGTCCTGGCAGGTGGAAATGAAGACTTGGCTGCAGTTCTCACACTTTACAGCTCAATACACATGAGAATGGATTTGAGGATTAAGCAGCATGTGAACGTGATGAAATACAAATTTACCATTTGCAGGTCATGGCATGGTGGAGACTTCTGAAGCTACATATGTGCCCATTATGTCGCAGCCAAGGGAAAGAAGTTATACCAAATGTTCTGCCTCAAAAAAAAGCTGTTAATTGAAATGAAAGGAGAGCACCCAGCCATGGTACTAGATAAAAGGTTTTAGCCCAAAGGCAAATCTACTAATCTAACAGCCATTTTTTTGGCTTTTTTGGAGAACATTTCTGTTAGATTTTTTTGTTATGTTTTTGAGTCCAGTACAAGTAGAAGGGATTCTGTTGTTATTGATGTAGGAAAGCTTATTGTCAGAAATTCTGTCTTTCTTCCTACTGTCTACATCCAGGTCTGACAATCTGCAGATAATCTTCTTGTCAGCGATTATTTGTGAACACCTGCAGAAAGTTGTGGGAGCTGTCAGCCTCCCAGTGCTTTCAGTCTGCAGCTAATCAATAGGAACTCTTTCTAGGTCTCCCACAGCTAATTGCAAATGGGCCCATTCACAGTTGTGAATGGGGCCTTATAAAGCAGTAAATGTGACTTTCATTAAACATTAACTAGTGATGAATCAATGAATCATTCAAAACCTGTGTACCTAGAAGATTCATCTGCAGTGAATATTTGGTTATTGTAAGTGTATATTCCAGTGAAAGGAGTCTAAGCCCTTGTTCACACTGGATCCGGCTTTGAAATCGTGCGATTTCACTTGAAGTCGCACGATTTTAGAACTGCATGTCACTGCGACTTCAGGTTTGACTTGGCAGACATCTATGCAACTTCATGCACAGATGTCTATGCAAGTCACACCTGAAATCGCAAAAAATAGTGTAGGAACATTTTTTCAAATCGATGTGGCTTTGCAAATTCGGAGGCACACCTATTTGAACAGTTCCATTGCCAACAATAGGTGCTACTTGTCATGCAATTTGAAACTGTCAAATTGCATGACAAGTCGCACCCTTGTGAACCAGGGCTAAGAGGGAATTTTACATTACTTTGGAGAGATTTCTTCTCATTTCCTGTTGGGTCTATTCGACAAGAAATGAAGGGAAATCTCCCCAGTAGAACACACACAGAAAAATCTGTTGTGTCCAACCTTTTGACATTCATGGGCCACGTTGGAAGAAGAAGAATTGTCTTGGGCCACACATAAAATGCACTAACAATAAGGATAGCTGATGAGCAGAAAAAGCCAGGCAGATCACAAGTTAATCGCTGATATAGACAAAGTATCTATCTGAGTAATAAAACTTCAATTTTTTTTTTACTTTTTTTATTGTAAAAGAGGGCAACATAAAACTAGTGCGATATTTGTTTTTGATAATCTAACACATCAATATCTGGTTGGATGGATGTAGTAGCAATCTGTATGAATTCTCAAGGTGCTCATCAGATAGATTGGTTCTAATGTTGCCCTTTGTGTGCTTCATCCTTAAATAGTTGCTCACAAATTTACAGTAGGTGTGACTGAATACTGATGACATGAATAAGGCGTGATTGTGGGTGGGAAAATTTTGAAAACCATTTATCATTTTCCTTCCACTCCACAATTATGTGCCACTTTGTGTTGGTCTCTCACAGGGGTACTGAATTAAAATTCACGGAGGTCCGGTTGGTGATATTTTCTTCTGTTTGTGCAGAGGTCCGAAACTCATTTTTCTAATATTACTCGGGTCTTTCACATTCCAGCCCCCTTTGCATTAATGTCCTCAGTCCCCCCTTTCCCATCACAGCCCCCTGTACATCACTACTCCCTTTCACATCAGAGCCCCCCAACATTATAGGCTCGCTTCCATCACAGCCCCCATTCACATAAGTCTTTTCTTGATGTCACAGTCCCCCTTGCAATCACAATCCCCCACATCACAGCTCCCCCTCCTGACATCACAGACCCTTCATATCATAGCTCCCTCCTCTCACATCACAGCCTCTCATATCACAGTTCCCCCATATAATGGCTCTCCTCACATCACAGCCCCTCATATCACAGCTTTCCTTCTGACTTCACAGCCCCCCAGTATTATAGCTCCACCCTCTCAAATCACAACTCCCTCCTATCCTAGTCCCCCATTTCACAGCTCCCTCCTCTCACTTCTCAGTCCCCCATATCACAGCTCCCTCCTCTTGCTTCACAGCCCCCAATATCATAGCTCCTTCCTCTCACTTCTCAGTCCCCCATATCACAGCTCCCCCTTCTCACTTCACAGCCCCCCATATCACAGCTCCTCCCTCATCACAGCTCCCTCCTCTCACTTCACAGCCCCCCACATCACAGCTTCCCCCTCACTTCACAGCCTCCCATATCACAGCTCCCCCTCTAACAGCACCCCTATATCACAGCTTCCCCCATATCACAGTTCCCCAGTCTCACAGCCCCTCCCATATCACAGTTCCCCAATCTCGCAGCCCCCCCATATCACAGATCCCCCCTCTGATATCACAGCCCCCTCTACCGCATAATTTTCCCTATACCTTAACACAATGTGGAGGGCGGGAGGAATGGCGAGGTGGACTCTTGTTCTCTATGTACTGATCTGCCACTGCCATCGTCGCCACTGCTGTTGTAAACAGCAGGAGTGGGAGGATTGGAAGGAAGGACTCCTCTTCTGAATGTACTGGCTTGCCGTCACCACCGCAGAACTCGGAGCAGGGCAGGAGGAATGGAAGGATGGTGTCAGGGATCCCCTCGATCCCCGCCGCGTTGGTCCCGGCGCAGGCGCAGTATGCCGCCCGGCGCAGGGACTCGAGCACTGGTTCCGGGCCGGCCGCGGCGTTCGAGTTCGCGCATGCGCAGTAGAAGCCGCGGCCGCCCGCTGGGCACCAATGGCAGCGCAGGGCGGGATATTTAAACGACCCTGAGCTGTCATTCAGTGCCTTCTGGTCTTTCCTGCATTCTGAATCCTGTGAACCTGTACCCTGTAAGTTATTGACCCGGATTGAACCTGACCTTGCTGTTTTCGCCTGTTCTGACCCTTGCTTTGCCTGACCTCTCTCCTGAATGCCCCCTATTGGATTTGACCTGCTGTTGCTGACCTGGCGTGTGACCCGACCATTCTATGCCCGCTGCCTTGTACCTTGCCGCCCTCTCTGTTACCGACCCGGCCCGTCTGACCCTGCTCATCCATCCATCCATCCCGTGCAGTGGGGTCTTCTGACCTCCTCACATCAGACTCTTCCCCGTG
This sequence comes from Staurois parvus, assembly GCF_062004578.1. NCBI lineage: Eukaryota > Metazoa > Chordata > Amphibia > Anura > Ranidae > Staurois > Staurois parvus. The sequence goes on along the minus strand of NW_028317797.1, from coordinate 6,359,699 downwards.
GGAGCCCCTTGCGCATACTACTACCACTGACGGACGCACCCGGTAGTCACGACCTGGTCTCAGGGAGCTCCAAGTCCATCCCCACCATCAGGGGCCCTGGTGAACAAGCACCCTGGGACTTAGACTCCGTGCGCTGGGGACGCCTATTCAGTGGAGTGCTAGTAGTACCGCCGGGCGGTCCCTTACAGTACCAGAAGGCCATGACTGAGTCTAGAGGAGGTCCCTCGCCGCTGGAGGAGATCTGCAGGCACCTGTCCAATTTGACACAGGCCGTATCGGCCCTGCAGGACAGATGTCAGCAGATTGAAACTCAATTCCAGGCCTGCACTATATCCGTTCCTGCCCCACAGGCCGCGGTCCCCACACCTCCAGCAGCCCCTGTGCTGGTGTCTGGGGCACTCGCACCACTTCCGGCGGCCGACCCCCGAGTACCCTTACCAGAACGTTTCCACGGGGACCGCACACGGTTCAGATCATTCCGCGAGTCCTGCCTCCTCTATTTTGAGCTACAACCCCGAACCTTCGTGACTGAATCCGTGAAGGTGGGGTGCAGGGTGAACCCCAAGACTGGGCCCATCGATTACGGGGAAAAAATGACCCTCACCTTGGTTCGGTTGACAGTTTTTTTGATGCTATGGCCATCCTTTATGATGACCCGCAGCGGGCAGCTTCTGCTGAAGCTACTCTGTACACACTCCGGCAAGGCCGCCGAGCGGCGGAGGAGTACGCATCTGAATTTAGGCGGTGGATGGGGGATACTCGCTGGAACGAGTTCGCACTCCTGCATCAGTTCCGTGTTGGCCTATCAGACGGCCTGAAAGACGAGCTCGCCCGGGTGGAGGTACCTGAGACTTTAGAGGACCTAATAGCACTGACCATTAAAATTGACCGTAGACTGCGGGAACGCAGGTTTGAGAGGTCCGGCCAGGGTCATGGAAATCCCTGGGGATCATTTCAGGGTCCCAGTCAAACACCTAGGCCAGTCATCCAAAACCGGCCACCTGGAGACAACCCCGAACCCATGCAGCTCGGCCTGGCACGGCCTAAACTATCCCCAGAGAAATCATCTGCGCAGACGATCCCAGAACCTGTGCCTCTATTGTGGAGGAGCTGGTCATATGGCGCGTTCCTGCCCGCAGAAACTGAGTAAGTGCACCTCTTCTTCCTTATCCCTTGGCAATGTTGGTCCATCCCAATACTTAGTGGTGCCCCTTTCCTTTCAGCTTCCAGAAAGGACCGTGGAAGTATCGGCCATAATTGACTCTGGGGCATGCAGCTGCTTCGTGGATATTAATTTTGCTCACCAGCAGGGTATTCCCCTTCAATTGAAACAAAAGGGGTTCAATATTTATTTGGCCGACGGTTCCCGAATAAAATCGGGGGTAGTGAACCAGGAAACCCCCTCCATCACCACTGTCATTGCCGGCCAGCACCAGGAACTCCTCCGCCTGGATGCTATAGCTTCACCCCTCTTCCCAGTCATTCTGGGGCTCCCATGGTTACGGGCCCATAACCCCCAGATTGACTGGGAAACCGGAGTAATCACGTTCCCTTCCCCATACTGTCGGATATACTGCCGCACTTCGGGCCCGGGGACCCCCCAAATCCTCCTGTGCTCTGAGGTGGAAGCTGAATTAAAACAAGTAATCCCTGCGGCCTACCATGGGTTTCTAGATGTGTTCAGCAAACGGGGAGCTGATACTCTACCCCCCCCACCGCCCTTATGACTGCCCCATTGACCTGTTACCCGGCTCAGAAATTCCTTTTGGGCGAATCTTCCCCCTTTCAGAGCCCGAATTGGGGGCCCTAAAGGAATATATCGAGGACAGCCTCCAGAAGGGGTTCATCCGCCACTCCACTTCACCGGCGGGGGCGGGAATCTTCTTTGTTGAAAAGAAGGACAAAACCTTAAGGCCATGTATCGATTACAGGGAATTGAACAGGGTCACGATAAAAAACCGTTACCCACTACCGTTAGTACCTGAGCTGTTCCAAAGTTTAAAGTCAGCAGTAGTTTTTACCAAGCTGGATCTGAGGGGGGCGTACAACTTGATTCGCATAAGGGAGGGGGACGAGTGGAAGACGGCCTTCCGCACCCGCTTCGGTCATTTTGAATATCTGGTCATGCCGTTCGGGTTGTGTAATGCTCCGGCCACGTTTCAACATTTTGTAAATGATATTTTTAGGGATTTTCTGGATGTCTTTGTGATCGTTTATTTAGACGACATTCTGATTTTTTCCCCGTCTCTGGGGGAACACAGAATACATGTAGCAAAAGTATTGGGGCGGCTGCGGCAGCATGGGTTGTACGCCAAGGCAGAAAAATGTTGTTTTGAACAATCCAGCATTGCCTTCTTGGGCCTGATTATCTCCACCGCGGGGGTCGCGATGGATCCCCAGAAGGTCGCTGCAATACTGGATTGGCCTGAACCCACAGACAGGAAAGGCGTCCAGCGATTCATCGGCTTTGCAAATTTTTACCGGAAGTTCATCAAGAACTTCTCGGGTCTGGTCTCCCCCATTACTCAGCTAACCAAGCTGGGGACCCGATTCAGATGGACACCAGAAGCGCAGGAAGCTTTCGATGCCTTAAAGAAGCTGTTCACTTCGGCACCCATTTTGGGTCACCCAGACGCCGCTCTGCCCTACATCTTGGAGGTAGATGCATCGGAGAATGCGGTAGGCTCCATCCTCTCCCAACGAAAAGGCACCAAGGAACTGCTCCACCCGGTAGCGTTCTTCTCACGGAAACTGACCCCAGCGGAGAGGAACTATATCATCGGTGACCGTGAGCTACTAGCGATCAAAACGGCGTTAGAGGAATGGAGGTACCTGCTGGAAGGTGCGGTGCACCCCATCTTAATATTTACTGACCATAAGAACTTAGAGTATCTGAGAACTGCCAAGCGTCTACGCCCGCGACAGGCGAGATGGGCACTATTCTTTTCAAGATTCAACTTCCATATTACGTACCGGCCGGGATCAAAGAACACTAAGCCGGATGCGTTATCACGGATGTACGAAGACGCCAAGGAGACCCCAGTACCTGACACCATCCTATCCTCGGGTAACTTCTTGGTCCTTCAGTCGGACCTTCGTTCCAGGCTAATGGAGGCATCCACAAACTTCTCTACCCCAGGCGGAGGGCCGCTCCAGAACAAGGGGGGACTCCTATGGAGGGAAGATCGAATTGTGGTGCCGGAAGAAGCTCGAACCCTGGTCTTGGGGCATTGCCACGACCACCCAATGGCGGGGCACTTTGGCCCAGAAAAGACCCTGGAACTTCTCCGACGCTCATTCTGGTGGCCAGACATGGCTAAAGATTGTAAGGGCTATGTCAGGTCCTGTGTCACCTGCCAGAAGAACAAGCCCTCAAGAAACAAGGTTTGGGGTCTGCTGCGACCCTTACCTATTCCTGAACGGCCTTGGCAAAAGATCTCACTAGACTTTATAGTCGAGCTTCCGCCATCCCGAGACCACACGGCAATCCTGGTAGTCGTGGACCGCTTGTCCAAGATGGCCCACTTCATCCCGTTGAAGAAGACCCCCTCGGCGGCCGAGACCGCGCGAGTCTTCATTCGTGAGGTAGTCAGGTTGCATGGGGTCCCCGAAGACATTGTCTCGGACCGAGGGGTCCAGTTCACGTCCAGATTCTGGAGAGCACTGTGCAAAGCCCTGGACATCAAATTATCTCTCTCTTCTGCGTTCCACCCTCAAACTAACGGTCAAACCGAAAGGACCAATCAGACCTTAGAGCAATATTTGAGATGCTATACCTCATTTACTCAAGATGACTGGCTGCCACTTCTTCCTTTAGCGGAATTTGCGTATAACAACGCCCGCCACTCAGCAACAGGGCAGTCCCCGTTCTTCGCCAACTATGGCTTTCACCCAGTCTTCCTCCCGGATTTGGTGTCGGAATGCCCAGTACCAGCAACACAAGATGTGGTAACGTTCTTCGCTGCGAGCAATGAGAAGCTTCAAGTGGCCATCAGTCGGGCCCAGGAAGACTACAGGAAAGCATTCAACAGGAAACGGAGAGGAGATCTGGTATTGCGGCCTGGGGAGAAGGTTTGGCTGGCGACGTCCAATCTAAAGATGCTTTGCCCATCGAAGAAATTGGGACCCAAATTTATAGGCCCCTTCTGCATTAAACGGATGGTTAACGAAGTAGCCTATGAACTTGCCCTCCCTGACACGCTCAAGATCCACCCGGTCTTTCATGTGTCCCTTCTGAAGCCTGTGGTCCCAGATGCCTTCCCTGACCGGGAATGTAGACCCCCGGAAGCGGTAACGGTCGAAGGAGAAGAAGAATTTGAGGTTGAAACAATCCTGAAGTGTCGAAGGAGGGGAGGCCAGACCCAATTCCTTATCAAATGGAAGGGCTATGGTCCTGAGGACAATTCTTGGGAACCAGCCCATAATGTCCATGCACCCAGACTTGTCCGGAGGTTCTTTCGCGATCACCCGTGGTGGAGAGATCGGATGGGCATCCGGAGGTTGCCCGTAGGGGGGGGGCAATGTCAGGGATCCCCTCGATCCCCGCCGCGTTGGTCCCGGCGCAGGCGCAGTATGCCGCCCGGCGCAGGGACTCGAGCACTGGTTCCGGGCCGGCCGCGGCGTTCGAGTTCACGCATGCGCAGCAGAAGCCGCGGCCGCCCGCTGGGCACCAATGGCAGCGCAGGGCGGGATATTTAAACGACCCTGAGCTGTCATTCAGTGCCTTCTGGTCTTTCCTGCATTCTGAATCCTGTGAACCTGTACCCTGTAAGTTATTGACCCGGATTGAACCTGACCTTGCTGTTTTCGCCTGTTCTGACCCTTGCTTTGCCTGACCTCTCTCCTGAATGCCCCCTATTGGATTTGACCTGCTGTTGCTGACCTGGCGTGTGACCCGACCATTCTATGCCCGCTGCCTTGTACCTTGCCGCCCTCTCTGTTACCGACCCGGCCCGTCTGACCCTGCTCATCCATCCATGCATCCCGTGCAGTGGGGTCTTCTGACCTCCTCACATCAGACTCTTCCCCGTGGGAGCCCCTTGCGCATACTACTACCACTGACGGACGCACCCGGTAGTCACGACCTGGTCTCAGGGAGCTCCAAGTCCATCCCCACCATCAGGGGCCCTGGTGAACAAGCACCCTGGAACTTAGACTCCGTGCGCTGGGGACGCCTATTCAGTGGAGTGCTAGTAGTACCGCCGGGCGGTCCCTTACAGATGGACTCTTCTGCATGTGCTGGCTTGCCATGCTGAACTCCGATCAGGGAGCAGGACAGGAGGCATAGAAGGTTTCCACTGAGGGTGGGAACTGCCCAACTCTTCCTGGTAAAAAGCAAGTGATCTGCATGAAAGGTTAGCTCCCCTTCCCTGCTCCCCTGTAGACCTGCAGTGTTTCCTGCCCTCCTCCCTGCTCTGAGTTCAGCGGCAGCAAGCCAGTACATTCAGAAGAGGAGTCCGTCCTTCCATTCCTCCTGCCCTCTTCCCTGCTGAAGTTCAACAGCAGCAGCGACACCGGCCACGGCAGAAGAGTACATAGAGAACTGGAGGCCACCCTGCCATTCCTCCTGATTTATTAATCGCTGCAGTGGCGGGAGGAGAGGAGTCCACTCTGTATGCTAAGTGGTGTGGCCGCGGTCCGGACAGGACTATCACTCGGTCCGCATTCGAATCGCGGTCTGCCATTTAGTGATGCCTGGTCTATCACATAAAATCCCAGTAAAATACATTTATATTTTTGGTTGTAACATGACAAAATATGGAACATTTCAGGGGGTATGAATACTTTTTCAAGACACTGTAAGGCCTCCATCACATGGGCATACTGATCAATACACCCATGCAAAGGACCATCTTTACCCACCTGGGAGGCACAGGTGATCCATGCAGCTATGTGTAGCAAGCCTATTCAAATCAATGGCAGATGGACAGCTGCACAGACCTTCACACACATCCCTGAGTATACTTCTGTGTAGGACTAGGGCTACATTCACACTGCAGATCAAGGCCGGTGCGAATTGCTGCAACAGGAATCTTTTGTTTACAGCTGCAGATAAGAGAGGGTAGGTGCAATGTCTGACTGTTTACTATAATGACAGGTCGCTGGTGACCACAGCTATTCGTGGCTCTCCGCACAGCCAGCAATTACTTGCGGTGATTGCTGGCTGTGTGAAGAGCCACGAATAGCTCCAGCTGCTGGCAACCTGTCATAGTGAACGGGGATGGTTACTGCACTTATCCGTTTTCATCCACCGCTGTAAACAAGATTCCTGCTGCTGCAATTTGCTCTTGCCTTAATCGCTGGAGCGAATGCATGACTATGAATGCAGTCTGTCTGCTTTCTGAGCCATGCATCAACCTCACACAGCTGTACAAGCAGGGATGTGCATGAAGACCTGTGCAGCCGTCTGCCTCATTGATTTGAACAGGCTGGCTACGCATGACTGCACGGACCACCTGTGCCCCCTGGGTGTGTAGATGGTCCTCTGCATAGGTATACTTATCAATGCACCTGTGTGAATTAGGCCTTAATATACTGTAAACTACTGGTATACTGTAAACCAAAAAAGGTTATAAAAACTGTCCCTAGCAAACAGATCTTTGCACACAATATTTTTTCCAGTGTTTTGTTGCACACCTAGGCAGTGTATGCAAATGAAGCCTGCCTAGGATCTCCCTCTCCAGACTAACATACACCCATTACGTTTTTTTCTTATTTGCATAACACCTCCCAAGGGGCGGAGGTGCTCGGATATTATGTAGGAAACTATTTGCAGCACCCTGCCAGTCCCTCCCACCAACCAGAGCCTGCCTGTATTGCATAGAGAAACACAGAGATCCAGTTATGGCGCATCCAAGCAAAAAAAATGTGCTTTTTTTTTTTTTTTTTTTGCTGTCACCAAAATTGTATTCTATTCATACTATTGTGCTTAATTTGGTAGGTAATGCAGCATACCCGTGCTGACCATGACTTGACAGTTGTCTAGCTGCAACAATGAAAGGCCAGAAGTCCCCCCCCCCCCCCCCAGGAACATTCTTCTCTTTAAGGGAGAAAAATGTTCCGGCAAACTATCCTTGGCAGAGGAACACATACAACTTTACACTCAAAACAGTTTATAATTGGTTGTGAATGTATGCATAAAACTTTATTTAATGGCATATGATCTTTGCTGCGTATAGATTTCCAAATGTCACTTTGTGGTGCGTTTTGGACAGTTCTTTTTACATTATTTACTGTGTTAATAGCTTTCTAGATTTTTTTTTTTTCCTTATTTAAAATGTATTTTTTTTTTTAATTTCATTATTTTTTTAAATTTTTTTATTTATTTATTGAAAGTGAAAGTTCAGTTGTATGTGGTCAATATTTTATCTTTTTCACAATTACTTATTGTGATGACAACCTCCTAACAACATATCTCACCATATTTTTTTTTTTTTTCACCTTAGATTGCAGATAAGAGAGTGTCAAGAAACCATGCTGTACTAGAGGTGGTGGATGACAAGCTTCGCATTAAACCGGTAATTACTGATGCAATTAAGTAGTATGGGCAGTATAATAGAACTATCATAGTCAAAATGTAGTGCAGCACAACTTGAAATACAATCAAAGTAGTGAATCCATATACTATCATAATTTGCAAAAATAAATGAAAATATATATTTGTGAAATAAGTTGAAGTCCACACGTGGTCATATAATCAAGTCCAAAGTGAAATATGCATGCATCATTGTGCTCCAAAGTGTTATGTCCTTCAAAATAAAAACTGTACCATTTCTGCCTCCACCAACAGTGAATGATGGCCGCTCACCTCCAAAGTATGACCCCTGAATCTACAGTAAGGTCATAAAATCCTCCCATTGTTGTCCTCAAACTGTCCTCTCTCCTCACCACCGAGTATGGAAATATATTCATATAAAGGCAAAAGAAAACCACTAGTGTTCTTCTTTTAAAATGTTAATGCTGCCCATATACGAATAAAACACACCTATAGGATACAGCACTGTAACAGTGCTAAACAAGAACGCATTATCACAGACCAGCTCAATGTCGCTGGCAAGATGGCCAATGGATGATGACACAACTTAGACTTCACTCCCCTGTAAGCGTTACGTTCTAAGGTGGGACTTTGTTCAGTAGGCATGAAGCCATCTTGTATACCCACTGTTAAATAGTGCTTACCACCAAAACTAAAGTAAATAACGCTAACAGATGCAAGAGAATGCCGGGTGGACCGGAAGAAGGCTGAAGCAATGTATACACCCTGGAAGCTGCTATTCTACATAGACTTCCTTACTGGAGGCGAATTACATGACCGCAAAACCGAACAAAAATATATAAAAATAAATTTTAAAAATTACACCTCTCGTGGTCATGTTTTAAAGAACCCAGAACTTGAGGGAGTCTATGCCACATTTTCACAGATCTTACTGTGAAGAAGCCTTTCCATATTTGGAGATTATAGCTCTTTTCCTCCAGATTTAAAGAGTGAACACTTGTCCTCTTAAAGTGAATAACTCTAAACCAAGTTCACTATATGGACCACTGATGTATTTATACATGTTGATCATATCCCCCCTTAATCTCCTCTTCTCAAGAGAATAAATTCAGTTCAGCTAATCTTTCCCCATAACTGAGCTCCTCCATGCCTCTGTGAAGGTCAAATATTTCCTGAGAAAAACAAGATATAATTCACTTGGATACATTATACACAGCACATAGTGCAATGATCTTTACTAGTGCAATGATACAGCTTTACTAGCAAATGCCAAAGCTGCAAAACTGGGCTCAGGGTTTAAGATTTGCCATACCTTCCATTATGAAGGTAAGGTGTGACTTGTGGAGATTTCATAGGGGAAGGGGAGGGGGTGTGGTAGTGTATGGTGGTAGAAGAGAGGAGAAATTAGAGGGGTTCAAGGTATAGGGACTGTAACTTGTGCCACTTATAGGTATCTAGAGTTTATTTAGCCTTCAGATCCCAACTCTGCTGCCCACCATGACAAATTTCACCTAGATTTATATACGTGTGCTGTGGTGCTGTCACCTTCCCTTTTCTGGACACCATCTGAATATAAATCTTATTCAACGTGGTCTATGCTCGTGGTAGTAATGGTTATGATAGCACCCAACTCAATGTTTTACTGAGTTATGATACAGGATACAGCATTGGACTTGCCTTTAAGGTTACGTACACCATGGTGCAGAGATTAAAGTTTTTCTGCATGAGTTCTACAAAGGCACAACAAAATCAATTGTTCTCTATGTACCCTGTTCAGACCACAAAACTAGTATCACGTGCAGGAATCTGTAACATATCAAACTAAATGAAGCATGCATAAAAACTGATTTAAACTGATGTCTCTGCAGGTGAAATCTGCGCATCAGTTTATATCAGTTTTTCTGCACATATGTTGTGAACGGGGCCTAAAGTGTATCAAAAGCTAAAACTTTTTTTTTTTTTTTTGTAGTTTTGGTTAGAGGAAATTTTGAAACTTGTATTGCTGTCTTGGTCTCCATTGGGAACAGGGCCGTGCCAGGGGTGGATGCCACTTGAGGCAGCCATTTTTTTCTACCTGGTGTGAAAAGATGGGCACTTTGTGCAGTAGTTCTGCTTGTATGTGTGTGTGCATTCAGACACACACACGTGCGCAGTTAGCTCAATGATGCTGAGCCTGTTAAAAGTGCAGGCTCAACGCAGATGCGCAGAGTTTCTGGCCTGGCCGCTGGCATGTAGTGACCAGCAGCAACAGTGAAGTTAAGCCCATACTTTTAACAGGCTCTTTCTCAGTGAAGATGTTTGACTGCTGCGCCTGCCTGTGTGACAAGTGCAGCGGCCGGGCAAGGAACTAAGTAATTCTGAACCTGTGGTTTTATCTGGGTTACTGAGCTGTACTGAGGATGGAGTGTCCGGTATGGGCACTCCATTCTCAGTGTGGCTCTTCACCCTTCATGAATGCTGCCTCAGTTGGCCTCATGGGTAGCATGGCCCTGACTGAAAACATTCACCCTCTACTGTATATTAGTGCAGGTACTATTGTGAGGACAGAAAGTGATAGATAAATCTTGCAGTGGGGACATCTGTTCCTATATGAAAGGGAAAGTACCTGTTTTTTTAAGGGATTTACATTCCTTTCCTGTTTCTTTGGGACATGTAGTGAAACGCAATCTCCACAATGACAACAGTGGCCCACTCTATCAAAGTTCCAACACAATGGGCTTAATTTGCTACAGGTGTAGAGGCTATTCATTTGGCAGAGTGAATAATTGATTGCAAATATGGGGAACCTGCAGTCACCTTAATTACCCAAGGAAGGAAATCACAGCTTGCTTTGCTTGCACATGATTGATTGAAGTGAACATACCTTTATCTTATTTACTAAGCTTAGAAAATACTCACTTTGCTAAGTGAACAATCTTTATCCCTTTAGTATATCAACCCCAGTGACTGAAAATGAAGCATATAAATTCACTGTTTGCTATACAAAGACTTTGATGGTCATCTATGCAAAGTGCATGGAGTTACCACATGGTATTATCCATAAGTCTATTCTCATTTTTGATAGGGTTTTTTTGACTAAAGCCATTATTGCAGATCTGCCAAACAATGGCACTTTTTTTTCTGGGCTGCAAAGTAAGGTAAAGGCCCTTAAATCTGTATTTTTCTAAAACCAGGATTTCCAAACTGCGGCCCTTTGCATGCCTTTATCTGGCCCTTGGAGCTCTGTTCCTGTCGCTGATATGAGGCTCTGTTACTCCCACTGATATGAGGCACTATTCTCTCCTCTAAGAGGTGGCAACAGGATACAGAATGGGAAGAAAGTGTTTACTTGGCCTCCAAATTCTCAATCCAATTGAGCATCTGTGGGATGTGCTGGAAAAAAGTCTTCTCCATGGATGCCCCACCTCGCAATTTACAGAACTTAAAAAGATCTGCTACTGATGGCAGATGCCATAGTATACCTTCAGAGGTCTAATGGTGTCCATACATTGACTGGTAAAGGCTGTTTTGGAAGAATAAGAGGGAACTACTCAATATCAGGGGTGGTTATGGCTGATTGGTGTGTGTGAGTATAATTTAAAAAAAATAATTAAATACACACACACAAAATGTTGGCACCCCTGCATTTCTGTCAGATAATGTACCACTTCGCCCAGAAAATTGTTGCAATTACAAATGTTTAGGCATTATCATGTCTATTTCTTTTATTTGTATTTGTTTGATACAAGAAAGTGTAGAAACAAAAAGCCAAATCTGGCACATTCTACGCAACACCCCAAAAATGGATTGGTCGAAATATATTGGCATCTTCTCAAAATTGTAAGAAATAATTGCATTCCAAGTTTGTGATGCTCCTGTAATTTGTAATTAAACTCACCTGTAATAGTTAACAGATCTTAATATTCCTGTGCCCACTGTGTGCAACATTGTCAAAGCGTTTACAGCCCATGGCACTATAGCAAATCTCCCTGGATGTGGATGAAAGAGAAAAACTTGATCAAAGATTGCAAAAACGGATTGTTCAAATGGTGGATGAAGAACCTCATCAACTTCTAGACAAATTCAAGCTGACCTTCACGCACAGGGTACAACTATGTTAGCTCGCACTATACTTTGCCTTCTGAATGAAAAGGGAAGCATGGTAGGAGACCCAGGAGGACCCCACTGCTGATGCAAACATAAAAAAAACCAGATTGGATTTTGACAAAACTTACCTGAGGAAGCCAAAATCCTTTTGGGAGAATGTGCTGTGGATGGACGAAACAAAATTGCAGGTTTTTGGTAAAGTCCATCATTCTACTGGTTTCAGAAAAAGCAACGAGGCCTTTAAAGAAAAGAATACAGTCCCTACAGTCCAACATGGTGGAGGTTCACTGATATTTTGGGGTTGCTTTGCTGTTTCAGGCACTGAATATCTTGACCGTGTGCATGGTATTATGAAATCTGAAGACTACCAAAGAATTCCAAAGAATTCTGGGGTGCAATGTAGGACCTAGCGTCAGAAAGTTGCTTATCCATCAAAGGTCATGGGTCTTAAAGCAGGACAATGCTGTAAGACCCATAGTCTCTTGCCTTGCAATAATCCTGTTGTTGAGCTCTACAGGCAGTTCCTTTTTGATCTCAAGGCTTTTTTTCTGGTACAGTATGCATTGTCAGATGTGAGTCATTTTGTATACTGCTGTGAGCCTTTCCAAATCATGTCCAGTCATTTTAAATTTACTACAGGTGGACTCTAATCAGGCTAGGTTCACACTTGTGGACTGGTTGCCTGTGCAGGAATCGCATCTGTTCCGGTAGCCGAATCGCACTGTTCTTGCAAGACGTGCAGGGCTGCCATTCATTCTGAATGTGCAATTGCGGGTGCGGGAACAGCATTGTCTTTTTGGTGGTTTCCCTGCTGCTGCCTTTCCAAAATGGTACGTGCTCCTTTTTTGTGTGGAAAAGCAGGCACAGCAGCCCATTCAAATGAATGTGCTGCCATGTCTGAGAAAACATGGGCTGCATGGCCAGCAATAGTGTGAACCAAGCCTCAAGCTGTAGAGTTATCTCAGCAATGATCAAGTGAAACGGAAGGCATCTGAGCTAGATTTGTTGTTGCAAAGGGTCTAAATATGCCAATGTGATATTTCAGGTTTTTTTATTTTTAATAAATTAACAGACATTTCTAAAATTCTGGTTTTGCTTTGTCATCATAGGTTACTGAGTGTAGATTAATGAAAACAAAATTAATTTAAACTGTAGTCTCAGGCTGCAAAATAACAAAATTGAGAAAAGTGAAGGGGGTCTGAATACTTTCTGGATGCACTAAATACACTCACCAGCCACTTTATTATGTACACCTGTTCAATTGCTTGGTAACACAAATTGCTAGTCAGCCAATCACATGGCAGCAACTCAATGCATTTAGGCATCTAGACGTGGTAAGATGACTTACTGAACTTCAAACTGAGCATCAGAATGGGGAAGAAAGGGGATTTAAGTGACTTTGAACGTGGCATGGTTGCTGGTGCCGGACGGGCTGGTCTGAGTATTTTAAAAATTGCTGATCTACTGGGATTTTCACGAACAACCATCTCTAGGATTTACAGAGAATGCTCCGAAAAAGAGAAAATATCCAGTGAGCGGCAGTCGTGTGGATGAAAATACCTTATTTATGTATTTATTACAGGTACTTGTATAGCTCTGACAATTTACGCAGCGCTTTACATATAATTGTGCATTCACATCAGTCCCTAACCCTCAAGGGGTGTACAATCTTAGATCCTTAACTCGCATTCATACATACAGGATCCAATTCTGTCTTTGGAGTGTGGGAGGAAACCGGAGTACCCGGAGGAAACCCACTCAGGCACAGGGAGAACATGCAAACTCCAGGCAGGTGGTGCCATGGTTGGGATTTGAACCAACAACGATCGTACTGCCAGGCGGAAGTGATAACCATGTAGCCACTGTGCTGCCCACATTGATGTCAGAGGAGAATGGGTAGGCTGGTTCGGGATGATAGAACTCAACAGTAACTTATATCAATATGGACCAAACTCTCTGAGGAATGTTTCCACCTTGTTGAATCTATGCCATGAAGAATTAAGGCAGTTCTGAAGGCAAAATGGGTCCAACCCGGTACTAGCAAGGTGTGCCTAATAAAGTGGCCGGTGAGTATACATATATAATATCATTACAATCAGATGTTGGTTCTGTCTATCCTCTTAAATCTTTATATACGTGTGTGTGTGCTTTACTGTCATTTTCATTTAGGGTTAATATTTATGTTTACTGGGTGTGCATTGTGAAAGGCAATGTGAAGTATATGTGGATACATAAAACATGCTGTAATGTATTTCCACATTTATCTGTGGCTTAACACTGATGGCAGCAGACAGAACTCTGTAAAGAGATAAAAGCTATTCTAGACACTTAAATACAAAGTCATAGTCTGTAATGTATGGCAGATGTACTTTTACATTCATATTCATGTAATAATGGTTCGTTGACATGTCAGTTTTATTTTTTCATTTTATTTAAGCTCACCAGGGAATCTACAGTTGTGACCAAAATTATTCAACCCCCAATGCTGTAAAGGGGTTTAGGGACTATAGTGTACATTTGGAATTGTATTCAGAATCAAATCCTACAAGGACGTTGTAACTACCCAAATGCAACTAAAATGACATCAATTGTTTATGTAATACAGTAGTAAATGGTTCTTATGTGGTTTCTTCATTGCCACAATTATTCAACCCCTTAAAGACTACCACTCTGAAGAACAGAGGTTCATACAGGTGCTTTCCATCAGGTATTGAAAACACCTGTGGATGTCACCGAGCAGCAATCAAGCATAATAAGCACCAATTAGGCAGCTTTAAAATGACTGTGATACTCAGCTCCTTCTAGACATTTACTGGTGTGGTTACAAACATGGTGAAGGCAAGAGAATGGTCCAGGAAGACAAGAGAAGAGGTGATTTCTCTTCACAGGAAGGGCAATGGCTATAAGAAGATTGCAAAGATGTTAAACATACCAAGAGACACCTTAGGAAGCATCATTCGCAAATTCAAGGCAAAGGGCACTGTTGAAACGCTACCTGGTCGTGGCAGAAAGAAGATGCTGACTTCGACTGCTGTGCGCTACCTGAAGCGTAGAGTGGAGAGAAGTCCCCGTGTGACTGCTGAGGAACTGAGAAAAGATTTGTCAGATGTGGGTACAGAAGTTTCAGCCCAGACAATAAGACGCACACTGCGTAATGAAGGCCTCCGTGCCAGAACTCCCAGGCGTACCCCCTTGCTGTCTCCAAAGAATAAGAAGAGTCGACTGCAGTATGCCAAAAGCCATGTGGACAAACCACAAAAGTTGTGGGATAGTGTTCTGTGGACTGATGAAACAAAATTAGAACTGTTTGGGCCCATGGATCAACGCTATGTTTGGAGGAGGAAGAACAAGGCCTATGATGAAAAGAACACCTTGCCTACTGTGAAGCATGGTGGAGGGTCAATCATGCTTTGGGGCTGTTTTGCTTCTGCAGGTACAGGGAAGCTTCAGCGTGTGCAAGGTACCATGAATTCTCTTCAGTACCAGGAGATATTGGATGGAAACGTGATGCAGTCCGTCACACACCTGAGGCTTGGGAGACGTTGGACCTTTCAACAGGACAATGATCCCAAGCATACCTCCAAGTCCACTAGAGCATGGTTGCAGAGGAAAGGCTGGAACATTTTGGAGTGGCCATCGCAGTCACCAGACTTAAATCCGATTGAGAACCTCTGGTGGGACTTAAAGAAAGCAGTTGCAGTGCGCAAGCCTAAGAATGTGACTGAACTGGAGGCCTTTGCCCATGAAGAATGGGCGAAGATACCCGTAGATCGCTGCAAGACACTTGTGTCAAGCTATGCTTCACGTTTAAAAGCTGTTATAACTGTAAAAGGATGCTGTACTAAGTACTAAGATTGAATGTCACTTGGGGGTTGAATAAAACTGATAATGCTGTGAGCACAGAAAAGACATTTGTGGTTATTTCATTATAACTGTTATGTTATATTTGTCTGACCTACAAGTGCCTCTTTAATGTAAATGTAAGCAAGATGACTGAATGATCAAAAGCAATGTCAAACTGGCCAAAACACTCAATTTCAGTGGGGGTTGAATAATTTTGGTCACAACTGTAGTTCTCAGACTGGTGATTTTTCCAAATAGCTCATGTCCGTCAAGCTCTTGGTAACTAAGCACGTTCAGGAAGACATTATTAGTAAAGCGTGCTTAAAGCTCCATATGTGTCTGCATCATATATACTGATTTAGTATGCTGATTAATTCTTTGTTTTATATTTCACAGCCTTAGTCAATGATGTCAGAAAAGAAAGGTGCAGAAAGTACTATGTGAGCATTAAATGATTGGATTTAAAGCGTAAGTTCACCTTTTGTAACATGTCACATGTTACATCCATGTTCAGGGTATAACATGTTATGAAAGTACCAGCTCCCGTGCCCCCACGACCTTCCGTTTTGACAGCTAGTGGCTATGCGGGTTTCCACCTGCCCGGCCACGTCACTCATTCACAGTATTCTGTGAATGGGAAAACTACAACTTCCAACAGCTTTTGCGGCTGTCGGCTTGCAGTTCTCAGTGAATTATCATGGTGCTGTGGAGCGTTGCGGTAATTCATTGATTCTTCCTGTCAGAGTTTATCTGCTTGCCCATACGAGGTACAAGCACACAGATACACTGACAGGTCTGCAGGAGTCCTGCATGGCAGCAGCGTTCTACTCACTACTGGTGCCATGTTTTCCATGCTCCCAAAACAAAAATAGTAAATGCACATTTTTGTTTACCTGCAAAAAATGTGCATTTATCATTTTATGTTAAAAGGTGAACTTATCCTTTAAAGTGAACTTTTGCTTTGTCCATGGAAAGGCTTATACTGGGAGAGGGAGAAACAGAAAAAGGAGCCAGTTAGTTGTGCTGTAATGCATGCTTGTGTGCTAAAAAGGAACATGGTGATTGGTGACAGAGTGATAAGCTAATCATCCTGCTGTTTCTCCTTTTACTGTCCAGTCACAGGCTGTTTAGCATAGACAAATAAAAATGGGAAAAATTGTGAATGGTTATATTTGTAGATTTGCTAAAGGCTCCTAAATGACACTCAAAACAACCCCCATTTACTGTGTGATGAACATGTCTCATCAGTGGGCAGGACTGGGTTTGGCCAGGTGCAGATTGACAAGCTATTGGCTTGTGGATTTGCTGTCACAATGTTGTTAGCCATGCCGCCTGGAACATCTCATCCTCCTCTAGTACAAGCAGGCACAGCCTTTACAACAGTGGCAACTCCATTCTGTATTTGGGACCAGTGCAGCATCTCTGCCACACCATCACAGGAAGGTGCATGAGGTGGATCTCATTGGCAGGAGCAACAGGTATTTGTAGAACTCAACTAAAAAAAAAAAGATGCACTTAGGCCTCAGGCACACTAAACACTTGCCCATCCCTTCTGAATGCCTCTTCTGAAAGCAGCATAAAAACTCTCTGTTTTGCAAACGCGTACCAATTGTTTTGTGTCATTATATTGACCAGAATATTTGTTGTTTTTTCTGGCTGAAGGAATGAATGCATGCTCAAGTGCTAAACGCACCTAGTGTTTAAACATGTTGGGTGTTTTTTTGCCAAACGCTCCTTCCCTTGAATGTGCAGGTGTTTTTTTGGTTTTTTTTCTGTCTCTAAATTCTCCTGCCTCTAAATGCCTATTTGTGCATGGACACACAGGCTAACATGGTGGGGTATTAGAAGAGCAAAAGAGAAAAAAGTCAATTGTCAGTAAAAGCAGCATTTTTGTTGCTCCATGTGCATGAGGCCTTTGTTTTTGTGATAGGAGGCCACATTTTTTTTTTTCCCTTGAAGATGTTGAAAGTGCTGCAATGCACTTATTAAGCCAATATTATATGTGTGTGTGTGTGTGTACACTATATTGGGACGCCTGCTTTACATGCACTTGAACTTTAATGGTGTCTTAATCTGTAGGGTTCAATATTGAGTTGGCCCACCCTTTGCAGCTATAACAGCTTCAACTCTTCTGGGAAGGCTGCCCACAAGGTTTAGGAGGGTGTATATGAGAATGTCTGACCATTCTTCCAGAAGTGCATTTGTGAGGTCAGGCACTGATGTCGCAGTCTCTGCTCTAATTCATCCCAAAGGTGTTCTTTCGGGTTGAGGTCAGAACTCATCCATGTCTTTATGGACCTTGCTTTGTGCACTGGTCATGTTGGAACAGGGAGGGGCCATCCCCAAACTGTTCCCGCAAAGTTGGGAGCATGAAATTGTCAAAATGTCTTGGTATGCTGAGACCTTAAGAGTTCCCTTCACTGGAACTAAGGGGCCAAGTCCAACCCCTGAAAAACAGCCCCATGACATAATCCCCCCCCCCCCCCACTAAACTTTATACTTGGCACAATGCAGTCAGGCAAGTACCGTTCTTGATGCTCTTAACATTGCCAGACATAAAAGCGTGATTTGTCACTCCAGAGAACAGGTCTCCACTTCTCTAGAGTCCAGTGGTGGCGTGCTTTATACCAATGCATCCGACGCTTTGCATTGCATTTGGTGATGTAAGGCTTGGATGCAGCTGCTCAGCCATGGAAACCCATTCCATGAAGCTCTCTACACACATTTGTGCGAATCTGAAGTCCATGCGAAGTTTGGAGGTCTTTAGCTATTGACTCTGCAGACAGTTGGCGACTTCTGCGTACTGTGCGCTTCAGCATGTGCTGACCCCGCTCTGTCATTTTACGTGGCCTACCACTTTGTGGCTGAGTTGCTGTTCCCAGTTGCTTCCACTTTGTTATAACACCACTAACAGATGACTGTGGAATATTTTGTAGCAAGGAAATTTCACAGATGGACAGGTGGCAACCTATCACTGTACCACGCTTGAATTCCCTGAGCTCCTGAGAGCGATCCATTCGTTCACAAATATTTGTAGTCTGCATGCCTAGGTACTTGATTTTATACGCCTGTGGCCGTGAAGGTGATTGGAACACCTGAATCCAATGACTTGGAGGGGCATCCCAATACTTTTGGCAATAGTGTGTGTGTGTTATATTTATTTTTTTATTATCATGGTTACTATTTTTTTTCTAGCAACAACTGAGTTGTTTTAAATGCTCATTTTTCTCAATCAGAATGAAGCCAATATCAATATATTCACATAACGCTGCAAGTAAAGTAGCATTCTGTTTCTTGTAATTGTGATTGCTTTGTCTTTATTAGTCCTGTTTCATTTAATATGCTGAAGCACCATCCGCACATTATAACTGTTTTCATTTAGCTTCAATTGACTCATATTTTTGTCGTAAAGACACCCCTGAAAATGAAAACATAATTGTGACAAACAGCAGAGGCCTGAAGAGTGAAGTACTCGTAATAGCTTATTTGAGCTTGTTAATTGAAGAGACTAATTTTTATTTGTGTTGGTAAGGCCCCGCAATAATGACTAATGGTGAAATTCAGCTGTGCCTGTATGTTATAAATGTAGCAGCAGGTGGCACCATTTATACAATGGAAGACATTGACTTCAGAACTGCATCGTATGCCTTATAGAATTCACGTTTCATTTATTTCACTGTTCAACAAATTTTTATTTTTTGCCAGTTTTGGAAAAAAAAGGATCCATTTCTTAATGAATTTCACATTCTGAGTTCAAATATAACAATGAAATTTGTCAATTGGCTCTAGTTTTTCTGTAAACGGAAAGTTTTCTACTATAGGCGTAATGACTACATAATGCACAATAATTATATAGATAGATGTCTTTCCACAAATATAAAGCAAGTGATATTGACTACATAACAAAGCCTAAATGGCATAATATATTGTATAGGATTACCAAGAAAAATTATAGCCATAAGCTAAGTTGAATCATTTTAATACTTAGGATTCTCACTAGTTTTGTCTTCAGTTTGTGTCGGTTTTGCTTCTCTTGGCTTTTCTCTTGTATTCGAGGAAAGGGCTATCTCTTACAACTGCACGTGACTACACGCTTCAGGTTCTTCCTCACTTGACTCAACCACGAAGGATTCTGGTGCTTTAGGAATTGGTAGCCCCTCTCCATGAGGAACTGGACGTATTGCCGATGGAATATTTGGATAGTGCACAGATAACTTTTTCTTCTTATTTAGCCCTTTTACAATTGGAGGCGCCATACAAAAGTAACAATTACTAACATGATCTGTTGGCTCTCTCCAAATCATTGGCACAGCGAAAGGCATAGATGCCTTTTTTCCATTCAACCATTGCTCCAGTGCTGTCCCACAAGAATTGCAGCATATATGTGGTGCCCAGCTCTTGTCCTGGTCTCCTATCATGCAGCCAAAATACAAGTTGTAGGCTTTCTTAATCATTCCTGTTATCCTCCTTTTGTGAGATAAAAGTTATTTCACCGCAGGTATAGCAGAAATTATCTGCTTTATTCACACAAGTTCGAGGCATTACTGAGTAGCCTATATAAGCATAAAACGAAATGTAAAGACGCTGTCGAACTACAATCAGCTACAGATACTGCAGCTTTTATGCAGTGAGGTGATGCAATTAAAGGCTAATATTGCATCATCTCAGTATACATGCAATTTTCTATTGGTCACCAGTATCAATTGCGCAATATGCAGCTGAAGTTGCATCATAATTTTGAATGGCTTACGTCATTAGATGGGTGAATATATCATGGAAACTAGAGCCAATCAACATTTTTTAGGGTCATTTTCGTTTTCAGCACCCCAAAATTATGTAAGATTAGCTAATTTTATGCCCAAAACTTTTTACCTGTTGAACAGTGTTTCCCCTATTATGAACGATAAGTGCTTTACATAATACATTGAAGAACTTTCATAAATCCTTTTTCCTGAAGGAACATAAAGTCCAAAGCTGTTATACATGATGAAGTCACACAGCCACCTTTTAGGACTGACTTGACTAGATGCCAAGTAACCTACCAACAATCCTTTGGCTGGTCAAGGACATCCTGTTGTCCTCTTATTTCAATGGTAGTGGTGGGCAGCTATGTGCACTGCTGTCTTTGGTATTAGAAGCCTTGACTACATAGAGCAGGTAGAAGATAATTTCTTGTTACTGATACTCCTAGCCGAAACCAGTCACCTCAACAGGAACCAGTGGTGGGGCAGGCCATTGCATGACATAAAAGTATGCAGAATAATAGGCAGGGAAGCATTCCTGATATGCCTGGGGACGAGGTTTGTCTTGGTATCTTTTCATCTGTCCCTGGAGTTCAATTTCAACTCTTTCACTGCCACTGCTATAAAAACCCCTGTAACGGGATGGGGGATTCTAATGAAAGCAATAAGGCAGCTGTACAGCTGTCTGATCATTTTCTGTGCCATACAGCTGACCACTTTCTGTGCCCCCCCCCCTCCAGAGCACACTGGCATGACTCTCCCCGCCATGCTTCCTAGACTCCACTGTGTCACCTCCGGCACAGGGCCCACATTACAAGTGTTGCTAGGCGGGGGACCAGCAAACTTTGGTTTGCTAATCTCTCATAGCAACAACCCCAATTTAAAAAAAATCTTCCTTATAGCACTATGTAATGATTTGCAAATCTCATAAACTCATATTTTACTCCCAATAGAGAACATATCAAATGTTTAAACTGAGAAAATGTACCATTTACAGAGGAAAACAAAATAGGTCATTTAGAAATTGATGGTTAAACATGTCTCAAAAATGTTGGGACAGGGCCATGTTTACCACAGTGTAGCCTCTCCTCTTTTAACAACACTCGTAAACAACTGGAAACTGAGGAGACTAATTGCTGGAGTTTTGGGAGAGGAGTGTTGTCCCATTCTTGCATGATATCTGATTCTAACTGTTCAACAGTCCTGGGTCCTTTTTTTGTTGTATTTTTTTTTGTTTCAAGATTCGCCAAATATTTTTTTAGTTGATGAAAGGTCTGGACTACAGGTAGTAGGTAGGTCAGAAAAGCAACCCTGACTTTTTTACTTCAAAGCAATGCTGTGGTCATAGATGCATTATGTGGTTTAGCATTGTCCTTTAGAAATATGTAATACCTTACTTAAAGAAGATGTCGTTTGAATGGGAGCACATGCTGCTGTAAAACCTGGATAATACAGTAGCCTTCAGCATTGAGGTTGCCCTTCTAGATGTGAAAGCTGCCCATTGCATACATACTAATGCACAACCTGGAAAGTCCCTCTCCTCTTCAGTCCTGAGGTGTGGCGCCCATGGTTGCCAAAAATGTAAAATTTTGATTCGTCTGACCACAGAACAGTTTTCCACTTTGCAGCAGACCATTTTAACTGCTTAAGGACCACCCTATAGCAGATATACTGCTACAGGGCGGCACTTGTGCACAAAATCACGTATATATACATGTGATTTTGCATTTCTGGGTAGGGGGCATGCACGAGCCCTACCCGTGGGGCGGATATCAGTCACCGGGTCCTGGACGGTAATTACGCGCTGGCGCCCGCTGATTACCGAGCATCTCCCACTGGGAGGAAGATTGTTTTGTTTACAAACAATCTTCCTCCCTGTCAGCTCCAGCACACTGCTTGGAATGGCTGTGCACAGTACAACGATCCCAGTCAGTGTGCTTACAGTGAAGAACACACCCCCCGCCCCCTAATAAAACACTCTCAGCACACAATTAACCCTTTGATCACCCCTCACAATAACCCCTTCCTGCTCAGTGCCATTAGTACAGTGTCGGTGCTTTTTTTTTATCACTGATCACTGTATTGGTGTCAGTGACAAGTTAGTCCCCCCCCCCCCCCATTGTCAAAATGTCCGCCACAGTCCTGCTAAAAGTCGTTGATCGCTGCCATTACTAGTAGAAGAAAGAAAAAAAATCCCATTATCTATACCGCCATTTGTAAACACTATAACTTTCACGTAAACAAATTAATTTGCATGTATTGGCATTTTTCTTCGCAAAGACATGTCACAGAATACATTTTGGCTTAAATATATGACGAAATTGTCCATTAAAGTAATGCAGCACCGTAATGCAAAAAATGGCCTGGTCAGGAAGGGGGGTAAATCCTCAGGAGGGCAAGTGGTTAAATTCACTTTTGCCCAGAGAAGACGACAGCGTTTCTGGATGGCACCGCTAATTGAGTTCATAGACCGTGATTTATGGATGTATTCCTGAGCCCATGCAGTGATGTCCATCACAGAATCATGCCTGTTTTTAATGCAGTGTCATCTGAGGGTCGTAGATCATGGGCATCCAGTATTGCATTTTGGCCTTGTCCCTTGCGCACAGAGATTTTCACCGGATTTTTTTAAATATTTTCATAATGTTATGTACTGTAGATGATTATATATTTAAAGTTTTTGAGGAACAATTTTCTGAAATTGTTCAACATATGTTAGACTCAGATTTTCACAGATTGATGAACTTCTGCTTATCTTTCCTTCTGAGATACTCTGACTCTATAAGATGCTCTTTTTATACTCCGTCATGTTACTGACCTGTTGCCAATTAACCTAATTAGTTGCAAAATGTTCTTTCAGCTATTCCTTGTTAGCACCAGCCTTTTGTTGCCCTGTCCCAACTTTTTTGCTGTCATCAATTTCAAAATGACCTTATTTTTTTCTTAAATGGTACATTTTCTCAGGTTAAACATTTGATGTTTTCTATTTTCTACTGTAAATAAAACATGGGTGTATGAGATTTTAAAATCATTGCATTCTGTTTTTAGGTAGATTTTACACAGCGTTCCACCTTTTTTGGAATTAGGGTTGTATATTGAACCTGGAAGCAACATGTAAAATGTCACTTCTGGTTTCAGGTGACATGTCTAAAAGACCCTGATGTCTTATTAAAGAATACCTGTCTTAAAAATATTATAATAGGGGAATTTTTACACCCTGTGTGATATAAATCTAGTTTTAGTGCGCCTATGTACAAAAATGTTGCTTGCGATATGCATTATATATTGCCGCACATGCTGGAGTGCGAGTAACAATTCTATGACTACTGTTAACTCTAAACTTAAGATCTGTAGGGTTCTTTAAAGCGTCACCTATAGAAAATATAGGGTACTGAAGTTCACTGTTGTTTTGTGGTACATGCAAAACAGCCCCCCTATGCCCCCCTAATGCAGGCTAAGCCAGGTGCAGCTCCAGACTCTGGGGCGGATCCCAACTTTAAAGTTGGGATCTTTCCTCAGCCTAGACCGGCTGAATGACGTCAGCCAACAGTGGACTTCAGCCCGCTGTCAGCTGAAAACGGGTCACAGGAGTGCAGAACGAACTGCACTCCTGTGATCCACTAGCGTAGTACAGACAAAAGAGCTTTAGCTGTACTTCTCCTTTAAAGCTTGACATACTTAAAGCAACCTCATCTTTTATAATTTACCAAATTGTGTAATATATTGCTTTTTGTGCCCAAAGATTAACTGTTGTGTATTTTTTTTACTGAAGGTTCGTGCTCGATAAGCCACTGCACACATATTGTGTGGCATAAAAATTTTGAACTACCATGGTTTTATTTTCCAGTGTGTCTGCTTTTTTTTTTATAACTGCAAAAAACACAAAAAAGACTCTGGCAGTGAAATGGTTAAAGCCAGTAAGCAGATACTGTATTTAATGCAAATATCTAGTGTGGTTTTTGGCCTATTTAAAATGTTATATACTTCCAGAACCAAAAAAGTAGGAATCTTTGGTTTAGTCACAGTGGGAGTTTGAAATGAAAATCAATACCAGAACATGGATCAGTCTTTTTCTGTGCTTAAAAATAAAGCAGATACTATAATGACATTCTTAGCACATTGTTGTTAATGCACTGAGGGAAGATAATCATATTACATTCATGTATCTGTATGACTAATAGGAAATCTTTTTGACTTGTGGACTTGAAATGTGCTTCAACAGGAGTTCATACCACTATTATTACACAGTATCATGTAATTGTGTATGCTATGACCTTTCCACATCATTTTTCACCATTATCTCAAACTGTTTTTTTCCTTTTGTGTTTGCATGAATAAAACCTGATTATGGTGAGGAGCCAATACTAAGAAACCATTAGGTGAACGTGAACTGTATATTAACTGTTGAAATGTTCTGTATTTTCTGGGGATAAGTTTTCTATAAACCGCACATGGCATTAATTCAGTTTTAAGCAGACCTGTCATCGACCATAATACACAACAGCCCATTAAATCAGGTGACTTGCCTAACACTTGCATTGGTTATTGTTTATTAACGTTTTTCCTGTATTTATGTTGTGCTAACAACCTTTTCAACGTGTATAGTATATTAGAACCATTTACACCAGTTTCTGCAGTAGAAGGGTTTCCAAGTTAATTCCTCTACCACAGTCTTTAAGACACCTATTCACTTGGTTTGGTATGGTCCAAATTTAGTCACCACCATGTTTTTCATTGGTGGCAGAAACCCCCAAGAAGTACCTCAACTACTGGGCAGTTCACTAGATGGCAGGCAGTGGACTACTATAGTTATACAGTCCAGTGACAGGAGAACAACTGAAAGGCATAGATCACAGGGGCTGGATCCAGGGTTAAATGTGTGTAAAGGCAAAATGTTTAATTACTTTGAATATTGTAGGGAAGGGTTAACCCCTTTAAATTGGTTCTGATCTTAAAAGTGAACGGTTTTCTCATTCTCTTCTTCCCCAGCTGTCACTCCTTCCCCTAGTTTTGGTGGTCAGGCACTATTGCTCACTCTGTGTATTTTACCTATAGCAGACCCCTTTCCCATAAGACAAGCAGGCCTATTAGTACTCAGTTGCCCCAAGGTCTTATACCAAATGCTATGGTGCCTGGACAGGAATAATCTAAGCATGGCATGCAGGTACTTGCAGTTGGCAGACAGGCAGGATGGTCCAGTGGCAGTCTGGGTTCAGGAGAGCCAATATTCAGAGAGTAGTCAGAGTCAAATCCATGATCAAAAGAAATGCAGAGTTCAGAGAGTAGTCCAAAGTCTGGTCTAGGGTTAATAATAAGGAAATCCAAACTAGCTAGCAAGGCTGGGATCGGGTGAAGGTAAAGGTCAAGGCTTTGGAGCAAGGTGGGTAAACAGGGAGCTTGAAGCACATGTTGCAAACACTATCACAAGCATGGCACTAAGGGCTTGGCAGGCTTAAAACAGGTTTGGTCTCCACCCAGAGGCCACATCTATACCAATCACCCTGAAGGTGGAAGTCAGACAGGGAGAGTGCAGTTCAGCCAAAACCAGGATGCTGGAATGAGACCAGTAGCTGCCACGGAGCAGGAGCATTACATGCACCTGACAGCACCACTGTAAAGATATTGGTGTGTTTTTATTATTTTCTGACAGGTACTTACTCCCACTTCCGCATTTCTCATCTAGGTGAGAATTACAGAAGCCTTTGTTAACTGTGGTGTAATAAACTCTGGAGTGTATTAGCACCTTTATGCTGAAGTAGGCTTCAGTATCTCATTGTAGAAGTAATGTTCTACAGCCAGCTTCTGAAGCCTGCTTTACAGTAAAGGAGATATGATACTCCTACTATTGAAAGGTGTACTTTATAGGACCAGAATCATATTGGCTTGTTTTCTTCGGATTGTGACAAAATAAATATTTTTGGACTCTTAAAACTATTAGTGTATCACTACTATTTTTGGGAGAAAAACTGAGACTTTGCTGATCAACAAACAAGCTGTTGACAACAAGCTGTGGAGGCTTGGGGGGATGCTTGTGGAATTCCTACAATCATGAAAAATTTACTGTGACTATACGATGGCCTTGTGACCTAGCAAGTCAGTTCTACAAATAAAAGTTCTTTCCCTGGTACTTTGATAATTAAGGGGAGGATCCTCAAAGGGAAGCAAGTTTTTACATAAAACCAAAGGAAATGGGGCCCTGGAGATGTGGAAACTGTTTTAAGGAGTTATACCCTAACATTAAAGAATGGTTTTTCAAATTTGTGAGCAGCATAGGTCTGACAAACCTATTCTGAAAATTAGAATTGTCTGGAAACGAGGTTAATGTAAAAGCCATTCAAGAAAATAATGATGAGCTAGGCCTAATCATGTTATGTGTCTTGACAAGAAATTTTGAAGATATACAAGATAAGCATTTTACCCCTCAAGGAATTCTTTTAGTGTTCAATGGAATGTAGAAGAGTTAGAACCTATGACTGCTTGTTTTTTTTATCACATGGACATTCCCTACCTGTGCATTTTTATAAACAGATAATATAGTGTTTGGACCAAGTTACAGTAGTGAGTCACCTACAAAATTAGTTGAAAGCATAAAACACGCACCTACCTCTATCACAGGGGTCTGCAACCTTTAAGACATAAAGAGCCACTTGGACCCGTTTCCGAGAGGGAAAAAAAGACTGGGAGCCGCAAAACCATTGCAAAATTTAAAACAAATCCGACACTGCATATATTGCAAAAAGCGCTCTGGTCATGAAGGGGGTTTAAGGGCCCAGTAAGCAAAGGGTTAATCAGGGCCACAGTGTATCGTCATAATCACAATCATAGCCTTAGGTCAGTGGTGGGCAACCTTTTTTTTTCAACTGAGCCAAATCTCGCCAAAACCACGATTGAAATTTATTTTGAGAGAAACATTTTTAAAACTGAAAATACATCCCCCATAGTAATTAATCCCCCATATAGTAATTCATCCCCCATATAGTAATTCATCCCCCCTATAATAATTCATCCCCCATATAGTAATTCATCCCCCATAGTAATTCATCCCCATAGTAATTCATCCCCCATATAGTAATTCATCCCCCATATTGTGTCAATTCACTTACCTTTGCTCCGCGCGTTCCTCTCGCTGTGTTCCCGCGCCGTTCTGGTCTTCAGGGCGGACTGTGAGAGGAGAGGAGTTCGTCACGCTGCCCCGCCTACATCCTGACAGCCAATGTTTGCCAGCGGGCGCCCTGCACACAGAAGAGCTGCATTAAAAGAGCCGCGGCTTGCCGATCCTATTGCCTGTCACCTGGTGGGCAGTGTGCTCCGGAGCCGCAGGAAAGGTGAAAAAGAGCCGCATGCGGCTCCGGAGCCGCGGGTTGCCGACACCCGCTCTATCATATGATTTTGCCCATTGTTGCTTCTTTGCTGAGAGCAGGAAGTGACCTCATAGGTTTAGATGAGTGCTCTCTCTTAGTGATCAGCTACTGGTGAGTTGCTGCCAGGAACAGGATTGTTAATATGAATTGTCTGTCAGTAAGTATACCCCAAAATAATCATGTTTGCAAATAACACAAGCATAGCTTAGTGCAATAAGCTATCTTTTTTTAAGTTTTATTAACCACATGCCCTCTGAAAGATTTACATTCTTTCATGTCCAGGCCATTTTTTGCTATATAGCACTGCGCTACTTTACCTGACAATTGCACGGTCATGCAACACTGTACACAAATGACGTTTATATAATTTTGTTTCACACAAATAGAGCTTCCTTTTGGTGGTATTTTTATCACCACTGGGTTTTTATTTTTTTGCTTTGTAAATGAAAAAATTCAAAGATTAAAAAAAAAACCCTTTTTCTAGTTTTTGCTATAAAACATACCCAATAAAAAAAAAAAAAAAAAAAATTTCTTCATAAATTTATGCCAAAATGTATTCTGCTACATGTCTTTGGTAAAAAAAATCCCAATAAGTGTATATTAATTGTTTTGCGTGAAACAATGGTATAGACCCTGGAATTTTTTTTTAATATACCAGTAATTGGTGTGATCAGCAACTTATAGCGGGACTGTGATAATACGGCGGGCATTCTGACACTAACTGACACTGGGTGGGTACTGATTAACTGCCACTGATATCTCCAGTGACACTAATACAGTGATCAGTGCTAATAAAAAGTACTGTCACTGTACTAATGACACTGGGCAGGAAGAGGTTAATACTGATGGGCAGTTGACAGAGTGAGATGCAATATAATATCTTAAAGGGTTATTGCTGCCAAGTCCTACAAACGTAAAAAGGAGCACAAAAAAGAAATCAGACTTTACTGGTACTAGGGAAAACATGAATGTATAAAATATGTTTCAATTTTATTACATAATTAAATTGTACATACAGTGCTCAGCATAAATGAGTACACCCCTTTTGAAAAGTAAGATTTTAATCAATATCTCAATGAACACAAGAACAATTTCCAAAATTTTGACAAAACTCAGTTTTATAGAACATTTGTTTAGCTCATTACATGAAAGTAAGGTTAACAAAAATGAATACACCCCACAACAAAAACTGCTACAACTAATATTTTGTATGACCTCCATGATTTGTAACGACAGCACCTAGTTTTCTAGGCATGGCATGAACAAGTTGGCGACATATTGCAACATCTATTTTTTTCCATTCTTCAAGGACAGCCTCTTTTAGAGCCTGGATGCTGGATGGACAGTGATGCTCAACTTGTCTCTTCAGAATTCCGCATAGGTGTTTGATTTGGTTCAGATCAGAAGACATACTTAGCCACTGAATCACTTTCACCCTGTTCCTCTTCAGAATTGCAACAGTAGCCTTAGATGTGTGTTTTGGATCATTGTCATGTTGGAAAAGTGCACAACGACCAAGGGCATGGAGCGATGGTAGCATCTTCTTTCAATATAGAGCAGTACATCTGTGAATTCACGATACCATCAATGAAATGCAGCTCCCTGACACCAGCAGCACTTATGCAGCCCCACAGAAGGACACTGCCACCACCATGTTGCACTGCAGGCACCGTGCATTTTTCTTTGTACGCCTCACCTTTGTGACTCTATACAGTTTTGAAGCCATTTGTTCCAAAAACATTTATCTTGGTTTCATTGCTCCGCAGTACAGAGTCCCAGTAGTATTCCTTTTCAGCATGGGCCCTGGCAAATTCTAGGCAAGTTTTTTTTTTGTGCATGGGCTTTAGGAGAGGCTTCCTTCGTGGACGACACCCATGCATGCTATTCCTCTGAAGTGTATGTCGTATTGTGCAATGGGAAACAATCACCCCAGTTTGACTTTCTGCTTCTTTAGCTAACTGCAGTGAACTTGCATGGCAATTTTCTTCAACCTTCTCATCAGAAGACGCTCCTGTTGAGGTGGTAACTACTGTGGATGGCCTGGACAACTCTGTGAGATGGTTGCAGTTCTTTTTTAAATTTTTGTATCAGTTTTGCTACAATATTCTGACTGATAAGTAAAGCTTTGCTGATCTTCTTGTAGCCTTCACCTTTCTTGTGTAAAGAAATTATTTTCTTTCTTAAGCCTTATGTCAACATGTTTTACAAGAATGCTTCCTCTGGACATTTTCAAGGATTCAGGAGAAGGTATCCTATCTGCAAAAATATGCACTTGGTAAAATAAGTATTGAACGCGTCACTATTTTTCTCAATAAATATATTTCTAAAGGTTCTATTGACATCACATTTTCACCACATGTTGGTAACAACCCATGCAATTCATACTTACAAAGAAACCAAATCAAATAGGTTCAGAAATTAAGTTATGTGCAATAAAATGACACTGGAAAAGTATTGAAGACGCCAACTGAAATTTATTTAATACTTCATACAAAATTCTTCTTTGGTAATGACAGCTTGAAGACACCTTCTGTATGGAGAAACTAGTTGCATGCCTTGCTCAGGTGTTATTTTGTCCCATTCTTCCACACAGTCTTCAAATCTTGAAGGTTCTGTGGCCCTCTTCTATGAACTCTGATCTTTAGTTCTTTCCATAGATTTTCTATTGGATTCAAGTCAGGTGATTGGCTGGGCCATTCTAGTAGCTTTATTTTCTTTCTTTGAAACCATTTGAGAGTTTCATTGGCTTTGTGTTTGAGATCATTGTCTTTCTGAAATGTCCACCCTCATTTCACCTTCATCATCCTGGTAGATAGCAGCAGATTTTATCAAGAATGTTTTGGTACATTTTTCCATTCATCCTTCCTTCAATAACATGAAGTTTGCCAGTACCGTATGCTGAAAAACAGATCCACAGCAGGATGTTCCCACCTCCAAACTTCACTGTTGGTATGGTGTTTTTGGGGTGATGGGCCGTGCCATTTGACCTTCAAACATGGTGTGTATTACGGCATCCAGAGAGTTCAATTTTGGTCTAATCTGACCAAACTTCCAGGCTTGCCTAAATGTTATGCAGCAAGCTTTAACCCTTTCGCTGCCAGGTCTGTATGGCGTACGGACCTACAGCACTTCTCCCAGCTGGCCAGGTCCGTATAGCGTACGGACCTGATTCCTCCTTTTGTTATAAGCTCATTGTCACTTATGTGTCAGTTGTGGGTGCTTGTCTCTGAACTCGCACTGCCTGCATTTTGGGTCCATGCACCTACACACGCACAGATGTCAGATCTATCCTTGCAGCCGCTGCATCCCAACTGACATGAACAGGATTGTCTGCACAGGGATGTAAACAACACCTGTGCATCCCTATGTGGGTTAACACAGCCCTCCACATATGCCTTGGTAAACCCCATGTGAACGAGGCCTTAGTAAGAAGTTAGCACAAATTTTGTAAGTTGTGCTGTGTTTTATGTGTGCAAATAAGGGTTTTAGTGTTATTCAGTGAAAATAGTGATTTGATAAACATTTGTGCAAATATCATAGGGCCTTAGTAGCACCTTCTTTGTATTCTACTGGTCCTATGCTTTCAAAAATATATGGTTTGGGGGCTGTAAGTGCAATGCATGCCCATGTCATCACATTGCCTCCTCCATGTTTTACAGATGACGTTGTGTGCTTTGGATCGTGAGCTGTTCCAAGCCTTCTCCACACTTTTTTCTTCCTTTCATTCTGGTACAATTTATCTTTAGTTTCATCCATCCAAAGAATGTTTTTCCAGAACTGGTCTGGCTTTTTTAGATTTTTTTTGGCAAAGTCTAATATGGCTTTTCTATTCTTCAGGCTTTTGAATGGTTTTCACCTTGTGATGAACCTCTGTATTTGCTCTCGTGAAGTCTTCTCTTGAGTGTCGACTTTGACAATGATACAATGATATACCCACCTCCTGGAGTGTGTCCTTCACTTTTCTGGATGTTATGAATGGGTTTTTCTTTACCATATAGAGGATCCTGCGATCATCCACCACTGTTGTCTTCCATGGACGTCCATGCCTTTTTTATTTTGCTGAGCTCACCAGTGCTCACCATTCTTTCCTCAGAATGTACCAAACTGTTGATTTGGCCACTCCTAATGTTTCTGCTATCTCTCTGTTGCATTTGTTTCGTTTTTGAAGCCTTTCAATGGCCTGTTTCACTTGCATGGACAGCTCCTTTGAACGCATGATGTAGGTTCACAGAAATAGATTCCAAATGCAAATACCACACTTAGAATCAACTCCAGACCTTTTACCTGCTTAATTAATGAAGAAATAATGGAGTAGCCCACACCTGGCCATGAAACAGCTTTGGTTCAATTGACCAATTACTTTTGGTCCCTTGAAAAAAAGAGGATGGCTATTCTTAAGAGCTGTAATTCCTAAACCCTTCCTCCAACTTGGATGTACATACCATCAAATTAAACCAAAAAGTGTGCACTTTCAGCCCATATTTTTATGTAATTATAGCTTGAATATGTTTTTGTAAATACCTGGAAAAAAACTAAAATTATGCCTGTGTCCAAATATATATGGATCTAACTGTATATATACACAAATACCACTTCAGAGCAGAAAATGGAGGTAGCAGTTAGCAGTAGTCGCCTCACACCCCAAAGATAAACCAATCAGATACACATCCATTAGGGCCATGTAGCAGCTCAAATGATATACAGTTGTGTTCAAAATAATAGCAGTCAGACATCACTAACCTGATCAATCACTGTTTTTGGTAGAAATGATATTTCTACATGGCAAATAATTTACTAGCAGGTGTAGTAGAGTAATAGAAATCCAACAGACCCAACAGTCATGCCATGCATGCTGCTGATTCTGTGTAATTTAATCACTAATTGAAAGGGGCATGTTCAAAATAATAGCAGTGTGGAGTTCTATTAGTGAGGTCATTCATTCTTTGAAAAACAGGTGGCAATTGCCCTTATTTAAGGAAGGAAAGCAGCACATGTTGTACATGCTGGTTACAGTGCATTTCTCTCTGAAACTCTGAGGAAAATGGGTCGTTTCAGACATTGTTCAGAACAGCGTACCTTGATTAAAAAGTTGATTGGAGAGGAGAAAACATATAAAGAAGTGCAGAAAATGATAGGCTGCTCAGCTAAAATGATTGCAAATGCTTTAAAATGGCAACCAAAACCTGAAAGACGTGGAAGAAAGTGAAAAACTACCATTCGAATGAATAGAAGAATAGCCAAAATGGCAAGGACTCAGCCAACAATCAGCTCCAGCAACATCAAAGAAGGTCTAAAGTTACCTGTGAGTCCTGTTACAATTAGAAGACGCCTATGTGAAGCCATGCTATCTGCAAGAAGCCCCTGCAAAGTCCCACTGTTGAAAAAAAGACGTGCTGAAGAGGTTACAATTTGCCAAAGAGCACATTGACTGGCCTAAAGAGAAATGGCGCAACATTTTGTGGACTCATGAAAGTAAAATTGTTCTTTTTGGGTCTAGTGGCCGGAGACAGTTTGTCAGACGACCTCCAAACACTGAATTCAAGCCACAGTACACTGAAGACAGTGAAGCATGGTTGGGCAAGCATCATGATATGGGGATGTTTCTCATACTATGGTGTTGGACCAATTTATCGCATACCAGGGATCATGGTTCAGTTTGAATACATCAGAATACTTGAAGAGGTCACTCTGCCTTATGCTGAAGAGGAAATGCCCTTGAAATGGGTGTTCCAACAAGACAACGACCCCAAACACACCAGTAAACGTGCAACATCTTGGTTCCAGACCAACAAGATTGACGTTATGAAGTGGCCAACCCAATCCCCGGATCTTAATCCAATAGAAAACTTGTTGGGTGACATCAAAAATGCAGTTTCTAAGGCAAAACCAAGAAATAGAGAAGAACTGTGGAATGTAGTCCAATCATCCTGGGCTGGAATACCTATTCACAGGTGCCAGAAGTTGGTTGACTCCATGCAACACAGATGTACAGCAGTTCTCAGAAACAGTGGTTATACAACTAAATATTAATTAAGTGATTCAAAGGGAAGCAAAATCTTCAAACATTTTTCAGTTTATATAGTGAATGTTTGAGTTTGTAAAGAAGAATACAAACACTGCTATTTTTTGAACAGTCTAATATTCACTTTTCTTCAATTTTTTTTAGAGGAACAACACAAATTTGATATATTTTTCTTCATGTTTTGATTTGGAATATAGTGTGTAGTGTTCCCAATGTATTTGTGTGTATGGAAATAAAAGCTTTTAGAAGGATTTTGAGCTTTATTCACTTTTTTCAACACACTGCTATTATTTTGAACACAACTGTATATGCCTTATTACCAAAAGGGCACAAAAAGTAAAGAAAATGGGAGAACAAAAACAAAAGATGAGTAAATTAACCCATCACATATAGGTAGGAGGGATATAAGAGCATAATAGCCTCATCAAGGGCTTACATACGGGAATGTAATCAACATCCATCAAAGGACTATATGTAGATAACACTCTATAGTGGCTATATCTATTTTTTCAAAATGTACTCTGTGCCCCAAAAAGGTCCAGATAGAAAATAGCTCTGTAATCATAGAAAATATACCAGCTATTATCAGATCTAGATTGACCTGTTAGACTGTCATCTCTACGTTAAGTAACACAAACCTAATTGTGGTATATAGCAACACAGCCCACAAACTCCTTGCTGCTTATGGCTGAAAGATAAATCAGACATAATATTCTCAAAACCAGCCACCCCTTAACCCAAGACATTACGATCATGAGATCAATGCTTACATTAATGCATCTCTACAATGAAGTTCCAATCCCATGGGCAGATAAAATATAGTTTCTGAAGGGCAGAGCAAAGCAGAGTTCCAACCCCAATATTCACCGCTGGTCATCTTAAAATAGAAGTATAAGCAATATATCCCATCTCCAACGGCAAAGCCAGCCATATTTTTCCAAAGAACATCCTCTCATCTATTATATGTAGTTGCTACTACTCAATTCCAAAGACTTCCTCATCTAGCCTAGAGGATCCTGTTCTTTTATATTTCAAAATGGCGCCAAGCCGAGAGAAAATTATTATTATTATTATACAGGATTTATATAGCGCCAACAGTTTGCTCAGCGCTTTACAATATAACGGGAGATAATACAACAACAATACAGTTCAATACAAGAGGGTTAGGAGGGCCCTGCTCCTTTTGAGCTTACAATCTAGGAGGGAGGGACTAGTACAAAAGGTAGTAACTGTGGGGGATGGACTAGTAGGAAGAGTAGAAGATTCCAATATTAGCTGGGGGCAGGATAAGCTTTCCTGAAGAGAGAGGTTTTCAGAGATCGCCTAAAAGTGAGCAGAGTAGGCAATTGTCTGATAAATTGAGGTAGAGAGTTACAGAGGATGGGAGAAGCTCTGGAGAAGTCCTGGAGACGAGCATGGGAGGAGGAGACGAGGGAGCTAGAGAGCAGGAGGTCATGCGAGGAGCAGAGAGTACGGTTTGGTAGATATTTGGAGACAAGATTGGTGCCTTGGCCAATTAATTTTTCAGCCATAAACTATCTGGACTTTTTGGGACATTGAGAGTGAGCCTTCGATGAGTATTGTTATGCTCTTATATCCCATATCTTTGATCCTACCTATATATGATAAGTTAATTTAGTCATCTTTTGTTTTTGTTCTTCCACCCTTTTCTTTATTTTTTGCACTCTTTTGGTAATAAGATGGATATATATGCTACATGGCCCTAATGGATGTATGTATATCTGATTGGTACATGAGTTGACCGCTAGCCGCTGCTAACTGCTACCTCCTTTTTCTGCTCTAAAATGTGTGTGTGTATGTATGTTGTGACAGTATGAACGGCAGAGATGGATGGACGATATGTGTCACCTCGCATGAGATCATACTGTGAGGTGTAAGGTGGAGTCCACCCCGGGTTTTTGGGGCCACAATGGCAGAGGTGGTTCCGGACCAGAGTTTGGGCTCCACTGATGACCACCAACAGGTGATACAAAAAGGGCAGGGCTGGAGCAAGGAGTGGCTCGTGGCCTGGGACTCAGAGAGGTATTCTGAGAGAGCTGTGTGTGTACTATACCTACAAGAAAAGGTTTTGCTTTTGTTTTGTTTTTGGTGACAGGGAGAAGCCCTTCACCTCTGAGAGAGGAAACGTCTTTTGTTTAGTTAGTGCCTGGATGGCAAGAGTTTATTTTGATGTTTTCTTTATTTTGATTTTTTCTGCAAACCTTTTAAATAAAGCTGACAACCAGTCAGATTTTGACGAAAGCCTGCTGTGCGGTCTACCTTTGTCCCAGGGAAGGAGATCCCCCTCCTGAGCTAACCCCACATATGGTGGAGGATTTGGCGGGCAACTTCCTGAGCAAGTGGGAAGATGGAGCAAATAATAAGAGCCTTGCTGCAGGCCAATGCAGCACAACGGGAGACAAATCGCCAGTTT
The DNA here is from genome assembly GCF_062004578.1 of Staurois parvus. Lineage (NCBI taxonomy): Eukaryota > Metazoa > Chordata > Amphibia > Anura > Ranidae > Staurois > Staurois parvus. Next base: position 6,323,716 of record NW_028317797.1, on the reverse strand, counting down.
GCGGAGGCCCAAGAAGCAGACCGAGAGCTCCTTAAGCAGGTGGCCCAACACCTATTAGAATTAAAGAAGGAATCTGCAGATCCGCTGCCAGTGGAGCAGAAAATGGCACGGGCCAGCTATGTTTTGCAGAAGATGACACCTGCGGATGATGTGGAGGCCTACCTCACAACTTTTGAAAGGGTTGCTGTTCGGGAAGGATGGAAAAAGAAGTAATGGGCAGGACTGCTTGCACCATTTTTGACAGGTGAATCCCAAAAAGCTTATTATGACCTGGAACCAGGGGATGCCCAGGACTATGAAAAACTGAAGGCTGAGGTCTTTGCACGCCTTGGTGTCACCATTGCAGTCCGGGCTCAGCGGGTGCATCAGTGGCATTACAGGGCTGACAAACCACCCAGGTCTCAGATGTTCGATTTGATACATCTCTCCAAAAAGTGGCTCCAGCCAGAGGTATTGTCAGGCCCTCAGATTGTGGAGCGTGTGGTCATGGACCAATATTTACGTGCGCTCCCTGCCACTTTGAGGAAGTGGGTTGGCCATGGAGACCCTAAATCTGCAAACGAGCTGGTGGACCTGGTGGAGAGATATGCAGCCGCTGAGGACTTTTTTCATTCACCTGGGCCGTACCCCAATGTCACTAGGGGTGGAAAACTATCCGTAAGAGCCGGTAAGACTGTTCCATGGGCCAAAGGCTCAGAAAAAAATGATAAGACTATTGTGTCAGATAATGAGACTGTAGGCTTAGGACCTAGAGACTGGCCAAATAGGTCAGGAAGGTCCCCAAAGCCGTTTAGAGGTTTAGGTACTGAACATATGAAATGTTATCGGTGTCATGCGTTCGGTCATATTGCTGCAAACTGTCCTTTAAATGATGAACCTATGCAATGTGAAAATGCTTATGTAGGAAAACGCATGTCTCTTTTTGCACAGGTGGTATGTACTGCAGCATGTCAGAAACGCATGGAAAAACAAATGTGTGTGATTGCCATTGATGAAAGGCCAGTAACTGCTCTGCTAGATTCGGGTAGTGTTGTGACCTTAGTTAAAAGTGATTTGGTAAACCCTGCAAGCTTACACCCTAGCACGATAGGGGTTATTTGTATTCATGGTGATACACGTAATTACCAGACTTCTCTGGTGGAGATTGATACTCTCTGGGGCCCTGTGACTCATTCTGTGGGGGTGGTGCCCTCTCTGCTTCATGAAGCCATAGTGGGGAGAGATTTTCCCCATTTTGGAAGTTATGGGATAAGGAGGGGAGTCAGGAGAACCGAGCTCCCCCTGCTGGGGAAACACTGAAAACTCCTGAACTCACTCCTGACCCCTTTGACGGCAAGGTGGAAGGGGAAACTGTTGGTGTGTCCAAGGAAGGTGTAGACCTTTTTCCTTTCTCTGTAATGGCTGGGGAGCAGGAGGAGTTGGATCCAACCCCAGACACTGAGGATATAGAACAAGAGATGATCGCTGGCTCTAGTGAGAGTGGACAGAATGTGGTGCCTGACCTAGAGGTCAGAAAAGAGGATTTTTGTACGGAACAACTGAAAGATTCCACACTTAATAGAGCCCGTGAAAACATTAAAATAATTGATGGGGAACCAGTTGAAAATGATGTAGCGGTGTCTTTTCCCTACATGGCTCTTAACAATAACTTGCTGTATCAAGTGGTAAAGCAAGGGGAGGAGGTGGTGGGACAGTTAGTGGTCCCCAAACCCTTTCGCCGGATGGTACTAGATTTAGCCCATGGGCATATAATGGGTGGACACCTGGGTGTAGAGAAAACAAAGGAGAGAATAACCCAGAGATTCTTTTGGCCAGGCTTACATGGAGACGTCAAAGCGCATTGTGAGTCATGCCCGGAATGTCAATATTCTGCACCCTCACCCCATTTTCGCAGTCCGCTAGTACCTCTACCCATAATTGAAGTACCGTTTGAAAGAGTGGGCATGGACCTAGTGGGTCCAGTAGTAAAGTCTGCCCGGGGCCATCAGCACATACTGGTTATACTTGACTATGCCACCCGGTATCCTGAAGCCATCCCCTTGCGTAATACATCCGCTAAAAATATCGCCAAAGAGCTTGTCGGAGTGTTTAGTCGTGTAGGTATTCCAAAGGAGAAATTAACGGATCAGGGCACGCCATTTATTTCTAGAGTTATGAAAGAACTATGTAAATTGTTCAAAATCTCCCATCTCCGTACCTCGGTCTACCACCCCCAAACCGATGGGCTTGTGGAAAGGTTTAACAAGACCCTTAAGAATATGTTAAAAAAGGTGGTGGACAAAGATGGGAGAAATTGGGATTTTTTGCTACCATATCTCATGTTTGCTATACGAGAAGTACCTCAGGCATCTACAGGATATTCACCTTTTGAATTACTGTATGGTAGACATCCCAGGGGATTGTTAGATGTTGCAAAAGAAACCTGGGAAACAGAGTCCACGCCCTATAGAAGTGTCATCGAGCATATCTCACAGATGCAGGATAGAATCGCAGCTGTCATGCCACTTGTTCGGGAACACATGGAGCAAGCCCAGGAGGTCCAGAGAAGGGTTTATAACCGGGGTAACAGGATCCGTACCTTCAACCCTGGGGGTAGAGTGCTGGTGCTAGTCCCCACCGTGGAAAGTAAATTCCTCGCAAAGTGGCAAGGTCCCTTTGAAATTAGGGAGAAAGTGGGGGAAGTAAATTATAAAGTTTACCAGCCAGGAAAAAGGAAACCCGAACAAATCTATCATGTTAATCTCTTAAAACCTTGGAAAGACAGGGAAAGTTTGTTGGCAGTACCAAGCCCCCAAAAGGACGTGGTTCCCGTGGCCCCTCAGGTACCTATAACGGAAACCTTGTCAGTAGCCCAACAAAATGATGTTAAGGAGTTTGTGAGGAAAAATGGAGATTTCTTCTCTCACCTACCTGGACTGATGACGGTCATACAGCATGACATAGTTACCCAGCCCGGGGTCCGCATAAATGTCAAGCCCTGTAGAATACCCAGGCCAGGCGGGAAGCGGTGGCAAAGGAAATAAAGGACATGTTAGAGTTGGGAGTGATTGAGGAATCTCACAGTGAGTGGTCGAGTCCCATAGTGTTGGTCCCAAAACCAGATGGAACAATTTGTTTCTGTAATGATTTCAGGAAACTGAACAGTGTGTCTAAGTTTGATGCGTACCCGATGCCTTTGGTGGATGAGCTCATTGACAGGTTGGGAACGGCTTGGTACATAACCACCTTGGATCTGACCAAAGGCTATTGGCAGATTCCTTTAACGGAAGCTGCAAAAGAAAAGACTGCATTCTCCACCCCCGAGGGGTCCTTTCAGTATAAGCGGATGCCGTTTGGTTTGCATGGGGCTCCTGCATCATTCCAAAGGATGATGGACAAGACGTTGAGACCACATCGCCAATATGCAGCTGCCTATTTGGACGATGTCGTCATCCACAGTCCAGACTGGGAATCTCATTTGTCCCGCTTGCAAGCGGTCGTAGATTCGCTGCGGGAAGCAGGTCTTACCGCCAACCCCAGAAAGTGTGCCATAGGCTTAGAGGAGGCCAAATATCTTGGCTACATCATTGGTCGAGGTCTCATTAGGCCTCAGATCAATAAAATTGAGGCGATTCAAAAGTGGCCCCAACCTGTAAATAAAAAGCAAGTCCGGGCATTTCTTGGGATCACAGGATACTACAGGCGGTTTATCTCCAATTTTGCCACCATTGCAGCCCCACTGACAGATCTGACAAAAGTTAGGGGGTCGGTCATGATTAAGTGGAATCCCGAGGCGGAGACCGCATTTCAAAGGCTGAAACAAGCTCTCTGTGCCCAACCTGTGCTTGTGACTCCAGATTTCACAACAGAGTTTGTGGTACAGACTGATGCCTCTGACGTGGGACTAGGTGCGGTACTGTCCCAAATCAGAGATTGGGAGGAGCACAGGTGATACAAAAAGGGCAGGGCTGGAGCAAGGAGTGGCTCGTGGCCTGGGACTCAGAGAGGTATTCTGAGAGAGCTGTGTGTGTACTATACCTACAAGAAAAGGTTTGCTTTTGTTTTGTTTTTGGTGACAGGGAGAATCCCTTCACCTCTGAGAGAGGAAACATCTTTTGTTTAGTTAGTGCCTGGATGGCAAGGGTTTATTTTGATGTTTTCTTTATTTTGATTTTTTCTGCAAACCTTTTAAATAAAGCTGACAACCAGTCAGATTTTGACGAAAGCCTGCTGTGCGGTCTACCTTTGTCCCAGGGAAGGAGATCCCCCACCTGAGCTAACCCCACAATGTGTGTGTGTGTATATATATATATATATATATATATATATATATATTTATACAGACACATTTAAAAGTTAAATAAATAGTTGTTGTTGTAATTGTTGTATCTAATATATAATTTTTCAGATGGGTTACTCTCTGAACATTTTTAAAAAATAGGGCATTCCAAAACGTTCTAACTCCTCCAGATATCTATAGATTGGAAACACTTTTCAGGGTTCAGCAATAATCCATGGGCAAAACAAAGTGCCCTGAGAACCCATCTCAAATTATTATATCTCTTCAGAGCCAAGGCCTCTTTGTCTCGTTGTCATACAGCATTCTACAAGCAATGGGGATAAGTGTGGCTGCTTTATGGCCAATGCACCAGAGGATCGGTAGACTCAGTCAGACATTCCTAGCCTAAATTTGTTACAAGGTTTCAAAGTACATCTTCCCAAAACATTGGTAACTTCTTTGGTTCTTTTTATACTTATGGAAATTGTCATCTCAACCTTTAAACTGCTCATGAACCTGAAATGGAGAGGAAACTCTCCTGCCTTTCTTCTTCCAGACTGCCCAAACTCAAGCCCCATCTTACTAAAGCACTTGATGACCCAATAACTGCAAAGAAATACAGGTAAATCCCCAAGCCCAGATGGCCTCACTGCAGCTTAGGTGGTATTTCTTGGCAGCATTTAACTTTTTATATACAGTAAGTGTTTACAGTTCTTGGCCAACTCACTGAGGGCCTACAACAGAATAATATATAAAGTTGGGAAAGATCCAGATACATGATCCATTTGTCACCTTATTTCCCTGGTAAATGTTGACCTCAAGCTTTTTACGATAAGCATGCCCAGTCACCTCCTCCTATGCTATAATTTTGTTGTCCACTTGGGCCCTGTGTGCTTTACCCCTTCCAGTGAAGACAGAGACAACACTTTCATAGTAATGAACCTTGTTCACTCTGCCAGCTATGTCTCCACTCCACTACTACTTGCTATAGAAGCAGCGAAGGCTTTTGATTTAATAAGTATAGCGACAGAAGTAACAAATGTAATATCAAAAGAATATATAATGAAACTTAGCTGCAGGTAGAATATAGATGCTCTTCCAAGGAGTGTACTCATTTTATTACAACGGCTTGGCAAATGATCAGGACACACACGTGCGTGTGGCAATTGTAACTCTTCCAAATTTCGGCTGTATTATTTACAGAAGTAGTTGGTAACATTGACCAATCATAACTGGAAAGCAACATTACCTTTTAAGGAAGATGGCACACATTTCTGAAGGGGCTTGGTCATTTGCTATAGCAGGAAGTCATCTAAGATAACCAGGGGTACAATATATTCTTATGTATTGGTGAGCTACAAAAAAGAAATCTAACATTTCTCAATAGATTCCCTCTTACAATACGTTGCTGGGGCAGCACTGTGCTTTGTGTTGAGCTGGTTCAATGTTATCTACTCTAACCCTACAGCTCAAATTAGAGTGAATGGCATCTCCTTGGACCTCTTAAATACTTCAGATTGAACTTGTCAGGGTTGCTGTATTTCTCTGTTACTTTTAATTTTCTTTAGAATCATTTCTGTGCATCATCAGAAATTACCCAGCCAGATATCCGTGGCCTACAAATCAATGATTCTAAGCTCAAAATGTTTGCATACCAGTTCACATGCTCTTATCTCCTCACTAACCTGACTCCAACCTACCTAATAAATTTAAGGCTTATAGAGAACTATTCAATCTCCAAAATTAATTTCAGAAATTGGTTCCTTAGATATTGAAATTCCCTCAGTCAATTTGAGATTATGCACTGACTTTAAATTTAAATGGGCCTTTGCTGTTCTTAAATAATTACATTTTACCCCAGACACCTCCATGAAACCTACATATTTAATTTTCCTCCTTTAGACCTGGTTCACACTAGTGCAATTTCAGATGCGACTTGAGTTGCACAGAATTGCATGACAAGGGAAATTACATTGTTTTCAATGCTTCCTGTTCACATCAATGCAACTCAGCGTGGAGTAATTTTGGAAAAGGGTCTTGGATAACTTTTTTGTGATTCCAGAGTGATTTTGGACCCATAGAATATAAAAACCTTATCAAATTTGCATCCAAGTAGCACTATTCAATCACACTGAAAGTCAGATCAAAATTGTATTGCAGCACTGTGAATCTGGCCTTATTTTGAAAAGTTCAAGCTCTGCTCCAAAAATGGAATACACAATTTTTTTTTCAACGTTTGGCCTCAGTAACTTCGTTAAAATAACATTCCTTCCTAGATTTTTATATCTGCCACTTCATATCCCTCTGAGTTAATTTTGCTTAGCCTCGTCTGTTTATTAAAGCTGAAGCAGAAGAAAAAATCTCTACAGTTTAGTCACATTACTTACCTTATTTTTTCAAACACTGGTTGACTGCGACAGATATGATTCTGTTGAATCGTGGGTTTAACTGAAAAAGTCCAATTTAGCCATACTTTTGACAAGTTTCCCATGGTTCTTACAACTTTTCAAATCAACTAAGAGCTCATCTGAATATCAACCCAACACTAATCTATTGTTGAAAGGCAATCACGAGACCGTTTCTTCCCTTCACCTTTTTTTTCCCCAATTTTGGGAAATCCACACCTATCCTACAGATACACGGACCATCCTTTTCTGAGCAGGCAGAAACTAAATATTGGGCCACCCATTTCTTCAGAAAATCAAATGGGCATATAATTTTACATATGACATCTCCAAATGGCCCCTTACATCGGAATGCTCTTCAGCTACGACATTACTTCTGGCCTCAATTTTCTTCAGGCCACTAATGGGTTTTGAGATTTTATGTTTTAACACAGACCCTCTTAAACACTCACACTTGCTTATCTGCTCTTAATTGATTACTGCAAGGTCAGAGCACCATCCTTCCTTTTTTTAGCTACTTGGGAATGGTAATTAGCAGCTGCCTTCATGCCAGAACAGTTTCAGAAAGTATATCTCCTCACCCTGAAACCCTCATTCTGCACCAAAGTACTATCACGTCCCTTTTCAAGCCATCATTTTTTCTTTTACACAATAACTCAATATCCATTAAAACATATCTGAAATCATTTAAAGACACCTTCTAAATGCATCAAGGCTTGTATTCCTCTTTGTTGCAGAGAGAAATCCAACTCTCAACCCCCCCATTCAGATGTGGCTACATGTTTTGCCCATTGCTGAGCTCTCTGTATGTTTCCAGCCTGTGCAAACTTGTACACACCGTAAGTCCAATGAAGTAGCCATCAGCTGCAAAATGTGTTATTTGGTGTTCAGTAAACAAATCTTTAAAACATATCTTTTCCACGTCAACTGTTATCAGCATTCCTTGAGGCGCCTATGCCATTTGATAGGTTCTTTTCTGATCCTCAACACATGATATTAAGGAAATTAGTTTAGCATTGCATTTGAACTTGGCATTGTTGAAAAGCATGTACAATTTGTCTTTATAACCTATTTAAAAAGCAGTGACATTCATTACTAGTAATACTATTGATTTCTTTAGTGTTTCTTTCATTCTGAACAGCCTTGATTCAGACCTTCTCTAATGGTTCCAATCATAGCTTAAACTGCTTGTGGGGCAATCTGGTGCCTTTAGCTTTCATTTTAGGACCATATTAATGTGTTTGATGACTATACAGACACATGAAAACCATGTGAGTGTCTTTAATTAGCTTCTATCAAGATTTTGAAGCTGCATTGAAAACACTGCAGGTTACTAAACTTTTCTACTAAATCGTAGTTCGCAGATGTCCCTTATTTAGTGAGACTGTTCCTTTTATCTCTTAAGTTGACCCCCCTTTTGGTTTAACCTATGGACCGTTGTAAAATGTATCTATCTGCCAAAACTGTTATACTATACTAAACCTTTAAATTAATCATTAACTACTTCAGCCCCATGGTCTGTAAATTTTTTGTTTACATGTTATATATATATATAGTATTTTTTTTTACTAAAATTAAAAGCATGATATACTTATATACTTACCTGCTCTTCATAATGGTATTGCACAGAACTGCCCCAAACCTACTCTTTCGGGGGGTCCCTTGCTGGCGTGCTCTGCTCCTTGCTATGGTGCAAATATGTGGGGTTGCTCCCAATCCCGGCTGTGTGCATCCATAGACTCACACAAACCAGCGCGGGCCTGTGCCCTGCTCTCTGCTTACAGGATTTGATTGACAGCAGAAGGAGCCAATGGCTTCCACTGCTGCCTCTGCCCTGTGAATGCAGGGAGAGAGCGCCTACAGATGGGCACAGCTCTGGCATGGCACTCTCACTCAAGTGAGAACTTGATAAGTATTTGGAGGTAGGCGAAGGTGGGATACTGCTACTGGGACATTTTTTACCTTAATGCAGGGAATGCTTTAATGAGGTCCTTCAGTCAGGGTTGAAAAGAAATTAAAAGTCAGCAACTACAAATACTGTAGCTGACTTTTAATAATAAGACACTTGCCTGTCCAGGAATCCAGCACTGTCCTCTCCTGGACCAGTTCTTCACCGATCTTTGAGTTCCTGGCGCCACCATGCTGACTGTGGAAAGGCCTCCCTTCACAGCCGGCTCCCTGCTTCCCGTGTGAGCTGCACTGAGCTCTTTCTTTAATCCCACAGCCTCGTGGGACCTGTGATGTGTCCCAGAAGGTTGCGGGCAGGAGGGGAGCGTGGTGAACTTCCACTGGGATTGCCTAGGCAATTCCAGCGGAAGTGGGAGCGGGTACCTGTCAATTTTAGTAAAAGATACAGTTAATGTAATTTCAGGGCTCACAAATATAAAATATTACCAACTTTTTGGTAGAATATAAAAGTTGAGGTTGCACTGAATGAATAGATACACAACATGTCAAACCTCAACCACTTGCCGCCTGGTCATAGTTGATTTACTGTGATTGGCGGCAGCTGCAGGCTCAGCAACATAAATGTTGCTGGCTTGCTTCTGGTTTGGACATAGCTCTATTTTGTCAGCAGATGTCAACCAATGATTTATGGCTGAGACCTGCTGGTCAGCTATGTCTAATCACATTTACAAACTCACAGGACCTTACGCAGAGCAGCGATCTGGTTGTTTCCTCTCTCTGCAAAGCAGGGAAAAAAACAGCCAGATCTCTTAGTAAAAGCAGCACATATTACACTTGTTAGGCAGCTAACCCCTCGATTGCCCCTTGATGTTACCACCTTCCCATCCAGTGTCAGTGTACAGTATTATATCTGATCACTGTATTAGTGTCAGTATAAATGTCAGTTAGTGTACCTCCCAGCAAGGGTTTGTTAACTCCAGATTGCCTGCCACACTATCACAGTCCCACTATAAGCTGCTAATCACCGCCATTACCAGTTTAGTGTATAGCTGTGTAAATTCTGGTATATATACCATAGTTTGTAGACCCTATAACTTGCATACAAATAAATTGATATACAATTGAAGTACACTGTTGCATGACCGAGCAGTTGCCAGTTAAAGTAGTGTAGTGCTGAACAGCAAAAACTGCCCTGGTCATGAAGGGGGTAAAATCTTCCAGGGGTCAAGTGGGTAAAATTACATGCAGCCTGCCAAATATGTATAGACCTGGGTAGCTCAAGTGCAGAGATCTCAGAACTAGAGTCTCCAAGATAGATAAACTTTTAGGTGGTTTTCATTCTCTAGTGTCTACCAAAAACTGGGAAAACAAGCTATATGAAGACGTAGACTGAGGTTGCACTGAATAAATAGATACCCAACATGTCAAACCTTAAAATTGCTTGCGCCCGTTCTCCAAAAGAACTCACCATCTAAAGTCTATTCCACAGTTGTACACACAATAGTACCTTTTTGTACACACAATAGTACAGTACCTTTTCGGTCTTTGGAAGTAAACTAACACATGCATATAGTGTCCCTAGTGAGAATCAAACCGAGATCCCTAGAACTGCATGTGGGCTAACCACTAAGCCTCTTTGCCCATTCTCCTTCCATTCTATAAAATAAATTATAATATCAACATGATACATGAGACTTCCTTTGCAGTGGCTGCCAAATATGTAATGACCTGGGTAGCTCAAGTGCAGTGATCTCAGAACTGGAGTCCCCAAAACAGAAAAGAAACTACTGGGTGGTTTTCTCTAATGTCTAAAAACTGAAGACAACAGATATACAGGTGAAACTCGAAAAATTAGAATATCGTGCAAAAGTTCATTTATTTCAGTAATGCAACTTAAAAGGTGAAACTAATATATGAGATAGACTCATTACATGCAAAGCAAGATGGTTCAAGCCGTGATTTGTCATAATTGTGATGATTATGGCTTACAGCTCATGAAAACCCCAAATCCACAATCTCAGAAAATTAGAATATTACATGCAATCAATAAAACAAGGATTTGATACATAGAACAATATCGGACCTCTGAAAAGTATAGGCATGCACACATGTACTCAGTACTTGGTTTGGGCCCCTTTTGCAGCAATTACTGCCTGAATGCGGCATGGCATGGAAGCTATCAGCCTGTGGCACTGCTAAGGTGTTATGGAAGACCAGGATGCTTCAATAGCGGCCTTCAGCTCTTTTGCATTGTTCGGCCTCAGGAATTCAGGAGCGGCTTGACAAGAGGAATAAGACATTTGAAGCCCATGTCCAGGATCCGTCTGTGTGTGGTGGCTCTTGATGCACTGACTCAAGCCTCAGTCCACTCCTTGTGAAAGTCCCCAACACTTTTGAATGGCCTTTTCCTGACAATCCTCTCCAGGCTGCGGTCATCCCTGCTGCTTGTGCACCTTTTTCCTCCACACTTTTCCCTTCCACATAACTTTCTATTAATGTGCTTTCATACAGCACTTTGGGAACATCCAACTTCTTTTGCAATTGCCTTTTGAGGCTTTCCCTCCTTATGGAGGGTGTCAATGATGGTTTTCTGCACAACTGTCAGGTCAGCAGTCTTTCCCATGATTGTGATTCCTACTGAACCAGACTGAGAGACCATTTAAAGGCTCAGGAACCCTTTGCAGGTGTTATGGCTTAATTAGCTGATTAGAGTGGAACACTTTGAGCCGAGAATATTGCACCTTTTCACAATATTCTAATTTTCTGAGATTGTGGATTTGGGGTTTTCATGAGCTGTAAGCCATAATCATCACAATTATGACAAATCACGGCTTGAACTATCTTGCTTTGCATGTAATGAGTCTATCTCTTATATTAGTTTTACCTTTTTAAGTTGCATTACTGAAATAAATGAACTTTTGCACGATATTCTAATTTTTTGAGTTTCACCTGTATGCAGACTGACCCTTTTCTTTTATTCATCTTGTGGAGGATCTCAATTTCATGTACTATACTTGGCAGTTGGACCTCCAGCTGCATGATGAATAATATGTACTGTAAATTCTCAGCAGACAAGAGAAGCAGTAGATCCCTGGCCTAAGTCTGTCATAAATTCATAAATCTGGCTGTTTAATGACAGCGTATATTTTTGTGTTTCAGAGTATGTTTGTACATATACTGTAAATACATTTGCATAAAAGATGACAATTACAAAAAATTACATTTTATTGTCCTTATAAAAACCTAATCCTTTTCAGCACATGGTTCATATTTTAAATTTTTTTCATGAAGAGTAATTTATCAGTTTTTGTTTCCGTGGTATGTTTAGACATACATTGTATCATGGCGTATCTATTTTATCTATATATCTATCTACTGTATCTATCTATCTACCTATCTATCCTTCCATCCATCCATCCATGACAAAAATGGAAACACTACATGATTTGCAGGTGTGAAAGTGACGACATATTTTACGTTGAAAGCAGAAGTGGTGCAATACTCTTTTGCTTCCACTTCCATTGTGGCCCGGAATAAGAAATAAACTGCTGCAAAAGTGACTGCAGAGCTTAATCTCCATCTTCACAGGACTGAGACTGAGCTCTGCAGTCACCTTTGCAGCAGTTTTTTTCTTATTCCAGGTCACAATCCTGTGCAATGTCCTTTTGTCTTGATCAGTCTGTTAACCATATTGGCCATGCATTTCTTTTCAGACGACATTTTCCCAGAAGCTGTATATGACATCATAACCTTTGATACTGTACCTCGCGACACGGCAAATAAATTGGCACCTTCAGTCACAGAGGCACCAGCTGTGCAGTGCTGTTATGTGCTATTTGTGGACTCAAAGAACAAATATCACAGGTGTTCATGCAGACTATGTGGACTGTCCCCCTACTTTTTCTAATACTATGGCTTCCTGTGATAGTCCACCTCCTCTCGTGGTCTAAAGGCTGTATATTTTCTGATTGAGGTTTTTCAGAAAATTATATTGAATTTTGGTCACTAGATGGAGCTGATGATGATGGGAAGTGATTGTATTAGAAAATATGCAAGGAACTTTTGTGCAGCCTGGACAAATGTTTGTGACATTCGTTTCATGTTTTAAATAGACCACATAATCTTTATATGGGGTTACACACAACAGCAGAATAACAATTAAAAATAATATTGTGACAAGGATTTTGTACATATTTTACCCTTCGGACAATAGCTTTGGTTAATTGGTTTGAAAAATATTGCTTTCCTTAAACTTCTAAGGATATGTGTTTTATTGTTTATATATTAATTGGAGATATCATATTGCTTTTAATATTTTACAGCCTCTAGCAAACAGTTGAAGTTATGCTTAGGTGCTGTTTTAAGTGATCTAGGGGCTGTTGGAAGACAGACAATGGCTAGTATATGGAATCATATTCAGGCTGAGCCAAATGGCCAGATCTCCCCAGCAGGTTGTGCAGCAAATTAAATCTTTATCTGTGGATATTTAAAGTGATCCTGTCACTTCTCCAAATCAAAAGAAAGAGTTCAAGTTAACACCTGCTCCTTTGCTCCTATGTGCTTCCTATTACTGGATTCCAAGCTTCACTGCTAAAACATATTTAGCATCCAACTGTTTCAGGAATGCCAGTACCTTTCTCTGCACTGTCCCCTTTCATTGAAGACATGCCTTTGATCAGAATTTGGAAAGTGACAGGGTTACTCTAAATCAATAAGCTTGTTGAGCTGCAGAAGACCTATACATTACACATCCATGAGTCCCAGACAGACACGTTTTCTTGCACAGTATATTTATTTTTCTCTCATTCATTTGCAGTATAAATATTGGAAGGTGAGAATGCAGCATTTTTCTTCATCATTCAGTTACCAAATTGAGATTTACATTTATTCTTGGCCTTGAGAGTCCAAAACTGGACTTTTGTTTTGATTTTTTTGTTGAAATATTAATGTTGTTGAGAGGTAATGTGAATGCTTAAGCTGCCCAATTGTGTGCCAAGTTATAATGTGTACTAAGCCCCTAAAATGTTCCCTAACACCTAACCATCCCCTACTTGAACGCTTGGCATCTAATCTATTTCCAAAACAAGATCCTAAGCCTGGGTTCACACTGATGGAGTATGGGACACCACAGGTGATCTGGACAGGAATCGCACCAAATTCCTGTTCAAATCACATGATTTTTTTTTACAGTGAGATTTGAGCCCATTCATTTTGTATGGCTCAAATCACACCGCACCTGTTTGAAAAAAGGTGCATGCACCTTTTTTTGCTGCACTACAATCAGGTCACTTGGGTACGTACACCCATGCGATCTGATTCAGCCATTCGCACTGCATTTTGCAAACAGTTTTTTGAGTGTAGTTAACTTAACATTGTTCACCTGAAGAAAGTGCGATTGTGATGCGGTGTGCGAATCCCGCATCGCATCAGTGTGAACTCAGGCTAATACTTAAAGCCTAACTCAAGGTTTCACATAACTTGTCCAGTTCCCATGACAAAATCGAGTCAGGCTCCGCTGTGCTCAGCCATTCACAGAAAATGTTATATTTTATGAATGAATACAAGGCTTCTTCTGGTTGAGGTGGAGAGATGGGCAAACGTTGTCATGATCTCCACCAATCAGATGAAGCCTTGTGTTCATAAAAATACAAGTCTTCCTGTGAATGGCTGAGCAGCTCTAAGCTTGACTGGGTTTTGTTTCGGGAATGGGAAGAGATGTCCCCATATCACTTCTGGAACACAGCACTATGTACTGTATGTAACTGATGCTAGTTCACTTGGACAAGCTTGACCCAACAAATTATTTAAAGTTAAAAGAAAGTTGGGAGTTAAAAAAAAAAACCAAAAAATTAAAAAACCTACATTCTCACCTAGGTGGATTCAGCATGGGTCTGATGCTGCATCTTTCCCTCTCTGGCTCTAAGATCACTTGGTTCTTTGTCTTCAGTGAGCATAGAGTGGTGACTGTTAGTCACCAGCTCTCTACTCTGTTACTCCATAGCTCACTGGAGCTCAGTACTGTGGAGGGGGCAGGAGGAGCTGGCTCAGGCTGTCGGTGACACGCTGAGAGGCTGAACTAACTGCTGGTCAGGAATCTGGGTGGATTCCAATATTAAAGTCAGGATCCTTCCAGAATCTGGATTGGCTCAGCGATACCAGCTGAGTACTGGTCACAGGAGTGCAGAACGAAGTGCACTCCTGTGACTCACAGGAGAAGTAGGGCCAAAAGAGCTTTGGCCCCTCTTTTCCTTTAAATGAAACCTGGAGTTAGGTTTTAGCCTCCTTAAAACATTAAAACCCCCAAAGTGTTTATATCTTAACCTGCCCCAAACACTTACCCCTAAAATGAGCCCTTGACTCTGAAGTGGAAAAAAATACTAAAAGGTAGGTTTTGGTATAAAAGATCTTCTATGCCTCTTCTGCCAAAAAAAAACAACAACTTTCTCTTCCCCCTTACTTAGATCCGCTTTGTACACTAGAAGCTAACCTAACCAGTACTATTTATCTCATATTCTACATACTCTATATAAAGTGGTATTAAACCCCAAACCAAAAATGTAATATATTGCAACTTACCAATCATAAGATATGGTGGCTGCTTTAGAATTATTTTTTAGGCTTTTTTTCTCTGTTTTTACCAGGTGATCTGGCCAGTAACACACGTCCTGTATTAAGTGCCTATACTCTGAATGAAGGAGCAACAGAGATACCTTTGGACAGCACCATTGCTAGTCGGGGGGAGGGTAGTGTCAGATGTACTAGAAGATTTAGATACACTAAACAAATTGAAGCCAAATTTCAGCTAACATATTTTAAGCAGTCAGGACAACAGGGTTGTTCCTTTTGAGATAAAGGTTTTACATAAATAAAAGCTGACCACCCCTATCAGTAGCAAATGGTTTGTCTCAACCCTCTAACTTGTTCTATTGAAAAACAGCAGACATACTGACTAGATCACCAGGTGAAAATAGCAGAAAGAAAAGCCTATAAATGTAATCTAATGCAGCCATCTCATCTGATAGCTGGTAAGCTGCAATATATTAAATGTTTTCTTTTGAGCTTAATATTGCTCTATACTGCTCTGGGAGATTTTCTGTGCTGGAAGCATACAGGTGCCATGCTGATAACCTGTTTCAGAAATCAATAACGAATAAAAAGGCAACATTGCTTATTATTTTCTTCATAATTCTTTTATTACCTCACCAAGCTCTACTGTCACTCTTCCTGAGAGGTGATGGGCCTCAACATTAGTTTTTTTGGGGAGGGACCTGCTATCACTGGATGTCACTTGAGGTGTAATTTAAAGGCATGAAATGCCCAGCTGAGGTCTATGAAGACAGCTAGGAGGAGCAGTAAAAACATTTTAGTTTTTACATATCTAAGCAGCTTATTTAGTTCATCAAAGTAAATCTGCCTGGAAAAGCTGAGAAATGTCCTTAAAGTGTCCAGTTGTATGTTATTAAAATGGAACTTCACCTTAAAAGGGATGTTCCACTTTTCTCCCCCTCCCCCCCATCACCTCCACTATTTTTGGACAGGTTTTTTTTGTTTTGTTTTTTTTAGCGAATGGATACCTATTTCTCTCAAGCGAGCCGAGCGTAAGTTTGCCTCTAACCCCCTGTCCGCAACCTCCTGGGACACGTCACAAGTCCCAGGAAGCTGCAATTCCATTCAGAAAGACCAGCAAGACTCGAGAATGCACAGTTGGAACCTAAAGACTGACAAAGAAATGGCCCGGATGATGGCAATGGTGGATCCCTGGACAGGTAGGTATATGTTTAATAGAAGTTTAATCTTTTTCCAAATGTGCTGAGAGGAGGAGAGAAAAGGAGGGAATTTCAGCAATCTGAAGGTGCTGTCCAATCACTGAGCAGGGGCAGAGCAGTGACCTAGCTGTGCTGTACATATAAACGTGTCAAGCTAATAAATGTACAGTACAAATAGAGAGTCACTTATACTTGTGCTTTTACCAATAATATTAAGTCAAGATGCATTAGACACCAAACAATCTTTTGATGACAAAATCCCAATTATGATGAACAGCTGTATCCCCAATAATCCTCCACGTGTGTAGTGAAATAGAGACTCGTGCCCACCACCACAAAAACACACTGCTTCTTACGGAATAATTAGACCCCAGGTTATAGGTGTTCTAACAGAGCATGTTGCTGAACACATCTTGCTTGTAACATCCTATATGGAAAACAGATGTCACAGATTTCAGTATCTCTCCTCATCTCTTCCTTCCTTATTGTGATCCACTGTGTACTCGGTCACAAAGGATAATATTCCAGATAACGTGTTAATGTACAATTGATTTATTAAAATAAATAAAAAAACACAAACTTCAAAGACTAATGTGCATGTAAGTGATCAACGCCGCTCTCAGCACAGTTACATAATTTTTACATAAATGTACAGTACAATCACTAATACATATTAGTGATGTGACACAAAATTATCAAATAAATAATAGTGTAACCATATAAACATCAAATAATTCTGAGTACATTGTGCATATTGGTGCAAAATTGGTGAAAAAGAGTGCATAAGTCCAAATCCCTTGTGAAAATAATGTAATGAGATTTGCTTTCCACGTAGCAGTCCACCTCCCCTTTTGAGTGTTCTCTCACCTTTATTAATTGACAGCCACTAGAAAGGTCAAGAAAATGCATACCTCTTTAAGTCGTTGGTCAAAGTAAAGCCAGGTAAAAGGAACCCATAGCAAGCATCTCTTTCAGGGATACGTTCCTTTCCAGGATATGCTAACTGAATAGCAGGCGGAATTGCCAAACTTGGGCATTTCCATAAACATCAAGCTCAAGGAAAACAAAGGAAGAATATAGTGCTCACTGCTATATTTATGACATAACAATAAACCGCAAATGATTTGCCCAATTCTAGGGCCATCACTCACAATTAACTCTACACTGATGACCTGTAAAGACTTATAAAGTGTTGCCAATAAAAAAGTTTAGGTACTGTTTGTTGCCATTTCTTGGATGCACACAATTTTGAGTCTTAACATGTTTGGTATCTATTTACTCAATGCAACATCATCTTTTATATTTTATCAGCACATTGAGTATTCTTCATTTTACTATATTTTTTTCCTTAAAATGTGCATTTGACAAACGGCTGCATAAATATTGTGTGACATAAAAAATTGCAACTACCACTATTATCTAGGTCAGGGGTGTCAAACTGGCAGTCGTCTGCCTTTCAGAACCATGCTTGTAACTCTCAATCTTGCAATGCCTCAGGGGACTTGTAGTTTGGCAACAGCTGGAGGGCTGCCAGTTTGACACCTGAGCTCTAGGTCCTCTGCTTTCAGAAAATATTTATTTATTACAGGTACTTATAACGTGCTGTAAATTTTCACAGCACTTTACACACATATTGTACATTCATATCAGTCCCTGTCCTTGAAAAACTTACAAACTAAGGTCCCTAACACACATTCATACATACACATACTAGGGCTAGTTTAGACAGGTTCCCGTTAACCTACCAGCATGTCTTTGGAGTGTGGGAGGAAAGTGTAGTACCTGGAGAAAACCACAAAGGCATAGGGAGAACATGCTAATTCCAGGCAGGTAGTGCCGTGGTTGGGATTCGAACCAACAAACCTAGTGCTGCTAGGCGAAAATGCTAACCACTTCATATTTGGGGTTCTAAATATTTTTCTAGCAAAAAATGCTGATTTTTAACGTGCGTGAAAAATGAAAAACAAATGCCCCAGACAGAAAGTGATTAAGCAAGAAAAAGACACTAAAGCTCAAGTAATTAAAGCCTAGTACTGTTTTGATTCGCAACACATAATGGGATTTTAAGTTTCATAACAGATGGAAAGCCTCAGGTCCACTTCC
Source organism: Staurois parvus (assembly GCF_062004578.1). Classification (NCBI taxonomy): domain Eukaryota; kingdom Metazoa; phylum Chordata; class Amphibia; order Anura; family Ranidae; genus Staurois; species Staurois parvus. The sequence continues at coordinate 6,305,276 of NW_028317797.1, read as the reverse complement.
TCCATTTTCATGTTCTGTCCTCACGCTGTTTGGATATTTTCAGCCAGTGGAGTATAAAGGATGACATTTGTGCCCTGTAATTGCTTCATTTTCCTAGAACTGGAGAAACACACGATTGCGTTTTTAGTGTATAATGGGTGTTTTATCTTGCTGCATTTTCTTCCAGATACACGTGAATCCTTGTTTTTATCAAGACTCTCACAAGGGCACCTTTGTACCGCTGAAAAGAGATGAATGGTGTTGGCTGCACTCTGGTGACTGCATCTCCCTCTTGCCTGACAAATACTCTTTCCGGGTCATTGCACAAAATGAGGCAACACTGAGGTAAAGAAATTGCTCTAAGTAATATTAATACTGACATTTATTTAGAGGGTTAGCCCATCTTTACCAAAATACTGCCTATGCAGATAAGGGATGTCGCAGATTAAAACAAACAGGGCAGCTTTTACAAAAGTTAAAGCAGAATGCCATGAAAAAAATGTGTTCTCCCATGCAGTGGGGCTGTGCTTGCACTGCATGAGTTAACTGCTTTTATCTAGGGTCACACGAAAGACTCTACTAACCCCATCCTTAGCTGTGAGCTGCTCCTGCCGTCCTCACATCCAGAGCCAGTCTAAGGGTACGATGACGTCAGGAACAGTCAGTTCACAAGACCGATAGCTTTGAGGGGGGGCAGGGGCGGCAAGTACAAGTCTTGTGCTCAAGGGATTGGCAGATTAGGTAAGTATCGCCGCTTGCTTCACCCCTAGACAAAAACGAGCAGTTAATTGATGCAGTGCGTGCACAGCCCCACTTCATGAGAAAAAAACTCCTGGAATTCTTTAAATAATGCCCTTGGCCACAGGTGTAGGCCATTTACATATCTCCTAAAGTCTGACTGTAAACCTCCCAGAGATGACATTTCCATGTTTTCTTTGTTGCTAGGACATTGCCTAGGGTCATTCCCAATTGTTACTGTATCGCCCCCCAAAGTTCTCTTCTGTGATGGTGAAGGTGAACAGTAACGGCTGGGAGCGACCCTTAGCAATGTCCAAGCAACAAGGCAGGATGGAATGATGCCACCTCTGGGAGTTTTTCAGTTAGGCTTCAGGAGGTATGTAAATGGCCTACACCTATAGCAAGGGCATTATTCAACTTTGGTCAAAGTTGCACAGCTTGTTTTCATCTACCAGTGTCCCTTGACTGGCTAGGCAGTTTTTTTTTGGTAAAGTTGAACTATGCCTTTAATCATATTGAGTGCAAGGGGGTGGCTTCCATATTGGTGTATCACATTGAGTGTCTATATTTCTGCAGCTCAACTGAAACCAGCAAGTTAATGACAGGATGCAGGTTTAAGGCATTCAATGCTGTAGAGGCACAATTGAATATACATCTTTTTACATTATAATGGTTCTGTAATTTCTCACTGTATAACCAGCTACGTAGACCAGACTTTCTCAACCTGTTCAGCATGGAGAAACCCTTGAAATAACTTTCTGGTCTCAGGGAACCTCTGCTAAAAATGACCATATCTACAACTCCTAACACATTAGTGTGATGGTCAGTGGGAAGAATGCTTCTCACATTTGTGGTCATTGGGAAGAATGACCCCCTTACAGATAGCTAAAAAGATCATTGGTGTCAGTTGGAAGACCTTAAATTGGAATGATTGAAACGTGTTGCGGCTTTCGGGAAATGTTGTGTTGCTTTAACCCTTTAAGGCATTATATCATTAGAACAGTATATCAGAGTTATCAATATGATTTTAGTATGTAATTTTTTTTCAGTATTTTTGTACAATAAAGCCTATATTCATTTTTATATTAATATTCATGTTTTGTCATCTGCAGTAAAGTCCCAAGGGGGTATCTTTCTCTTGAATTTAACATTGGGGACAAGGAGCTAGATATGCCACTCTCTTTTACTGAGCTTCAAAGATGGTAAATTATTGGTGACCACTTAGCTGGTGCCTTTGTGACTGAAGTTTCCATATTGTTTGCTGTGTTGGGAGGTACGTTATCAAAGGTTATGACCGCATATACAGTTTCTGGGAAAACGTTGTCTGATAAGCATAAACGCGGTCAACATGGTCAACTGACCGAAAGAGACAAAAGGACATTGTGCAGGATTGGGACCTGGAATAAGAAAACAATTGCTGCAAATGTGACTGCAGAGCTCAATCTCAGTCTGCATAGGACTGAGACAGTATTCTTATCCTGGGTCACAATCCTAGACAGTGCTTATCTGTCTCTTGCTCGGTCATTGATCCAGAACCAACTCAACAAAAGTTGAGTCAGAAACTAAATAGAAATAGGGCCAAAGCTATTTTGGCCCTACTACTATGGATCGCAGGAAGTGCAGTTCATTCTGTACTACTTTGACCCATTTTGAGCTGACAGTGGGCTAAAGCCCACTAAATGTTTCTTAATTTTGGCTTTTCAAATAAAAAAATAGAATAATTTAAAGGTTATACAAAAAGTTTAGTGTAGTAAAATACTTGATAAGAATACATTTTTTATAGAGAGCCTAACATCAGGCCAAAAAAAAGGAACGCTGAGGAAGAACGAGGGATAGAGGGCTGTGGTTCCAAACACCAGTTGGCTGGTATGGACGTGTATCTATATGGATACAGAGCAGGAGTGCCTAGACATGTTGGGAAGTGCAATGCTATTTTTCAGCCGAAGACAGACCTATCAGCATCCTACTTAGGCACAATTACCCTTTGTAGATGTTCCTTAATCCTTAGACTTCTCTTTTTTTGATAAGAGGTTTGCTTTATTCAAAATTACAGAAAGACATCCTATGTACTCCAGTTAACTGAAGCAAATTTGCATTGCAATCAACTTTTGTGTGTTAGTGAAGAGTTAGCCTGCCTGTGGATAGTGCCAAGGTAGCAGGTGACCATACTTTCCAGACACACTGGGTCTAAGGAGGTATGTCAATATATAAAGCGTATATGAAACAGGACAGAAGCAGTTGTATGATACCAGTTTCCCACCCTGCTTAAGCCGATCTCTTATGTTTTAATAAAAGCAGACTTGTTGATTATTAAGTTAACCCCTTTACTTCTTGTAACATATCGCTATGTCACAGTGGTTATACTGGGATGATGATCTGCAGCTGCAGGCATATCATCCCAGTATTGCTTTTTTTCAGCTCTGTTTTGTAAAAGCAATCCTAGAGCTAAGTAGCTGCTGGATTGCTTTTACATGCAGAAAGAGGGGGTCCCTCCTAATTGACCCCAGATCTCTAAGTAAAAGTACCTTTCTCTACCTATGCTATCACAAGGGATGTTGCTTATCCCTTATGATATCAATAAAGTTGATCAACAAAAATGTAAAGCTACAGCGTAAAGCTTCCTTATCTTGCACATTAACCTTCTCTTATCCCTCCACCCTTTATGTGACATGTACATTAAATTGTTACTAAACCCACAACAGAAAAATTATATGCAGTAAAGCATGCTTGTTATACTCACTGTGGAACCTAAGGGGTTAGACATTGTGTAAAAAGGCTGTTTGATCCTGTCTTTTCTGATCCTCCACCTTCTTCTGCAGTCCCAATCTATCTGCTGATAGTACAGAGTTTTAGGAGTCACTCTGCACTTGCTCAGTTTAGTGTGTATGGCTAGAGAGGTTTTTTTTTGTGTGTGGGGGGGGGGGTGCATGTGATCAGCACAGGGCAAATCAGTGCTGTCCAGACAGAGGGTCAGGGGTTATGCAGCCTCACAGGGCACTCAGAGAAAATGAAAATCCCCCATACAAGATTTACCAGTGCTCAGTTGGACACTGATAGAAGTCACAAAACTGCTATATACAGCTGAGAAAAGGTATTTTGTAGATTATATTTACTAAAATAATTGCATTTCCATGTACTATGGGAGACCAGATATAGTGATTGCAGAGTCATGGGTTTAGTAATACTTTAATGATGTGTTTAGTGTACCATTACCAAACTCCAGGTTTAAACCACCCCAGTCCCTGCATGTTACTTCATTTAACAAAATTGGGGGTCATTTTGGGGTTGGGGATGTATTGACCCAGCATTTTTCCTTCACATGTTTCATAAAGTTTTTTTCTCTGCCAAATGTTGGGCTCTTTTTCATTTTATATAGCAAAAATAAAAAAGTGGGTATTAAATATCATCAAATGAAAGAGCAATCTGTCTTGCAATAAATAAATAAAATTAATTTGCATAACTGAGTAATTGGCAGTCTAGCACTGAAAAATATGGCCTGGTAATGACGAGGTATATACAGGATAGTACTCCGGTAATTAAATAAAACCATAGTCCTTAACCACTTGCCTACCAGGCACTTATACCCCCTTATTTACCAGGCCAATTTTCAGCTTTCAGTGCTGCCGCTCTTTGATTGACAATTGCGCGGTCATGCAACATTGTACCCAAATGAAATTTTGATAATTTTTTTCTCACAAATAGAGCTTTCTTTTGGTGGTATTTAATCGCCACTGGGCGCTTTACTTTTTGCGCTATAAAGAAAAAAAGTGCAAAAATTTGAAAAAAAAAGTTTCTTTGTTTCTATTATAAAATTTTTCAAACAGGTAATTTTTCTCCTTGAGTGAGGCAGCACTGATGGGCACTGATAGGCGGCACTGATGGGCACTGATAGGCAGCACTAAAGGGCACTGATAGGCAGTACTAATGAGGTGGCACAGATAGGCGGCACTGATAGACAGCACTAATGAGGTGTCACGGATAGGCGGCACTAATATGCAGCACTGATAGGCGGCACTGATAGGTGACACTGATGATGGGTACTGATAGACGGCACTGACTGGCATCACTGCTGGGCACTGACTGGCGGCACTGACTGGCACAACCGCTGGGGACTGACTGGTGGCACTGACTGGCAGCACTGCTGGGCTGCTCTGGTGGGTGGCACTGGTGGGCAGCACTGGTGGGCACAGGTGGGTGGCACTTCTGGGCACAGGTAGGTGGCACTTCTGGGCACAGGTGTGTGACACTGCAGAGTGGCACAGGTGGGTGCACTGCTGGGCACAGGTGGGTGCACTGCTGGGCACAGGTGGGTGATCTGCTGGGCACAGGTGGGCGGAGCTAGTGGGCGCACTGCTGGGCACAGGTGGGCGGAACTTGTGGGTGGCACTGCTGGGCACCGATCATCAGGGCACTGATCATCAGTGCCCTGATGATCGGTGCCAATCCCCGCTCTGACAACTGCCGGTTCTCGGCAGTACTTTCCTCACGATCTGACAGCGTGAGGAAAGTGCAGCCGAGAACCGGCACTTGCATTTCCCTCTGATCAGCGTGTCATTGGACACCGCTGATCACGTGGTAAAAGGCCGCTGTGATTGGCCTTTTACCACATCACGTGATCAGCTGTGTCCGTAGGACACAGCGATCATGGAGATCGCCGGGTGCGCGCCCCCTGGGGCGCGCAGGAGAGTGCGTTCTGGGAGGACGTCATATGACGTCCACGCAGAACTGGCCGGCCGCAGTGCAGCCGTCATTCGGCTATCTGCGGTCGGCAACTAGTTAATGTAGAATTCCTGTGGTCAGGTCACATTATCTGGGATCCCTTGTGGTAGCCAGTGGCTATTGCAGGGGACAAGAGGGAGCATGGACAGGGGATGGGCCATTAGGAGTTTATGGAAGATGTTTATGCTGCAGGCTTGACCAGACCAGAGCAGTCTGAAAATAGATAAGTATACAGATCTTTCTTACACACTTTAGTCAGAATACATTTGTGCTCAAAAGTTTGCATACCCTAGCAGAAATTGTGAAATTTTGGCATTGATATTGAAAATATGACAGATCGTGCCAAAACAGTCTTTTATTTAAGGATAGTGATCATAAGAAGCCATTTATTATCAAATAGTTGTTTGGCTCCTTTTTAAATCATAATGATAACCGTAATCACCCAAGTGGCCGTGATCAAAAGTTTGCATACCCTGGAATGTTTGGCCTAGTTTCCCACATCTTTGGCTTTTTAAATTGCAGTTAGTGTCTGTGTATAAATAGCCAATGAGTTTGTTAGCTCTCACGTGGATGCGCTGCGCAGGCTAGATACTGAGCCATGGGGAACAGAAAAGAACTGTCAAAAGATGTGCATAACAAAGTAATGAAATGTTATAAAAATGGAAAAGGATATAAAAAGATATGCAAAGCCTTGAATATGCCAGTCAGTACTGTTCAATCTGTACTGACTGTGGAAAATTTGGGAATCTCTTATGAGCACAAATGTAAGTGGAGAAGAGGGAAGGGGACATTTTTATAATGGTTAGATTTTGCATGGAATTCTAACATGTTGACATTTATGTGATGAGCGGCTACAAAGTAGATTATTTTGCCAAAATTAATTTTAAAATTTTCAACAAAGGGTATTTTGAAATAGTAAACACAGTACACCTTTTTATAGTTCTTTTTGCTTATCGATACACACTTTGAATACATATTTTCACCTCAATGTAACATCTCTATGCTTAGAGGCATGGTGATCATCACATTATCTATAAATTAAATTTCTTTTGCTTTCACTCTTCATAGCTTACAGAGATACAATTGTGGCCCCATGTGAGACCAGCTATAGATCTGAACTGAACTTCTCATTCTCTTGATCTGTTTTCTTTCACCCAAAGCACTGCCACTTTTTTCCTTTCCACATTAAGGTTTAAAGTAGAACTACAGTGCCTTGAAAAAGAATTCATACCCCTTGAAAGTTTTTACATTTTGTCATGTTACAACTGTTAAATATCTTGACACTTATGTTATTTAAGTGTCCTACTTAGACATTTAAAGTGTTCTAGTGCCAGGCTGATTTAAAACCGTGTGACTTTTATTTAATTCACACTTGGCAACAACATAAAATGAATACAAAAGATACAATAAATTACAGATCAATTGTTACGTGATCACATAATTCCATTCTTTTAAAACAGGTTCAACCTTCAACACAAGGACAATGATCACATCAATGCATAAACATAATCAACAATAATTGAGAATATACCATCACACACTATTCCTAACTAATTCATTAACTAACTATATGAAATAACTATCTAACTATATTATGGACTAGAAATGACTTTCTTTAGAAAAGGCATATTACGTAGCTCTTTCTTAGCTTCTTACTGCATTCCAAGAGATATATATTAAAATGAGAACTCTATGACCTACTGACCTCTTAGCCATGAAAAACCATGGTACACTCCAACACCTGTTTTCAAAGCCATTCACACTCATGGTTAATTTTCAACTTTGCTAATACTGAGTTTCTAAGTGACTTTGGGGAGTCAGAAATATAAAGAATACAGACGTCTGTTATACGCTAAATGAATTATATTCTACAACAACCAAAAACTTAAATGTATTTTACTGGAATTTTGAAAAACATTTATCGTTTTCCTTCCACTTCACAATTATGTGCCACTTTGTGTTGGTCTATCACATAAAATCCCAATAAAATACATTTACATTTTTGGTTACAACATAACAAAATGTAAAAAATGTCAAGGGGTATGAATACTTTTTTAAGGCCCTGTATAGGCAACATTTTTTTTTTCCTTTTGGATAGATCAAGGGAGGGTTATAACCCTTGTCAGATTTTTTTTTTTAACCATCTGTGTCCCAACGGGGAGATTTCCTTTCACTTCCTGTTCCATAGCCAAACAGAAAGTGAGAGGAAATTCCGGCAAATTAAAGAAATCCCTTGGGGCCCCATAGATCATCAGAATTTGTGTCTCAATTTCAAGTTTTTCCCTCTATTACTTTTCTGGGGACAACCCAAAATTTGGAATTTTCTTTCACTTTCACTGTCAATGATAATGGTAAACAGATCAAATAAAGGGGTTAATCTCTCTAATGGGGACACAGCAATAAAACTTGGCAGGTGTTCTAATCTCTCTCTGCTCTATCCAAAACAAAAAAAAGCTTTTCCTTTAGGTATACTTTAAATGTATTTATGTACAACTGGATGTTGCAAGAATATTTTACTAGACTTTTGGGTTGTGAAAGAAAGAGTTGATTGAACGTTTCCTTGTTTCTATTCTCTCTCACTTCCTGTCTTTTGGTATATGCAAGCCTTCTCTTGGCAGGGTTTTGATACATGCAGGCAGTCTCTGTCAGTTTCTTGCAGCATGAGAACAGTCAGGGCAGGCATGGATGACCTTATTTCCCATTAGAGGGAATTGAAATTAAGGCTAGGTTCATGCTTATGCTGTGGTTAAAAAGAAGTCCCTGACCCTTTCCAAAAAACACTCAAAACACACAGATCTGAAAAAGAGCCATAGGAAAACATATTAAATGGGCTGTAGTGTGTTTCTACAAACTGAGCAACACACTGAAAACCGCATAAGCGTGAATCTAGTCTAAGTTCCCGGTCACACTGGATGTGAATTGGCATGCAATTTGCATGCCATGCCACTTTTAAATAGCATGCCAAGGCGCCCCCTATTGTCTGCAGTTAGAGCGGTCATATCATTGCGGTTCTGACTTGGTTGGAGCCGCACCGATTTCTAAAGCAGTACATGCACTACTTTTGGTGCGATTTGCATAGACATCTATGTCAGATGTCTTGCAAATCGCACCTGAAATCGGCATGTCATCTGACTTTGAAATTGTGCGACTTCACTGTAAGTCGCACGATTTCAGATTCGTGTTTGATGTGACCGGGGTGTAAGGCCTGGTTCACACATAAATGCACGTTAAAATGATATTAAAGCTAAAAACATTTTTTTTTACCTTAATGCATTGCTTGCATTAAGGTGAAAAACATTTTATATTTGTATGTGCTCTCCCTTCCCTGTGTGAAGGAGAAGAAAGGGGAGAAGAGATCCAGTGCTGTGCACGGCTTCATCTCTTCTCCCCTCTCTTACTCTTCACACAGCACTCAAGCAGCAGCAGGAACCATTGGCTTCTGTGCTGTAAGTCAAATGCAGTGAGGAGGAAGTGGGGGGACAGGGCTAAGCCCCGCTGCGTGATCCTATGGCGCACAGCTCCATAGACACACAGCTCGGGAGCGAGCAGACACCTTGTGCTTCCATAGCAAACGGCAAAAGAGGAGGAGCCAAGATTGTCGGCAGGGGTCTGAGAAGAGGAGGATTGGGGCCACTTTATGCAATAACACTGGGCAGAGCAGGTGAGAATAACGTTTGTTATTTTAATAGAAAACAAAAACAAATTAGCCTTTAGTAACACTTTAACGCTAGGCTCGTGTATTCATTTCAATGGCCAGAATAAATTATTATTATGGCCCTCAAAATGAATTAACACCAAAGTTCTTGATGTGCCTAAATGCGCCTAATTACTTTTCACGCGTTTTATAAGCATCAAGCATTTTTTTGGCCAAAACACTGCTGTCAGAAAGAAAGGCATCTAGGACTGACGGACAAATGTCCAGTGTGCATGAGACCGTAAAAATAACCTATACTCTTTCAAGCAATTGCAGTTCAATGGCATTGGTCTGCCTCATACTGCTGACAAGTTCAATAGCATGGGGTCTTCCATCTCACACTGCTACCTAGGGATCCCCCCAGCATGTATCATCCTAGAGAGGAGGGCCCAGGTGGGAAGGGGATGAGGAATATGTTACATTAAAAACAAGTCAATGACAAGGGGGAAAACAACTTAGACGTTTAGTCAACTTTGGCCAGTGTAGAATGTAATGGTAGACCTATTGGACCTATATGTTTTTAAGCCTGCACATAAAAAAAACAAAAAAAAACCCACCAACAAAGTAGATTGGAATCTTTGCATTTATGCCTTGAAAGGTATTGTATAGGAAAACTCCATGCAGGAATACTTTTAGTTGTACAGTACTTTGACTCAACAATGAGGGAAAGGGGTGCAAATAGCCTTAGCACGAAACATGTCAGAAAGCTGCCCTCAGTGACCTTTCTACCACGTGGACTTCATTTTTGGCCATTAGGCCACTTGTACCTTAGCATGTGAGTTTTATTCTTGTCATTACTTTGCACCTAATAAAACAGTGTTGCACTAAGATACCCTTTGTGCTTGGGCTCATTTCCTTTGAGCCTGTCCTTTCTAAGGGAACCATCGGACGCATTTCAAGGTGCAGTCTCCCTCTGGTGGTTTTTTGAGCATACTACACATTTTTGGATACCTGGTTTAAGAAAGTTTGATGACATCCTGGTTGCTGGCTCCCTCTGGTGGTCTTCGATCAGAATTCGGTCATTCAGAAGCCTGGCTGACATGCTGTGATTCCTGTCGCTGCTCGTCAGAAAACCTGGGTCCAGATGTCCATATCCAGATGATTTCATCACTCATATGCGCTTAATATAGCGCTATCTGGTTAGTGCAACCCACTCTCACACTTACCACCAGTGTCACGATTACTGTCTTTAGTCAGATATAGACTGTCACCCTTTATAACCAACTCATCTATGAAGCATTGAATTAATGAACTATTCTAATTCATAGTGATCATATATATTTTGTATTGCATTTTCTCATTTATTTATGTTTAACATTATCATCTGAGCGCTGCATGGTATTTTACATATATAGTCTTTAGGCCATGAAACTGATCTAACCAAGCTCTGTGTGCTGTGTGATTTTACAATTCAACATAGTGTTCTCTATGGTGGTCCATTGAATTGTAAAGTCACAAATCTCATGCTTGTGGGGAAATCATACAACTTTCCTTTTTGTGTAACAATTCTCACATTTAACAGACAATATGTCCCATTTGTCGCATATCAATTCAGACCCGCTTGTATAAAGGTAAATGGCAGTCTCAGCCTGGACTCCTGCCAGGCCACTACCCCTCCCGCCACCCTCCGTTGCCTCTCCAGGCACTCCCATGCGATCAGGAAGGCCAGCACTGAAGCTGATGGTTGCTTCGGTTTTTGGAAACTAGATCATCTCTGGTGACCACTATGGTATTGGGAACCAGAATTGGACTGTGTTTTGCCACTTCTGGTTCCGGTCTTTTGTTTACAAGCCATTACTAGCTTGTACAAGTATCAGATCAGACCCATCTTGGTCTGATCTGCTGCCGTTAAGGGCAGAGGAGACATCTGGGGTCTGATAAACCCCAGGTGTCTCAGTAAAGAGGATCTGTCTATTACCTTGTAACATAAAAAATTGCAACAATCACTATTTTATTCTCTAGGGTGTCTGCTTAAAAAGCTTATATAATATTTTAGTGTTCTAAGTAATTTTTTTAGCAAAAAGCAATGATTTTTACATGTAGGAGGGAAGTGTCAGAAAAGGCTTGGGAAGCAGGTGGTTAAATTGCGAACTGTTTTTTCTTTGATTATCACACTATTTTCTTCAATTTTCAGTTAAAATACAGAAGAAACTTGTGTTCTGAAATTAATTTCCCCTGACACAAGGAACACCAGTCAATGAAACCTCTGAATGGACTTCAGAATTAGTTGCGCCGTCCATATAGATACATGCTCATTCTCAGCTCACTGCTCTTATGAAAAGAGACATAAAACTTAATAACTTCCATCAGACTGATTGATGAGTAGGGCTACTCATAGATATAGAGGGCAGGAGTGATGTGAGTGCCCCAGGGCAGCCAATCTTTTGAGTGCCTGAACCCATGAACCTGCAGGGTTGGCTGTGCTGACCTTGCAAGTTTGTGTGAATGGAGAGGGGTGGGGGAATTGATTGGTGGTGCTGGCATACATTGCTGGAGCCATGTAGGTCAGGCTGAAATAGTAGGTGTTGTTGCCCGATTGGTGGAACATCTTAACAGGCCTCAGCCAAGAGCTTTCGAGAAGACATGCAGATATGAGGTTATCAGTTCAGCTTAAAATACTTGTCCCCAAGCCTGGGTTCACACCAGATCTGACTTTGAACTCATGCGACTTTACTTGAAGTCACACTTTTTCAAAGTCGCATGTCTGTGCAACTTCAGGTGCGACGTGGAGGACATCTGTGCAACTTCATGCACAGATGTCTATGCAAGTTGCGCCTAAAATCGCAAAAAGTAGTGCAGGAACTACTGCCGTCGGAGTTGCACTGATATGAATGGTTCCATTGCGGACACTAGGGTGCGACTTGTCATGCGATTTGAAACTGTCATGTTGGTCTTGTGACTTTAGTGCTCTTGGAGCCAGTGCCCAGAAATGTGTAGATTCTCACTTTTTTGAACTACCTACTTTTTTGGGTCACCGCAAACACAGCTAATCAACTAGTATTACCAAAAGAAGGTCAACACTGACCAACACCGTAGAACTCTCGTGACGTGTTTCCTTCTCTGTTTTATTTTAGGATGCAAGCAGGAGGTTGGTGTTGTAAACGAAAATCTATTTTCTGTATAAAATGTTTAAAACATAACTCCGGGCAAGATGGGTTAACTGCTAGTTTTGTCCAAGGGCCCAAGGAAAAGTCATACTTACCCAATCTTCAGACCTCTAGAAAACAGTGCTCCCACACATCCAGCAGTGGACTGTTCCTGCTGTCCTCGTGTCCAGAGCCAGTCTATAAGTGTGATAGCACCAGGTAAAGTCCGTTCACAAGACAGCTAGCATGCAGGGGGCAGGAGCGGCGGGGACCAGTCTTGCGCTGAGGATCAGCGGATTAGGTAAGTATGTCTCCACTCTCCTCACCCCTAGAAAAAAAGAGTGGTTAACCTATGCAGTGAGGGCACAGCCCCTCTGCATGGGAAAATAAAAATTGTTCCTGGAGTTCTTTTAAGTTTAAAGTACGAAATAGTTGAAACAACTGACAAATATTTTTTGTTGCTGTTTGTCCAATTGAAGACATTTTCCTTCAATTTCAGCAAGTGAGAGGAAATCTCTACAAAATAAGAGAAATCCTAAGTAAGAGAAATCCTCTTTTAATCTTTTTGTCATCAGAACAAGTTTAAGCACTGAAAGATTTCACCTCTATTCTATCTAAGGCAGTGACAACTTTTAGCTTTTCATTTGCTTTTAGTCCCTGTGACAATGGCCACTAGGACAAATAAAGAGAGTGAATCTCCCCACCAGTGACACAGATAACAGTAACAGATGTTGTTATATTCAAAACAAATAAAATACTTTGGTTTTAGATACAGTTGAAGCTTGCACTTCAGACATAAAGGTGACGCTAAATAATATCCGTATTTTACAAAAATAATAATCTATACACATCCACTACTTATTGGCCCTGCAAACTATTTTTCATGAAATTTTCTTTTACAGTGTTTTCCACCTCCTTGTAATGACCTCTGTGAACTCCCAGACATCTCCTTTTCCTGCTCACTTCCGTTTGGAACAAGCAGTTAGTTGCGGTCATGTGCTCAGCTCTATGCACACTGCAAATCCCATAGTCCATAATCCATCTGGCTATGTTTGTATATACAGTGGGAACATGAAGAGCGAACATAGCCACCATCCAACTGGAAATCACATCTCAGCAGCAAAAAAAAAAAAAAGGAAAGTTGGAGCAGTCTGAGAGTAAAAGAAGGCACCTTTCTAATTAAGGCTCCTTTCACACGGGCAGACTGAATGTCTGCCCGTGTGCACTGTCCCTTTTTCAGGCGTACCTGATCGGACCATCCATTGTTCTCTATGGAGAGGCGAATGTAAACTGACGTGTCTGTTTACACCTGCCTGCATCCGATCCGCTAAAAACAGAAAGATGGGAGATCCATTTCTCCATCCTAGCGGATCAGATGACAGTCGGATCTCTTTGTCTCTCAAGCTCTTTGTCTCTCTCTCTTCATGCTTTTGTATGCATGCCTGACAATGTCGGGGCATGCTCCTAATGAAACGGATGGTGTCCTGGGGTATTTCTTCCCAGATCTAGACCAGGCCATCACTGAGCTCCTGGACAGTCTTAGGTGCAACCTGGTGTCGTCAGTTGGATCAAAACATGATATCCCAGAGGTGTTCTATTGTATTTAGGTCAGGGGAGCATGGGGGCCATTCATTGGTATCAATTACTTCATTTGCAAGGAACTGCTTTCATACTCTTGCCGCATGAGGCTGGGCATTGTTGTTCACCAGGAGCAACCCAGGACCCACTGCACCAGTGTAGGGTCTGACAATGGGTCCAAGAAATTCATCCCGATACCTAATGGCAGTCACGGTGCCATTGTCTAGCCTGTAGAAGTGTGTGCGTCCCTCCATGAATATGCCTCCCCAGACCATCACTGACCCACCACCCAAACAGTCATGCTGAACGATGGTACAGGCAGCATAACGTTCTCCAAGGCTTCTCCAGACTCTTTCAAGTCTGTCACTTGTGCTCAGGGTGAACCTGCTCTCATCTGTGAAAAACACAGGGCGCCAGTGGCGGACCTTCCAATTCTGGTGTTCAATGGCAAATGCCAATCAAGCTCTATGGTGCTGGGCAGTGAGCACAGGGCCCACTAGAGGATGTCGGGCCCTCAGGCCACCCTCATGAAGACTGTTTCTGATTGTTTGGTCAGAGACATTCACACCAGTGGCCTGCTGGAGATAATTTTGTAGGGTTCTGGCAGTGCTTATCCGGTTCCTCCTTGCACAAAGGAGCAGATACCGTTCCTGCTGATGTGTTAAGGACCTTCTATGGCCCAGCTCTCCTAGAGTAACTGCCTGTCTCCTAGAATCTCCTCCATGCTCTTGAGGCTGTGCTGGGAGACACAGCAAACCTTCTAGCAATGAGTAGGGAAACAAATGTCAGTGACCTCCACCTGTAAAACCATTCCTGTTTTGGGGGTCGTCTCATTGTTGTCCATCTAGTACACCTGTTGTTAATCAGTTTCAGCTACTTTGGTGTTACTGAAATTAACAACCCCCTCTGCTACTTAACTGACCAGATCAATATCCCAGGAGTTTAATTGACTTGATGCTATACTCTGATTAAAAAGTGTTCCTTTAATTTTTTTGAGCAGTGTATATCCTCACACTGATAATGCTGCTAATATATCATTGGCATTTACCTATACAAAGTCACCCAAGTATTTGCACCAAAATTTTGCATGCTGTATGATTGCGCAAATATTATTGTCCTCAAAGTGAAAAAATTGTGGTTCTATAATGAAATTGCAATATAAAACCTTCTGTACTTTTAAGGTCACCTAGCAATATAACTGCATGCACTCACTGTGTCCTAGATCTATCCTTATTATTTTATATAATTCATGTAAATTGAATCTGTTGCTTTGTAATATCTTTAAAAGAGAACAGAGGAAAGGCAGGTGCTGTTCTTGTTTGAAGGTTATGAAAGACTTCAGAAGTGCAAAATATTTGTGGTGTTTATAATATGTCAGGTCTTCAAAGGTTCTAGGTTCAAAGTTAAATAGAACTAAAGGCAAAACTTTTTCCAATTTCTCTAGATTAGGTGTGGGTTTATAACCCCTGTTAGGTTTTTTTTCAAATATGTGTCCCATTGGGGAGATTTCTGTTCACTTCCTGTCCCCCAGCCAAAACTGTAAGTGAGAGGAAATCCCTTTGAAGTGAGGGAATCCCTGTTTCTCACCAGTGTCAACAGAACTAGTGTTCCCCTTGGTAGATTTCCCCTCAATTCTTGTTCTGGTGATAACCCAAATTTCAAATTTTCTTTCACATTCACTAATGATGGTTAACAGGACAAGCTGATAGTCCCCTCTATCCAACACTAAAAATAAGAAATTGTCTTTAGTTATACTTTAAACCAGGGCTTAAAATTTCAAGTCCTGAGCTACTAGCCAGGCCTTAGAGTTACTCGCCACCAACAAACACACACAAACAGAGACACCTGTACACACACACAGACACACACACACGTACACAGACACACGTGTACACACATACAGACACATGTATACACTCACAGGCACGTATACACACAGATACATGTACATGCACAGAAATACACACACAGACACATGTATATACACACAGCCACATGTACATACAGAGACACATGTACGTACATGCACACACACATGTACACTCACATACATGTACATACACGCAGACACATGTACAGATACACACATGTACATACACACAGACACATGTACAGTTGTACATGCTGTGGGAACTCGCTTCAAGTGGTAGAGCTCTTCTTCAACACACAGCAACTCGCATCTGTTTAAGGGCCTTTTTGCCCAATTTTATTTACAAGAAAGTTCAAATAAACAAGAATTCTTCCCACGCAGGGGTATCCATCATCAAGCAAATTAATAGTATTCAGCCTCCTGGCTTGCAAGCAGTTTTAAGTCTGCCTCCTGCAGACTCTTCTCAAAAGGTTCTTTTGGCACCCAGCGAACCTTTAGCACACAGCTATTCTGTAGCAGCCCCTTGTTGCTTTTGGCTTCCACCTCTCCTAGGTGTAGCCCACCTGACTCCACGGCTGAGACCTCCTGTCTGCCGGGGTGGAGCCCGCCTGACTCCTAACTGCTGGGGTGGAGCCCAGAACTATGGTTAGGCCTCTACAAAAAGGTCTGCACACACCTGTGCAATCAGTGTGCTGGGGGTTCTCAAAACATGGACCCCGGATTGGAGATTTCATCCCTCCCAGATCTCTTCGAAATCTCCAGGCTCCAGATCCCAAAACAAACTTACTGAATAAATGAGGAAACCGAAAAGTCAGTTTCCTCTTTAATACATTAACTCTCTGGAGCCCCTCAACCTGCCTGGTTGAGAATCCAGGGTTTTCGACTTGAGTTTGACCGTGGCAGGACACCGCACTGCCACAATGCATACACAAACACACACAAACACACACGTGTACACACACCCAATGAAAAGTTGCATTCCTGAGTTGTTCACTCACAGATCCGGGTACTGCACTCTAGGGGGAGGCAGAGAGCACAGCACACGCTCCTTGCTTTGCTTTCACTGCGCTCAGCTATTATTATTATTATACAGTATTTATTAAGCGCCAACAGTTCGCTCAGCGCTGTACATTACAAATGGGGACAGAACATGCGACAGTACAATAACAATACAATGTGATACACGAGGGGTTCGAGGGCCCTGCTCCTTCGAGCTTACAATCTAGGAGATTGAGCAGTCTTACAGCTCCCAGTGCCAATGACAGATCTGGCCTGAGCTCCGAGCCTGCTCAGCAAGATGGCCCTGGGGGACACACTCGCCCCCACCATAATTTCCACTCGCCATTGGCGAGCAGGCGAGTGGAAATTTCAAGCCCTGCTTTAAGCCATACTTTAACTCAAACTAATTTCTATTTTTAAATAGTAGCTAGAGGTGGGAGACGTGGAAGCTCAGCCTGTCGACCACCAGCTGTTGTGGAAGTCCCATAAGGAATTGCAAGCCACTGACAGTTGCAAGCATGACGTTGCGAGCAAAGGCATGATGGGACATGGAGGACCACAGGTTGAGCACGCATAGGTTAGAATCTCTATCATCTTGTTCACTGCGTGGTCGTTATGTGAAAGATTTCACTATCTTTCTGTCCTGACAACTATGTCCCTATTAGAGAAATTGAGGGATACAGACTGCAACAAACAGCAGATGAAGGTTCTGTGTTTTTATTTCTGTTGGCAAAATATCTTACTTTCTGTTACAGTATCAGAGTCCTGCTTCCGCAATCTAAGCACTAAAAGTGTGATCTCCATAACTGAACCAGTTTTGGTGAAATAGCTTAACTTACCCTTATTATGAAGTTCTTCAGAGGGAAGCAGCAACATGAACCAGTCATCACTACCTATTTTTAATAAAGTCCTTCAGAGGCAAAGCAGCAACGTACACCATTCCTCCTTACCTCCCTTTGAATCAAGACCTTCAAAGGGATTGAGGTCCCTAGGCACATAGTGCCATTAATCCGGAGAATGTTCCACTCTGTTACTGGCATACATATAGAAGTGTTTTGTTTGGTTGTGAATGTATCACAACACTATCTTGCTGTCTGTGTATAAGTGAATATAGTCTATTTCAAAATCTTTTTCACGTTTTATAGGCTCAG
Source organism: Staurois parvus (assembly GCF_062004578.1). NCBI lineage: Eukaryota > Metazoa > Chordata > Amphibia > Anura > Ranidae > Staurois > Staurois parvus. The sequence continues at coordinate 6,287,462 of NW_028317797.1, read as the reverse complement.
CAATGTCAATAGTTAACATGGCTGCGCAGCCTTGTAATGGTATTTGCTAGTTTTTGGGTCAGCTTGGCCTTATCAAGGACAAAACCCACACTTACTTTGTCACTTGGATTGAGAACTTTGAGGTAGGTTATTATAGCTGTTGCTTCAATGGAAGCCTTGGCGAAAACATGGACCTCTCTTCTGGTGGCATTCGTTAGGAATGTACGCTCATTGTGTCTGAAGTTCTTACAGGGACTCTTTCCATGACTTCCATCATTGTTGATTTTCTTTGGGCAAAGGGGTTTCCCAATATGTGTTTTCAGAAGTAAGCTGTATTAGAAATATCTCACCCTGAACAATAAAGGGTGCTATGAAACCCAGAGGATCACAAATGCTTTTCACAACAGACAGGACTCCTTGTTTCATGAAGGGCTTGTCACAATGATGAAACAGTGGAACTTTTGCTGAATGTTAGCCAGTTGTTAACAGCAACAGGTTCTTGTTTGAAGCAGAGCAAAGCTATAAAGTTGTTGTTTGGATTAAGCCCGGTGAGAAGGACATCGTTGAGGGAAACACCTTTACATTTAGAAAACAAAGCATAAGTGGAACCAATATTCCTCTCCTTCCATAAGGGTTGGTGCAGGCTCCACATGATATCTCGCAAACACCTTTTGCATAAACTCTGAAAACTCATTTATTCAGGGAAGCCTACCCCACCTCCACCTAAGAACTGTACTTGAGCCACCTCCATCAGATTATTCCCTGCAGCTATCACCTTTCGTACCACCTCCCCCTTCCTTTAGATTGTAAGCTCCGTGAGCAGGGCCCTCCAATTCCTTCTGTACTGAAATGTATTGTATTTTTACTGTCTCCCTTTATATTGTAAAGCGCTACACAAACTGTTGGCATTATATAAATCCTGTATAATAATAACAAAGTGTTTTTTGATCTCAGGTTTTATATTCAGGGTGTATTGTTAAGAAGTAAACTGTGCTTCTGAATGCTGAACATTATTTGTTAGTTTCCTTCTTGAGGCACAAAATGGTAGTGGTGCTACCCAGCTGTTGAAATTGTCCTGATAGAATTCTCCCTACTCATAGTTTTTAGGAACTCCTTGTCTTCCATGGCGGCTGCCAGGTCATTTTCTTAACTGTTATACTTAACACTGTAGTGCTGACATTATCATCCCAGAATTGAAGGGCCCTGTTATTACCGTGTGAAGAACTGTTGCATGCTTATACTGCAAAGTCTTTCTTTGACATGTTGGTGATGTGGGCACTTTTCAAAACCGATAATGTGCCCATTTGGCAGGACACATGTCTAGGAAGAAGAAACCTTGGAATGCCTCTTGACATTACCTAGACAGATGTTGCCTATGATGACCCAGCCTAGGTCAAGATGTTGGGCATATGGTGCATCATGTAGCCTGTTGATTTGTTGGCGAGCCTTTTGTACCTTTGGGCTGACTCTGCCAAGAAGCAGAAGAATATCAGCATTTCTATCAAGAGCTGGCATGTGGTCAGCTATGCCTCTCAAGTGAGAGTGGTGAGAAGCAGCTGCGGGAGTAGGGATCTCCTCTCTGTTAGTTGCAATCTGGTTGCAGTCAATGAGAGGAGGCAATGGTATTTCTACACTGCCGTTAAGGGGAGCTACTACAAGACCAGTGGTTTTCCTTCCTGAAACTTCTGTGATGCCAGCACAGGTACCCAGGGTGTATTGTAAGGCATCTCCTGTTATGTTTAATAGGTCAAAATGCTTTGATCTTGCAAGAGTCTTGTTTCTCTGATCATCTAGAATAGTATACAGTATTACAGCTTGTTTAGTTTAACCCTGGGTGTACACACGAACTAAGCATACAAAAGTATTAGAACACCCTTTCAAATCATTGGATTCAGGTATTCCAATGACCTCCATGGCCACAGGTATATAAAATCAAGCACCTAGGCATGCAGACTGCTTCTACAAACATTTGTGAAAGAATGGGTCACTCTCAGGAGCTCAGTGAATTCAAGCGTGGTACTGTGATAGGTTGCCACCTGAGCAATAAGTCCATCTGTGAAATTTCCTTGTTACTAAATATTCCACGGTCAATTGTTAATGGTATTATAACAAAGTGGAAGCAACTGGGAACAGCAGCAACTCAGCCACGAAGTGGTAGCACATGCTGAAGTGCACAGTACACAGAAGTCACCAACTGTCTGCAGAGTCAAAAGCTAAAGACCTCCAAACTTCATGTGGCTTTCAGATTAGCACAGCAGTTCGTAGAGAGTTCCATGGAATGGGTTTCCATGACCGGGCAGCTGCATACAAGCCTTACATCACAAAGTGCAATGCAAAGCGTCGGATGCAGTGGTGTAAGCACGCCGCCACTGGACTCTAGAGACGTGTTCTCCAGAGTGAAGGATCACGCTTCTCTGTCTGGCAATCCGATGGACTTGTCTGGGTTTGGCCGTTGCCAGGAGAACAATACTTGCCTGACTGCATTGTGCGAAGTTTAAAGTTTGCTGGAGGGGGGATTATGGTATGGGGTTGTTTTTCAGGGGTTGGGCTTTGCCCCTTAGTTCCATTGAAGGGAACTCTTAAGGCATCAGCATACCAAGACATTTTGGACAATTTCATGCTCCCAACTTCGTGGGAACAGTTTGGGGATGGCACCTTCCTGTTCCAAAATGACTTGCGCACCAGTGCATAAAGTAAGGTCCATAAAGACATGAATGAGCGAGTTTGGAGTGGAGGAAGTTGATTGGCCTGCACAGATTCCTGACCTCAACCCGATATAACACCTTTGGGATGAATTAGAGCTGAGATTGCGAGCCAGGCCTTCTCCGACATCAGTGCCTACCCTCACAAATTCACTTCTGGAAGAATGGTCAAACATTCCTAGATTGTAAGCTCCAAGGAGCAGGGTCCTCCTATCCCTCTTGTATTGAACTGTATTGTTGCTGTATTGTCTCCCGTTATATTGTAAAGTGCTGAGCAAACTGTTGGCGCTATATAAATCCTGTATAATAATAATAGGTCCTATAGACACACTCCTAAACCTTGTGGACAGCCTTCCCAGAAGAGTTGAAGCTGTTATAGCTGCAAAGGGTGGACCAACTCAATATTGAACCCTTCGGAATAAGACTGGAATGTCATTAAACTTCATGTAAAGGAAGGTGTCCCAATACTTTCGGCAATATAGTGTATTTTGGCACAGGATTTGTCAGAGTCCTTCTCCACAGACATCTACACAGTACATGCAGAGAAATCTGTGATACGAGGCATTGTTTGGCCTTTGCTCTCCCCAACATACTTTGCCTTGGGAGGTATACCTGTGGACAGAGTGGGACTACCTTGAAGTGGATATAGCACTTTGCAATTAATATGTGTTCGCTTTTAAAGTGATGAGATGACAACCCTTTAAGTGTAGCAGTGTACTTGGTAGGTGGTAGTTGACTAGCCTCATGGTAAGATGTATTGTCCATTATCTGCATACTGGTGTCTACAGTTTGCTGCGGTGCGGATGCCTGGTGTACTGAGGAATGAGTAGGCAAGGTGTCTTGAGAGGTGGTAGACAAAGTGTTCTGACCTTGGTTGAAGGATGCAGCTGCTGTGCCTGGGAGCTGAAGTTTTGGGAGAGTGTACGATGCAACCGAGTGGCTGCTGCTGTTACATTGTTCACTTTTGCCAGCAACTTGCTCTAAAACCTTTAACCTTGCCATGGCTGTGGTGTGCTCACACTGTTTCTCCAAAGATTCCATCTCTGTTGTTTTGCATGCCCTTTCTGCTTTCACCTTTGCTTTCTTGTGTGCAGTTTATACCTCCATCTCGACTTTCTCTCCTTCGTAGGCTTTTGCTTCCATCTCTGCTTTCCTGTGTGCAGTTTCAACTTCCATCTCTGCTTTCATCTGTGCTTCCTTGTGTTCAGTTTCTGTGGCTTGTGTTTCCATCTGTGCTTTTTTTTTTTTTTTTGGGCAAAGGCTGTTTGAATTTTAGAATCTTCATGATCTACATGGGCTTTAATAAGTTGTTGGCGGAGATCTTGATTGTACAGACTTGGTAGATCTGGAGGAGTGTCTCGTAGATGCAGAGCGATGAGATTTAGATTCATGAAGTTGTGTGATTCTCACCTCTGCCTTTGTCTTTGTTTGTAGTACTAAACTGGTAGATTAACGTTATCAAACCCCTTTAATTCTTCTTGTGACTTTAAGAGGTTAGTATATTAACTGCTTCAGCTCTGCCTCATAGCTGAAATACTGCTACAGGACAGCAGCTGTGCGCAAAATCACCTATACATACGTGACTTCGCAATTCCGGGTAGGGGCTGTTAATGACTGGGTCCCGGCCGGTGATTGCCGAGGATCCCTGATGGGGAGGAGAACTGTTAGTAAACAAAACAGTTCTCCTCCCTGTCAGCTCGTGCACACTGCTTTGCATGGCTATGCACACATCACAGCCATGCAAAGCAGTGTGCTTACAGTGAAGCACAAACCCAGCACATAATGTAAAACGACACAGAGCACACAGTTAACCCTTTGATTACCCCACGTTAACCCCTCCATGCCCAGTGTCATTAGTACAGTGTCATTGCTTTTTATTAGCACTGATCACTGTAGTGACACCAAGTTTATTCCCCCCAGTGTCAGAATACCCGCCGCAGTCTCACTAGAAGTCGCTGATTGACGCCATTACTAGTAAAAAATGTTTTAAAAAGCCCAGTATATATACTGTCATTTGTAAACGCTATAACTTTACTGTAAACCAATTAATTTACATGTAGTGGGATTTTTTTTAGCAAATACATGTAACAGAATACATATTGACCTAACTTTATGAGGAAATTTGATTTTTTAACTGGACATGTTTAACAGCAAAAAGTCAAAAATATTGTTTTTTTTTTCAAAATTGTTGGTCTGTTTTTTTTTTCTTTTTATAGCGCAAAAAAATTAAACTGTACAGACAATCAAATACCACAGAAAGAAAGCTCTATATGTGGGAAAAAAAGAACGTAAATTTCATTTGGGTGCAGTGTTGCATGACCGCACAATTGTCAAAGTAACGCAGCTCCGTAGCTCAAAAATGGCCTGGCCAGAAAGGGGGGTAAATCCTCTACAGGGCAAGTGGTTAGACCACTTGCCAACAACCTTCCCGCATTTTACTGCAGATGGGTGTACAAGCACAATCACGTACCTGTATATCAGCAGTGGCTTCCAGGTTCAGGACACGCGCACAAAGCAGGAAGAAGGAACAAACAGATATTTAGTAAAAATCAGCACACATTGCACATTGTTAGGCTCACAGTTAATCCTTTGATCGACCCTAAATGGTAACCCCTTCCCAGCCAGTGTCATTAGTACAGTGAATAGTATTATCACTGATCACTGTTAGGGGCATTGGTGGAGTCAGACAGTCAGTTAGTGTACCATAAGAAAAGGAGAAGGGTTTAACATGCCAGTCTTAAAGTGGTTAACGTACTGTAAATTGTGTTATATTGTCATTCTTTGTTTTATAGGGATGATGAGTATTTATGTTTTAAAATAAATTATGTAAATACTTGCTGTAATTGCTGTAAAAATACATTGCATTGAGCTTTTGCAGTTTGGTTTCCACAAAATGATTAGCATTGGCTGAATAAGCTCAATTATAGAAGAACATTTAATCTATGCTCAATTAGCCATTGAAGCACAGTAATCAAATTGTATTTAATAAATCCAATTACTACAAAACTACAATCTCCAGTTCAAAGGATAATACCAAACAACACACTTGTATAAAATCATGATGTATGTTTTTCAATTATGTTGTTCTTGAATCTGCTCTTGTAATTGCGTTGTTTTTTTTAGGCTATTTATTTATCTGTTTAATATTCTGTACTAAGCTGTTCACTTATTTTCTATTATATTGTCATGTAAAAGGATACCGTAAATTTTTACATACTTAAGTAAATGGAGAATATAGCAAGCTTATCCACTTGAGTCCTTGGTGCCATTTTAAAATGGTAAAGGTACAAGCGGCTATTTGTCCCAGCGCAATTTTAAATTGGCACCTGTATTTAGGGACTTCTATGGGTGCTTGTCAGCACTAATGCTGGAACTGCTGGCTGTCAGTGACAGCCAGGACCCAGTGCTAGGCACTGGAGCTGAAATAATAAACCTCTGGGTTTCCAGTTTTGCTACCCAGCACTTTGTAGCACAACACGAAACATAATGCTTCTCCAGGTCACAACAAAGATGTCAGATGATGTGGATGATATTTGCCTTTACTGCGCAAGTGGTAGATGCTCACATACGTGATCATCTCGCTCAAATTTTTGGAGATCACAAACCTGTGAAAAAGTTATCGTGCTAATTTGTGTCTCGTCAACCCGACTTAAAGTGTTGCCAAATCCAGGACCCTGCATTCACTGTCTGGTCTGCCACAGTACACGGAACATGGAAATGCAATTACCACAGAAAGAAAGCTCTATATGTGTAGTAAATACAAACTGTTAAATACCTTTTCTCATCAGCAGTTAGAGCAGTCTTGTGACTTCTATCAGGTTTCAGCAGAGCATATGTTAAAGCTTGTAGGAGGCGTTTTCATTTTGCACTAGGAAGATGCAGGGCCACTGGCCTGTCTGGACAGCGCTGATTGGCCCTGTGCTGATCACATGCACCCTCCCAAGGAAAAAAAAAAACAAAACCTCTCTAGCAGTGCACACCAAACTGAACATGTGCAGCATGTCTCCACATGATACATCTTATCAGGAGATAAGAGGGGGATACTGAAAGAAGGGGAAGATTAGAGAAGTCGGGATCAAACAACATTTTTACACAATGCAGAGGATTAGCCCCTTAGGTTCCACAGTGAGTGTATCAAGCATGCTTTACTGCATAAAAAGACTGATTTTACTGTTGTGGGTTTAGTAACACTTTAATCTTACTCTAGCAATGTACACAAACTGTTTTTTTTTTTTTCCCCCTCCCCGTGTGCCTTACAGTGTGGCATCAAACGCATACGTTCACTTTGAGCTTTTTCATTCCTCTGCATAACATAAAACTCCGGATTATGTGATAATTTATTCGGCTGATTTGTTGATTATTTTTTGCAATAGATACTGTAAATGGGGGTGTGCAAATTATGTGAATGTTGTATTGGGTGCAGGAATTTTTTTTTTCCTAATTTTTTACTGTTTAACGCCAAATACAAGAACAAAGAAAAAAATATCCATTATCCAAAAAAATCCAAATTTTCTACCAAATTAAAGGCCTATCTCTCTCAAAAAAAACGTATGCATAGAATGTGGATGTAGACTATAAATACTAAAAGTTGCGTGAGTTTAGGGGAAAAAAGGCTTGGTGACTCAATTTGTTAAAGGACAGTTCTGACCCAACACTAAATTCACCGTGGAAAATAATTTTTTTTACTTTGAATAAATATTTTACAAATATGGCAAATACTATATTCTCTTCCTTCTGGTCCACAAAGCTGTATAACATAGGGAGGTAGACTTTTCAAAACCTTAAAGGATAAGTTCACTTTTTGGAACGTGCTACATGTTCCACCCATATTTTAGCAACATGTTCCAGCTGTGGCAGCCAGTTCCTCCGATTGCCCCCTCATAATGACAGCAGGAGAGGGATCTTCTTCCTGCACCCCCATCACAATTCACAAGCAGCGTGACCGTACGGGCTCCACCCATACCCTACGTTCACACCTACTGTATGCAGGTTGCATTTTGTATGTTTCTGCGTTGCGTTTTGCGGGAGGAGGGTTTCATATTTTTTAAATTTTTCTTGTTGCTATGCAGATTTTAAATGCAAAACGCATCAAAAACGCGGCAAAAACAAAATATATGCTTTTCTGCAGAATTCCCATTGAAGTCTATAGAAACAAAAATGCAATGTATTGCGTTCAAAAAAGTCCCTGACCCTTTTCAAAAAACGCATCGGGTGGAAACGCAGAGGTGTGAACCCATAGGAAATCATGTTAAATGGACTGTACTGCATTTCTGAAAAACACTGCAGAAGACGCATGAGTGTGAACAGTTTTTCATGTGAATGCATGAACTACCACAACTACAACCATTGCAGCTGACGGTTTGTAGTCCTGAATAAACTGAGGTTGATGATGAATGGTCTCGTATTTCATTCAGAAGGAGTCTGGCAACACTGATCACAGGTGGAATGCTTTCCAGGCTCCCTAGGGAAAAATAATGAATGCACATTTTTTTGTTGCACAAATATGTGCATTTATTATTTTTCCCAAAAGGTGTACAGCAGGCTTTGTGCCACTGCTTCATCTCCCATCTGCTTTTTGGTCTCCTACTGAACGTCAGTGCACTGGTGATGCATACCCTAAGCTAATCAATTGGCCAGGATCCCCCTTCCCCAACACATGTGCTGCATATTTCTTTGCTGTGAACTGGTTGCTCAGCACGGGGCAGGGAGAAGGCACAAGAAGTACATATTCTGTCCTATCTCTCGCACTTATCCTATATGAATTTCCACTTAGAGAGACAGTCCAAGGTGAGAGCCTTGCTTGACTTTTTTTATTATAAAGTCCAATATCCTGTCAAAACTAAGTGCAATGGAAATGTGTAATATTTTATAATAAAATATGAATATAATAATTTATAAAATGAAAATGTTTGTGTAAACAGTAATGAAAAATTGGTATAAAAGTTTAGCTTATTAAAACATATAAATTAGGACAAAACCATTGTAGTCACCCCCCCCCCCTTTTTTTTCCCCACGTAATGTTAGATGAAAAAACGTTTCTAGTTAGTGTGCTTGGAGCAGAAAAACATCTGGTGTTTGGGGTCTCAGCTAATAAATGTTCATCTCTTCAATTTATACTTGATAGCTATAGTTTCAAGGCAACTTATAAATAGTGATAATGAACCTCAGGCCACGCGAGGCTGTTAATTGAGGACCTTTATATGTGACTTTTGAAGTCTAAAAAGAGCTGCTGAAAGGAATCTTTTAATGTCAAATATGCATAATGGTGATAAGCGAATAAATGTTGTTTTATTACAGGAATAGTCAAGCACTTGAAGATTGTGAATTAAATAATGACTGTCCACGTTCCACAAGTGACTGTGGGGCAAAAACTGAAGTGGAAGCCCCTTCCTGCTCAGGCATGGGTAATATCAAGCCAGTTTCGTCACCACCATGTGGGGGAAAAGATGAAAACAGCTCTGATTTGGTATGTCTTTTATACAACAATCATAATGATTTTTTTTCACCCAATATGTGTTAGAAGATTGTATGATAAGCATATATATTTTTTGCATACATAACGGTTTCCTTATTAGTACATCTGTAATTTGGTCAGTATACTAAAATCTGTTTTGTTTTTGGGTAGCTGATTAGATTGATTCTTCCCTTCACCCATATGGAATAGGCGAGATGGTTTTTAAAAGGTTAAGTTCACTTTTTGAAAAAAAATAATTAATGCACATTTTTTTGCAGATTAAAAAATGTGCATTTATTTTTTTTTAATAAGCCTGCAGAGCATTGCAACTGAAGGCAGTTGATTAAACGTGCAATGTCAGGCTCCTGCAGACTTTCAGGATAGCGGTCTGTCCGTATCTCTTGTACAGGTAGGCAGTTACTTGAGAGGAGGAAGATCAGTGAACTACGAGAGTGCTCACCAGCATCCTTGTAGTTCATTGAGATCTGCAAGCCACCAGCCGCAATGGCTGCCGATACTTGTAGTCTAGTCATTGACAGGAAACTGTGAATGAGGTCCACACGGCTGCGCTGTTTCAAATTGTGACAGCGTGTTTGGGGAGAAGATCCCCCATTTGCTGCCACAGGGGGGTGGGAAATCAAGGGGAGAGGAAGAGGATCCTGAGCATGTTACATCCTAGATATGGTTGTTACATGTTTAGAAAAGTGAATTTAACTGCTTTACTCTCTATATGTGTACATATTCATCTTCTCTTTGCTGCCCTGCCACTCCATTCATGTGCATAAAGAAAAGATAAATACCTGGTATGCCAAGGTAAAGAGAGCATGTGACTGCTCTTTCTTCCAAGGGATAGCACTGATGATTTGCTACTCAAGCACTCAGGGCTGTGACATGAGGTTATCCCTGTGTAAGTGCTTACTTTAGGCTCCATTCACACTTGTACGACTTAGGTGCGACTTTGATTGGGCATGACTTGGATATGACTTGTCCCTCTGCAAAGTCCGACTCACTGTTGCATGTAAAACATTCATGTATGACATTCATGCAACTTTTGAGGGTTAATATTAAAGTTTTTGGCTCTCACGTTGCATGAAAGGCAGACCAAAGTAGTGCATGAACATCTTTGAAGTTGATGTAACTTTAAATCGCACAAATATGAATGGTTATCATTGGAAAACATTTGATATGACTTGTCATGCGACTTTGATGTCCACAGTTGCATGACAAGTAGCACAAGTGTGAATGGGGTCTTAGGCTTACACAACCATCCTGTCTTCACAGCCAGGGGCAGAATAAAGTGACAGAAAAGCAAAAGGAAAGTAAATGTACGCACCTGAGGACCTCACCAGCTATATGAATATGTTCACTTCAAATCACATTATTTATGGGCAGCACAGTGGCTAAATGGTTAGCACTTCAGCCTAGCAGTACTAGGGTCATTGGTTCAAATCCCAACTATGGCACCACCTGCCTGGAGTTTGCATGTTCTCCCTGTGCCTGCGTGGGTTTCTTCCGGGTACTCCGGTTTCCTCCCACACTCCAAAGACATGCTGGTAAGTTAATTGTATCCTTACTAAATTGGCCCTAGTATGAATGTAAGTTAGGGACCTTAGATTGTACGCCCCTTGAGGGTTAGGGACTGATGTGAATGTACAATATATATGTAAAAGCGCTGCATAAATTGACGGCGCTATATAAGTACATGTAATAATTAGCATATATGTTTCCTAGGGATTTTGAAGGCAAAATCTCTGTGCTTGGTTTTCAGTTTTGCATACTTGTTGTGACCATTAAAAGGGCACCCCACTCAAATTGTTTCACCTTTTATTTAGTTTATATTATGAAGAATGAAACAGATGGAGTGAAATTCTTCCAAAGTGAGCAGAAAGAATGAAACTCTTAGCTGGGTGGGTGCAGAACTAGGAAATAACGCAGAGAGTTCTAGCAACTGAAGTCTTCAAGAGAGATGAGATACCAGCAGAGGACTCAGCCAAAGAGACTCTGTCTGTAAAAGAAATTAAAATCACAGAATCCAAGTGCAGCTTTGCATACTGTTTTAACTTCCCCAGCCAGTCTTCTACACATCTCTCAATCCATCCAACAAGATTTCATCTGTGTGGCTCCTCTGACGTTACAGAGTCACTTGCCAAAGTCTTCCCCACCTGGCATAAGATTAGAGTCAGGTATTAAATTGCAGATTTCAGAGCAGGCTGGGGGAGAGGACTTTTAGAAGTCGCTGCGTCAAAAGGGGACACGGACAACACAAGGCATGATTTGGTTGGCTTTGTTTGATATTTATATGAGAAATAGTCCCCTTGTTTTTCTTTTTTTTTTTAATTTGTGATGGAAATAATGACCTAAAATACCTTCTCGTTTATAAGGACATTGCTATGCTGCAGGGAACTTTCTTTAACAAATTTTCAGTTGAGTAGCAGTGACTGGAACAAATAATTTCAGTCTGAAATAAAATCAGCAAGAGTTGGCCATGTCATGCTTAATAAATACACAGTGAACATACCGGTTTGTATCTGCCACTCAGAAATACAGGATGTTCCAAGCATGGTGCCTGCAAAACCCGTAATAATGTATTTATTTTTTTCCTGCTGTATGGCTTGAGTGGTATCATGAGGACATAATGCATATAAAATGTTGTTTGATTTGCTGGAAGAGTTTTCATAGTTATGGTAATATGTTAAATGTTAAGGAAGCAGCCTGATATGCACTGATCATAGGGCTTGTGTTGATTGAGTAGAACAATTGAGCATCAATTATGATAATGGTATGTGTAATGGTATATTTGTCCCCAGGCATCCAAGGACATGGAGGCTGAGAAATACGGCTCTTTCCCTTGCTTACCATGTATGTGTTCACGTTACATTCTGTGCAAAATGAGGGCTTATACATACAGGGCACTTACATGAACCCTACTCTGTGTTTTGTACTGTGCTACACGCAGCAAGCCACAAGTATACCAAAGCACATCTGCTGGAAGGAAAGTGGACTTGATCTGATGTGAAGCTAAAGTAGTATTAAACAGTCCAGTATTTTTTTTAAAGTGGAACTCCACCCAAAAGCGGAAGTTCTGCTTTAAGGCCTTCTGCTTCCTCCTTTTTGCTGTTTGGCAATCTTTTTGGGAGGGGGGGAGCTGGTACTTGGTTTTGACAGGTTTCCGCTCGGATCGCCTAGGCGATCTGAGGGAAGTTCTCCTTCCCCCCTCTGTACCCGCAGTCTTCTGGGACATCCCCAGAAGACTGCAGGATCAATCACAATGCTCTGGTGAGCACACTGCTGGATCCAGAGACAGGAAAATGTCTGTTTATTAAAATTCAGCAGCTAAAGTTTTTGTAGCTGATTTATAATTTAGCTGCTTTAAGTAAATGCATTCATAGCCATCTGTTAAACATTTAGCAGTACATAATTTCCTTGATATGTGGCCCAAACCATTTTGATTATTTAGGCCTTGTTCTCACAGGGGGTACAGAAGCATGCACCCATAGAGGGCTATGTTTACCCGTACTGGGATGCATAGCTGTTCCATGCATCCTTGTGCAGTTAGTTCCATTGATGTCAATTGGGACACAGCGGCTACACAGAAACAGATGCTGCTCCCAATTTGACATCCGTGTGGGTGGTGTGTTCAGGGACACCCATGCAAATGTCCAGTTGGGAGCAGCAGCTCTTTCTGTATAGCCACTGTGTCCTAATTGACACCAATCGGACTGCCTACATGGGGATGCATGAACAGCCGTGCATCCCTGTGCAGGTAATCATGGCCCTCCACAGAAGTGCGCTTTTGTATGTCCCATGTAAACGAGGCCTTCTCCAGGTCACACAGTACCGCTTCCCTGAACTTTTGGGTAGGGATCACATTCCCGGAGTGCACAATGCACTAGGGACAGTGCAGGCTCAAAATATGATGCAAAGCAACTACAGGCTTTAAAGAGCACACTGAAAGTAGGGTAAGTGCTGAAGTCTGCAGCACTTTCCCTTTTTATCAATGCTAGTATATTACTACCTTAAACTGATTTGTCCTAATATCCTCTTCAGTATCTCCTAGGTTCTCCAAATGTCTGCTTGGGTGTTTTTGACACAACCTGGTCACAAACACAAAGCAGACATACAGACATAGAAACATTTTTATTTGAATCAAATCTATTTGTACCATTTTATTTTAGCTGTTGTTAAAGTCATTATTGGGCTTATTAACAATTGAAAACGATATGCCATTTACTTAAACTAGAAACACAAGTGTTAAACAGACCCTTCTAATGCTGATGTGTGAGATATAAGGGGTGCCTATGTTTAGATTTTGAACTAGGACCATGTGACTTAACAGGTAAGCAGTAATGCAAGAAAAATAATGCTAGCATAAGTCATCCCAATCTTTCATTGTCTTGGAAAATGTCTGTTATCAGAAAAATAGATTGTGCATGCAAAAGTGATTGGAAGTATAAGAATGAGAGAGCTTGGGCAGACACCTCCTGACACTAGTTTTTCTCAAAAAAAAGATATGGAAGAACAATTCCTTGATCTGTCCTGGTAAAAGATCCATTCTCCGAAAACTGATGTTTCACCTATTTTTAGATGCTGGAGAAGTAGGCTACCCATACACATATAGATTTCTTTTATTCAGCCTGTGGGCTGAACCAGAGAAAATATTGGATTCCTTCATCTGTGCTAAACTGTTAATTAAAAAATGAACTTTTGTCGAGCCAAGTGGTGCTGACCATGCTACCCACTGCTCAAAGTTTGGCTGATTCAGCAGGAATCATCCGAAATTATAGATTTATGTATGGCAGGCTTTAAAAATAAACATTCTGATGCTTTGCCCATTAAGGCCCAACAACTGTTTTATGAGAGGAGGTCAGATTAACAGAAGTCGATCGATAGATTGACTTCTGCTAAACACAGCGACCACACATGTATTGGAATTCAGCCGCCCTTTCTGAACCGACTGAATTTCGAATCATGTATGGCCAGCTTTAGGTCACCTTTACAGTTTTTCTGTAACACTATAACTGCTTGCCGACCACCCCACATAAGAGTACAGTGGCAGAGCTGCTCTCTTGTGGCGTATCACGTATGTAGTATGTGATCCAGCAGTTCCTGGTAGGGAGCGCGTGCGTGATTAGTCATCACACAAGCCGATCAGTGGGTGCCAGCCAATGATTGACTGCCGGCACCCGCTGATCAGTGAGGAGGAAGACAGGACAGGCCTCTGTTCTGTCAGCGGGGATATGCCTTTTTTTTTGTTTCCGTGCAAAGCAGGGAATAAGAACTGCACACCCCTTAGTGAAAGCTCCTCACAGTACACACACAAACTCTGGTTAGGCACACATTTAACCCTTTGATCACCCTAGATATTTAACCCCTTCCCAGTCAGTGTCATTAGTACAGTGACCGTGTATATTTTGTAGCACTGATCACTGTATTAGTGGTCCCACAAAGTGTCAGTTATTCTCAGATTGCCCGCAATACTATTGCAGTCCCGCTGCAAGTCCCTGATCACCACCATTACTAGTTTAAAAAAAAAAAACATTCCAGTATATACACCATAGTTTGTAGATGCTATAGCTTTCGCACAAACCAATCAATATATGCTTATTGGCCTAAATTTATGAAGAAATTAGATTTTTTTTATATTTTCAATGTAAATGTTTTATAGCATAAAGTAAAAAATTGTTGTTTTTTTTTGGTTTTTTTTTTAAATTTTCAGTCTTTTTTTGAGTATAGCACAAAATATAAAAAAACCCAGTGGTGATCAAATACCACCAAAAGAAAGCTCTATTTGTGTGAACAAATTATATAAATTTCATTTGTGTACAGCGCTGCATGACTGTGCAATTGTCAGTTAAAGTAATGCAGTGCCAATAAGCAAAAAATACCTGGTCACGGGAAGGAAGGAGGGGGAGGGGTAAATCTTCCAGAGGTCAAGTGGTTAAAAGCTAGGTTCACCTTAAAAAAAAAAAAAAAAAAAAAAAAAAAAGACTTTTGCAGGAAAAATAACTTACGTTGGAGCCCACAAAGCACTGTACCTGCGATCAGTGGATTGCGGGTGCAGTGTCAGACTTCTGCAGACTCTTCCTCCAGCTCTCTGACTAAACAGAGGTATGGGCTTTCACTTGGAGAGCTGAAGAAAATGTCAATGGACTATGAATGTGGTATTTTATACTTTGGCCGATGGGACTTGTAGTTCATTCATTCAATGAATGACACGGCTGTGCAGACACAGCCCCTGTACAGGCACACTTATTTCAAAAGTGACAGTAGCTGTGGGGGAAGAAGAACCTTGCATGCTGTCATGGACAGGGGTTTGGGATTATGGGCACTCTGGGTTTTTTGGAGGAAGAAGAGTTTTGTTGAGTTTTGTTGAACAGGTGGAGTTAAAGAGGCTAAACAGGCAAAATAACAAAGTTTCATTAAACCTTTTATGCTATCTCTCTAGTACTCTATTAGTGAGATCTCTGTGCTTGATTGAGTTCCTGGACCCACACTCCTGGTATGCTCATTATGAGTGGGACCACACTCTCCCTGTAGAACTATTTGTTTTAAATTATGTAGAATATAACAGGAGGTGCTGCAACATGCAGCAGGTTGACGGCAATACCCAAAACTTCCAGATGGATCGGAACAAGCTCAGGAACTATGATAGGGAGATGTCACTGCTTGAGTATTATAAGAGACATAAGAAGCTAAGGGACAACGTAGCCAACCCAGGTCCACCTATTCATAAAATATCACTTTTGGGTGACATGACCGAATATAACGATGCTCCATTTTCTGACCTAGTTCTAATAAGCTTGGTGGCTGACTGTGTCTGATTTCAATACCTTTGATTGACAGACGCAGACAAAGAATATGCAGTATATAACAATTGTAGAAAAATCTGTTTTCTTTGTGTCTATATTTGTTCCAGGAGAGTGACTAAGAAAGTATTACAGCCAAGACTTTAGCATGGCAGCCAGACTACTAGCATTACAGAAGGAAAGATTAGCATTGGTAGCTTCTTTTTCTCTTGACAGGTGTATTTTAATAGTGGTCCAAGGTTGCCTCTGTCTCTAGACATGAATTTATCCCATCTGGTTGACAATGTTGTCTCATGTCTGTGGATAGCTTTAGGCTATCATATCTAAATTAAAGGATAGTTCACCTTTTTGACAAAAAATAATAAATGCACATTTTTTTGCAGGTTAAAAAAAATGTGCATTTATTATTTTTTGTTTTGGGAGCCTGTAAAGCATTGCACCAATGATCTGCAGATCGCTCTGTGCCATGCAGGTCTCCTGCAGACCTGTCAGTATATCTGCTTGCCCATACGGGATGTACGAGCAAGCCGATATACTGACAGGAAGAATCAATGAACTACCACAGCGCTCACAGCCGCTAAGGCTAGTTTTCTCATTTACAGCGAACTGTGATCGAGTGACCCCCTGTTAGCTGTCAAAGTGGGGGGGGGGGGACGTTCCATTCAAATCATGTTACATGTTACACCCTGCATATGGGTGTAACATGTTATAGAAGGTGAACTTATCCTTTATTTTTCCTATATGAAGAGAAAAAGGAACTGCCATTGATAATATCTATTCAAGAATACCTCCTAAACTCCTAAAAAAAGCCCCTGAACTCAACTCAAAAGCCTATGCATCCATGTACACATAGGCTTTCAGCAGAATTTAGGGGCAGTTAAATGTCCCTGTCCTGAATGCAGAAGGATTCCATTCAGGAGAGGAACCTTTTGACCACAAATATGCAAATGAGGCAAAAATGCATGTAAACGCGCCTAAGCACTAGCCAAGTTTAGTGCTTGGGCATTTATTCATTTCAATGGCAAGTACTCTTGCCAATGAAATGAATAAACTCCAATTGCTAAACGTGGCAAAAATGTAGTACAGCTTTTTTACCACATTTAGCGTTTTTCTGCTTCCAGGAGAGTTACATTTAGGGGTGGCCAGTGTACATGTGGCCTAACTTGACTATCTCTGGGTCTGATATTCTCTCTGTTCCTCACCCAGAACACACAAGCAGATTAGAAAGCCAGTATTAGATCAGAACTCCTGATCTGCATACTTGTTCCATGTCAGTGCCCTAAGCGCCTTTCACATGAGCGGACCCCACCAGTGGATCAGCCTGCTTAGCTAGGGGTCTGTCCACTGATCTCCGTTGAGCAGGCGGATGACAGGTCCGTATCCACTCTGCTTATGCAGAGCAGACATGTACATGGCCAGCTTTCCTCTATAGGTGGTCGGCTGTAAATGGACTACCTGTCTGTTTACATTCGACTGTCATCCAATCCACTAGACTGATGGGGAACGGATTCACATCCGTCTGTTTTTAGTGGATCAGATGGAGGGTGTAAACGGACACATATTTGTTTGAATCCGCTCTTCCATAGAGGACAATGGATGGTGCGATTGGGTGCACCTAAAATACTGACAGGCGGACCCAACCAGTCCACTCATGTGAAAAGGGCCTAATAGGCAGTCAGATATTTCCAGAAGGAAAGGCTGGCAATGGCAGACCCTATGTTCTTTCAATATATGTTTTCTTAATGTGCCTAGATATTTTAAAATTGTTATTATATCATTTTTTTAAAATTATAGAATGAATCCCCTGTCCTTGGTTCCTTTGTCATGCTATTGACATTTAGGGCTTACATGTAGCCTTCAATTCCCTATCACTATTTTCAAATACCGCACCAGCACGTCTATGATTCATAAAATGTAATTCACTTCTCAGCAGTCAGATCACTATAGATACTCTGTGATATGACAAGCTCCTTAGCTCAGGAAGCTGGGGTGAAAAACAGCAAGCCAGAGCTGGGCCTAGGGATATAAATCACATTAGTACTTATTAAATAAAACTGCTGATGCTGACAAACTATTCTTTGTGTTATATGCCACAGTTATGGCTTGTGGATGTCATATTGCAAGTGATATATTGCCTGCAACTTACAGCATTGCGATTAGCATTTCACAATTAATGCTCCTATTGCCTCTTCATCCCTCCCTGGCTTTCCTACTAGCACAATTTCCTTTACATCTTCATCAATTTTACCTGGTCTCTGCTATTTCTTCTTTAAAGCATCCAAAGTAGAGAGCAGCTTAAAACCAGGCTTGGGTATACTGTAAACTGGATGTTGTATTAATTCCTCCTAAGATAAAATGAATACAAAGAAGACTGTTTAATCGTGTAAATGGAAAATTCACACTTTTGTTTTGCCTGTTCATTTCCTTTTATTTTTCTGTGCTGTAGGGCTACCGTCACACTTTCTGAAAAATATATAATCTCCTCTGACTTATTTAATTTTATCTAGATTGGTATCTTTTTCATTTCATTTTGCCACCAAAGACCCATTTTCTGGCCTGAAACATTTGAAAACTATTTTTAATTCAGAACTCCAAGCAGACATCTAACTAAACAGTTGAAATGCACATTAGCTGTGTTCCCTTCCAAAGGATTTACAATTCTTTTCAGCCAATTTTTCGGTTTTGTGCATTTCAGCTATACCGTATAGCCAAGAACATTTATGCATCATAATCGGAACCAGATTTACAAATTCCCTTGTCCCCCTACAGCTCATTTTATAGAACTGATGATGCTTAATAAATACCAGGGGTTAGACAAAAAATGTAAACACTACATGATTTGCAGGTGCGAAAGTGATGACATGTTTTATGTTGAAATTGGAAGTGATAACATTCATTTGCTTCCGCTGTGTGATGAGACACCAAGCCAACAGGTGGGAAGCCTCACTTTTGTCATTCACTGCGTGTGCTGCTAATAATACGGAGTTGTATTGGAGCTTACTGGGCTTCAAAGAGGGCAAATTGTTGGTGCCTGCTTAGTGCCAATTTATTTGCTATGTTGCGAGGTACAGTATTAAAAGTTATGACAGCATGTACAGATTCCGGGAAAATGTTGATAAGCATAAGTGTGGTCAACATGGTCAACTGACCGAAAGAGACAAAAGGACATTGCACAAGATTGTGACCCGAAATAAGAAAACAACTGATGCAAAGGTGACTGCAGGGTTCAATCTCAGTCCAGTGAAGACTGAGAGTCACTTAGTCACTTTTGCAGAATTTTTCTTATTCTGGGTCACAATCTTGCACAATGTCATTTTGTCTCTTTTAAGTCAGATGACCATGTCAACTGTGCTTATGCTTCTCAGACTATGTTTTCGTGGAAACTATATATGCCTTCATAACCTTGGATACTGTACCTTACGACATGGCGAGTAGGCACCAACAATTTGCCCTCTTTGAAGCCCGGTAAGCTCTGACATTACTCCATAGTACTAGCAGTGCACATCGTGAATAACGAAAGTGAGGCTTCCTACCTGTTACCTAGGTGTCTCATAACGCAGTGAAAGCAAAAGAATGTTACATCACTTCCGCTTTCAATGCGAAACTTTAGCACCTGCAAAGCATGTAGTGTTTCAATTTGTTTGTCTAACCCCTGCATATAGTGGATGATTGTGTCTGGTATCATGTGATCACTGTGACCAATCATAAAGATCGATACAGTAGTAAGGCATGATGAATGACAGCCCTGCTTACTATTGCAACTGTGGTTGATCATAACTATTACATGGTACTAGGGCCATGCTGAGTGGCCAGGTACTGTGATCGGTAATCGGCTGTGTCTGGAGGACACAACCGGACTCAGATCGCACCGCTACATGACCCGGGAGGCACATACAATGCGTAAATCTGTGAGGATGTACGGGTAAGTCCGCCCGAGACTAGAGAACATCAATGTATATAAGTGGTTGGGTGGGAACTAGTTAAAGTGAATTTATACTGTTGCTTACCTACTTTGCATTCCTGATTTGCCCTAATTGCTTCATACCAAGTGTAAGTTTCCAAATTCATTCGGTCAGAGCTTGCTTAGTACTAAGGCCTCCCTCCAACCGCATGGTCTGCTTAGGCACTCAGTTCTACATCAGGGAAGAAAGTAATGTGCTATCTCATATCGGAAAATACTGGGTATTTTCCTTTCTCCAAAGAGTGAATAGAGCAGTGGGCTAAATGGAGCAGACTCAATGTACCACTTGGTCTTTTTTCTTCTATGTTTCTATGAGATCAGTATATGCATTGGGGGTGGGGGTTGGTAGTGGTACTGCTTCTTTGTCTTGAATGGGAAAAGTTTAGGTTTACTTTAAAGTAGATCTATAGCTAAAATGTTTTCTCTCTAGTTTGGAATGGAGTGGTGAATGTTAGGAACCCCTGTCAGGTTGGTTTTACTGCTATCGGTGGCCAATCCTCCTCGACTCCTGTTATGCTGACACAATTTTATCAGGCAGGAATGTTCTAGCATTCCCCAGCTTGACATAAACAGAGGTTTTACTTCTGCCCGTGTTGTCATTTGATATTTTTTCATCACTTCCTGTCTGGTAAAAACTGGGTCACAGAACAGGAAAGGAAGGGGCATCTCTCTGAAGTTCTGGTCAGCAGTAAAACCGCAGTTCCAATCTTTTCCCATTCCATCTAAATTTAATAAGCCTTTGACTATGAATACTTCTGTCTATGTTGTCATCCAGTTTTTTAGTTGTTGGGATTCATTAATGCAAAGATGCAAGTACTACTAATAAAATTAATTCATACATTTTAATATTCCCATATCTGTGAAAGTGTAAATATGTTTAGAAATCTTAGACTGTAGAGTGGCACATCAGTAACCACTGTATCTCTATATCAATGGCCTAAATAGTGTACAAGTGATCCACTACTTTAGGTCTTTCCTGTAGACAAAAGAAAAACCACATCTCACTTTTGTAGACAATGGCCCATTGGGCAAACAAATGTTCCAGATATATCACTGTTTCTAGAGCAAGTGGAAGGAGGGGATCATCCAAAATAAAACCTATGGAATATGGACAGTGGTGGGAGTTTAAAAAACCCTGGTTTGGTCCGAAATGTGTTTTTAAGGTAGAAACACTGTGGAAACCTTATGGTGCCTGCAGTTACCTGCAATTGTCTTCAAATGTATACCGTTATACATATGTAGCCTTATGGATCCTAAGCCCAGGCTGTTCATACTTCATTGACTTAGACTTTCCTGAATGAAAATTATACCCCAGTTGAACCCACCTGATATATTTACTATAATGCAGCCAGGCTGTATGTAAAGTAATGAATATGCTTTTTTTATAGCTACTAAGTACTACAGCAAGATTTAAAATACCCTGTGCTGGCAGCGTGAGGTGGAAAGTCCAGATAGTACTCCCAAAGACAGTGTGTCAATCCCTTCTTTCCAGTGGTTTAACTTATCTCTTTGAACATTGTTCACTTCAACATCGCTGCTCATGAAGCAAGAGCACTGTAGAGCAGTGTGCAAGTGTTCATGTCAGTCTGCTGGTGACAAGCAGCAGTTTGACTCTCCTATGCCATGCCAGCTCAGGGTATTTTAGCTCTTCCTTAGCAACTGAATAAAGTTATAGACCGCATATTTTATTACTGTTTATGCAGCCTGAACAATTTAGAGGGTCCAATTGGGCTTTAAAGTGTCACTAAACCCACATCTTTAAAAACTATTAATATATGATGTATTACTTGCTGTTCACACTCAGTCACTACAGGAATTGTTTTGTGTATATTGGAAAAACTTGGTTGATTCTCCTGTTCTCTGGCTCCCCCTCCTGTTCCATGTCCCCACTGCAGTTGGGTATTTTGCAGAGCAGTGTTGGCAGCTAGTGCACATGCTCAGTTTTCAAAGTATTTCTACCCTAAGCTTTTCCTCCCTGTCTCATCTGAGCAGTCAATGAGACTATAGAGTAACACATGAGGGCATATACACAGTGGTAAGTGACAGCCCACTCCCTCCCTTCTCCTCCATGCCCACTAACTAGCTAAACAGAATGGGAGTGGAATATTACATCTAGGTCGATGGAGGCTTGGCCTCCTTGTTGTTCAAAGACACAGGCTGGAGGGGCGTGACACAGCCTGTGACTGGCAGAAATCCACCCACACGTTGTTTATTGCCAAAAATAATAAAGATTTTATTTCAAATATATATTTGACAATTTAAAACATTGTATTGATATGAATTATTTATTTTTACTCTGTATCCCAAAGAATGTGTGTTTTTTTTTTTTTGTTTTTTTTTTTCAACATGTGACCAGCAGCAGAGGACTAGACGTTCCTCCTGCCACTGTTTACCTGCAGATAGGCTGGGAAATAGGTGGGTCACATGGTAGCTGTACAGTGCTCAGCATAAATGAATGCTCCCCTTTTGAAAAGAAAGATTTTAATCAAATATGTCAATGAACACAAGAACAATTTTCAAAATTTTGTCAAAACTAAGCTTTATAGAACATTTGTTGAGCTCATTACATGAAAGTAAGGTTAATAATATAACTTGGATTACAAAATCTTAAGTTTTACTCAAATTAGTTGATGCAAAAATGAATACTCCCCACATCAAAAACTACTACATCTAGTATTTTGTATGAGCTCCATGATTTTTAAGGACAGCACCAAGGCTTCTAGGCAAGGAATGAACAAGTTGGCGACATATTGCAATATCTATCTTTTTCCATTCTTCAAGAATTACCTCTTTTAGAGCCTGGATGCTGAATGGAGAGTGATGATCAACTTGTCTCTTCTGAATTCTCCAGAGGTGTTCGATTGGGTTCAGATCAGGAGACATACTTGACCACTGATTCACTTTCACCCTGTTCTTCTTCAGCACTGCAACAGTGGCCTTAGATGTGTGTTTTGGATCATTGTCATGTGGGAAAAGTGCACGACGACCAAGGGCATGGAGTAATGCTAGCATCTTCTCTTGCAATATAGAGGAGTGCATCTGTGAATTCATGATACCATCAATGAAATGCAGCTCCCGGACACCAGCAGCACTCATGCATCCCCACAGAAGAACACTGCCACCACCATATTTCACTACAGGCATCAAGTATTTTTCTTTGTACTCCTCACCTTTGCAATGCAATACAGTTTAAAGCCATCAGTTCCAAAAACATTTATCTTGGTCTCATCACTCCAGAGTACAGAGCCCCAGTAGTCTTCTTCTTTTTCAACATAGGCCCTGGCAAATTCTTGGTGGGTTTTTTTGTGCATGGGCTTTAGAAGAGGCTTGCTTTGTGGACGACACCCATGCATGCCATTCCTCTGCAATGTACAGCGTATTGTGTCATGGGAAACAATCACCCCAGTTTGGCTCTTTTTATTTCTTTAGCTAACTGCAGTGAACTTGCATGGTGAGTTTCCGCAACCCTTCTCATCAGAAGACACTCCTATCGAGGTTTTAACTTCCTTGGAGGGCCTGGACGTCTCTGTGAGATGGTTGCAGTTCCATCTTTGTTAAATGTTTGTATTACTTTTGCTACAGTATTCTGACTGATGAATAAAACTGTGCTGATCTTCTTGTAGCCTTCACCTTTTTTGTGTAAATAAATAATCATCTTTCTAAGGCCTTGTGGCATTTCTCTTCCATGTGGTGCCATTGCTGACAGCATGAAATGGAAAATGATTTTCCTTGTAAAGTAATGCCCTTTTACAATCAGTTGTCTGCTGGTCATTGGTTTAATGAATAATTAGACTCACCTGTAGTTGATTCTTGTTAGTTGGGAGTTTGTTGTCTAAAATTTAGCTTTGTTTCTAAGATTTTCATTGGGGTGTATTCATTTTTGCAACATAGTCTTGATTGAATTGTTTAGGAAAAATACTTTTTTGTGTGTGCAAATTAAGAAATATTGTTTGCAATCAATGGCCCGCATTTGTGGGAGTATTTTGTAGTATAGTATCCCATAAAAAATGTTGATTCTGAAAGGAAAGTTAACCTCCCTAGCGATCTGATTATGTCCATATTTCTGTGCTTAAAGCGGTATATTTTTTTGCATGGAAATATGTTTTTTTTTTTTGTAGGCCTGTAATTTTTAGGAATAACTTACTGAAACCTGTCCGAACAAGAGTCTAGTAAACATCCCGGGTATGTTAACATTTGAAACACGAAATCATAAATTATAATTTAATAATCATAAAATATAATACTATATTAATAATAAATTGAATTCAATGTATATCGATTAGGAAAAAAGATACTTAGATATTTTATTTTTAATTAAAATAATTACAGTGCCATCATCCACATACAGAAAGAGCAGGGATCATTTAGGTTAAACCGTGTGTGTTTAGTACAGGGTTTTTCAGCCAGGGTGCTGTGAAGAGTGCTCAGGGGTGTCACGACAACAGCCCAGTCTGAGCACTACCATGTGTTAACTTCCATGCACTGTAAGGAGAGAGAAAGCATTTCCTCCTGGCTCTCTCCTCTTCACTGCAGCTATCTCAACTATTGCTGGCAAAACAGAAAGCTGTGCAGGCTGCCCGCCCTCGTCCTACCAACCGGTGACGTCATAGGTTGCTAAGGACATGTCGGGTGACACCACAGCTTTCTGTTTTGCTGGCAATAGCTGAGATTGCTGCAAGAAAGAAGAGAGAGGCGTGTGGACTGTGCTGTCTCTCTGTGAATAGGATTGAACACATGGTCTCGATCACAAATGTGCAGGGTTTGATTACTGCCCCTGTCTCTTCCCCACACTGCTCCTGTACAGACAGCAGAAATTGTGGGTGGGGGCAGGTAATGGATCTGAGCGCAATCCATGTTAACGCCAGGGGAAGAGGAGCTAGGGGAGGGGAATAGAGCACAGCCCACACCTCCCAGCTCTTGCCTCCAGTCTGCTGCTTCTGTAGTGATGCAATCAACAGAATTTGTGCTAAGCGGGGAAATTAGGGAGGGGATTTGGGGGGATTTTGTACTAGGAGGGGGGGTTTCGGGGGTTGTGCTAGGAGGAGGAATTTGGGGGGGGGGGGGGTGAGGCGCAGAACTGAACTATGCCTCACAGACTACATTTTAGGGCTTGTCAACACCAAGTGCATTGCAGTAACACATGCGTAATTGCATTTTTTCCAGTACCGCACAAAAACGCAGTTATTTACCTGTTAACTGTATTTCCAGGAATCTTCTAGGACAGCTCACTTGAGAGATAGGGCTCCTCCCAGGAAACACCCGCTCCACCTTTTTTTCCCTTTATAGGCGTCCTCTCTCCCATTGGCCCCCAGTATAAGAATATGACCAAAGGCCTAGGAGAAAACAAAGAAGAAAACCGGTAATAAAGATATCCCCTCATAGGTTCGCAACATACCTGCACATAATTGTGTGATCAAACAGTAATCGGGGGGGGAGTTACGCTGTCCTAGAAGATTCCTGGAAATACAGTTAACAGGTAAATAACTGCGTTTTCCCTAGTCATCTTCTAGGACAGCTCACTTGAGAGGAGTAGAATAGAAATACGTACATTAGGGTGGGCACCCTGCTTGTAGGACCTTCCTGCCAAATGCCTGGTCCTTGCTGCTGATCAGATCCAGCCTGTAATGCTTAGTAAAGGTGGCGAAACTGGACCACGTTGCGGCTCTGCAGATCTGTCCGGGGGAGGCCCCCCCTTTTTCCGCCCAGGAGGCCGTGGTGGCCCTCGTGGAGTGGGCTTTTAGGCCGGGCGGTGGTGACAGGCCTGCCGTCTTGTAACCTTCCGAAACTGCCTCCCTGATCCATCTGGCGATGGTGCCCTTGGAGGCACCGTCCCCCTTCCTTGGCCCCTGGAATAGGACGAAAAGCCGGGACGAGTGTCTCCATTTCTTTGTGCGTTCGATGTATGTAATCAAACATCTTCTAACGTCTAACCTGCTATAGTCCTCCGTGCTGCCCCGATCGGCCTCCAGGGAAGGTATTACTATTTCCTGAGATCTATGGAAGTGTGACGCGACCTTAGGTAGAAAGGCCGCGTCCGTGCGGAGGATGATTCTATCCAATAAGATGGTGCAGTACGGCTCAATCACTGAAAGGGCATGCAACTCGCTGACTCTGCGGGCAGAAACTAGTGCTGTGAGGAGGATGGTTTTAAGAGTCAAAGATCTGAGCGAACACTCATCCAGCGGTTCGAAAGGCCCTTGCTGAAAGCTCTTCAGGACTGTGCCCAGGTCCCATGTGGGGTATTTTGGCATGGACGGGGCACGGCGCCTGGAAATAGCCTTCAGGAATCTGAT
Organism: Staurois parvus; assembly: GCF_062004578.1. Classification (NCBI taxonomy): domain Eukaryota; kingdom Metazoa; phylum Chordata; class Amphibia; order Anura; family Ranidae; genus Staurois; species Staurois parvus. The sequence goes on along the minus strand of NW_028317797.1, from coordinate 6,261,267 downwards.
TACTAATGGGTCTGCCGCCAACCTCAGCTCCAGAAAGTTCGACAGAGCCGCTACCTGTACTTTGAGGGTATTGGCGGCCAGATTCTTATCCGCCCCGGCTTGAAGGAATTCAAGAACTGTATGCAAAATGGGGGCACCCGGTGCCTCGTTTCTGACCTTCCAGGCGGAAAACTTCTTCCAGACCTTGTCGTACAAGGCGTTCGTCGACCTCTTCCGGCCATCCAAGAGGGTGGCGACCACTCTTGCCGACAGCCCCTTTTCTGCTAGCCTGTCCCGCTCAGAAGCCACGCCGCTAAGGACAGCCTTTCTGGATGAGGATGCAACACTCTCCCTTGGGTGAGTAAATCGCGTGTGGGTGGTATCATCCATGGGTCTGCTAAACTTAGCTCCTTCAACCGGGAGAACCAAGATCTCTTGGGCCAGAATGGCGCGATCAGAATAACTTTGGCTTGAGACAACTGGATCTTCTGTACCACCTTCGGCAGTAGTCTGAATGGAGGGAAGGCATAAAGGAGGTCTCCTTCCCACTGCTGGGCTAGCGCATCTATCCTCGCGCTTTTGGGGTCCTTCTGCAGGCAGAAGTACCTCTCCCGCTTTGTGTTCTGACCGTTGGCAAAGAGATCCATGGAGGGGGAGCCCCACCTGGCGCATATCTGATCGAACGCTGACTGGCTGAGGCACCATTCTGTCTGGATGACCTCTCTTCGGCTTAGCTGATCCGCCAACTGGTTCAGGTCCCCTTTCAGATGTACTGCCGTGATGAACTCTAGGTTTTCCTCCGCCCAGCTCAGGAGGGATCCGGCCAACTCCATCAGCCTTGGGGACCTTGTGCCTCCCTGCCTGTTCAAATATGCCACTGCTGTGGTATTGTCGGAGAGAATCTGGACACCTCTCCCCCTTATCTTTTCCTGAAAGGTCGTAAGTGCCTTGAAAACTGCCAACAGCTCCCTGTAATTTGACGACTTGCTGGAGTCTACTGCACCCCACGTGCCCTGGGCCAGGCCGTCTTCCATATGGGCGCCCCAACCAGTCATGCTTGCATCCGTGGTGATCCGCACTGGGCTGGCCAGCCTCCAACTTCTTCCTTGTTCCAAGGTGAGGATGCTTCCCCACCACCTTAGCGATTCCTTCACTTCGTGCGTGATGCGGATCCTGGAACTCAGACCCGCTCGGCTGCCGTCCCAGTGGGAAAGGGTGTGATTTTGCAGAACCCTGGAGTGAAGTTGCGCCCATTGCACCCCTGGTATTGCCGCTGTCATCCTCCCGATTTTCCTCATCGCGGTCCTGACCGTGCAGGTCGACATCCTCCGGAGGGCCCTTGTGTCCTGCCGCAGGTTGAGGGCTTTTTCTGATGTCAGGTACGAGCGGGCATGTGCGGAGTCCAGGATGTACCCCAAGTACGTAATCCTCCTGGAGGGGGTTAGCTGTGACTTCTCTTTGTTGATAAGCCACCCCAAACTTTCCAGAAAAGATATCGTACGTTCGATGTGGGATCTCAGGCCTCCTTCTGTGTCCGCAAATAAAAGCAGGTCGTCCAAATAGGGGATGATGTTTATCACTTCCAGTCTCAAGACTCTTAAAGGCTCCGCTAGAATCTTGGTAAATATCCTCGGGGCTGACGACAGGCCGAAGGGGAGTGTGTTGAACTGAAATAGCACAGGACCCTTTTCGCCTTCCAGCGCAAACCTCAGGAATCTCCTGGATTCTTCTCTTATCGGGACATGCAGGTATGCGTCTTGCAGATCTATCGAGGCCATAAACACCCCAGGTGATAGGAGTTCCTTCACCGTGTATATGGATTCCATACGGAACTTGCTGGGCCTCACGAACTCGTTCACCTTCCGCAGATTCAATATCATTCTGTAAGTACCTGACGTTTTTTTCCTTAGAAAGAAATGGGAGAAGAATCCACTTCCCCTTTCCTCTTCTCTCAACTGGCAGATTACGTTCTGACTGAGCATATTCTGTAGGAGGTCCACCAATGCATCTGCCATGGCCCTGTCCTTTGGCAGGGGTGTTCAAAGAATCTCTGAGGGGGGGCCCTTGTGAACTCTATTCTGTACCCCCTGTGAATGGCCTCCAGAATGTAGGTGTTCTGGGTTATCCTTAGCCATTGTGCGTGGAAGCGCCCCAGCCTCGCTCCCACCTGGCCTCTCCAGTCACTTCGGCTGGGTTTTGGGTCTATTCTGGCTTGGGTTGAAGAGGAACCCTCCCCTGCCTCTCGGCTCGTTCCTGCCTCTTCTCGCGCCCCAGCCTGGGCGCTGGGTTTGGAACCTAGCTTCCCTCGATGTGTATCGCCTGGATGGGCGAAACCCCTTCCGTCCAACCTGCCTGCTGGGGACCGGGAAGCTCTTTTTCCTGTCGGCCGACCTTTCCAGGACTGAATTCAGCTCCGGGCCAAAAAGGAGTTTTCCTTCAAACGGCAGGCCACAGAGTTTAGACTTGGAGGCCAGGTCCCCCTGCCAAGATTTCAGCCAGATAGCCCTCCTCGCCGTGTTTATGAGCGCTGTAGATCTAGCAGAGAGTCTGATGGTCTCTGCTGATGCGTCCGCGATGAAGGTTACCGCTTTCTCCAGCACCGGCAGCGATTTCAGAATCTCTTCCCCCGGGGTGCCTTGTTCCAGATGCAAACGGAGCTGCCCCAACCACACATCCAGGGTTCTGGACACGCAGGTCGTCGCCACTGCAGGTTTGAAATTTACTGCGGACGCTTCCCATGCCCTCTTCAGGAACGCATCCGCTTTCCGATCCATCGGGTCCTTTAGGGACCCACCGTCTTCAAAGGACAGGTCCGTTTCCTTCGAGATCCTCGAGAGAGGGGCGTCTGGCTTCGGGCAAGTCTCCCAAACCGAGGCATCTTCCTCCTTAAAGGGGAAACGTCTCTTGAGGTTCTTGGGAAGGAAAGCCTTCTTCTCCGGCTCTTCCCATTCCCTCCTGATCGTGGACCATAGGGCAGGGTGCACTGGGAATGTACGGCTGCTTTTTGCCTGTAGCCCTGCGTACAGTTGGTCGTGGAGAGAGAGGTCCTGCTGTTCCTCCTCCAGATCCAGGGTCTCGTAGATCACCTTTAACAGGTCCTCCGTGTCTTCCACCTGAAAAAGGAACCTGTCTGCCTTTGGGCCCTAAGCCTCAATCTCACCCTCCTCCGAATCTGAGGTGTCCGACTGTTCGGCCTCTTCCCAGTCCCTTACAGTCGCTACCTTGTCCAGCTTCCTCTTTTTCCCCCCTTTGGTGCTGCCTGAAGTGCCCGGTTGGGGCTCATCCTGGGCCGGCCCCGGCTTCTGTTCCCTGAAGCTTTGAAATGTCTTGGACATCTCTTGCGTCATATTCTGTAGGAAGTCTTTAAAAAGAGATACAGACTCCTTCTTGATGAGCTTGTCTATACACCCCTGGCAGAGCTGCTTCCTCCAGGAGCTCGCCAGTTTCTTCCTACAAGTGGCACACTTCTTTTTCTGCTCACAAGGAGCTTCTTTCTCCCCTCTATCCTCCTCCTGTGGGCCCATCTGGGGACAAGGAGATACATGCGTTCATGCGTTTGTGAAAGTAACGCCCCCCCCCCCGTGCCACTGTGAAAGTTCCTGCCGTGGGCCTGGGGGGGGAGAGGGGGGCTGTGTGTGCGTGGGGGTACCCAATTATCCCGGGGGGGAGGGGGGGAAATAAAGAAGAGTGGCCAAACAAAGGCCCTTACCTTACTGCAGGCCTCCCCCGCTCCTGACAGATCTGCCTCCATGCTGCCGCAGACTCTGCCTCGGTGCGACGGTTTTTCAGGGGCTGGTGGGCTCCGCCCCCCCTGCGATCCCCCCTCGCCGACCTTCCTCTCACGGCCGCTGGTGGAGAAACGGCCGTGGCACGGGTTCCTTCCACGGTCCGCCGCCCATTTCCAAGATGGCGGCGACCGTTCCATGCTCCTGCGCCGGAAGTGACGTCACCCGGCGCCCGGAAGTGACGTGTTCGCAGCGTCCAGACCTTCCGCAGCCGCGCCTCCTGGCCATGCTGCCGGGATCCAGGAGCAGGTAAGACTTACCTGAAACCCCCGCAGGGAAAGGCACCAATGCCTCGGTCGGCAGAGCGGGCTCTACCCCCCTGGAGAGCCCCGCTGGGACCATCTGGGGCCGACGCCCCCACCCTACAAAGGGCACTCCAGGATGAAGCTGGCTGAAAGGTCCCCCCCTCACAAGGCCCCTGCCTCGCTTGGAGGAAGGGGGGGGCCTCAGCCAGGGACCCTCTGTACTCCGCCAGAGAGCCCAGACTAAAAATAAAAAACGGGCGTAGCTCCTTCCTGGCCGGAGGAAACACTAAAACTGGGGGCCAATGGGAGAGAGGACGCCTATAAAGGGAAAAAAAGGTGGAGCGGGTGTTTCCTGGGAGGAGCCCTATCTCTCAAGTGAGCTGTCCTAGAAGATGACTAGGGAAAACGTGCTGCCTATTGCAGTCTCGCATGGGTGCTATTAATACTTATTGAAACCCCCATGTATCTAGCAAATGCGTGTACGTTTGCGCCCATTAAAAAATGCTAGTACGCAAACATGCAAAAATGCACGAGCTTAGATGCACCCTCTGGTGTGAACGAGCGCTTAAACTCATGTTGCTTGGGATTGTGCACAGTTCTAAAGGGTGCTTTGACTAACAAAAAGGTTGAAAAACTGATGTATTATCACTTTAAGCAGCACCCCTTCTGATGGTTGTCATCAGCTCCCGTCAAGTACCTGGCAAATCCAAGATACATGGGTTGAAAATAATGGCTCTGGCATCTGAATGACAGGTAGGTGGGACTATGCAGAGCTTAATGTCAACATGAGAAGAAGTCAAAGCCCAATGTACAGCCTGAGCAGTAGTTGGACACAGCAAACACCTCAAGGTCTCTGTACTTTTGTTATCTTGTTACAGTATATTTTGTAGATCTAGACAGAATACGTAGTTACAATATGTAGTTAACCTCTAGCAAATTACCAATCGCCAAAGTTGTCTCTGAAAAAAACCAATGGCCTTCACAGACCTAAAACAAGTACTAGAGGCTTTGCATCCATTGATTACCACTTAGCTTCACTATTGTTTCTTTAGATTCTCTTTTTTTCTTCAATTTAGGTCAGTTTGATTGCAGGGATGTATATGTCATTTTTTGTAATATGCCGTTACATTTGTCTATTTCAGTCCAGTGTTGTAACCTGTAAAGTGGATGTAGAACAATCCAGACCTGCACCAAGGAAACGGATCCTTCCAAAGTGGATGTTGCAGGGCGAACTCTCGATTCAGAGTCTCCCATCCCCTGTGGTTAAAGCAGGTATATGTGTGTACATAAATTTTCCTAGAATCAACAGTGAAAGAGCTAAGGTGCCTCTTATTGTTGTGTGGTGAATGTTTAGCTGTAATTATTATGGTGGTGTGTTTCTTAGTAATCCCCATGTACTGAGCCTTCCCAGGAAGTGGATTGCATTTATATGTAGAGTTCTTGTAAACGCACATTATAGTAATTTAAATGCAGTTAGTTGTGATTGTTTGTTTTTTTTTTTTTTAATAAATATTCATGCTTTACTCATATAAGCTTTCTAAGAAGAATACTTTACATGGGAAATGAACCTCTGGAGGGCTCATGTAAAGGATATTGATTTTTTTGTTCTATTGAACAAAAGAATCTTAGAACGAACTATTCAAGAAAACCTGTGCTAACAGAAAAAAGAAATATATAGCCTCCCATTGCTGACCTTCAGATAAAGCTAGCTTTCTGGATGTTCATGACTTTAAAGAGAAAAAATAGTGGTTTGTATTTTTCCATCATTATTTGTTGTGGTTATAACATTAATATATATATATATATATATGTGTGTGTGTGTGTGTGTGTGTGTGTGTGTGTGTGTGTATATGTATTGTGAGCTGGGGATAGGCAGCCGAGATATATGCTTCCTGGGGTAAGCAGTCTTTCAGGCACAGATACCAAATCCAGTGAGATTAGTGGCAGAGAGTGAAGGTGTTTATTAGTCCTGTTTGCAAAAGACTATATACAAAGTGCTGTACAGTGTTTAACCAAAATACACAGGGCAGGAAAATATCAAACAAAACAAAAACCTAGCCGTGTCCCGGCTCTTACTACACTGTAATGCAGGTCTTAAATACCAGAGTGATCAAGTCTACCACTTGTCAGCCACAACATACAGAGCTAGTGAGTTTCCACCATCCTTTTAGCTTTCCAGACAGGACTTGTCTGATCCCCAGGCCAAGAGCTCTGGCTACAGTCCCAGGTGGATTTAATTGCCTATACAGACAGAGGTAAACCCTGCACTAGACCTCTTACCAGAGATCCCTAAAGGTCTAATTAAGAAACCTGGGAGATCTATAAACCCCGAACAGGACTTTCCCAGGGTTCCTTTGGGATGCTCTACCATATATATATATATATATATATATATATATATATATATACACATTTAAAAATGTGTTTACACGTGCAGCTGGTGAGTGAAACTTTATGTTCAATCATGCTTTTCAAGCTTTTGTTGTTTACATGGCTCAACAGCTTACATTGACTTATTTTGAGCTATTGAACTTGTAGGAGCAACAAGCCCCCCTCACTTCCCCTAGCTTCAGATGGCTCTCTATAGAGCTTTTATTAGAGACAGAATGTCTGAAAGGAGGACACTTCTGCTGAGTTATTTCTGTCTTTAGAAAATCATAATGCCCTGGGAATCCATCATCATGAGTGAACCTGTTATTAAATATGTATTTGGAAAAGAAAGTTTGTGTGTGTGTATGTATGTATATATGGGCAGTGCTCTCCAAACAAACCACATAAGCCCACTGCGCATACCAGGCAAAGCACTAAGGATCCCAACAATAAATACAACAATCAAATCAGATTTTGCACTAGGTATAACATTAAAGCCTTTGATATACAGCGAACGCTACAGAAAAACTGGAAAATTCTGAGGCAGAATCCCATTTTGGGGTAATGTCTTGCTCCAAGACTAGAGATTGTGTTCAGGAAACTTTGAGATCTCAGGAGTCACATTGCACCTAGTAAAATAAAAAAGTAATATATCAGCGAGAACAACACTGCCAATCCTTGGTCAGGTCTTTTTGACCAAAAAGGCAGTTTTAAATGCGGAGTGACCAATTGCGGGGCCTGTATTAATATGTGGCATAGGAAAAAAGATGTGGTTGGCATAGATGGCCGTGCACATAAGATCAAACAGTTCATCAACTGTAGCACTTCCTTTGTTATCTATGGGCTAATTTGCCCATGTGGTCTGCTATATGTTGGCTGGGTTGTACGCCCACTGAGAGTTAGGTTCGGTGAACATAAGTGCAATATCATTAATTATAAGAAGAACAAGAAAAGCAAAAACAAATACTCCATACCATGACACTTTCAAGAAACACATAACAATGATCTGTCAGTTATGAAAGTATTTGGTATTGAATCTATCAAAGGTGATTTAGATAATGGCAGAAAATTCTAAAGACTGTGCAGGTGGGAGACCTACTGGATCTTTACCTTAGGTTCTCTTGCCCCTGTTGGACTCAGTGAAGACCTAGAGATACATGGGGTCATCCACTAATCCTTCCTTATACTCGGGGGCGCTTTGACATGCTTTGATAAGTCTCCCTAAAACAGCTTCTTCTCTTCCCCCCTTTTATTTTTTTCTTTTCTTTTTTTTTTTGCATGTTCTAGTTCTCTTCTTTCTCTCTTGTTATATGGTTGGTTCACAACCATACACACGTATGCTTATGTATATAAGTAAACTCGTGTTACTGCAACTTTAGAATCATGTAATCAAAGCTACGCAATGTCCTGCATCCTTATACGTTAGGTCTTTTACACTCTAAATCAAATATTATATAAACGGATTTTAAACACTCTTTCTTTGTTCTTTTCAAATGCACATGGGGGCTTAATCCATTATCAATTTAATATATCCTTTTTTGTATTAATATCACACCTCAGTAATAACATTGAGCGCACATGTGCGTATGTATACGAATGTATGTACACATACTTAAGTATTTGTACATGACGTTCTTTTATTTTATGATGTGTTCTTTTAGCTTTTTACCTAAGCATATGTTCATGACTTTTCCTTATTTATTATGGGTTCTTTTAGCTCTCTTTTTTTCAGCTCTCTTTTTTTCAGCTCACTCATTTATTCATTCACATCTTTTTAACGAATTGCATTGTTGTTTTTTTTTTTCACCCACCATCCAGGATGTCACCGTGACGGGGACAGTTGGAGGCTGGGATTGGTGCAGCTTGCTGGTCACATCTTGGGACCAGTGCAGCGAGTCCCTCCACTTTGTAGTAGCCTCCTTCCGCTGCCGCTGCTGGCGGTGTCTGCGGTCAGGAGTCTGCTGACTTTCTGGATCCCGATGGAACGCACGTTGTGCCCGCCCTTTCGGGAGGAGGAGCGATCACATGCTTTGCTGGCACGCTCCTATTGGTTCCCGGAGGAGCGCACATTGTGCCCGCCCTTCCGAGTGGGGGAACAAGCACTTTCCCTGCCGGTACATTCTCATTGGCTCCTGGTGGAGTGCATTGTGAGCCAGCTCTGCCTACACATGGGGGGGGGGGGCGGTCCTGCCTCCTGATGGAGATCATGAGCCTGCATGATAGCAGCAAGTCTATGGACCGCACATGGTTTTATATATATAATACATATAACACACATACAGTATCTCACAGAAGTGAGTACACCCCTCACATTTTTGTAAGTATTTTATTACATATTTTCATTTGACAGCACTGAAGAAATGACACTTTGCTACAATGTAAAGTAGTGAGTGTACAGTTTGTTTAACTGTAAATTTGCTGTCCCCTCAAAATAACTCAACACACAGCCATTAATGTCTAAACCTCTGGCAACAAAAGTGAGTACACCCCTAAGTGAAAATGTCCAAATTGGGCCCTATTAGTCATTTTCCCTCCCCGATGTCATGTGACTCCTTAGTGTTGCAAGGTCTCGGATGTGAATGGGGAGCAGGTGTGTTAAATTTGGTGTTATCGCTCTCACTCTCTCATACTGGTCACTGGAAGTTCAACATGGCACCTCATGGCAAAGAACTCTGAGGATCTGAAAAAAAGAATTTCCGCAGGTTTATAGATGATTTGATCATCTTATGGGATGGGATTACTAGTGAACTAGAGGAGATGATGAATAGGATGAACACAAATAAGAGGAATATTAGTCTTAACGTGTTAATGTAGTTCCACACGGATACATTTTTTGGATCTAAAACTTATCAAAGATTTAATGGGTTTTAGGACAGTCACTTATATTAAAAGCACTGATAAAAATGCATATCCCAAGGGGCCAATTCATGAGACTGAGGAGGAACTGTACCCTTGAGTCAGATTATAATACTCAGTCCCATGCATTGGCCAATAAGTTTATTGTTAAAGGTTACAAGTCAGATTCTATTGAGACAGCAAGGGAGGAAGTTGGGTCTATGAATAGAGTTATTTTGCATTATAATAAACGGGTTTGAGCTGGTGCTGTTCATGTTCATCTACCTGCTGCCCTCAGGGAGGAGGCTTGTTCTGCTGAAAACCAACAGGTCTACTGGCTGGATCAACAGATTAAGGTAGAAGAAAGAAAGCATAAAAAATAAAACTAATAAAGCCATCACATCTAAAAATAGTTTTTAGATAATGAAGAGCTTTTCATGCTTATTAAAGTGTTTAATCTGGTAAGGTGCATGGTATGTAAGGTGACAGGGAGTGTATCTCATATTTACACGTGTACCGTGAATATTAGGGAAGCACCTTTTTGTATCCAAAGGATATTGCACTATTATTGTTTTTTTTTTTTGAGGAATTATTGAAGAAAGAAAAGACGGCTTGGAACACGGTTTTGGAGTATATGATATTGAGAGCTAGAAACAAGTTTTGATAGGGTAATGGTGTTTAATACAGCCATTTAGATGTGGACACTAAGTGGGGTGACACGTCAGTAAATATGTTTTTGTATATTTGTGTGGGATAATGCACTATATTGATTTTTTTTTTTGAGGATTTCACGAATTAAAGGAATATCTTCATGAAGGTGGATTAAATTTGAGAGTACATATATAAAAAGTTTTGAGGATATCACAGACGCTGAAAGATTATTATACTGGTTTAACAGGACAGGTTCCACTCAGAACAGGCCTCGCCATGGTTGACCAAAGAAGTTGAGTGCCCGTGCTCAGCGTCATATCCAGAGGTTGTCTTTGGCAAATAGACGTATGAGTGCTACCAGCATTGCTGCAGAGGTTAAAGGGGTGGAGGGTCAGTGCTCAGACCATACGCTGCACACTGCATCAAATTGGTCTGCATGGCTGTCGTCCCAGAAGGAAGCCTCTTTTAAAGATGATGCACAGAAAGCCTGGAAACAGTTTGCTGAAGACCAGCAGTCTGAGGACATGAATTACTGGAACCATGTCCTGTGGTCTGATGAGACCAAGATAAACTGATTTGGTTCAGATGGTGTCAAGCGTGTGTGGCGGCAACCAGGTGGTGTGTCTTTCCTACAGTCAAGCATGGTGGTGGCAGTGTCAAGGTCTGGGTTTGCATGAGTGCTGCCAGTACTGGGGAGCTACAGTTCATTGAGGGAACTATGAATGCCAACATATACTGTGACATACTGAAGCAGAGTATGATCTCCTCCCTTCGAAGACTGGGCTGCAGGGCAGTATTCCAACATAACGACCCCAGGAACACCTCCAAAACGACCACTGCCTTGCTAAAGAAGCTGAGAGTAAAGGTGGACTGGCCAAGTATGTCTCCAGACTTAAACCCTCTTGAGCATCTGTGGGGCATCCTCAAATGGAAGGTGAAGGAGAGCAAAGTCTCTTAACATCCACCAGCTCTGTCATGGAGGAGTGGAAGAGGATTCCAGTGGCAACCTGTGAAGTTCTGGTGAACTCCATGCCCAAGTGGTTAAAGCAGTGCTGGAAAATAATGGTAGCCACACACAATATTGACACTTTGTGCCCAATTTGGACATTTTCACTTAGGGGGGTACTCACTTTTGTTGCCAGCGGTTTAGATATTAATGGCTGTACACTCACTACTTTACATTGTAGCAAAGTGTCATTTCTTCAGTGTTGTCACATGAAAAGATATAATAAAATATTTACAAAAATGTGAGGGGTGTACTCACTTTTGTGACATACTGTGTGTGTATTTGTGTATGTATATATATGTATGTGTATGTGTGTGTGTGTATATATATATATATATATATATATATATATATATATATATATATGCACACACAGGAAGAGAAAGCAAAAAAGGCATAACAGTTTCCGTTTCCTTTTCAGGTCACTGACCTGGAACAAGCAAGCAGCTGATGAAGTCATAGAACTTCTTATTTGCATACTTGTTCTAAATCAGTGGCTAAAAAAACTGTTGATGGCCATGATCATCATAGTAGCCCAGCAACTGGTATTTTCAGTACATGCTTTTGTTAATGAAACAGTATTTTTTTCTTCTATAAATTGTTACTCTTGATAAAAAGACAATGTCTGTTATAGAGATACTGTATTTATTTATTTTTTGTATATTTAGCAATCCGAGCTACAGTGTAGTGTACACGAGAGGTCTCTGTAACTTCTGTAGCTTTCTGTCTCTCTCACATATTATAATGTATAACAAGATGACCACCCGCTAAGTATGAAGGTGACATTCCATGTTTTTGTGTTAGGTAAATGAACTTGTAGTTGCTATATTGATAAAATTGTATTTCCCACTTGAGGAAAGGCTACTGGGAATTATATGAGAAGTTGCTGGAATTCTAATCACAATCTGTCACGTTTAGGCTGACTGCTCTTTGAGAGGTTTAATTCCTAAACAAAACTTTTTCAGTATAGGCTTTATTTTAAACATGGCTTACCATTTTGTTCTCATAGTACCACTGCCTTTTTTATGGGATTTTTATGGAGCTCCATTGGTCCCTTTTCTATTCATATGAATGACTGTACCATAGTTAACTGGCTGTATGTCCTGCTCCATCCATTCTACCCTCCACCAATAACAAGTCTCCCACCTCCAAGTGGAGATGTCTGGTCAGCCTTCTCAGACTATCCTGTACTTTACCTCCCCACTTTCTGATAATATTTGCTAAAGCATGGGATCTCTTGTACTGTATGTGAAGTAGGAAACAGATTACATCTATAAGGTCCTGATATAATGACCATGCTGGGATTCTATTCCAGCCCTGCAAATGCCAGAAAGATAAAAGCCACCAGTATGTCTGTTTTCATTCAACATTCAATGTGCCCATAAGAGTGCCCCTGTAAGATTACACCCTACCTTGAGGGCAGACAGGGGCTTGCTGGGATCCTTGCTGGATGCTTGTGTACAGGCAGGGAGCGGGAGCCGGAAAGCCCATGAGCTGAAAGGGGCGGGGTGTACACGTGATGCCATGTTGTCTTGACGACTGCCCTGCTCAGCGGCAGATCTGTCATTGCGGGCTGGCGGTCAGGTGACAGCGCTGCGGGGCCATTCGCAGACCGCGGTTCGCCATTTAGTGACTGCTGCCCTAGTTGGTTGTGCGTGAAAATCCCAGTAGATCAGCAGTTTTTGAAATACTCAGGCCAGCCCGTCTGCCATCAACAACCATGCCATGGTCAAAGTCAATTAACTCCCTTTTCTTCTCCATTTTGATGCTCGGTTTGGACTTCAGCAAGTCATCTTCACCATGTCTAGATGCCTAAATGCATTCAGTTGCTGCCATGTGATTGGCTAATTAGCAGTTTGTGTTACCAAACAATTGAACAGGTATACCTACTAAAGTGGCTTGTGAGTGTATTTCTTGTGGCATGAAAAGACAGATGGCTGAAAGCTGTTTTTTTTTTTTCTTTTCTTTTCATTTTTTCTAACACAGCTTAATGGATGTCTAGCTGTGTTGCATCCTCAATAGGCCCTTGCATGCTTGTTTGTCTGAGTAAACAGGCAAGTCTGGAGAGTGGTCTTTTGTGCAAAAATATAGTTTGGCACTCATATTGGAATTTTGCCCACTGATGACTGCAAGTAAACTGTAAGTGAATTTAAGCAGGGAAATCTATCTCTTAGCCCTGGTTCACAAGATGCGGGCTGGTTGCAGATGCAGGAATCGCACTTGGTCCCAGAACTGAATTGGGCTGCTCTTGCAAGATGTGCTGAGCTGCCATTCATTCTGAATGGCACCCCCACACATCTCAGCCCACAGCATGATCGCAGGTGCAAGAACCACATGGTCAAAAAAGACGATGCGTTTTGCATGCGGATGCGTTTTGGAGAAGACGCACGCACCTTTTTCTTATGTGAAAATGGGCTGCCGCGGCCACACTAATGAGAACCTAACATGAAAGGTGGCATATTCAAATTGTGTTTAAAATTATCAAATTGTGTACTAGCAAGCATTTAAAAACTGTAAAGGTCATATTTACTTCCAGGTTAAAACATGTATTTTAAAAAATACAGTATATTTTCATGTTTATTGACCCATTTGTTATTTTGTTTAGGTTTACAAGTTGTAATTGTTTTTATGAAATATTTTACTTTCAAATAATATTGGTGCTTTTCTGACTCAGTTTTCAAAGGATGACTTCTTAATAAGAACGCACATCACTGCCTACAGGTTCCCCCTCTCCCTTTGTAATCTGTTTAGCTCTGTCTGAACAGTATAGTTATTTGTGCCCAGAAAAGAAGTTCCACCTGCCGACCACCAGAACTCAATATATCCATGTGTATTATACATATCTGTTTTTTTCTGTTTATCTATAAACATTTGTCATGGATCCAACCCACACGCCCACAGCGACTAGCTAACCGAGGCGTGTACGTCCGGCCGTGACTTGGGGTAAAGAGGGAATGAGGGGGACTTATTTGGAATATATAAGACCGGCCGTGATACACTTTCACAGCCCGCACTACCTCTGGCCACCACTAGAGGGAGACTCCACTTCAATCCAGCTGGCTGACCACACACAGGCATATACGAATCTTATATACAATCTGGTGCACTATTAGGGTTGGGGAGCAATCTAGCAATTGGCACACCCTTCTAGGATTCCTCCAGCTATCCTACAATTAGAACCCCGGTGTAAATCATTCTTTCACTGTCCACACCCCCCCACACCAGACACACCACAAACGGTAGCTTGCCACCACCCAACAGTTTGTCTGCAGACTGGTCTTCTGGGTGACCACACACACACACACACAGATCTCCGTCTGGCAGATCTGCTACTTTACAATCTGCATGCAATCTGCCAACATGCAGTGCAATTGAATACAGATAGGCAATGAACTTGACCGAGCATATAAAGACACTGCAATATAATACAATCTCTCCGGAGATATGAGCCCGAGCTTAAGTACCCAGAAGTCACTTATTAATTTTATGATTTAATATCCCGAAAGTGGGCAGTGCTTAAAATATGTACAAAGAAAAAACAATTACAGAGAATACAAAAAGACACACAATTGGCTATTGACTATAAAATAAAAGGGAATAAAAGCTGAAATAAAACTTTTACCAAGAGTTATCCTGCGACTGGAGCAAGTCAGAGAAAGTCTGCGATTCACCAGTCAATAGAATTGACTCCGTACGAATCACAACATCCATATCTCAGGGTCCTCAATTTATTGAAATATGGACGTGGGCTGGACATTAGCCCTTGGCCAATGAACCCTGGGGGGTGTTCCTTTACCAGCCCACAGGATGTTCTGGGTTCTGAAGTGCCCAAAGTCGATTGGACCAGCAATGGTTTGAATCACCAAGTCAGGGTTAAAATTTCCGACACCAGTGCATCAGTCCGATCGTGACAGTACCAGTCACTGTTCAGCTGTCGCAATCAGGTGCCATATAACAGTTTTCTGCGTTTCTCTGGGATTCTACATAGGCTACAAATACAGTTTTACATGCAGATGTAGCCTACAGTGTGTCCAATCAGAAGGAAGTATTTTCATCTTTCTGCAACTAAAATTTTAGCTTTCATGAGAGATTAAATATATTCCTTTGATCTGTGTATATAAGTCAGAGCTCCCAGACATTTCAGAGCCACTCCTGGTCTCCTGCTGCTTCCCAAAGCCGAAATGGCTGGAGCTATTCTTTTAGATTTCAAGAAAGTGGCAAAGTCTGGATACATAGGTGACAATGTTTTATTGGCATCCAGGTGTCACCTCCAGCCTAGAAGCTGCTCTGTCCTTTCAGATACTAATAGGTGAACATATGTCTCTGACTGAACACTTAACTTGTTATCTTTAATAACATGGAACTAAGCTAGATATACAATTACATATTTCTACTGATCACATCTCAACTACCCGAATCTTACATTTATGTCACAACAATGTGTGTGTGTGCATATGTATGTATACTATGTGTGTATTGTGTGTATAATATATATAATATATACAGTGGGGATCGAAAGTTTGGACACGCCAGCTAAAAATTTGTATTAATGTGCATAAAGAAACCAAGGAAAGATGGAAAAATCTCCAAAAGGCATCAAATTACAGATTAGACATTCTTATAATATATAATAATATGTCAACAAAAGTTAGATTTTATTTCCATCATTTACACTTTCAGAATAACAGAAAACAAAAAAATGGCATCTGCAAAAGTTTGGGCACCCTGAAGAATTTATAGCATGCACTGCCCCCTTTGCCAAGCTGAGACCTGCCAGTGTCATGGATTGTTCTCAATCATCATCTGGGAAGACCAGGTGATGTCAATCTCAAAGGTTTTAATTGCCCAGACTCATCTGACCTTGCCCCAACAATCAGCACCATGGGTTCTTCTAAGCAGTTGTCTAGAAAACTGAAACTGAAAATAGTTGACGCTCACAAAGCTGGAGAAGGCTATAAGAAGATAGCAAAGCGTTTTCAGATGTCAATATCCTCTGTTCGGAATGTAATTAAGAAATGGCAGTCATCAGGAACAGTGAAAGTTAAAGCAAGATCTGGAAGACCAAGAAAAATATCAGACAGAACAGCTCGCAGGATTGTGAGAAAAACAATTCAAAACCCACATTTGACTGCACGATCCCTCCAGAAAGATCTGGCAGACACTGAAGTTGTGGTACACTATTCCACTATAAAGAGATACTTGTACAAATATGGTCTTCATGGAAGAGTCATAAGAAGAAAACCTCTTCTACATCCTCACCACAAAAATCATCGTTTGAACTTTGCAAATGAACATATAGACAAGCCTGATGCATTTTGGAAACAAGTTCTGTGGACCGATGAGGTTAAAATTGAACTTTTTGGCCGGAATGAGCAGAGGTACGTTTGGAGAAGAAGGGGCACAGAATTTAATGAAAAGAACCTCTGTCCAACTGTTAAGCATGGGGTTGGATCAATCATGCTTTGGGGTTGTGTTGCAGCCAGTGGCACAGGGAACATCTCACGAGTAGAAGGAAAAATGGATTCAATACAATTTCAGCAAATTGTGGATGGTAGCTTGATGCCATCTGTGAAAAAGCTGAAGTTAAAGAGAGGATGGCTTCTACAAATGGATAATGATCCTAAACACACCTCGAAATCCACGGGGGATCACATCAAGAGGCGTAAACTGAAGGTTTTGCCATGGCCTTCACAATCTGCTGTTTTCATAGAATAGTTTTTTGTGAGCCACCAGGAGTTAACTTACTCTATTATTAGTGTTAATTGTGTGCTTAAGTGAATATTTATTAAATATTAGATCGCTAGGCACTAATTACACCCTCTCTAGGTGTATAAATATAAACTATGAATTCTTATACTGTACCGCGCTCCAATATTATCAACCTTTTGTGATTGACCTTTTTTGATTGTGTGAATTTCTTAATATACCACCTATAATCCAATCATTACTTACTTCTATGGTGCTTAAATATACAATTATCATAAATTAATTTATAAATGTGAATTAAAAAATTATATGTGATTATAACAAATATTAATAAAAAATTAATGAAAAATTGGAATGTCAATTCTATGTGAATAAAATAAATAAAAAATTAATAAAACATTAATAAAAAATGGGAATGTCAATTATTTTCTTTGAATTTGAGATGGTGTTGTTATTCAATTTAGTTAATGTGATGAGTCTGTGTTCGCAGCTTGAACTTCTCCCTCCTGTCTCCTCTCCTCTCTCCTCAGCACAGCCTTCTCAATTGTGCTTTCTTCACTGGCTGCTTTGTTTATTCCTCCATATACGGAACATGCAGAGAAGGGAAAAGAAACATAGTGTCTTATCCGGGATATAAGTGATTTATTGCTCTTTGATCTCCCACTCACATTGTGTAAATGTAAATAGCGCTTTGCATACAATGTATCCAGATCGTGCTTCAGACAGCCTGGCTGGTGTGTTTGCTTTCAGTAAATATACTCGCCGTTCCTCTGTGGATGCGTGATAACGTCACCGCCCCTCCCCTACGCGTTACGCTACAGGGACTCGTAGTTTCCTCTGGGGGATGTGGATTTCTTCACAATCTGCTGACCTCAACATAATTGAAAATCTATGGATAGACCTTAAAAGAGCAGTGCGTGACAGACAGCCCAGAAATCTCAAAGAACTGGAAGACTTTTGTAAGGAAGAATGGGCAAAGATACCTCAAACAAGAATTGAAAGACTCTTGGCTGGCTCCAAAAAGCGTTTACAAGCTGTGATACTTGCCAAAGGGGGCAGTACAAGATATTAACTCTGCAGGGTGCCCAAACTTTTGCAGACGCCATTTTTTTGTTTTCTGTTATTTTGAAAGTGTAAATGATGGAAATAAAATCTAACTTTTGTTGACATATTATAAGAATGTCTAATCTGTAATTTGATGCCTTTTGGAGATTTTTCCATCTTTCCTTGGCTTCTTTATGCACATTAATACAAATTTTTAGCTGGGGTGCCCAAACTTTCGATCCCCACTGTATACACACACGCACACTATATTTCCAAAAGTATTGGGACACCCCTTCAAATTATTGGATTTAGGTGTTCCAATCACCTCCATGGCCACAGGTGTATAAAATCAAGCACCTAGGCATGCAGACAGCTTCTACAAACAGTTGTGAAAGAATGGGTCGCTCTTAGGAGCTCATTGGATTAAAGCGCGGTACCGTGATAGGTTGCCTTTGCAATAAGTCCGTCAACTCTTAGTGATATTATAACAAAGTGGAAGCAACTGGGAACAACATCAACTCAGCCACAAAGTGGTAGGCCACGTAAAATGACAGAGCGGGGTCAGCGCATGCTGAAGTGCACATTGCACAGAAGTTACCAACTGTCTTCAGAGTCTATAACTAAAGATCTCCAAACTTCATGTGGCCTTCAGATTACCACAGCAGTGCGTGGAGAACTTCATGGAATGGGTTTCCATGGTCGAGCAGCTGCATCCAAGCCTTACATCACCAAGTGCAGTGCAAAGCGTCTGATGCAGTGGTATAAAGCACGCTGCCACTGGACTCTAGAGCAGTGGAGACGTGTTCTCTGGAGTGATCAATCACACTTCTCTGTCTGGCAATCCAATGGATGTGTCTGGGTTTGGCGTTTGCCAGGAGAATTGTATTTGCCTGACTGTATTGTGCCAAGTGTAAAGTTTGCTGGAGGGGGGATTATGGTATGGGGATTTTTTTTCAGGGGTTGGGCTTGGCCCCTTAATTCCATTGAAGGGAACTCTTAAGGCGTCAGCATACTAAGACATTTTGGACAATTTCCTACTCCCAACTTTGTGGAAACATTTTGGGGATGGCCCCTTCCTGCTCCAACATGACTGTGAACCAGTGCACAAAACAAGGTCCATAAAGTAATAGATGAGCGAGTTTGGAGTGGAGGAACTTGATTGGCCAGCACAGAGTCCTGACATCAACTCGAAAGAACACCTTTGGGATGAATTAGAGCAGAGACTGCGAGCCAGGCCTTCTCATCCAACATCAGTGCCTGACCTCACAAATGCGCTTCTGGAAGAATGGTCAAACATTCCCATAGACACACTCCTAAACCTTGTGGACAGCTTTCCCAGAAGAGTTGAAGCTGTTATAGCTGCAAAGGGTGGGCCAATTTAATATTGAACCCTACGGACTAAGACTGGGATGCCATTAAAGCTTATGTGCATGTAAAAGCAGGCATCCCAATACTTTTGGCAATATAATGAGTGTGTTTGTGTGTGTGTGTGTGTGTGTGTGTGTACTTATTTATCTGTTTGTTTTTTTAATTCCCCCATGATTTCCATTACCCCTACAACATTTCAAGGCTCTGTTCAGATTTTAAAAAGCTGCCCCTTTCTGATTGAGGAAAATGATAAATGATTTCTAAAATTTTTTACAAATATCTGAAAAGTGTGGTGTGCATTTGTATTCAGCCCCCCCGTGTCAATACTTTGTAGAACCACGTTTCACTGCAATTACACCTGCAAATCTTTTTGGGTATGTCTCTACCACTTTTGCACATCTAGAGTTGTGCATGGTATCCCTTACATCTGCATGCCAAAAAAATTAGTCCGTGTTCAGTTAAAGCAGTATTAAACCCCAAAAAGCAAACATTTTTATATTGCAGCTTACCAAATTTCAGATGTGATGGCTGCATTTGTTTTCTTTTTTAGGCTTTCTTTGCTTTATTTTCATCTGGGGATCCAGCCAGTAAGTCTGCTGTTTTTCAATGGAATAAGCTGTCCTGCAAATGTAGCAATTAGAGTGTTGAGACAAACCATTTAACACTGTCAGGGGTGCTTACAATGATTATCTTTATTTATGTAAACCCTGTATCCCAAAAGGAACACAACTGTTGGTGTAACTGCTTAAAAAGTGTTAGCGGGAGTTTGGCTTCAGTTTGTTAGTGCATATAAATCTGCTAGTCCATCTGACACTCCACTCCCCCAAGACTGACAATTCTGCTGTCCAAAGGTTCCCTATGGCCTTCTTCCATAGTGGGGACACTCTAATACAGGAGGTCGGTTACTGGCCAGATCACCAGGTGAAGCCATAGGGAAAAAGCCTAAAAAGAGATAATGAATGCAGCAAACACATCTAAAGACTTGTAAGCTGCAATATATTACATTTTTGGTTTTAGGTTTAACCACTTCCTGCCGACCTGGTGCATAAATGCAGCCTCAGTGCTTACAGTATACAATATACGGTCCTAGCACAGTAAGAAGCAGGTACTGGAAAGCTCCCGATGTATACTTGCGATCAGAAGCTTTACAATCATGTGATCTCTGTGACTGCCAATCACAGCGGTCACATGGTCGGATTATCTGCCTTCCAGGAATTTAGAACCTCTTAAAGGGCCTGGAGAAGGCAGTGGGAAAGGGGTTAATACGGCTTTGATTTTTTTTATCAGTATTCATGAGATGCAAAAATAAATAGAAATAGATTGTAGTTCCATATTATTAGATATTGTCGCATTGTTCCTTAATTTAGGTTACTGTGTAATTCTATTTTCTAGAACCAGAATTAATGGTCCTGATCACAAGATGCTGATGCTTAGATGTTGTATGTGTGTCATTAATATTCTTCCAGTGCATATAGCCCAACAGCTATATATTTTCCATATTAGTTCAATATATGATTACATATGCATGCTGTATGTGTGCAAACCATAGTAATAGGGTTATTTTAACACAGAGCGTGTGCACAGGTTCACCCTTCATCATGATGACATAAAACATTCATTACTTTCATCAACTTGACTTGAATTCAGTTTAATGAGAACCTGTCAGGACAGAAATATGGGAGCTGCTATGACTGTTTTTACAGATGCAAACTGTAGAATTGTCACCAATTTTGCTTCATCTGTATATAGTCAGTGATTGTTTACCTGATTATTTGTTCTGGGCCAGAGCATCACTATATGATGAAGCAAGGATCAGGGTGACAGCCTATTAAAGAGCAGGGAGATATACTGTACATAATTGGTAAGACAATGTTGTTGGCCGCTGTAAAATGTAATAAAATCACAGGTGCATGAGATTCTGAGTAAACCAGCTTTGGCAAATCTCTCAAGTGTCATTTCTGTCTGCTGCCTCATTCCTCTATTCGCATGAATCACTTCTGAAAAGCTTACCTGACACCAAGAGAAATAAGGTGATAGAGGAGGTACCTTCAGCACACAGCCTTTGATTGTCAGTCTCAGCTTCTTTCCTGTGTGTGAAGGGGGAATCTGTCCCTTCCCTCCAACCAGCTATCATTGAGCTCTGCAGTGTCAGCTCTACACTCCCTAGTTTTCATAGCTGAATGATTCTGTGTACATTCTGCACTTTGAATGGATGTACAGGACAGATATTAACAGAGGAGGATATGTTTCATCTCTGTGTATCGCCTGAGACTAGTCACTTCACTGGGTATATGTAAGGGTTTACAACCTCTTTAAAACACTCATGCAATGACATTTGGTGGTTTAGAAATTACGAACCTATGCAAATATTTCATTAAAGTAGAACTTAAGCAAAACTTTTTTTTTAATTTTAGATAGAGTAAGGGAGGGTTATAACCCCTGTCAGTTTTTATTTTTTTTTTTCAATTTGGGTCCCATTGGGGAGAATTGCCATCATTTCCTGTCCCATAGCCGAACCAGGAAGTGAGAAAAAATCCCTGCAAATTAAGTGAATGAATAGGGGACCCCAAGGTCAACAGAACTAGTGTCTCCATTGAAAGATTTCCCCTCTATTACTTTTTGGGGACAACCCAAAATGTGTGATTTTCTTTCAGTTTTAATGTTGATGGTAAACAGGACAAATAGAGAGGCTCTCCCTAATGGGGGCACAAACAGCAATAGAAAACGACAGGTGTTCTAATCCCTCTCCACTCCTGTCCAAAACAAAACACAAGCTTTGCCTTTGGTTATACTTTACTGTAAATTCCTTCCTTGGCAAACCTAGCTTGAACTCATTCTAATATCATATTACAAAACACAATCCCAGGAATTCATAGAGTGTCATAGATACTCTTTAGAAATCTGTCTGGCAGTAATGTGACAAATGGTGATAGATTCACATATTTCTCAGGAAGGTGAATATGAAACTGTCACAGCTCTGACAACTGTCATCACAAGCATCCCTCATGCAAACTGGTGGAGAAGCTATTTGGAGAAGTTGGCAGAATAATGGAATATTGGATATTGAATATCAGTTTCAGAGGAACTTAAGGGCCTGTTCACACAGCTGGTGCACACTAAACCGCAGACTTTTTGTTTGCTGCAGCTGTCTCCTCCAGCTGCAGTGAGCCAGAAGTAGAGGGTAGTGTGATGTGTGTTTCAGCACATCGCACAGTTCCTTTTTTTCCCATTCTAGTTTATTTGAAGTGCACAAAAGTGGCACTTTATTCATGTCATTGTACAGCAGTGCAGTGTGCTGCTGTACAGTGACATGCAGTCCCGCCCGAAAATGCAGCATGTCTGTATTTTATCGCAGATCACTGCAGCGCAGCTCTGGGCTGTATTCCAGTGTAAATAGGACACATAGAAAATAGTTTTCTGTGTGTCCTGCCAGTGACTGGCGTTCTTCCACTGCAGGAAAAACACCGGTCACAGCACTGTGTGAAATGGTGCTGAAGAAAAATTTTGCCATAGAATTGTCTCAAAAATGCCACACACTGATTAGGAAGTATATTCTTGTAACCTCCACATTATCACGTCATACACTGAAATCTTCAGCCATAAACCACCAGAAAAGAGAAGACCAGTCTTCTTTATAGAGCACAGATTCTAATGCAGCAAAAATTGTTCATGTGCTAATAGAGGAAAAAAAGAAAACTGGGAAGTGCAAGGGATCTTTGCAGTAAATCACTTTATTATAATAAAAGTAAAAGACAAAACAGATTGCACTCAGATTTTATTATAAATGGGTGGTGCCTTTATTAACAGTCTGTGAACCAGGGGATAATGCTTACTGACACCTGGGGCTGGAAAGACATGGAGCCGTTGTCACGTACCTTGATTGGAGGCTGAGCTGACGAGCGAGCTTCCCTTGCAGCTCTGGTTTGAGCAACACTGAATGTGATGACAAAGGTACAAGGCTGAATGAAGCACGGGTGGCAATAGCTTGATAGCAGGTGACTGCCAGGGTCAGAAACTTGGTCAGGGTGAGCCAGGGTCATACACGATGAGGCAGAAGTGTGGTCAGGTAGCAGGCCAAGGTTGGTACCAGGGGGTCAGACCAGGGGCGGACTGACAACTCATGGGGCCCCCGGGCAACAGGGGATCATGGGGCCCCCATGTCCTCATCCACACCCAAAAAAGCCTATAAAAAGGTACCAGGGGCATCTCATGGGGCCCCCTACTGACCCCGGGCCCTCGAGCAGTGCCCGAGTGCTCAAATGGTCAGTCCACCCCTGGGTCAGACAGAGCGAGGTCCAGTAGCAGGCTGAGTTCAGCTCCAGGGAAGCAGACAGAGGCAGGCCCGAGGTTGGCATCCAAAATCCACAGAGCAAGGCCAGGGACAAGCCGAGTTAGCAACCGGAAGTCAGTCCGTGTGAACAGGAACAAAAGAACACAGATTATGATGAGCTGAAGAACATCCAGCAATTAGCACACACCAGGGTTTCCTTTACCCACTTACTCCCCTTCCTGACCAGGCCATGTTTTGCATTACGGAGCTGTGTTACTTTAACTGACAATTGCTCGGTCTTGCAACACTGCACGCAAATGAAATTTACATCCCTTTTCCCCCCCATGAATTGAGCTTTCTTTCGGTGGTATTTGATTGCGTGTGCATTTTTTATTTTTTACGCTATAAAAAAAACCCGACAATTTTGAGAAAAAAATATTTTTGACATTTTGCTATTCAACATGTCCAATAAAAAAAATGTAAAAAATCAAATTGCATTATAAATGTAGGCCAAAATGTATTTTGCTACATGTCTTTGCTAGAAAAAATCCCAATAAGTGTAAATTAATTGGTTTACGTGAAAGTTATAGCGTTTACAAATGGCGGTGTATATATACTAGGATTTTTTTTCTTTTTACTAGTAATGGCGGTGATCAGTGACTTTCTGACACTGGGGGAGAACTGACTTGGTGTCACTGAGATTCCCAGTGACACCAATACAGTGATCAGTGATAAAAAGCACTGACACTGTACTAATGGCACTGGGCAGGAAGGGGTTAACATGAGCGATTAAAGGGTTAATTGTGTGCTGGGTGTGTTTTACTATGGGGCAGTGTCTGTGTGCTTCACTGTTAGCACACTGCTTTGGATGGCTGTGCTATGCACAGCCATCGAAAGCAGTGTACCCGAGCTGGCAGGGAGGAGAACTGTTGGTAAACAAAACAGTCTTGCGTAAACGTCCTGGAGCGCAGTCCTTAATCCAGGGTTGTATGCTCATTAGTGAGTTATGCAGGCACTTGCATTAACCCTCGTATAGCAGCGTACAGCCAGTTATTTTAATGCAAGTCTGTAATTTGCACCTGTCACTCCATTACACTGGCTATTTACACTCCACATATGCCCTTGTACAGATATTATGGCTTATGTGCATAAATGCTAAATTTGTGTCTTTTTTTACCTGGCAGGAGTGTTTAGCTTTAAGAGGTGGAAAAGTATTTCAGCTGTCATACTGCAGAGGTTATTTTTAAATTTTTTAAACTTCAGAGAAGCTCACATTTGTTTTCCATTTATATGATGATTAAAAGTTTCTCTTCTCCAAAGCTCTGCAGCGTTTCTGGTGTTACAGTATGCAGTTTAGTTTCTGCTACAGGGCTTGTTAAAGTAGCTTTTGCTTCTGGTTAATGTCTCCCCAGCAGGTATCCTATTAATCATGTATCTTATTTATTTACTTTCCACACAACCATTTTCTAATTTTCTAAATTTTGCAGTTTACATATTCAAGCTTAAACTTGTATCTGGCAAATTTAGGTTTGTGAAGACTAATTGGATGTCATTGATTGATGTGTATGTAGATTTGTCATTTTCACTATTTAATCAGCTTGTTTCTATGTTGTCTATGATTAACTAGTTTAGCTCCTTGGACTTGCTACTACAGTATAGCCATCAGTTTGTTCAGCAAGATCCAAAGTGAAATGGATTTGGCGGCTATATAGTTGCTGATTTCTTTCAAAGAGTGGGCGGTGTGGTGCTCTCCTGCCATCTGACCCCCCCCCCCCCACTCTTACCAGTATCTCGGGACCACAAAGCAAATTCATGCCTCAATCTCACCCGTAAACAAAGGAACTGTAAGCAGCAATGATTTAGTCACTTCTGGTTTCATATCCACTCTTTCCTGGCTGATACAGCCAAGGTACACATCTAACCAAGCCTATCTGTGCTGTTAGATGCTGTGAACTCAAATCGTTTGTGTAAAAACATGGTTTAGTCCATCTCCTGGGAGGTTCTACCAATCACGGCTTGTTTATGGCTCTTTAGCTTGTGTTTATTGTTTGTATGTGCTTAGAATTATAGAGAGGTGAAGCCTCAATCAATCAATATTTAATATGCTGCCCCTTTTGTTTTTAGCTGTTTAGTGTGCTTGATGGAGGAGTGAGGAAGTGGGCTGTCATTTAACAGTGTGTATACTCCCACTTGTGTGACTGTGTCATCACATGGACTGCACAGATGAAAAAAAGGAGGAAATGAACAGCTTAGACTGGAACTGAAACTGGAGCATGCTTAATAGATGTGGCAACGTTAGTCTTCACAATCTCAGGCTGCAGCAGGCTCACAGACCAAAAGGGATTACAGTGTACAGCAGGATCAACCAGTTTTTTTTTGGAATACAGAAAATGAATCCCATAGTAACTGAGTTAGTATGAACAGATTGTAATACAGCATGCACTGACAGATTTTAATGTGGGTTTAATGACACTTAAATTACTGTCTTCAGTGGTCTTGCCGTATGTTAGTTCCATACCAGTGCGCTGCTGTGGGTGACAGTCTGGTCCTACACCAAAGTGATATTGATATTCTATAATGCCAGCTAACTGTAAATGCAAGAGATTGTATAAACCCATGATAACTTGTAACTTGAATCTTTTTAGGGGTAATTTTAAGTGCTGCTCTGTAGTAATAGCTCCATTGTAGAAAAGACCAGCCTGCTATATAAAGTCAAACAAAAACTTTTTTTTTTTAATAATATAAGAAAATGTTGACATTCAATGTGTCTTTGACTTGCCTTAATGTTCATGGCAAATTTGTCTGATAATGAATCTGTCGGGAAGCCTTTGCTGCAATTCTGTGCAACGATGTGTGGCCAGGGTAAATGCAATAACAAAATACTGTGACATGGCAAAAACAGACAAGCAGCGCAGTGGATACTAGTGAGTTAGAAATAAAAATAGACAATCAATAAACATTAAATAGC
Source organism: Staurois parvus (assembly GCF_062004578.1). Taxonomy (NCBI): domain Eukaryota; kingdom Metazoa; phylum Chordata; class Amphibia; order Anura; family Ranidae; genus Staurois; species Staurois parvus. The sequence continues at coordinate 6,235,040 of NW_028317797.1, read as the reverse complement.
AATCTTGTACAATAATACAGGAACTACAACAGTAGGTGCAAACAAAACTTATATACAAGCTATGTACAATGAAGGAAATAAGTATTTGATCCTCTGCTGATTTTGAATGTTTGCCCACTCACAAAGAAATGATCAGTCTAAAAATCAAATGGTAGGTGTATTGTAACACTGAGAGACAGAACAGCAACAAAAAATTAAAAAAAAATGCATGTCTAACAAAATATGCACTGATTTGCATGTTCATGGGGGAAATAAGTGTTTGATCCCCTATCATTCAGCAGGATTTCTGGCTACCAGGTGTATTTCATACAGGTAACAAGCTGAGATTAGAAGCAGTCTCTTAAAGGGAGTGCTGCTAATCTCATTTTGTTACTTGTATTAAAGATTCCTGTCCACAGGAGCAATCAAAACAATCCGATTCCAAACTCTCCACCATGGCAAAGACCAAAGAGCTGTCCAAGGATGTCAGGGACAAGATTGTAGACCTACACAAGGCTGGACTGGGCTACCAAACTATCGCCAAGCAGCTTGGTGAGAAGGTGACAACAGTTGGTGAAATCATTTGCAAATGGTAGAAACACAAAACAACTGTCAGTCTCCCTAGATCTGGTGCACCATGCAAGATCTCACCTCGTAGAGTGTCAATGATCATGAGAACAGTGAAGAATCATCCCAGAACTACACGTGAAAATCTTGTCAATGATCTCCAGGCAGCTGGGACCACAGTCACCAAGAAAACAATTGGTAACACACTATAACGACAAGGATTGAGATCCTGCAGTGCCTGCAAGGTCCCTCTACTCAAGAAAGCACATGTCCAGGCCTGTCTGAAGTTTGCCACGGAACATCTGCATGATGCAGAGGAGGACTGGTGAAAGTGTTGTGGTCAGATGAGACCAAAATTGAGCTTTTTGGCATCAACTCAACTTGCCGTTTTTGGAGGAGGAGGAATGCTGCCTATGACCCAAAGAATACCATCCCAACTGTCAAACATGGTGGTGGAAACATTCTGCTTTGTGGGTGTTTTTCTGCTAAGGAGACTGGACAACTGCACCGCATCAAAGGGACAATGGACAGGGCAATGTACCGTCAAATCTTGAGTGAGAACCTTCTTCCCTCAGCCAGGGCATTGAAAATGGGTCATGGATGGGTGTTCCAGCATGACCATGACCCAAAACATACAGCCAAGGCAACAAAGGAGTGGCTCAAGAAGAAACACATTAAGGTCCTGGAGTGGCCTAGCCAGTCTCCAGACCTTAATCCGATTGAAAATCTGTGGAGGGAGCTGAAAGCCACCAAACCTTAATGTCTTGAAGAGGGCCTGCCAAGAGGAGTGGGACAAATTCCCTCCTGAGATGTGTGCAAACCTGGTGGCCAACTACAGGAAACGTCTGACCTCTGTGATTGCCAACAAGGGACTTGCCACCAAGTACTAAGTAATGTTTTGTGACTACTTATACTTATTTCCCTCATAAACATGCAAATCAGTGCATAATTTGTTAGACATGCATTTCTTTTGATTTTTTTTTGTTGCTATTCTTTCTCTGTTTTACAATACACCTACCATTCAATTTTTAGACTGATCCTTTCTTTGTGAGTGGGCAAACATTCAAAATCAGCAGGAGATCAAATACTTATTTCCTTCGCTGTATAGTGTGTATAGAAAAGAATCACCCCCTTTAAAATAATCACATTTTGTTGCTTTGCAGCCTGAAATGAAGTCAGAGACAAATCCCAACATACTAAAGGCTGTAGTTAATAGAAAAGTATGGGAATTCCTTTTTTTAAAAAAAAACATAAATACCTAGGTGGTTCCTGCATCTGTCTCATGTCGGCTCTAAGTGTGAGAACTCAGCAATCGTGACCTGCTCTGAGCAGAGAGCGGTGCCTTTCAGTCACCACTGTCTACTGTGCGCTACCCCGTGCTTACTGGAGCGCTTTACTGTGGAGGGAGTGGCTGGCTCAGGTTTTCAGTGGATTCCTTGCTGAGAGACTGAGCCAGGTGCCGCCCCAGACTCTGGTGTGGATCTCGACTTTAAAGTCAGTATCTTTCTCCAGCTTGGACCGGCTGAAAAAGGGTCACAGGAGTGCAGAACAAACTGCACTCCTGTGATCCACAGGAGACATACAGCCCAAAAGAGCTTTGGCTGTACTTCTTTTAAGGTGGTTCAGCAAAATACTAACACAAGGGGATGATCCTTTTTCCAACTCCATGATTCTGTATTTGATTTTTTTTTTTCTGACATGATGCTGTTATATCTTTCACTTGGATGTTGCAAGTTTTAAATACAGCTGTATAAAACAAAAACTTTGTTTGTTTTCATTTCAGGCTGCAAAGCAAGGGCAATTCTTTTTTATATTCACTGTATGCTAGGTATATAATTCTAATATAAGGGAGGAACAGGGCAAACAGGAGAGAATTATAACTGGAAGAGGAAACCAGAGAAACAATGTACATAGACAGGAGTTACTTAGGTGGAATCCATAACTTGTATGGAAGTAGCTGCTGAAATGTAGTACCCACACCAGGTGAAGCAAGTAAGTGGGTTCTTGACTGAATTTTTCTATATACTTTTCTATTTATAAACAATAGAGCCCCTCAGGGCCCACAGTCAGTAGGCAAGAGGCTAGCCTGCAGTCCCCTTCAAAAGACCCTGTCCCAGTTGGGTCTGTCACAGTCTGCTTTCAGTCAGTTTCTTGTTTACATTAGAGGGCTGCAACCTGTCAAGATCTGCTACGGAATATAAAAATACAGAGGTCATGTTAATTTTTTTAAATCAATTTCCTCACAATGCATGTAGATACAGAGCTGAATAAGGGCTTCTTTTAAAGCGCCTTTACTGCGTGGTGTGAGCATAGACTGTCAGAAGGGACTAATGCAGATGCCAGAGGAATGAGCGAGCAGACAGAAATCAAGTTAGGTGCTTTGGGTTGAGACAATTACATACTATAGAAGGATATCCTTTGTTCAGTTTTAATTGCAGAGGTTTACTTCCACTTTAGAGATCTATATTACCTGGTATACTTGTAAAGAAAAAAAATATTTTAGGCAAGATATAAACAGATTTATTTTAGCACAGTCATAAAATTTGCAGGTGTTACTAGCTGATTTTACATATTGTTATTAAAGATGCAGTATGTCTGCTTGTAAGCCTTGGATCTAACTGTGTATGTATAACTGCCAACCATTGCTGTTTGCCTTTATACAAACCCTTCATTGAACTGATATTTGCGTAACATAAATCTTTTACCTTTTGCAAACTGAACAGTAGGCATAGCAAGTTTGCTATGGAAAAGCAACAATGAAAAAGATTTAACCAGTAAATTTCTGCTCTGATGTCTCTTACCTTTTGTTTTTGGAGTAATTTCTTTAGTGCTATGAGATGAGAAGATAAGAGATAAGTGTAGGTTGGTGTTGACAGTAGCTCTATCAAGATCATTACCAAATGTGATTATTTGTACAAGCAGAGCTTTGGGTGCAAACAGATGCTTATTAGCAGACTAGAGATTACTATATCTGTCCATACATGCATGTTCAAATATTAGTAGATAAATTATATTTGTTCATCCATAACTGAATATTTTCTGTAGTCTTTGTAAGGCTGTCCCCAAGAAAATATGAAAGAATAGGAAAGAAAAAGAATAGGGTTGTTTTAATAAAGTCAAATATACTGTACACTGCAAGTACAGTTGATTCAGAGTTTAGTAAATGAGGTAAAGCTTCACTTTGCAAATAATACCCAATCACACGCAAGGAAAATAAAAAAAAAAAAAACTGCATTTTTGCTTGCACACGATTGAATGCTAGAAATCAGCATCATTTACTAAGATCTGGAGCAACTGCACTTGCAGCATACAGTATATTTGCCTTTAGTAAATAAACCCCAATGTCTACTAAGAGCCTGGTTCAGTAGCCTATGATGATATTTAAGGCATTTTAGTCTCTCAAAAAATAGAACACAATAAAATTGAAGGGGCCACTTTAGTATGTCCTATGTTCTCTTGATGTTTGATGAGCCAGGCCTTTCCACATGGATTTCCTCTTGTTAGGAATTAACACTATTAGAGTAATTTATATGCTGTACAGTATCTCTGATTTGCTGAAAATTTCAGTACAACAAGCTTTGCTTGTGAAAAGTTATTGTGAAGCTTCCGTTCATTTAAATGTAAAATTGTGTGCAAAAGTAGGTGTAATTCCAGAATCAGATGAAATCCTTTGTTTTCACTAATGAATAAAGTTGTATTTGTTGATTTAAAAAGCAGCAACAGTTTACGTGGCACATTTAGGACATAAATATTATGAAAGGGTAGTTAAAGGGGAACTATAGCCTTAATGATGCATGTAAAATAAATAATAATCAATTGTATCAAAGCCCAATTGTTTATAGTTTGACATTATAAATGTATCTGGAGAGGAAGGGGAGCTTTATTGCACATTACACTTAGTCCTCATGCACACTGGATGTATTACAGCTTCTCTATTTGGCTTTTGGCGTTTTTTCTATAGCCAGTAATCTCCCCAGCATGTTAACCTATGTGTCCATGCACTGTAGACTGTAATCAGTGTTTTTTGGCAGGAAAAAAACCCCAGAACTAGTGGGTTTCTAAAGTTTTTTAGCTGTAAAAATGCTTTAAAACTGAAAAACGTGGCAGAACACAGTAAAACGCTGCAAACCAACATTTTTGGACTTTTTTTTGAGAAAAAAACCCCCAAACTTTCTTTGGTTAAAAAACCACTATAAAGCGCAAACACGAAAAAAACGCTGCTTAACGCTAATGCAAAAATGCTGAAAAACTTGCTTTTTTAACATGACTTTACACAGCTAACGTTACCAGAATTATCAAAACTCCCATTGTGCATGGAGCCTTATGGTTTCTGCTTGATTTTGCTGAACCGTGTTGTTCCTTTCTGATTATCCTATCTCACTGCAAGTCCACCAGACTTGATTATAAGAAGTAGATTCTCTATGGTCTCTAATGGCGTGAAGCACCCTTTATACTAGTATTCAAAGATCTTATATTTATTGCTTAGGCTTTGGATTGCATGGAGGGAACTAGCAGTGATATATATGGAGACTAGCATTACCTTAAATGTTATAATAAAAGTTCAAAATAGTTAAATATTTAAATGCGTTTATATGTTCCCATTCACACAGCATGTCTAAAAATATTTTTTATAAAATGTTTTCTTACCTTTCTAGGTGTTTGTTTAGAGCAGGCCTTGGGCAGACTGCAAGTTGCTCAGAACAATTTTAAAAGAATGGAAATTCAGTCTGTCCCCACTGACAAGGAGGGACACACTAGGGGAGATTTACTAAAACTGCAGCACTCAGAGTTTGGTGCACCTGTGCATGGTAGCCATTCAGCTTGTTTAAGTAGCCTCCCTGACGGTATTCCCGAGTGTAGCTCGGGGTAAAGTTTCAGTACCAAAAGCGGTAACCCCGAGCAACACTCGGGCTTACCATGCGGCGCTGCTCCGGCATCTGTTCTTCACTTACCTTGTCCTGCGCTCCCACGATGTCCCTCCTGCAGTGTCCCCGGCAATGTAATCCCGCGGATGCTGGCATCTGTCATCTGGGTTCCGTCCCCTGCGAGCGTCGGGACGTACGGGGGACGGAACGGCGGGAAATTTGAAAATGACAAAAAGTGACATTCACTAAAATCACATAGTAAAACATTACTGTATCAAACCATTTCACATACATTTTGTCCCTACTGCTTTGTCCTGTGCCCTGCCTGCATTTTTACTCTTCTTTGTGCCTGGAAACTGAGAAACGTTCATGGTGTCCAAATAGCGTCCCTTTAGGTCAAAAATGGTTTTAGACCAGCTAGAGAACAGCGATAGTAAATTAGAACTACTTGCAGAATCGAGTGATAACAATTCGTGGGGAAATTCGTCATTAGACACTGAAAACGATTCTGCGACTTTGCTCAGTGATGTGCGAACTTGGCGCTATATTTCAAATTTCAGTGTTTTTGGTTTGATTATATTATTGAATTAAATTTATTATTATATTATTATTTTTTATGATTATTTATTAAATTATAATTTATGATTTCGTGTTTAAAATTTTATCATACCCGGGATGTTTACTAAACAGATTTCAGTGAGTTATTCCTAAAATTTACAGGCCTACAATAAAAAAAATACATATTTCCATGCAAAAAAATGTACCGCTTTGAGCACATAAATATGGACATAATCAGACCGCTTGGGAGGTTAAGCTTTAAAAATAAAACCTGGAAGCTGATTGGTTTCTGTGCAGAGCTGCACCAGATTTTGCACTCTCCAGTTTTAGTAAATTTTCCCTACTGAATCTCTTCTCATAACATACAATGCAGAATCCCAGCTTCTAAATCTTTAACTTTTTGTTACGACAGACATTATTCAAATATAGTTTCTGGCTAATAATGAGATCTGCCAGCACAGTGTACACAGCGTTTTTTTATGGTAAACATTATATCCCCAACCTCGTCTGCATAGCTGAGGACAATGTCAGGTTTAGTTTTGTTTTTTTTTTCTGAAAAGACCAAGTAAAAGTAGCATTTTTTAAGTTGTCCTATGTGAATGGGAACAATAAATATAATGTAGGTCTTATCCCAGTTTGGCTTCAGAAATGAAAATACACTTTAAGCTTGATATTTTTGTGTTTGTGCAGTGTGTGTGTGTCTGTGTATGGCCTTAAGAGGAAGTTATTGACTGTTTCAGCAGGGAAAAGAGTATCTGAGCAGGTGTATGACTGTGTGCCAGGTGGGTGTTGCTCCACAAAAGAGAATCCTTCAAACCCCCCCACAAGAGCGTGCGTGAACAGAGCATGTAAGTTACGTGTTCAGGCCTGAGAAACAGCCACTTTGACCAGGTTGGTATCTGATGGGAAGTGAGTGGGTCACTGTTGTACACAGAGATGGTGTTCGAATAGGAAGGAGTCTGTACAGCCCAAGCTGGGCAAGTCAGTAGCCAGGAAGCTGAATTACTGTCTGTGTGATGACAGACCATGGGCCTGAACAGGCCAAAATAGTTAGAAGGCTAAAATTGCATTGCGATGAGTCCTATATGGTGGTGTGGACCCCTGGGAGGGAAACCCTTATGTATAAGAACTTTTCTTTTAAATAAAAGTGGGCAGAAAAACCCTAAAAAGTTGGTGAGTCAAGTTCTTAAAAGTTCTTCTTAAAGCTGTATCCCAAAATATATATAAGAGATATAATGCATGTTAAAGCAGAACAATCCATGCAGGTTTGTTAGCAAGGCAGTAAACATCACAGTTTGATGATGCAGGAGGGCTTTGTGCAGCAATTCTATAGCGTATAACGTTTGTGTTTTTGAGTCACTAACTAAATTTTTATCAGTTTTTATCAGTTCCTTACAGTAGAAAGAGTAGCCTTGAGCATCATTCAGCTCACATATACAAAGACATCTGGACACTTAAATATGGTGTTTGGCTACCAGGTAAAATGTAAACCTAGGAACGGAGGCTTTATTCTACACAAAGCTCTACAAAGCCTCTGGACTGCAGGATCTAGGACAGGTCTTGTAAAAATTAAGTAGATGTGGTGTTGGCGGCCACAAGCCTGACCTCAACAGTGGTTTGCATTGGTGAATCTATATGGAATAGAAAAAAGAAAAACAGTTATGGTCACTATCTATAAAAGGAAAAGCAGGGGGAAGGTGTGGGGTTTGTTGTTTGGAACCAAAGAACTATATTTTATTCTCCTCATTTGTTTAGTCATTTCCCTTGGTAATAGTTTAGTATCATCTACCAGTTGGAACGGCAAAGGAGAGCCATGGGAACAGTCAAAAAATTTCCATTGCTTTCTTGGAGCTAATGGACAAGCTGATAGATTTGTATCCACCTCTGGGATGTATTATGATTGATCTGAATTAATGGGCCTCTTGAAAGTCTGTAAAAAGTAGGACATCTCCTGTGTATTACTGATGCCAAACTGGTTACCTCTGCTAGTACTACCTTCTTCACGCCTCTGAAAGTCTGGATATTGCATACATGGAGGTCAGGCGCTGCCATTGTGTTTGCTATGTTCATAGCTACCAGCTACTTTATTTTCTCAATGTTTACAGCAAAATGCAGTGACCAGTGTATTGAAACACCTCTTCATATGTAATAAAGTTGGGGGTTACAAAGAGATTTATTTATTTTTTTTATAAAATAAAGTTTCATGGCTAGGACATTCAAAATGTCAACTAAAGTTAGCAAAAGCACACTGTGTGAAAATACTGGGCATATATAACTTATTTTGATTAGAATTAAAAAGTAAAATCAATGATTTGCCTCCTGAAGGGAATTATTTACAAATAAAAGATGTAATTGGCGCAAGAGAGGTAGTGATGGGTATAGAGTTCACACAGAAAGTCTTAGGAGATATATGAATAGTTCAGTTGTTGGGGGTTTTTTTTCAACGCAAATAAAAAAAGAGATCTGGAGTGTGTATATGTATATATGTGTGTGTATATATATATATATATATATATATATATATATATAGTATAGTGGGAGTGACAAAAGTATATGGTTGTACAGGGCGGGTTGTGCAGCTTAAATGGTAAGAAGAGGGGGGAGGAAGGAGTCTTGTAGTACAGGCAGTACTGGGTAGAAGGTAGGTAGGAATAGATGATATATATATGTATGTATATATATGTATATGTGTATATATATATATATATATATATATATATATATATATATATATGCTGCAATATGGACACCGTCGTGAGGCTTGCACTCTCTAGAGTAAACCGGACTCTGTGTAGAGGAATAGAGGAGAGAGAGGTGTGCCAGGCTGAGTGTAGTAAGTTAGTGTAGTAAGTTAGTAACAGTTTATTAACAGATATTAACCGTTTCAATACCGTGCAATTTTACACCTTCCTGCCCAGGCCTTTTTTCAGGTTTCAGCGCTCTCACACTTTGAATGACAATTGCGCGGTCATACAACACTGTACCCAAACTAAAATTTTATCATTTTCTTCACACAACTAGAGCTTTCTTTTGGTGGTATTTAATCACCGCTGGGGTTTTTATTTTTTGCTAAATTAAAAAAAAAAGACCAAAAATTTTGAAAAAAACCCACATTTTTCTTTGTTTCTGTTATAAAAGTTTACAAATAAATAATTGTTCTTCATAAATTTAGGCCGAGATGTATTCTGCTACATGTCTTTGGTGAAAATAACCCAAATTAGGATGTATTTTTTAGTTTGTAGGAAGGTTATAGAGTTCACAAACTATGGTATAGATCTGAATATTGATCAATCCTGAAGTAGTGACAGCCAATCTAATTTCTTGAGGTCCAAGAATGTCAGAATAGTACAGATATCCCACAAATGACCCCTTTTTGCAGAGTAGACAGTCCGACGTACTTCATAAGAGGCATGGCGAGTTTTTTGAAGTTGTATTTTTTTGTCATAATTTTTCGGAAAATTAAAAAATTAAAAAAATTATTTTCACTATTTTTTTTTTTTACATACTGTCACCAGTGCAGTACAACGTCATCATATAACTGGCATGGCGGTTAACAGGGACATTGACTGGTGACAGTATGAAAAAAAAAATATATATATATATATTTTTTTTTATTATTATATTTAATTTTTTATTAAATTTTTTTTATTTTTTTTAAGATTTTTTTTTCATATTTTACTATGACCAAAGTAGTACAATGTTACCATAGTAACATTGTACTACTTTGGGGAAGTGATCAGTATTTTTTTTTTTTTTACACAATTTGCTTATAGCAAAGAATTACTTTGCTATAAGCAAGCATTTACCTGAATGAAATCGATTCATTCAGCTTTTTTTTTTTTTTTTTTTTTTTTTTTTTGCTTAGCTGTGATTTGGTCACAGCTAATCACATGACATGTGCATGTGATTAGCTGTGACCATTCACAGCTAGGCACTAGTATACAATGGATGGCATCATGAATGAAGCCATCCATTGTATACAACTGTCATGTGACCTGCTGTGATTGGTCACAGCAGGTCACATGGTACCAGCAATGGGAGCCGGTACTCGGATCTGTCATCGGCCGTGTCCGAGGTGCACGGCCAGTGAAAGATCGCACTGCTGCGCCGCTCTGCATTAGCGCAAACTGCAAACTAGCGTGCACCCGGAGTGAAGAGACACATCTGAAGCCGCCAAACGGCCATTGGCCGGGCGGCTAATGGTTAAAAACTCACAAGACGTGGGTATATATCAGGCATTAGGTATAAGAGGGAAGACGTCATCTAAGCTGCACATCACGGGCGAATGACTGCAGTGCCAGGTTTCTCACAGTGGCTGGAGCTCTAGACGGGTCCCAAAAGGAGGAGCGAGGACGGCAGGCGCAGTTATCGGGAGTCGCATTGCAGGGAAGAACCGTGCTCAGGGTGGGCGCTGCTGGTCTCTCTCTCTTATTTACTAAACTTCAGAAAAGAAGCAATCACACTTATCAAACCGCAGGAACAGTCATAATAATATAATTTAAAACACACTGCCAAGAATCATACCATAATGCAACCAGCTGACCATAGCCTAATTAAAAAAAAAAAATTTTTTCACCCTGTACTTCTTTACAAATCTCTTCAAATAATAGATGTGTTTTGATGTATTTTTTGACAAAACGTTTTAAGCTCCAGTTGGCCAACAAATCACATGGCAATAACATACGATAATTCAAAGGCTTCAAGGGACTTCAAAACACACTAACAAATACAGCAGCATATAAAAAAATAAATTCCTTTTTTTCCCTTCTGTGTATCTGTACAGATATCTGAAAATGATGTATTTTGATTCTTGTTTTTGAACGCGATCTGTGGTGTTGGAATTGGCCTGAGAAACACAATGATTAGATGTGCATGAAGGAGCATTGGAGGTAAAAGCACCTACAGTTGTGTCCAAAATTATTCAACCCCCACTGAAATTGAGTGTTTTGGCCAGTTTGACATTGCTTTTGATCATTCAGTCATCTTGCTTACATTTACATTAAAGAGGCACTTGTAGGTCAGACAAATATAACATAACAGTTATAATGAAATAACCACAAATGTCTTTTCTGTGCTCACAGCATTATCAGTTTTATTCAACCCCCAAGTGACATTCAATCTTAGTACTTAGTACAGCATCCTTTTACAGTTATAACAGCTTTTAAACGTGAAGCATAGCTTGACACAAGTGTCTTGCAGCGATCTACGGGTATCTTCGCCCATTCTTCATGGGCAAAGGCCTCCAGTTCAGTCACATTCTTAGGCTTGCGCACTGCAACTGCTTTCTTTAAGTCCCACCAGAGGTTCTCAATCGGATTTAAGTCTGGTGACTGCGATGGCCACTCCAAAATGTTCCAGCCTTTCCTCTGCAACCATGCTCTAGTGGACTTGGAGGTATGCTTGGGATCATTGTCCTGTTGAAAGGTCCAACGTCTCCCAAGCCTCAGGTGTGTGACGGACTGCATCACGTTTCCATCCAATATCTCCTGGTACTGAAGAGAATTCATGGTACCTTGCACACGCTGAAGCTTCCCTGTACCTGCAGAAGCAAAACAGCCCCAAAGCATGATTGACCCTCCACCATGCTTCACAGTAGGCAAGGTGTTCTTTTCATCATAGGCCTTGTTCTTCCTCCTCCAAACATAGCGTTGATCCATGGGCCCAAACAGTTCTAATTTTGTTTCATCAGTCCACAGAACACTATCCCACAACTTTTGTGGTTTGTCCACATGGCTTTTGGCATACTGCAGTCGACTCTTCTTATTCTTTGGAGACAGCAAGGGGGTACGCCTGGGAGTTCTGGCACGGAGGCCTTCATTACGCAGTGTGCGTCTTATTGTCTGGGCTGAAACTTCTGTACCCACATCTGACAAATCTTTTCTCAGTTCCTCAGCAGTCACACGGGGACTTCTCTCCACTCTACGCTTCAGGTAGCGCACAGCAGTCGAAGTCAGCATCTTCTTTCTGCCACGACCAGGTAGCGTTTCAACAGTGCCCTTTGCCTTGAATTTGCGAATGATGCTTCCTAAGGTGTCTCTTGGTATGTTTAACATCTTTGCAATCTTCTTATAGCCATTGCCCTTCCTGTGAAGAGAAATCACCTCTTCTCTTGTCTTCCTGGACCATTCTCTTGCCTTCACCATGTTTGTAACCACACCAGTAAATGTCTAGAAGGAGCTGAGTATCACAGTCATTTTAAAGCTGCCTAATTGGTGCTTATTATGCTTGATTGCTGCTCGGTGACATCCACAGGTGTTTTCAATACCTGATGGAAAGCACCTGTATGAACCTCTGTTCTTCAGAGTGGTAGTCTTTAAGGGGTTGAATAATTGTGGCAATGAAGAAACCACATAAGAACCATTTACTACTGTATTACATAAACAATTGATGTCATTTTAGTTGCATTTGGGTAGTTACAACGTCCTTGTAGGATTTGATTCTGAATACAATTCCAAATGTACACTATAGTCCCTAAACCCCTTTACAGCATTGGGGGTTGAATAATTTTGGACACAACTGTAGGTAGAATACGTACATAAGATCTGACTCAGGCTCAATAAAGTAAATCCAAAGTATTTAATAAAACCTGTTTTTTTTGACACCTGTTTTCCTATTTGAGTGAATGGAAAAGCCTCATATCAGATCAGAAAAAATATATATAATGGCGCCTATGGAAAAGGAAAAAAATATATATATACAGTTGCAAGAAAAAGTATGTGAACCCCTTGGGATTACGTGGAGTTTTGCATGAATTGGGCATAAAATGTGCTCTGAACGTCATCTAAGTCACAACAATAGAAGAACACTGTCTGCTGAACATAATAATACACAAACATTAGATGTTGCCATGGTTTAATTGCACATAACATGTAAACATTCACAGTGCAGGGAGGAAAAAGTATGTGAACCTTTGGACTTAATAACTGGTTGACCCTCCTTTGGCAGCAATAACCTCAACCAAACGTTTCCTGTAGTTGCAGATCAGACCTGCACAACGATCTGGAGTAATTTTGGACCACTCCTCTTCACAAAACTGTTTCAGTGTAGCAATATTCTTGGGATGTCTGGTGTGAATCGCTCTCTTAAGGTCATGCCACAGCATTTCAATCGGGTTGAGGTCAGGACTCTGACTGGGCCACTCCAGAAGGCGTATTCTGTGCTGTTGCAGCCATTGGTTTGTTGAATTACTTGTATGCTTTGGGTCATTGTCCTTTTGCCTCACCCATCCTCTGCAGAGCTTCAGTTGGCGGACAGATGGTCGTACGTTTTCCTGCAAAATGTCTTGATAAACTCTGGAATTCATTTTCCCATCAATGACAACAATCCATCCAGGCCCTGAGGCAGCAAAGCAGCCCCAAACCATGATGCTCCCTCCGCCATGTTTTACAATGGGGATGAGGTTTTGATGTTGGTGTGCTGTGCCTTTTTTTCTCCACACATAGTGTTGTGTGTTCTTCCCAAACAACTCAATCTTGGTTTCATCTGTCCACAGTATATTTTGCCAGTAGTGCTGTGGAACATCCAGGTGCTCTTTTGCATACTTCAAACGTACTGCAATATTCTTTTTGGACAGCAATGGCTTCCTCCGTGGTGTCCTCCCATGTACTCCATTCTTGTTTAATGTTTTCCTTATTGTAGATGTGTCAACAAAAATGTTAGTATGTGCCAGAGATTTCTGTAGGTCTTTAGCTGACACTCTGGGATTCTTCTTTACCTCATGCAGCATTCTGCGCTGTGCTCTTGCAGTCATTTTTACAGGACGACCACGGCTAGGGAGAGTAGCAACAGTGCTAAACTTTCTCCATTTGTAGACAGTCTGTCTTACCGTGGACACATGAACATCAAGGCTTTTGGAGATACTTTTGTAACCCTTTCCAGCTTCATGCAAGTCAGCAATTCTTGATCGTAGGTCTTCTGATAGCTCTTTTCTGCGAGGCATGGTTCACATCAGACAGTGCTTCTTGAAACCAGTAAACCCAAAACAGGTGTGTTTTTTTTAAGGGCAGGACAGCTGTCCGCAACACATCCAATATCATCACACTGATTGGAGTCAAAGTTGGCTCACTCCTGGCTCCAATTATCTCTGGGAGAAGTCATTAAGCTAGGGCTTCACATACTTTTTCCTCCCTGCACTGTGAATGTTTACATGTTATGTGCAATTAAACCATGGCAACATCTAATATTTGTGTAGTATTATGTTCAGCAGACTGTGTTCTTCTATTGTTGTGACTTAGATGCCGTTCAGAGCACATTTTATGCCCAATTCATGCAAAACTCCACGTAATCCCAAGGGGTTCACATACTTTTTCTTGCAACTGTATCTATATATATATCTATAAATCACCTATTATAATATACCAGCTGCAAAAAATCACCATAAATCAATAAGGTGTAGTAAATAACGCAAAAAAATATTTTGCGCTAGTAAATATAAAATTATCTCCATAAATCAAATATATAAATGGTGCAAAAAAATATATATATATAAAAAAATGTCCACAATTTAAAAAATGTAACACAAAAAACGTGCACCAAAAAATATAAATAAAGTGACAATACCACCACCAAAATTAAACTCACCAGAGCTAAAAAAAATATTTTTAAACCATGTATTGCTCTGGGAACAGTAGTATTAGTAATAATGATAAGTCATTCATAGATGTATCTTCAAGGAATAGTATTCTGCAGAGCCCAGATCCACATAGACCAATTTCAGATGGAGCAAATTACTTTCAAATCAATTATCATCAAGGAAATCCACTTCTCAAGAAAGCCACCTTCAAACGTATCCAAAGAGGGAAATGCCAGACACTCGGAAGAAACAGAAGAGCTTCATGGTGCAGTATTATTAAAACAACATCTTTATTTAGTACTCATTGTACTTAACTCAAAGGGTGTCCCAGCCGACACCAGCATCAACAGCAATCACAGCAAAACAGACCCAGCTACTCGGCACATGCGCAGTAGCTCATTGGAAACGTAATGACGTCACATCGATCAAGCTCGTAAGGGCGGAGCTTAGTAGTCTCTGTGCACAGACAGTGTGAGTTCGGGGACACATACCTACATGGATGTCTGATTGGGAGCAGTGGCTGTGTCCGTGTAGCTACTACATCCCTATACACATGAATTGGACTATCTGCACCCAGATGCAAGAAACACCTATGCATCCTGTCCGGGCAAGCACAGCCCTCGCACTGGTGTACGCTTAAGTACACCCGTGTGAATAAGGCCTACGAATTCCATCTTTTTAAATCTTATACGGTAATGTAATGTATAAAAACATCTTATGAGATTGTGTTGGGATATCATCAGAGTGAAGACATGAAAGTAGTAAAGGGTGCATTACCACAATGCATGGTAACACACTTAAGTAATATGTGGTACTATTCATTCTGGATGGCACCCCAACACACATTCCACAATGCATGGTACTGCTGCATACATGATTTTTGGTCCATTGTAGTACGCTAAGCAAACTGTAGTAAATTGCACTCTTCTTTCCTCCTCCAAATGGACCTTCTAGTAACATAGGGAAATCTATTTAATGTTAGACCTTTTATTAAATTGTATAAAACCATTTATTGCACTTACAATGTTAAGAAAGTCAATGGTGTTTTAAAAAAAAGGCATTGTCTGGGATGCTCCTGTGTTCCTCGGCTCAGTTTTGGCAAACTGAAAGTGATGCAATGAGCCCTGCGAAAGTTTACTACAGTGGAAGCATCTGCTGATCTGAGGATACTCTGCCTTCATACCACTGGGAACCAGAGAAGAGGAGAATTCCGTATTGAGTGCTTTTTGACCTACTTTATCTTTTAAGGGGTCAAAAAAATTGCAGTGTGTGTGGTTGTGAAGGGGGAGCACAAGTGGCATCACCAGTTTGGATACACAGATTGAATGGAAGCACAAGATCACTATGCATGTTGCTCACTAAGAACTGTTTAGATATTTGTGTGAAGAGGCTTTATAGTCCCAGTATAGCATTTTTAGTACAGAATGTTGGTTTATTAGACTTTAAGTATGTTCACAGTGGATACGTATTCATGATTGATCACCTTCATTTTCTTTATTTTATGTTTTTGCATTTTACATTTATTCATGTTTTTATCAGTATATGGAAGGTGTTCTGTAGTACCGAACTATTTTGCTGTATTGTGGATGAGTATATTGTACAGCACAAGTTAATTTTATTAAGAGGAAGTTTTACACTGTGGTCACACATAACATATGTTTTTGTGAGGGAGGTGCACTATAGTACACACATTTAGTATCTGTCAAGATTATTCGGAATTGGTAGGGCTACACCACATATACTTTAGTATTCATTACACATGTGTTTTTGTAGTAGAGTATTGTGTGACAGCAGCTGCCCATATTTTTTATTTCATCTCATCCATTTCTACAGAAATGATTCTATTTGACAATCCTCTTATGTCTGTGGGCTTCTTTGGGTTGTAGAGTTCCAGCACGCAGGACTCTTATCTCTTAAGTGAACATTTTTTGTGAATAGGCTTCTAAAACGTAATCTCAGGCTTGTGCTGATTATTTGTATTTGTGTGTTTGTGTAGTTCTGTTACATTTTGAAATGATTATTTATTCAATGAGGACACCCCCACCTCATATATTTATTTTTTCGATTTTGCAGTTGAGTGAACATGCTCACTGGCGCCAGTAGATGGTTATATGCCTTGAAATAACACTTTACATTTTATATAGATTGAAGTCTGCTGAGAGTCTGCTAATCACAGAAGGTTATTGACTGTGCAGGGACATATGGAGGCTGAGATCACACGTGGTCTTTGAAAACTTTCTATTCTCTCCTTCAACATGTTCGCATCCCTCCTTGGAGGTGACCTTTTGGTTTTCTTTCCATCTTATCCATATATTACTTTCTCCCTGGTGTGGGTTTGTGTACACATTAGCTTGTGACATATCTAGGACACAATGCATTCTTTATGGGGCTTATTGTTTACATTCTTTCTGTGTCACTGCACATTTCAATGATTGCTGTTCAGACATGGCTTGTATTCTATGCAGGCTGTCTATAATGGGTCCCATAGAGTTTAAAGTTTTACAAATAAAACCTGGAGATACACAGTAAGTCCTTTTAAAAATGCAGGATGCCTGTTCCTTGTAAAAGAGAAAAGTGCACAAATGGCATTGTACATTTCTCACAGTTACAGGTAAAAATAGGATATCTATAGCATGAAATAAATCCTCGGCTACTTTTTGTATTTACCGTACTCTCCAAAAATAATTAATACACGTTGACTACTCAATGGCCCTGTAACCAATTTTTTAATTAAATTATTTTTTACTGTTTTTTTCTGCCACCTTGTAATATTCTCCATGAATTTCTGAGCCTCTCCTTTTCCTTCTCACTCCTGTTAGTTTGGAAGGAGCAGTGTAGATTAGTTTCAGTCATGTTTACTGCTCTATGCACACTACACATACCATAGTACATTGGTCCTTACATATGGTGGGGCCATGGAGATCAAATGTAGCGACCCTCTTACAGGAAGTTGGATCACAGCAGCAAAAAAACGAACTTGGAGATTTGGAGGAGGCTGAGAGTAACAGAAGGTACTTTTCTGATTTTAGAATACATGCTGTACTTACAAAATAGATTTAGTTTTTAGGACAGAGTTTAGTGTCACTTTAATTGAGACTTAGATTTCACAGGAGGAACCTCCACCTGCCTGTATGAAGGTTCAATTATTTCTAAAGCACCCTGTGCTTTGGAAACTCAGGGCGTGTTGTTTTGCAAACATTAATCTGTAATTCTGGTCTACAGCTTGGGCCTGTTCCTCCCACCCCACCCCACGCCTTTATTATGGTTTACTGTTGTCTTAAAGTGGAACTCAAAAAGTAAGGTCCTGTGGGTTCGCTCCCTCCCCCTGCCTGTAAATGAGATATTTTATTTTGGAAGGAAGGGGTGGATACCAACCTTATCGGTACCCACTCCCACAATCCTTGCCTAGACAAGGATGACTTCCCTTGCTTTTCCCTCTCCCTCCCCTCCTGCAGCCTCTTGGGACATATCACAAGTCCCAGAAGGCTGAAGGCTATTCACACAGTGCCACAAATGCACAGTGGGGTGCCAACTGTGGTTCCTCAGGAAGCCACAGCTGGCTGCTGTATCCAGTGACGGCGCTGGGGACCCGCAGCAGTAAGAAGAACCTGCTGTGTGAAATCAGCGCTGGATCCTAGGCAATGGTAAGTACCTTATTTTTAAAAGTCAGCAGCTGAAGTATTTGTAAAGTATTAAAAAAAAAAAAACAAAACTGATGTCCTCTTTAAGAACAGAAGCTGTGTAGGGAACTCTATGAGAAGTCCGAAACTGTGTGTCTGCAGTACACCCATGCTTAGTGTTGTTAAGTGCCTGACATTTTCTACTTAAATGTGAGTTGATTACCTGGCGATTTTATTCTATTCTACCATTAAATACAATATTGCACTATGGAGGATCTTTGTTTTGTCCTTATATGATTCCTACATGGTCTTTACGTATTGGTAAGCCTATGGTAACCTACACATGGAAGAGGAGCTGGAAGGGAAGGAGAGACTAATAAAGGGCTGTGATATCTAACCTACCTGGAGATTGTGGGCAAGATCCAGGGAGATCCGAAAAGTGTTTTGACCCTTTTAGGGTCACAGCAGGAAGGTGAGCGGGCATGCTGGCCGTTTGGGATTTACACTCACCGCTGGCACTAACACTGGAGCACCCATATAAGGAGAAAATTATTGTGTTACTCTTGCCATTAGCATGTATGATGGTAGCATATGGACATTTATGTTTCACACTTGATTTATAACAAATGCGAATGGTATATTCCTGCATAGGGACCCACTTTCTTTCTTATTTTATGCATATCACCCTTGAATATTGGGGATTGGTCCCAGTGAGGGACAGGTTAAAGTCACGCGTTTGGGTCCTGTTGGACCGCAGGTTTTTTTTTTCTGCACCTTTTATCACCTAATAGATCCTGGCAGAACTTACACACCTGTAGGCTTTATAACGGTATATGCGTTTGTTTATTGATCTGTATCCACTGATTTTATAATTATTTGTATGTGTAAAAATAGCGCTGCACCATTCTGTCTATTATATGTGCAGGTGCCTGCATGTGTCTGCCATGACATCCAATGGCTATTTAGTAATGGTACCTGTGACAATAGTTTTCCTTTAATTTACAGCACGCCATGCAAAAAATGCTGTACTCCAATGTCTTTCAGCGTATGTAGGTGAATACAGAGTCTGTTCTATCTCTGTCATTGTTTTCTCTTTAATGCACTTCTCATCAATGCTAGGAGCATGGTGGAGTTGAAATGTAATTACGTAATAAATCTATGAGTGTATAGTTACTGGTGTGTGGAGTCTTTTGTCTCTTAATATACATTTGGTTTATGGATCATCATTCTTAAGCATCTAATAAGTGCCAAATGAAAAATTCCAGTTCCCTACATAATTGTCAGCTAAACAATATGCTTTTCAGACACTTATGTGTTAAAGCGTGTTTTGTTTCCTGCTCTTCCACAAATAATAGCTGATCACTTCTGAACCAAGAGAAGAACCAAACTCCCATGATGCAGTTTTCACTTTTTCCTTATAGAAATGATGATGTAACTGTAGCAATAATGGAGTAGAGAAAATCAAAATGTTTTAGGTTGTCTATATTACATATCAGCTTCTCTTTTTATCAAGGAATGAATATGAAGTGCTTACTGGACATATTTATTATTTTCACTAGCATTTTAAAAATGAACTTCTTAAAGCTTCCTTGCAGGCATTTGACCAGTCTGTCATGGTCAGGGATCAGTCTCGGAGACCAGTGGCTATAGCAGTACAGATGCTCCCACTGACCAGTAGGGTAGGTCACCCTGGGGGATCATGTGGGAACACCCGAGGTGCAGGGTCAAAGCATTAACTGGTATTTACCAGAGCTTCTAATGGTGGAGATAGGTTTTGTTGCATGTTAGTTGTGGTTAGGTCATGGTCCTCAAGATTGCCCTACCAGTAGTAGATGAGGCAGGTTGGAATCAAGCAGAAGCGTAGTCAGTAAACAAGTCATAGCTTGGTAAAAAGTTGTTGCAGGTTTGGTTCAAGCAGAAGAGTAGTCGAGGGACAAGCAAAAGATCAGTAACGAGTAGTAGCGAAGATGTGGATGACAGCGGGAGTGACGAGTGAAATCTTGACTGGAGAGGGCACAATTTTACTGGCAAACAGTAAGTGCAAAGGCATGGCCTAAGAAGGAAGTTCATGGAAGGAGCAAAGGGTTTAAGGTTCAAGAGAAACAAGACACAGGCAAGGTTGACTAAGAATCAGGCAGGCAGCTGTCCAGCATCTCAGGTGGCTCAGCAAGAAGAGATACCAGACACAGCAGAGGTTGCAGGTTCAGGCCTGGGCCCTGAGACGGACTCAGGAAATTGCTCTATTGGTTTTGCAGTTGCGGGCTCTCTGAAGTCATCTTTTGCAGTTCAGGTTTCACTGATATTTTACTGCCGATTGTAGATAAAATATTTAAACCAATATTATGCATTCCATTGAAAATGAAGATCTGGTTACCAGATCAATTCATTATTAGCAGGGATTGTGTTCTGGTTAAGTGCCACATAAGTTTCATGACTTGGAGTACTTTGGTCTTGCATGGCTCGTGGACGTGTGTAGCTAAAAGCTTTTTGGTTAAAATTAACTGAAATCAAAAAGATTAGGCTATATTTAGTAGCGTCAATATGCATCAGTTAACCTGAAAACTTTCCTATTTGCCCACATTTTTATATATTTTTAAGGACATGTAGGGTTTTCGTTTGGTTTTATGTTGCATACAGTGTTTTGGTAAACATTGTGTTTGTGCTTTTTGTTATAAGGTGACAAATAGATGTAAATGTTAAAAAAATATATATTTTCCTTGGAACAAAGTCAAACAAGTCCTGGCTGTCATTTTCCAGCTTGAAAATGCCAGCAAGAGTGGGGCACGGGGGGAAGGAAGGGGTAGAAGGGCACGTGTAAAATTAAGTTTTGGCTCACTCAAAGTTTAAAACCTGCTAAAATATGCCAATAAATGTAAAATCCGTTGAAAACTGGCATTGAAAAATCATAGTATAGCTGCACATTCAATTTCATTTTGTTACATCTAAACCAGAAAATGTTTTTAAGCTTGTTTTGCTTTTCAGTTTAGGAATACTTATAGAAGGTTACTGTAAGTTTTTTCTTTCTTTAGTTAATCTGAATTTAATTTCTATAATGTAAGTATTGTTGTTTGAATCCTGACTGGGATGTTCACATTGGTCCTGTGAGAACTTTTCCTAAGCAGAAAGAATGCATTAATATTAGATTAACTTTTCGGAACCTGTGTCAAGATTGATCATGTTTACAGTGGGACAGAAGACAGAAAATCCAAAATAGCCATGTTTCGCTCTTAAAATCTGTTTTAATTCATTATGTAGTATGTGTGTAAACAGAAACATTGTGGATTCCAGGATTTTTGGAGAACATAATAGCTTAGTTTGGAGCTCATATGTCACAGCTTCATGGCTTTTTTTATAATAAGCATTTTTAAGAATTCCAGGAAGCAATTTTTGCACCCACGCTGTCCTACTTAAATACATAATGTGCAGCCTTTTTAAAACTGAACTCCAAGCAAACAGCTAGACCCACAGATCAAATACAGTCATGGTCAAAAATTTTGGCACCCCTGGATTTTTGTCAGATAATGCACTACTTCGCCCAGAAAATTGTTGCAATTACAAATTTTTAAGCATTCTCGTGTTTATTTCTTTTACTGATATGACACAAAAAAGTGGAGAAACAAAAAGCAAAATCTCACACATTCCACCCAAAACTCCAAAAATGGACTGGCCAAAGGTATTGGCATCCTCAATTTAATATTTGGTAGCACATAACTAGGGAAAAATACCTGAAATCAATTGCTTACTGTAACCATCAATGAGTTTCTTACACCTCTCTACTGTAATTTTGCACCACTTTTCTTTTGCCAACTCCTCCAGGTCTCTCAGATTGGAAGGGTTCCATTTCCCAACTGTTGTTTTGAGATCTCTCCACAGGTGTTCTATGGGATTGAAATCTCAACCCATTGCTGGCCAGTTCAGTACCCTCCAGCACTTTGTCTGGAACCATTTCTGGGTGCTTTTTGATGTGTGCTTTGGGTCATTGACCTGTTGTAAGACCCATGACCTCTGACTCAACTTTCTGACACTGGGCCCTATATTGCACCCCTGATTTCTTTGGTATTCTTCAACTTTCATAATGCCATTCACACGGTCAAGACATCCGGTACCTGAAGCAGCAAAGAAACCCCAAAATATCAGTGAACCTCCACTCCGTTTGTTTGTTTGTTTGTTACTACAATGTTTGTTCTCAAATCCTCAGACAATTCTTTGCTGCTCTTTCTCTTCTCCATGCTCCATGTGGCACATAGAGACACACAACAGTAAGGTTGAGTCAATTCTTCACAATTTTAACTGGTTGCCGTTGTGATTTCTATATTGTCTGCATCTGTTAATTGGTAAAGGTGAGTTTATTTACAAATTACAGAAGCATCACAAACTTGGAATGCAATTATTTCGTACAATTTTGAGAAGGTGCCAATAATGTTGTTCAGTCCATTTTTGGGGTTTTGCATGTAATGTGTTAGATTTGGCTTTTTTGTGTCATAATAATAACAAAAGAAATAGACATGAGAATGCCTAAACGTTTGTAATTGCAACAGTTTTCTGGGCAAAGTTATGCATAGTCTGACGGAATGCAGAGGTGCCAATATTTTTGGCCATGACTGTAGGTGGATGCAGCATTGATCCAATGCTCCATCTGTCCCCACCACCTCTAAGACCGACATCTGTGCAATCAAAGACCACTGATCGCTCAGTTCTCTTTCTGTAGTGAGTAGAGAGTGGTGACTGTCAGCTTTGCTCCTCCAGCTCTCAGTAGAGCTTCATACTGTAGAGGGGGTGGGAGTGTCTGGTTCAGGCTCTCATTGGTGTACTGAGAAGCTGAGCCAGCTGCTGGACCAGGTATCTGGATGGATCGCGACAGAGTCTGGATTAGCTGATAAATATCATCTGACAGTGGACTTTAGCCATTTGTCAGCTGAATATGGGTCACAGGAGTGCAGAATGAAGTGCACTCCTATGATCAGCAGGAGACGTAAGGCCAAAAGAGTTTGGCCTTACCTCTTTATTAAAGATCTAGTGGGATTAACAAAAGACAATATTTGAACAAATGCACCAAATATCTTATTCCATTCAAAATGGGGGGGGGGGGGGGGGGAGGGGTTATGGACCAAAAACAATAAAGTTGAATTTTGTCATAAGGTTGTATATGTGGACCAACCATGTTATTCTACAAGTCATTTTACTGACAGTTTGTCATGTTTTTTATCAATGTTTTTCTTTGACATTGACAGTTGTACTATTCAAATTCAAAATTGCAGGTTTTTCAGTGCAGTGTAGCCTCCTACTCTGGCTGCAGTAGGTAATTTGTTCCCAGATCTATAAAATCAGCACCTAATAGTATTACTCACCAAAATAGCAGCTGAAAAGGAAATAAAGAAATTATAGTAGGTGTATAGATAAAAGCACAATGTTCTAACCTCAGGTGTGACTGCTTTTGATGTGTTCAGACAAGCTGAACAGGAGAGAACAAGCATATCGATATTGGGATAAAACTGAAAATATATAATTGTGTGCACAGATCTAGCAAAAGTTCTAACAGATGGAAGTTTTTATACTTTGCGTAATCTGCTTCTTAAACTAATTATGTTCTGAACGCCGTGTTTCATATAGCCAGGACATTCATTTGTTTTCTTATGTGTTTCTGCAGTAATTTAATTCATTTCACTTTCATCATTACATGGATATTCTTTGCTGTGAATACTGTTAGCCACAACTGACCTTTACCAGCAATGAACAAAGCCTATATACACACATTTTCACCATATTTATCAGCTTTCGCCCAAGCAAGCTGATGCTGTACATTTTATTATTTTTATTTTAATCTGTGTAATAAATTGGAGGAGATTTTAGGGGTTGATTTACTAAAACTGGAGAGTACAAATCCTGGTGCAACTGTGCATGGTAGCCAATCAGCTTCTAACTTCAGCTTGTTCAATTAAGCTTTAACAATAAGGCTGCTTTCACAATGCACACAATGTATTTTTACATTGCAGCACTTAGAAATTGCACTAGGCTTTTTTAAATAACGAATAGCGCATTTTAAATGCATTGCATGCAGCACATAAATCTGTGAATAGCTGGTTGCTAAGGATGCCATCGGCGCCGATTCCTTTACAACCATCTATTTTTTTGGTTGTTAAGGATTCTGGCGGGTGGTTGTCAAGGAGCCGGAACCTGACAGTGTCCTTAACAACTAGTGATAATGCCTTCTCTTTGGTTAGCATGCTCCAGCTTAGGAGTGATGCTACAACCAGAGGGGGGAGGAGGTGGATGGTACAGCAGGAAGCACCAGCTCCCAGAATCTGAAGGCAGGAGGTGGGGGAAGGCCGAATCTTAGGGGAGAAGGCAAGGGAATGGCTGAACAAGCTACTGGTGAGCACCAAGGGGACAGAAGACTGTGCAGGGGGCAGTGTTTACAACCCTGGTGACTGTTAAAGGATAAGTTCCCTTTTAGACAAAAATAATAAATGCACATTTTATTGCAGGTAAAAAAATGTGCATTTATTATTTCTGTCTACAGGAGCCTGGAAAGCATTGCACCAGCGATCAGTAGATCACTGATGCCATGCAAATCTCCTGCAGACTTGTGAGAATATCTGCTTGTCACACAGGATATACAAACAAGCAGATATTCTGACAGGAAGATTCCGTGAACTACCACGGTGCTCCACAGCACTGTGGTAGTTTGTTGAAAACTACAAGCCCACAGACGCTAAGACTGTCAGGACTTGCAGTTCATTCATTCACGGAAATCCATGACAGCACGGCAACGCTATTTTCAAATTTGACAGAATGTACGGGGAGACTTTTCCCCGTACTATCTGCCAGAGGGAGGGGGGCGGCAGCTGCTGCGGCGGCTATGGGGAACATGTTACATGTTCAACCTTAAAAATGGGTAAAACATGTAACATGTTCCCAAAGGTGAACTTATCCTTTAAGGAAGCCCCGCATGTGTTGGCTCCTTAACATTCAATGGTTGTTAAGGATGCCGCTCCTTAACAACCAGCCAAGTGCGTTTTTGGTGTATTTTTGTTGCAGTTCCCATTTACTTCAATGAAAGGTACATCTTTGGTGCGCTTTTTAAAAGCGCACCAAAGATGCAGCATGCAGGACTTTTCAACACGCAGTGCAAACACAGAGCAGCAAAGTGAAAAGTCTCATAAGCTCTAAAAGCAAATAATTTTTGATGCGCTTTTGTGTCACTGGAAATGTGCATTCCAGTGTGGCAAAAGCGCAACAGTGGGAAAGGGCCCTAAAACCTGGAAGCCGATTCAGTGCAAAGCTACATTTTGCACTCTCTAGTTTTAATAAACTTTTAGTTTTTGCAAAATGCAGTAGATTTAATCTAAATTAAATACATGCATTGCCATAATGCAACTCTGTGAATCTAGCCTAATATTACATTTAATTTTTAGGAAAGAAGAGAAGGAATGTAACAGCTGATAAAACAGGAAAAACTGGAGAAAGTGGGACAGAAAAGAGACAAAGGCATCCAGTGAAATTGAAGGATGATGGAGAGGAAGGTATTCTGAAGAAGAGTAAGGTTGCAGTGCGAACAGAGGTAAGATGTTTCTATAAGATTGTTAACCTTTTGATTTGCTTTTTAAGGATAAGTTCACCTTTTATAAAAAATAATAATAATAATTTGCAAGTAAAAAAAAAAAAATATGCATTTATTTATTTTTTTCAAACTACAGCCTGAAAGACATTGCACCCACAATAAGCATATCGCATGTGCACTGCCAGGATCCTGCAGACTGTCAGTCAGCTGTCTACACTTACCTCCCATATGGACAGACAGTTACTGAACCATAGGAAGAATCAATGAACTGTGAGAGCGCTCATCAGTGCCTTTGCATCTCATTGAGAACTACATGCATTCTGCCCTGGTGGTAGAAGGGATCTGTTGTTTATTAATTCACAGAACTCTGTGAATGAATTGCGTGGCTGTGTTGGTGGGGCCCCGCATGACTGCATAGTTTTAAATAGTGACAGCAGATGCGGGAAGAAAATCCCCTGCTCGCTGTCCAGGGGTGGGGGGTTGGGGAGTGTGGGCAGGTGCTATTTTGTAACATATTGCACATTACACCCTAAATACGGGTGTAACATGTTACAAAGGTGAACTTTAACTGCATCCTGCCCGCCCTATAGCAGAAGTACTGCTACAGGGCGACACGGGTGTGCAAAATCACGTGTATATATACGTGATTTAGCATTTCCGGGTAGGGGTCGTGCGCCCTTCCCGCGCCTCCATTCGCAGCCTCGGCTTTCAATCACTGGGTCCCGGCCAGTGATTGCTCCCCCTCTGCCCAGTGCCATTAGTAGTGTCAGTGCTTTTTATTTGCATTGATCACTGTACTGGTGTCACTGGGGATGTCAGTGACACCAAGTCAGTTCCCCCCAGTGTCAGAATGCCCGCCGCAGTCCCGCTATAAGGCGCTGATCGCTGCCATTACTAATAAAAAATTAAAAAAAAAAGTACCAGTATATATTCTGCCATTTGTAAACACTATAACTTTCATGTAAACCAATTAATTTATATGTATTGGGATTTTTTTTCTTACCAGACATGTAGCAGAATACATTTTGGCCTAAATTTATGATGAAATTTGATTTTTAAAATTTTTTTACTGGATATGTTTATTAGCAAAAAGTCAAAAATATTGTTTTTTAATTTTTCAAAATTGTCGGTCTTTTTTTTTTTTATAGGGCAAAAAATAAAAACCGCTCAGGTGATCAAATACCACCAAAAGAAATCTCTATTTGTGGGAAAAAAAGGACGTAAATTTAATTTGGGTGCAGTGTTGCATGACCGTGCAATTGTAAATTAAAGTAACGCATAAAATGTCTGGTCAGGGCAAATCCTCTGGAGGGCAAGTGGTTAAACTGGCAAGCTTCTGAATTGGTGAAAACATTAAAATCTGCATCCCTGCATCAAACACAGCAACTAATAGTAATTATTTCCAATTGTTTTGCATATGCTGTATAAAACTACTATACTGCCCTTTTCTCTGGCATGCAGGCGAATAAACTGGCACCTTCCCAGTCTAGCATGAATATTTAGAGAACAAAAAAAAAAGTGAAGCTGCAAATAAATACTCACTTTTAAAATTATACACCATATCAGTCATCAATTCAGTGTAAGTGATGAAGTCCATCCAAAGGAAATAGATAACAGATGAAGTCTTTCCAGGGTTATTTGGGGATTTGGAGATGAATGTCCATCCACTGAGGGCGGCCTCTGATCAGAAACAGCTTCCAGTATGCATGCATGCAGAAAGAAAAGAGAGAGAGAATCCTCTAAATGTAGACATTTGTTGCAATTTTAATATTAAAGCAATGGGCAAATCACATAAAAATAGATACATAAGGCATATCTAAAAACACATCTTCAGATGTGCCTTATGTATTCACTTTTATGTGAGTTGCCAGTTGTGTTTAATACTAAAATTGCAATGAATGTCTACAGTTAGGGGCGCTTCTTTTTAGCATGCACTTTTTTCCACCTTCTCCTCAGTTGGTGCTTTCCCTGTATTTCCCTGTGCTGATTGCTAATTAATCTAGGAAAGATGATGTTGATATATGCAATACACACAAACATATATATATATATATATATATATAGAATGCTCTCGTTCTTTTTTTTTTTTTTTCTTTTTTTTTCCCTCTATCTACCATTTTTTCCTTATTTGCTTCCTTTATTCTGTATGTATTTCTTTGCATCCTTTTTTGCAATCTGTTTTTTTTTCTTCTGCTCTTTGCTTCTATTTTAAAAGAGCACAATTGTTTAGGTTTTCAGATTATTTTTATTCCTGATGGTTCCTGAGCCAGACAGTTCTTCATAATGTCCTATGAGTTCCATATATATTTCCACTTGTTCTAGTTAAAGGCTAATATTTTCGTTCTGCTGTTACTTTCTTGATACACACAGCCCTGCAGTCATTATTAACCTATACAGCCTTACAGGAATGAGTGTGAACTTTCCTTTTAATAGCCAATATAATTTCTCCTGCACAGTGGATTTTTATTGAACATTCATGTGTCCATCAGGCATGTCAGCAAAACTCAGATGAAGAAAATAAAACTAGTGTCTCTGTTATTAAGAGTGGGATGTGTGCTGAGATAAAACAATATTGTGATACAGTATAATCACT
This sequence comes from Staurois parvus, assembly GCF_062004578.1. Taxonomy (NCBI): domain Eukaryota; kingdom Metazoa; phylum Chordata; class Amphibia; order Anura; family Ranidae; genus Staurois; species Staurois parvus. The sequence continues at coordinate 6,206,725 of NW_028317797.1, read as the reverse complement.
GTTTATTTCTAAGATGATATTGTATGGTTTTTTTTTTAGGACTGTAAGGCTAGCCATATGCTTTAAGATTTCTTGTGTTCAGCCACATGGTCTGAACAAAAGAAATCAATAAATTCCTCTATCCAGGCTAACAGCATGGATGGAAGAACCTCCCCTGCCTTCTATATAATACTGTATTCTTACACTGTGCACGTGGCTGTCATATTCCCTTAACAGTGACAATGTCGCTATATAGTGGCAACAGCCACAGTTTAGCTGAGGGCTTTCCACCAAGCGCCTTCAATTTTCAGATTTAAGCAGGGTAGAATTGTCTGAGATTTGAGCCGTGTATGGTCATCAGGGTTGCAGTAGATAGGCAGATATCTTATTGACAGTAATATGTAAGGAGACATCTGCCCCTCCTCTCTCACACTGACCACAGGACCTTGCACAGTTTTCTTTCTGACCCAGCCAAGACATAGATGTGGAGCACAAATGGTAACGGTCTCCTGCCCTATTCTCCATTAAGATAAGAATGATTAGTGCCCAGTTGCATGGAGAGTCCTTGTTTTCTTCCCTTTTTGACAGTTACATGGCCAAATATTAGAAAATGCAGACCTTAAAGTGATTCTAAGACCTTGCATATGTCCAGGGAAGCGACTAGCCTCGGGTGATACACAGAGATGAGACCAATCCTCCTACATTCTCATACAAGATGTACCTGTCTATCTGCAAATATACAATAAGCATATGGTGCAAACCTAAAGTAAAGAACAATGTGGAATACAACCAGTTGACAAAATGTGGTAAGTCCATAAAATAACTAAAAGTCCATAGGAAGCACCTAAAGTCAGCTCCACCAAGAGACTGGAATGTATCTCTCAGGGATGTTGGATTCCTATCGCCCGACTCCCGCGACATGTAGTTACGGGCACTGGGCAGGTAGTCTTTTTATATCTTTAGCCCTGCTGCGGACAAGCAGCGGGCTCACCTGTCAGGTGGAAGCATTCGGCGGCCGCAGATAGCTTCCACACACTGCCAGACTCTCCAGGCCCCCCGTGAGGTTTCCTGGGCTCCGTTTGCCCAACTGCAGGCCCGGATCGCCGTCGGCTAGAGGGGAGGGAGAAGAGAGGACAAGTCCGCTCCCCTGCCCTTCTTGTGCTGACCTGGAAGTGACGTTACAATGTCACTTCCAGGTCCCGTAGAGAGATTGTAATGCAGTCCCCGGGAAAGAATGTAATACAGTGCGATGTGCACCACATTACATTTAGTGGAGCAGAGGAGAGACATCCAGAGTCTTTTATACCTTGGATTTCTCAAAGAGAAGCTGTCACCAAAAATAATCACAGAGGGGACTTCGTCCCCTATGTGATGAAAAAAAAAAGTTAAAAACAAAAAGACAAAGTTTTGTTTTTTTTTTTTTTTTTTTTTTGTTTTTTTTTTAATTGTAAAAAATGAAAGTTGCACCCAAGCACATACTATCCCCCCCCCAAAAAAAATATTGAGGCCCCCACTCCCACATATATGCATGTACAAACGTAAAAGCACATGCTGAGGCACCTACGCATGAAACCGTCGATTGCGATACACATGTCACATACCACCGCGCATGCCAGAATGAGACCAATAATTCTGGCACCAGACCTCCTCGATAACACTAAACTGGTAACTTATAAGGAGCTTTAAAATTGTCGACCTATAGAAAATATAGGGTACTGAAGTTCGTCACCATTTTACAAGCGCTCACAAATTTAAGATTTGACAAGTTGGGTATCTATTTACTCGCTACATCCTCACCTTTTTATATTTTACAAAAAACTAGGGTAATTTATTGCTTTTTTGTGCTCTAAAATTAACTTGTATTTTTTAATAAACTTTTGCGGTAAAATTATGCGACATAAATAATTGGAACTGCCACTGGGGTCTCTGCTTTCAGAAAATATATAATGTTTGGGGGTTTTATGTAATCTTCAGGCCTAAAATGATTTTTTTAAAATATGTGCAAAAAACGCAAAAACGACTTTGGCAGCGAAAGGGATAAAGTGTAAGCCCTGACCCACCCTTTCCTGACGATCAGCCAATCGTTATTCATCACACTGCAAGGTCTCCCCCCTCCCTGCTAGTCCCTGGGTGCGGTGCTGGAGACAGGCAGGGAGGGGAGGAGGAGATGAACAGCGCAATGTTAAAAATATTACATGTTTAAGTCGCCATAAAGTCTCTTTTGCTTTTAAAAGCCCCAGACATTCCTAAAATCACCTCCGATTTAAAAACGGTTTTCGCCAAAAAAAAAAATGTTTTTTTCTGGACAAGTAGATTGTCAATAGGGATAAATAGATTTTCATGAGGGACAAGTAGATTGGGGCCCCGATTTAGTCCCTGGACAAGTAGTTTTTTTCAAAAATTTCCACACCCCTGATCTCTGCAAAACTAGAAACACAAGGGGTGTCTCTAAGTGCAGTATTAAAAAATAGTTTAATAATCCATACATATAACACTCACATTTGTGAAGAAGTTAAAAGCCATAGAGATAATGGGAACCATAGCCACTCTGTGGGTTGTGTATTGGCGTCGGCATCCAGGGCCAGGTGGAGTCAAGAACCAAGCGTTTCGGAGCACCAATAAGCTTCTTTATCAAACTTTTTGATAAAGGAGCTGATTGGTGCTCCGAAACGCGTTATCAAGGCTGTGGACCAACCCCCCTGATGCCACTTCCGGTTTCTGAGGCCCATGGTGGTTTTGCTGACGTCACTTCTGGTTTCACGGTTTTCTCCATCCCCAGGAGCTGGTGCCTTCCGTGGAGCACGGATGTCCAGCTTGGTTCTTGGCTCCACCTGGCCCTGGACGCTTACGCCGGTAAACTACCTGAAGAGTAGCTATGGTTCACTACACTTAGAGTGGCTATGGTAATACTGCACTTAGAGGCGCCCCCTTGTGTTTCTTTTGTCACCTGTCTATCTGCAGTCTTCTCTACATCAGTTCAAAGTCCCCATTTTCTAAAGCTTGTCTGAGCTTTTCGTAAACAGGGTAGAGAGCTGAAATTACACACTGCAGAGCTCCGTGAGTTAAGCTGCAATAGCTGATTGGAGGTAAGGGACACATCCCCCTTCACACAGCACACAGAAACAGAGGCTGTCAATCACATGCTGTGTGCTGGAGCTCCCTCTCCTGTCACCTTTTTTCTTTTGGTGTCAGAAAAACTTGCTGATACTCATGCTGATAACAGAGGATCGAAGCAGCAGATAGAAATGACACTATTAATTGAGACAAGCACACACTTTAGAGGGATATGCTTTGCTCATGTTTCATGTCTGAGATTTACAAGCACTTTAAAGCAAACCTGTGTTTTGCCCATGCAGGGCAAATCAGGTTTTCTTTATTGCCAGTTGCACATACCTGTATTTTCTTAACTTCCACACCGCTCCAATTTGTCGCCGATAACAAAGAATATACCAAGAACCTCTGTGTATGGAGGGGCACCTGACCCACTCTCCTCATCACTCCAAGTGGTGGTACTTGCTGATTTGCCCAGTGATGTAACAGGGAGGCAAGTGAAATGATGAAAATATGTTTTTTTTCAAATTTAGAAGTAACTCTGACGCTAAAAGACTCCCACAAAATTAGGTGTTGGCTTCGGGGACTTGGGGCATGTGTCATTGGTGCTCGGCCCTATTGGCGCCCCTGGCTTTAGCCTACTTTTATTTTGAAATGGCTTTGATCAAACATTTTTTTAAAGCTTTGTCGTATTAATCCATTTAGCTCAATGATTATTTTGTACATCTAGCACAGAGCTACATAACCCTACTGCGTTATTGACTTGCACTTTAACTTCCTTTAGGTTCCTGTTTATCTGATGCCATAAAATACATAAATAATAAATCTAAAACATCCTAATGTGTCAGTTATTACATTCTCAAAGGCTATACATACTTAACTGAATTCCTAATAAAGGACAACAGCAATTTTTATGTAAATCACATACTGTATTCTCACTTATCCTTGCCATCTGTAAAGAAAGCCAATAAAATGTTTCATACTTACTAGATAAAACTGGCTTTATTCATCACTGTAGGACAGTAAGTGTGCCAGGACCACTAGGTCAAACTAAGGAAAAGAAAAAGGTAAAAAAAATAAAACTAACGCAGCCACCATGTCTAATGACTGTTGAGGTCTAATATATTCAAATTTGTTCTTCTTGTTTAGGAATACATTACATGCTTGCAATGTAAATAGCTGAAGACAGGGTTGGGATAAGGGGTGGTCAGGAGGGGATACATCAGTGCTAGGGGCAAGGTTGGGGTCAAAAATCATGGTAAGAAACAAGGGTCAGGGTCAGTGTGTTTTGGGTAGGATTAAAAAAAACACTTTTTTTAAATTTAGTATCAGTGTCAGTTAATGTCAGTGTGTTTTATGTAGGATTATAAGAGCAAAATGTACATTGTTTCTGGGCCTTGCTATGGGAGTAACTAGAACCTTCAGGGCCCCAATGCAAGAAGCCATGAAGGGCCCCCAAGGGGCCTTTCTCACTGATCCCAGGGCCCTTTATTCCCATCGTGGGACACTTTATTATGGTCCCGCAGCGGGCCCCCTCTTTTTGGGGTCCTCCAACGATGGTAGAATGCCAGGACAAAGGTTGCAAGTGCGACCTTCGCGACCCCGGTAGTTTCAACACTGGTTACAGTAGTGTTTTTTTTAATTATTATTTTTGTACCTTTTTCATTTTATTTATTTATTTTTACAATTTTTTTATTTTTTTAGGAGCCCAGTTGGGGGGTTTTGGTAAAATATGAGGGGTCTAAGCAGACAGAGAAAGGAGATTGAGGACACCTCAGTCTCCATCTTTGCAGTCTGAGTAGCACAGAATGAACTGTACAGAGCTTCCCGTTCATTCATAAACTGAAGCATAGTAAAAACAATTTGCTATGCCTCAGCTATGAATGAATAATAAAAAAAAAAACAGGATCAGTATTCATTAACACAAGGAAGGGGTCAGCAAATGTGTCATACCCGCTCTCCATCCTTACAGTACCTCCTGCAGCAGCCGGTGGGAGGGGGGAAACCTGGCAGCACTGTGGGGGGCGAAGGGAGCACACAGGGGCTCAGGGCAGCATGACAGGGATAGGGAGGTGAGGGGGACAGCATGTAGAGCAACTGATGCCCTCCATTTTCCTCCTGCAGCCGCTGCATGGAGGGATTGGTTCCTCTATATGTCACCGTCACTCCTATCCAGGTGTACAGGGTGGCCGCATGGGCTCTCTGGAGCATGGGGCTGGAACGCAGTCATGACCCCTGTATGTATAACCTTGAATTCAACTGGATACACCAGTTGTGATGATATATACAGATTTACTAACACATTCCATAGTTGCAAAACTGGGTTCAGGCATTAAGATTTGTTTTACCTTCCATCATGAAGAGGTTAAACAACAACACCTTGTTGATGTTTTACAGAGAAGGAGCCTTGAGTAAATCCAAATCTATATATTATAGATTCCTTCTTGATTTCCACCTTTACTTTGAATTACATTTCCCATTGCCCTCACGCCTGTTGAGAAATAGATTTTATGTTCTTTTATATGGTTAATTGTCTGCTTTCCTTGAACTACATTCCTACCCATTCTGCGTGCTGCCTTTTGGTTTTCTTTTCTGTTTGACATTCTCCCTGTGGCAGATCTCATACATGCGGCTTCACATCTAGCCAGGTATCATACTGTGAATGTAAACTGGAAGCCAGAGATATGGAAGCACAGAAAAAGCTATTATCTCAGCCACAAATTAAAGTGTTACTACAATGTTGATTGCAGGTCCTTTCATTGACTCTTGGGAGATGAATCCAGGTGACTAGGCTCACTAACCCTGCAGTCTAAAGCCTGTTACCCAGTAGCAATTAGTCTTTGTTGTAGAAGCTATCCAGCTCTACTTATTGCATCTTTTTTATGTAAATGTTATGTGCATAAAGAAACCGTTGATCTTTGCCTTTCCTGCAGCCACGTACAGCATTTTATTTTCTACTTGCATGACAGTCTTTGGAGCCAACTTTAATTTGCAGTGTCATCAGAGCCTTTCTAAAGTAAACCTGTGCTGTGCCTATTCAGGACAAAATATCAGATTTGGCTTAGCACAAAGAACATGCACTTTCTTTCTATGAGCTCCCCTGCCACCCTGTTTACCTGATGGAGCCCCCTGTAAAATCCCTGTGTAAGTTAAAACTCAACACTGGGTCAGAGCTTACACAGGACTGGGGGCATCCTCCTTCCCTTACATGAAAATACCCAAGCCTTGCAGTTGGCTACACTGAGAACTTCCCAGATGTGAAAGGTGCAATGTTCCTTGGTCTTTTTCCGTTGACTTGCGAGACACTGAGACAGTTAACTACAATCATGTGCTGCAGGCTGGTAGTGTATGCTGACACTAGAGGGACATATTCTATTTTCTACAACATTAAAGAGGAGTTCCAGTCAATTTTATATTTAATTAAAGTCAGCAGTTACAAAAACTGTAGCTGCTGACTTTTATTAAACACGTACTCACCTACCCCAGGATCCAGCCATGTGCTCACCCAAGCTTTCCCTTCTCTCCCTCTTCTCTCCTTGGTACCAGCATTCAAACTGTGGGTACCCGGCTGTGACTGATTGCGGCATCACAGCCGGGTGCTCACTACACATGCATGAGTCACACTGCACCTCCTGAATTGTCCAGTAGTATTCTGGGACCTGTGATGTGTTCCAGAAAACTGCAGGGAGGGAGGGGGAGAGAACTTCCGCTCGGATTGCCTAGGCGATCCAATAGGAAGTTGGATCAGGTACCTGTCAAAACTAGGTATCCGCTCCCCCACAAAAAAAAAATGTATGCCAAATGTGGCAGGGGAGGAGGGTAGGAGTACTTAAAGCGGAACTTCCCCTTTTGGGTGGAGCTCCACTTTAAGTATTTTAGTTATTTTATTTATTTCAGGTATTTATATAGTGCTATCAATTTACACAGTGCTTTACACTTACAGTGAGGAACAGAAGTATTTGAACACCTTGCAATTTTGCACGTTCTCCCACTTAGAAATCATGGAGGGGTCTGAAATTCACATTGTAGGTGCATTCCCACTCTGAGAGGCAGAATTTTAAAAAAAATCAGGAAATTACATTGTATGATTTTTAAAGAATTTAGTTGTCTTGCACTGCTGAACATAAGTATTTGAACACCTAAGAAACCGCAAGAATTCTGGCTCTCAAAGACCTGTTACTGTGCCTTTAAAAAATCCACCTCTACTCCACTCATTAATCTAACTTTGTAGCACCTGTCTGAGCTCTTTAAGGACACCTGTCTACCCCACAGTCAGTCAGACGCCAACTACTACCATGGGCAAGACCAAAGATCTGTCAAAAGACACCAGACACAAAATTGGCTGGAAAGGGCTACAGTGCAATTGCCAAGCAGCTTGGTGAAAATAGATCAACTGTTGGAGCAATTGTTAGAAAATGGAATAGGCTAAAGACGACTGTCAGTCTCCCTCAGACTGGGGCTCCATGCAAGATCTCACCTCGTGGGGTATCACTGATGATAACAAAAGTGAGGAATCAGCCCAGAACTACAAGGAAGGAGTTGGTCAATGACATGAAGAGAGCTGGGACCACAGTTTCAAAGGTCACTGTCGGTAGAACACTACTCCGTCATGGTTACAAATCATACATTGCACGGAAGGTTCCCCTGCTCATGTCTTCACATGTCCAGGCCCATCTGAAGTTTGCCAATGACCATATGGATGATCCACAGGAGGCATGGGAGAAAGTCATGTGGTCAGATGAGACCAAAGTAGAACTTTTTGGTCTAAACTTCACTCGTCATGTTTGGAGGAAAAAGGATGAGTTGCATCCCAAGAACACCATCCCTACTTTGAAGCATGGGGGTGGTAACATCATGCTTTGGGTGTGCTTTTCTGCGAAGGGGACAGGACGACTGCACTGTATTAAGTAGAGGATAAATGGGGCCATTTATTTTGAGATTTTGAGCAACAACCACCTTCCCTCAGTCAGAGCATTGAAGATGGGTCGTGGCTGGGTCTTCCAACATGACAACGACCCGAAGCACACAGCCAAGATAACCAAGAAGTGGTTCTGTAAGAAGCATATCAAGGTTATGGAGTGGCCTAGCCGGTCTCCAGACCTAAATCCAATAGAACATCTTTGGAGGGAGCTGAAACTCCGTGTTGCTCAGTGACAGCCCCGAAACCTGACAGATCTAGAGGAGATCTGTGTGGAGGAGTGGGCCAAAATCCCTGTTGCAGTGTGTGCAAACCTGGTCAAGAACTACAGAAAATGTTTGACCTCTGTAATTGCAAACAAAGGCTTCTGTACCAAATATTAACACTGATTTTCTCAGGGGTTCAAATACTTATGTTCAGCAGTGCAAGACAAATATATTCTTTAAAAATCATACAATGTGATTTCCTGAATTTGTTTTTTAAATTCTGTCTCTCAGATTGGGAATGCACCTACAATGTGAATTTCAGACCCCTCCATGATTTCTAAGTGGGATAACTTGCAAAATCACAGGGTGTTCAAATACTTCTGTTCCTCACTGTATATTGTACATTCATATCAGTACCTAACCATCAAGGAGCTTACAATCTAAGGTCCCTACCTAACGCACATTCATACATACACATCAGGGTTGCACCGATACCTTTTTTTTTATTTTTTAAACTGGCAAGTATATGTACCGATACTTTTTGGTCAAGTACTCGCCAAAACCGAGTGCAATACAAAATGAATGGGCTCAAACCGCACCGCAAAAAATCCAACGGAATTTGAACAGGAATGAGGTGCGATTCCTGTCGATATCGCAATGCAGTTTTCCTCCACTGCTCCGAAGCTGTCATTTGTCTGCAGTGTTGAATTCCCTGAGTCATGACCAACACGGTGTAAACCCTTGGCTTGAAGCAGTGGATTATGATTTATTCTGCCCAGACACTTATTATACAGATAAGGTCCCCTCACAATTTTCCTGTTTGTTAGGTCCCTGTGCTTTTTTTTTTTTTTTTAAACCCTGTAGTTTCCACCCATTGTGTGGTCCCCCCTCCTGGATTTAGTGTCTTTGATTTTTTAGTAGTCTGTAGATCACCATCCTCTCTCATCATCCACAATCTATAACAATATTCCCACCAATCAGAGGCCTCCTTCTATGTTAGCAAGGCATTGCCTGATCTGGCATGGAATGCACAGCCATTTGCGGTGCTCACAAGGCTGGAGGAGAAGCATATGTGGTCAGCCCCCAAGCTGACATCACTTCCACCCTATACCTACAGGTATACCCTCTAGGAACACTAGTTCTGGTGACCTTGGAGTCCCCAAGGACCCCTTCATTTGCAGAGGTTTTTTTTGCTTCCTGTTTTGGCTATGGGACTGGAGGTGAAGGTAAATCTCCCCAATGGGACACAGGTGGCAAAAAATAAATTGACGGGTTAAAAGCTTCCCTTACTCCATCCAAAATATAAAAAAAAGTGGCACAACACTGCACATGAGCTCCACAAACCAAAAATGCTATTTATTTCATTTTTAATATTCAAAGCAAACTCACCCATTCATGTCTATATGCTTTATTTTACTGAGAAATAATTTAGAAAAACACCCCCTAGCATTTCTGGCTGTGGCCATCTTGAGTAAGGGCAGAAGATTAATGTAGCAATTACTTCCCATAGCTCAGACATGCAGGCAGGAGTACGTGCTTAGATGGGAAAACTCCTCCACTCCTGAAGACTCCTGTGATGAATGCCATCATTTGGCTAGGCCTGGAAACCAAGAAGCAACTGAAGAAATGTTAAAAACAAAGTTTAAAACTAGTAAATTTGATATACTTTCCTGAAGAAAGGGATATATACAGTACATGAGTATAGTGGTTTGCTTTACTTAGTTCTCTCTGCTGGTTTAGCCAGCCTGCTGCAATGTATTGGGGTTGATTTACTAAATTGGAGAGTGCAAATCTGATGCAGCTCTGAATAGAAACCAATCAGCTTCCAGTTTTTTTTATCAAATCGTAACTAAACAAGCTGAAGTTAGAAGCTAACTGGCTACCATGCAGAGCTGCACCAGATTTTACACACTCCAGTTTTAGTAATTCAACCCCATAGTGCTTAAAGTATTAAAATTAAATTGGTGAGGAGGGAGAGAAATGGGAGAGACTGATGCTAATGGAGTTGATCTTGTGAGTGGACGGGAATGGGGACTGGATTTATGAATGATAAGACAGAGTAGGTGGAGCTCATTTGCTTGCCAAGAATTTTTAATTATCCAAATGTCCATAGCCTGCCCACTGTTCTAACAATCCATGTACGAAATGAAACGAACAAGATGTGCTTTAACTGCAGACTGTCAGCTTTAATTTGAGGGTATTTACATCCAAATCAGGGGAACGGTGTAGGAATTACAACAGTTTGCATATGTGCCTCCCACTTGTTAAGGGACCAAAAGTAATGAGACAGAATAATAACACTGTTCAACAGGTAAAAAGTTTTGGGCATAAAATTAGCTAATCTTACATAATTTTGGGGTGCTGAAAACGAAAATGACCCTAAAAAATGTTGATTGGCTCTAGTTTCCATGATATATTCACCCATCTAATGACATAAGCCATTCAAAATTATGCTGCATATTGCGCAATTGATACTGGTGACCAATAGAAAATTGCATGTATACTGAGATGATGCAATATTAGCCTTTAATTGCATCACTTCACTGCATAAAAGCTGCAGTATCTGTAGCTGATTGTAGTTCGACAGCGTCTTTACATTTCTTTTTATGCTTATATAGGCTACTCAGTAATGCCTCAAACTTGTGTGAATAAAGCAGATAATTTCTGCTATATCTGCGGTGAAATAACTTTTATCTCACAAAAAAGGAGGATAACAGGAATGATTAAGAAAGCCTACAACTTGTATTTTGGCTGCAAGATAGGAGACCAGGACAAGAGCTGGGCACCACATATATGCTGCAATTTTGTGGGACGGCACTGGAGCAATGGTTGAATGGAAAAAAGGCATCTATGCCTTTCGCTGTGCCAATGATTTGGAGAGAGCCAACAGATCATGTTAGTAATTGTTACTTTTGTATGGTGCCTCCAATTGTAAAAGGGCTAAATAAGAAGAAAAAGTTATCTGTGCACTATCCAAATATTCCATCGGCAATACGTCCAGTTCCTCATGGAGAGGGGCTACCAATTCCTAAAGCACCAGAATCCTTCGTGGTTGAGTCAAGTGAGGAAGAACCTGAAGCGTGTAGTCACGTGCAGTTGTAAAAGATAGCCCTTTCCTCGAATACAAGAGAAAAGCCAAGAGAAGCAAAACCGACACAAACTGAAGACAAAACTAGTGAGAATCCTAAGTATTAAAATGATTCAACTTAGCTTATGGCTATAATTTTTCTTGGTAATCCTATGCAATATATTATGCCATTTAGGCTTTGTTATGTAGTCAATATCACTTGCTTTATATTTGTGGAAAGACATCTATCTATATTATTATTGTGCATTATGTAGTCATTACGCCTATAGTAGAAAACTTTCTGTTTACAGAAAAACTAGAGCCAATTGACAAATTTCATTGTTATATTTGAACTCAGAATGTGAAATTCATTAAGAAATGGATCCTTTTGTTTCCAAAACTGGCAAAAAATAAAAATTTGTTGAACAGTGTAATCATAAATCAAACTTTCACTTTTTAATACTTGGTTGCAAATCCTTTGCAGTCAATTACAGCCTGAAGTCTGGAACACATAGACATCACCAGACGCTGGGTTTCATCCCTGGTGATGCTCTGCCAGGCCTCTACTGCAAATGTCTTCAGTTCCTGCTTGTTCTTGGGGCATTTTCCCTTCAGTTTTGTCTTCAGCAAGTGAAATGCATGCTCAATCGGATTCAGGTCAGGTGATTGACTTGGCCATTGCATAACATTCTACTTCTTTCCCTTAAAAATCTCTTTGGTTGCTTTTGCAGTATGCTTTGGGTCATTGTCCATCTGCAGCGTGAAGCGGCGTCCAATGAGTTCTGAAGCATTTGGCTGAATATGAGCAGATAATATTGCCCGAAACACTTCAGAATTCATCCTGCTGCTTTTGTCAGCAGTCACTTTATCAATAAATACAAGAGAACCAGTTCCATTGGCAGCCATACATGCCCACGCCATGACACTACCACCACCAGACTTCACTGATGAGGTGGTATGCTTAGGATCATGAGCAGTTCCTTTCCTTCTCCATACTCTTCTCTTCCCATCACTCTGGTACAAGTTGATCTTGGTCTCATCTGTCCATAGGATGTTGTTCCAGAACTGTGAAGGCTTTTTTAGATGTCATTTGGCAAACTCTAATCTGGCCTTCCTGTTTATGAGGCTCACCAATGGTTTACATCTTGTGGTTAACCCTCTGTATTCACTCTGGTGAAGTCTTCTCTTGATTGTTGACTTTGACACACATACACCTACCTCCTGGAGAGTGTTCTTGATCTGGCCAACTGTTGTGAAGGGTGTTTTCTTCACCAGGGAAAGAATTCTTCAATCATCCACCACAGTTGTTTTCCGTGGTCTTCCTGGCTCTTTTGGTGTTGCTGAGCTCACCGTTGCGTTCCTTCTTTTTAAGAATGTTCCAAACAGTTGTTTTGGCCATGCCTAATCTTTTTGCTATCTCTCTGATGGGTTTGTTTTTTCAGCCTAATGATGGCTTGCTTCACTGATAGTGACAGCTCTTTGGATCTCATCTTGAGAGTTGACCGCAACAGATTCCAAATGCAAATAGCACACTTGAAATGAACTCTGGACCTTTTATCTGCTCATTGTAATTGGGATAATGAGGGAATAACACACACCTGGCCATGGAACAGCTGAGAAGCCAATTGCCCCATTACTTTTGGTCCCTTAACAAGTGGACATATGCAAACTGTTGTAATTCCTACAACGTTCACCTGATTTGAATGTAAATATCCTCTAATTAAAGCTGACAGTCTGCAGTTAAAGCACATCTTTTCATTTCATTTCAAATCCATTGTGGTGGTGTATAGAGCCAAAAATGTTAGAATTGTGTTGATGTCCCAATTTTTATGGACCTGACTGTAAGTCTTCCCAAAACTAAAATGTCAGTTATTGTTGGACATTCACTACTTAGTGTATGCCAAGCCAAAAACTTTTTTCTAATTCGGATAAAGTACGAGGAAGATAAGAACTGTGTATTTACGCTATTTGATCCTCCATTAGAGAGATTTACTCTCACTTCCTGTTCTGAAGACAATGATGTGATAGGGGTTCTAGTTTATTTCTGCTCTACTAAAGAAAGGCATTTTTATTTCAGTCTGTGTTTCTGTTGGAGAGATCCCTCTTAATTCCTGTGTGGTAAAACATCAACAATACAGGAAGCGAGGAAAAAGTCTATGTAATTGCACCCCAGATTGCAGCAAAAACCTGACAGGGGTTCTAACAGTGCCCCACTTCATCCAAAACAAAGAAAATACATTTTGGGTAAAAGGTACTTTTTCCATTATGTGGGAGTCTTTATTGTTATTTTATGACTGAGAGAGGCTATTTACATTGGTCTTGTAATGGGCTGCCTCTCATCTCTGCTAATTGAGCAGCATAACATCTATCAGTGGTGAGCCCCAGCCTTAGAACCAGTTAGGAAGTGGAGAGCATGGTTTTGATGTCAGAGTGAGCCTCAGTGTTCTAAGAGGAGAATTTCCTGCCCTTGGTGTTAACCGCTTGGCGACCGCCTACCGCAGCTATACTGCGGTGGAGTGGCCGCCCTATGCCAGATCACGTACATGTACGTGATCCTGCTCTTCGGGGTAGGGAACATGTGCCCATTGTCTCATCTGTGCTGTCATATGCTACAGCACATACCGATCAGTGAGTCCCGCCAATGATTTATTTCCGAAACCCGCTGATCAGCTCAGCAAATGACAGAAGAGAGCTCTGTGTTGGGCTCTCAAAAAGCAGCAAGTAACCACCATTGCTTAGTAAAATGGCACTTAGTTCACATTGTTAGGCACACATTTAATCCTTTGATTGCCCCTAAATGTTAACCCCTTACCAGTCAGTTTCATTAGTACAGTGACAGTGTATAGTATTAGCACTGATCACTGTATTAGTGTCGCTGATGACTGCCATTGCTAGTATAAAAATAAATATATTCAAATAAATTATATAAATAAATAAAATTCCAATATATATACTATAGTTTGTAGAAGCTATAACTTTAATGCAAACCAATGAATAAACACTTATTGGGATTTTTTTTTTTACCAAAGACTTGTAGCAGAATACATTTTAGCCTAAATTTAAGAAGAAATTAGATTTTTTTAAATTATTTTATTGGATGTGTTTATAGCAGAAAGTAAAAAATATTGGGGTTTTTTTTCAACATTTTTGGTATTTTGTAAATTTTATAATACAAAATAATAAACCCAGTGCTGATCAAATACCACCAATAGAAATCTCTAGTTGTGTGAAAAAAAATGACATAAATTTCATTTGGGTACAGTGTTGCCTGACCACGCAATTATCAGTTAAAGTAACGCAGTGCTGAATAGCAAAAAATGGCCTGGTCATGAAGAGAGTAAAACCTTCTTGAGCTCAGGTGGTTAAACAGACCCCCTCTCAATGCTCTCACATAAGTACAGTCTGTACAATCTCAGTCGTATTATAACAAAATTGGTGCTGCGCTCCCACACATATAAATAATTAAATAAAAAATGAGGTTTCAATTACACCCCTAGTGAATCCTCATGTGTGTAATTATCCCAAACTCAATTCTTCATATTATTATACAAACTTATACAGTGATGTTTGATAAACCATATGAAACAAAATATAAATGTGCAAAACGCATAAAAACACAATACATAAACTCGTGTCCCTAAACAGGGTGAAATCACAAACATGTATTAAACCACACGTGATAAAACACTTGACATAAATGAATGCATAAAGGTGAAGTGGAAACAGACTGACAAATGGCACTATTGTGTCTATAAAAACAAACAATAGGAAGGTCAGGAAAAATTAACCCTGACTATAAGACAAATCTACAAGGACTATAACCAATCACTATCTGGTGCTGCGAGTTTAACATTATGAGCACCAACCTTGTTGTTATTCTATTGCCCTATGTTCTCTTCTAATAAAACACAAACGTATTAATATGTCTCTATAGTGCGGTGGTCCCAGGGCAACTGATCAAATTCCTGTTTAGGGTTTCCTCAAAAATTAACTCTGAAATCTGATTGGTTCCTTGGTTCAGAATACAGATACAACTGCATATTTTCAATTCTCATTTTTAAAGTGAAAATACACTGCATCTGGGTACCTCAAACCAAAAACACTGTTTAATTCACTTTTAATATGCAAAGTAAACTCCCCCATCCATCCATGTCTCCATGCTATATTTTTCTGAGAAAATACTTTGAAAAACACCCCCTAGCATTTATGGCTGTGGACATTTTGAGCAAGGGCAGATGATTCATGTAGCATTTACTTCCTGGAAACTCTGATGAGGGGCACAGTCTCTGATGGGGGTGCTGCTTCTGACGGAGTGCGGCTTCGAAAGAGTGCGAAGCAGTTAAACACAGCAGTCTAATTATGCCTTCTCTACTTTCACAGGTAAATGCATCTCTCCTACCTCCACTCCTAACTCAAACGCATTGACTCCTGCTGTTTTCCTTTTGGGTAAATGCATCTCTCCTACCTCCACTCCTAACTCAAACGCATTGACTCCTGCTGTTTTCCTTTTGGGTAAATGCATCTCTCCTACCTCCACTCCTAACTCAAACGCATTGACTCCTGCTGTTTTCCTTTTGGGTAAATGCATCTCTCCTACCTCCACTCCTAACTCCAAATCGCTTTCACTCCTGTTATATTCAGAACAAATGGTGTATTTTTATTTGTGTGTATGTTGAGCAGTCCTCACCTCCAGTTGCACCCAGTTTACGACTGTAGCCTGGTTCCTATGAGACATCCCCCACTATTCATGTGAGCCTTATCAGCTTCTAATTGGGGTGGAGTTGAATGCTCATTTGAGCATCTCCCTATAAATTCAGATCAGCTCATGGGGGGAGATCTCTGATGGGGGTGCTGCTTCTGACGGAGTGCGGCTTCGAAAGAGTGCGAAGCAGTTAAACACAGCAGTTGAACTAAAGCAGGAGAACTTAAGCAGCAGGAAGACACAACAACAGCAAGAAACTCTACTGCATGCTGGACAGACTGCAAGCAAACACCCTGGGAAACCTCTTACATGCCTGAGTCCCACTCTATGTACCTTTATATAATACACTCCTCTTCATACTACTATCCTCTGTTCCCAAATCTCATTTCTTTACCCCACTGCTCCACCCCAAAACTTGCACATCTCCCCCTCATTGCTATCATCTCCCTACTACTGCTCTCATCACCCCCCAAAATGCCTCTTCTACTCCTTCTCATTTTCCTCTCCTCCATTCCCAAAATCCATTCACTATATCCCTCTGCTCCTCCTAAACATTTGTATATTGTGTCCTCACTGCTTCCTTCGCCCCTCTATGGCACCCACCACCTCCTCCTATTATTCCACTCTCCCACTGACCCGAACACCTCCACTAGGAGTTTCTCACGCTCCTGCACATCCCGCTCCCATGCCACCTTTCTCACCCTTCTCCTCCCCCTAGCCGCGGGAGACATCTCCCCAAATCCTGGCCCTCCACCACCTCCCTCACCCGCACAACACCCTCCCGCCTCCATGTCCTACCGCAACCCCCGCAACCTAGTATCTGTCCCCCTGCTCCCTAAAATCTCCCCCCCCATTTTCATGTGCACTCCTGAACGCCCGATCGGTGTGCAACAAGCTTACCGCCATCCACGACCTCTTTGTTTCCCGCTCCCTCAACTTCCTGGCGATCACAGAAACCTGGATCCAGCCCACTGACTCGACCTCCCCTGCTGCACTCTCCTATGGAGGTCTCACCTGGACCCACTCACCCAGACCTAACGGTCGCAAAGGTGGTGGGGTTGGTCTGCTCCTGTCACCGCAGAGCACCTTCCGAGTCCTCCCAAACCCCCCTCCCTATCCTTCTCCTCCTTCGAGGCCCACTGCGTCCGACTATTCTCCCCAACCCCCCTGAAGATTGCTGTGATATACCGGCCTCCTGGATCCATACCCCGCTTCCTGGAAGACTTCTCCTCCTGGCTACCCTTCTTCCTCTCCTCTGAGCTACCCACCATCATTCTTGGGGATTTCAACATCCCTGTCAACCTTGACAACCCAGACACAGCCCGTCTCCTCCACTTAACCTCCTCCTTTGCACTTGCACAGTGCATACAATCCACCACCCACTCCGGCGGTAATATCATTGATCTTGTCTTCTCCAACCGCTGCGCTCCCCACAACCTCACTAACACCCCCTTCCCTCTCTCTGACCACAACCTGATCACCTTCTCTATCTCCTCGTCCTCCAACGCCTACCCCTCCAAATGTCACACTACTACCAGCCGTAACCTCCGCAACCTTAACCCTGCCCCCCTCCACTCTGCAGCTGATCAACTCCACGACCGCATCCTCCCCCTGTCCTGCCCCGACTTGGCTATGACTGCCTACAACAACGCGCTGTCAGCAGCCCTTGACTCACTAGCGCCTTTAACCACACACAACATCAGACTCCGACCGCTCCAGCCCTGGCAGACTGATCACACCAAAACCCTCAAACGACGCAGTCGTGCCCTGGAGCGACTATGGCGCAAAACAAAATCCCAACAAGCTTTCACCTGCTACAAATCTGCCTTCCGCACCTACACCTCCTCCCTCCACGCAGCCAAACAAGCCTACTTCCTAACCCTCATCAAGGCCCTCTCCTCCAATCCTCGCCGACTCTTTGCCACCTTCAACTCTCTACTCTCTCCACCCCCACCTCCACCCAGCACCTCACTCACTGCCCTTGAGATTGCCAATCACTTCAAAAACAAGATTGACACAATTCGCAAGGACATTGCCGCAACTCACACGCCCTCTCAACCCGTCCCCTCTCACACAGCTACCCCCTCATCCCCCCTCCCCCTCGACATTACCCGCAGGGACTTCGTCACTGCTCAAACTCCCTCCAACCCTGTTCCCCCTCACTCAGCTACCCCCTCATCACCCCTCTCCCACGGCCCCACCACTGCTCTGACCTCCACTCCCACCCCACCCTACATTCCTCAAACTGAATCTCCCCCAACACTCCACACCTTTGACCTTACTACCATCGAGGAAGTCTCCAAGATCCTCTCTGATGCCCGCCTCACCACCTGCCCCCTCGACCCTATCCCCTCACAATTCCTACGACCTCCCTCCCCCTCCATCCTACGCTCCCTCACCCACATCTTTAATCTCTCCCTCTCCTCCGGCACTTTCCCCTCCCCACTGAAGCATGCACACATCACCCCCATACTTAAAAAGCCCTCCCTGGACCCCAATGACCCGAACAACCTCAGACCCATCTCCCTGCTCCCACTTACATCTAAACTCCTCGAGCGCCTCGTCTACACCCGCCTATGCTCTCACCTCAACAACAACAACCTCCTCGATCCCCTACAGTCTAGCTTCCGCCCCCTACACTCCACCGAAACCACCTTACTCAAACTCTCCAACGACCTTCTAACCGCCAAAGCTAATGGCCACTATTCAGTGCTCCTACTCCTTGACCTCTCTGCGGCCTTCGACACAGTTGACCACCCCCTCCTCCTCAAAATACTACACTCCCTCGGCCTCAGAGATTCTGCTCTCTCCTGGCTCTCATCCTACCTGTCACAACGCTCTTTCAGCGTTACCTATAATGCTACCACCTCCCCCTCACTCCCCCTCTCTGCTGGGGTCCCTCAAGGCTCTGTCCTTGGGCCCCTTCTCTTCTCCATCTACACCTCCTCCCTTGGCCAACTCATACACTCTCACGGCTTCAACTACCACCTCTATGCCGACGACACACAAATCTATCTCTCAACCCCCCACCTCACCCCCTCGGTCTCTGCCAAAATCACACACCTACTGAGCGACATATCAGATTGGATGTCACTCCACTTCCTTAAACTGAATCTCTCCAAAACCAAGCTCCTTGTCTTCCCCCCAGCCCGAACCCCACCCCCCATTGACTTCTACATCACATCCAACAACGCCAATATCAAACCCGCTCTGCAGGCCAGAGTACTTGGTGTCATTCTGGACTCCAACCTATCCTTCCAGCCCCAAGTCCAATCTTTAACAAACTCGTGCAGACTCCACCTCCGCAACATCGCCAAAATCCGCACGTTCCTAACCCCAGAAACCACTAAACAGCTCATCCACTCCCTCATCATATCACGACTCGACTACTGCAACTCCCTCCTCACTGGCCTGCCTCACCGCTGGCTATCCCCGCTTCAGTCGATCCTGAATACGGCTGCCACACTCATTCACCTTTCCAACCACTCCATTTCCGCCACCCCCCTCTGCCAATCCCTCCACTGGCTTCCGATTGCGCAACGGATCAAATTTAAAATCCTAACACTGACGTACAAAGCTGTCCACCATACTGCCCCGAACTACATCACTGACCTAATATCCAAGTACCGCCCAGCACGCATACTCCGCTCCTCACAAGACCTCCTTCTCTCTAGTTCCCTTGTCTCCTCCTCCCCTGCCCGCCTACAGGACTTCTCCAGGGTGTCACCCATCCTCTGGAACTCCCTTCCCCAACCCATCAGATTATCACCTACTCTCCTCTCCTTTAGGCGCACCCTGAAAACCCATCTCTTCAGGGAAGCCTACCTCACCCCCTGCTAACTTGCTGACCTCCTCCACTCTTCCTACCACTCCATCCCCCACAACTATCTCCTCCTGTAACACTATCCCATCCCTTCTAGATTGTAAGCTCGAAAGAGCAGGGCCCTCGATCCCCTCATGTTTTGCATTGTATTGATATTGTTCTGTCACATGTTCTGTCCCCCTTTGTAATGTACAGCGCTGAGTGAACTATTGGCGCTTTATAAATACTGTATAATAATAATAATAATATGCCCCTAACTCATACATAAAGGCAGGAGGGTCTGCGGTTTCCAGCGCCAGCATCTTAACTATGTACATCTGTCTATGACAACTTGCAGCTTCACAGCTGAGTGCCCATTGCATATGCGTGAGCCGCACTGCACATTATATTATTAATTGGTCCCACAGTCTTCTGGGACCTGTGCCATGTCTCAGAAGACTATGGGGAGGGAGGAGGGACGGAGAACTTCAGATTGCCTAGGCCATCCAAGCAGAAGTGAGAGCGGATACCTGTCAAAACCAGGTACCTGCCCCCCCCCCAAAAAAAAAGACTGACAGATATCAAAGAGGAGAGGGGAGGAGACTCTAAAGAGGAGCTTCCCCTGGGTGGAGTTCCGCTTTAAGGATGAAGGCAGTGTGCAACTCTAGCAATAGATAAGAATCCAGGAGGCTAAAATAATAGTGAAATGTGAAATTGAGCATACTCCAAGCTGGCCGCCCCCTAAAGATGCATACACACAACATCCTTAAAGTAGATTGTACACTTTCCTGGCAGCCTACCCCATGCACTGTGTATTTCTGGTACAGTTCTGTGCTGGTCAAGAAGCACTTCTCCCCCTTGCATCTCTAGACAGGACTGCAACTGGGGCTCCACTGTAGTGTCGCAGGCTTGGGCTTGCACGGACAGGCATCAGCATCACGTATGTTGAGATCATTCATGATGTTGAGATCATCCATAATGCTGATATCTGCGCTTTACTGCCTGCACTCCCACTAGCCCTCTGAATGAGTGCAAAGCTGCAAGGCTCCTTCCATCAGGCTCTGGCTGCTGTTCTGTACTAGTAGGGAAGCTGGAACCTGGTGCGCATCACTTTACTGGTACTGTCAGGACCCCAGGGGAGCCAGAGGTGGCCAGAAGGACCTCTTCATTTCCACTGCATTCCAGGAGCTAGCAGGTGTGCAAGACAGCACATTCCTGCTGAACCGCAGCCATCCATCTGCTCCAACCAATAAAGTCTAACTATTAGAACAGACAGGAAACCAGGGCCCGGCAGAAAGCATGTTCTGGCCCAGTGATTGAAAACCACTACTCTAGTGCACTCAGTGCTGTTAGAAAATATTGGCCTCCTGAAATATAGCAATCATGTTCATTCTAAAAATACATAAATAAGTTCAGACAAAATAAAGTCTCCATTGTCATTTCTGCTCAGAAAAAGCTCAGACTGTGGCTCCTGGATAATGGAAAATGATCTGCTAAACATACGCTCTAATCTTTTTGGGGACTATGCTAAGGAGATACACCTTTAATCCCTCACTACTCTTGCTGCAAACTTTGGTTATTTCATATATTAGACTGTTCTGGTATGTACTTTTAACAAAAGTAGTTACAAAGGTAGTTAAAAGTGAATTTTTTGAAATGCTAACCTTCACGAAATTCTATTATAGTTGATAAATATGAACTTGATTAAAATATAGATTGTCTTATTTTATATTATCCCAATTCTTTGAGATGTCAACTGAAATGGGTTTTCACAAAATGCCTTTCAAGACACATTCAACATAAAATAATTTGAATCTCTTTAAAACCATTCAGGAATAATTCAATTGAGGTCTAAAGATTATACATTGTTAGTTTAAAACGTGACTTGTCTACAAGTCATAATATTTTGTATTAGTCTGTGGAAAGTTATTGAAAACCATCTGTTTGAAAACATGTATAAAACAGTGGGTGACAGCATTCCAGCTTACATTGCAACTCTTTTTCCTGATTGTTCATCGAGGCACACAGAAACAATAGAATTCAGAAACATTGGGTTATATAGCCGCCTTTAAGAGGATTGGTCACCGTCAAACCAAAAATTCCATTGGCCAGCCAAGGATGACACTTCCCACACCTACGATACTTCAGGATTTTGTAGTGTCCTAGGAAGATTTGTTCTGGACATTTTTACTTTTATCAAGATTATTCTATCTTCTGTCAAGAATCTTCCTTATGCTGCTATGCTGGGATTGGTTATGCAACTATCTGGATTGACTGTAGGCTTGTAGGCTGTACCCAGACACCGTTGGACTGAGAGTTGTGGGCCTAGTCTGTGACCTTTGGGAACTGATCTCTGCATGTGGCATTACCCAGATATCTAGTGTACTCATTTGTTAGCTGAAGAGCACTTTATAGTTACAGGGCTCTGGTGATCCTGATCTGTGAATTCTCCCAAGGCAGTATGCTCATGGTAATGGTGAAGATTGCATGCAATGTGACATATTTACTAGGTTTTGTATGTGACACTCTCTAGTACCTAGTTACTGTGCTTATTCGCCACAGATTGCTTTCCAGGATTGTCACCATCGTAATTCTGGGGCTTGACCCCATGAGTATCACACATTACCATTCTTTCCTAATATTTCCTAAAGGGGGAAATATACTGGGAAATAAAGTGCTACATCTCTTATCTGTGTGACATTTGCCATGTGCAATGTGTGCATGTTTATAACTGGAGAAACCTGCATCTGAAACCACCACTGTTACCAGTCTGGACTCCCTTACAGGTTCCAAGACTATCAAAACATTTCCAATACATTCGTTACTGAAACCTATTTAGCACAGAGATCGAATTATTCCTGACATAGTGGAATACTTTAATTTACCTACTACTGAGAGCACAGTCAGCCTGTACAGTCAGTACGGGCAGGGCTGACTGTCAGATTGCATTAGGCACAGCGAGAGATTGTTTTTTCTGAGTACCCCTTAGTTTTTACCTGTTGACTCTGTTGGTAATTTTCAGCTTCTATCTAACACAGCAAGCTGTGAAGCAATAGTGGAATATAGAGTGTTGAGACAAACCATTTAACACTGACTGGGGTGTTTACAATGGTCAGCTTTTTTTTATTTGGTTAAAACTGGAAAAAATGTTTCTGCAACTGCTTAAAAAACGTTAGCTGAAGTTAGGCATTCATTTGTTACTTATGTAAAGTTCATCTAAATTTGCTAGTCCACCTAACGCTACCTAAAGACTGCTTTGTTAATGCTAGTGACAGACTGGACCATATATGTCTTTGTTTGTTTTGCCTTTGGTGCGAAAACCTGTTTAAAATCTCTTTCAATCTTCTACTTGTTTTATGATGTTCATTGCGTCCCTGTTCAGAGTAGCAGAATATATCAACACTGCTGTGCCTAACCAGATAACTGTAGGTATATTTCAAAATATCGCTCATCTGAAACTCCTATTACAGGCATCAATGTACACTTAAGATTTACATTTTCATGACTTGTATCTCAGTGACTCCACTGGTGCATTGTTCTGATTTGAGTTCATAACTCTGCCTCCCTATGCTGCTGAGAGGGCTAATTCCTCCTGGAACAAAATAGAAGCCATCTGCTTCTATAAATGTAATTCTCCCCAACAGGGAGAATGGCCCCCCAAAAACTTCACAGAAAGTGAACAGACCTGGAAACCTAGTCAGAGATGTCTTATCACAGGAATTGCCTATTGATACAAGTTGGTAGGGTTAATATCAACCAAAATCTAAGATAGCAGTTTGGGCTGTCCTAACCCTGTAAACTCTAGCACCCATCATTTAATAGTGAAATTGGGGTAAGTGCAGCAAACCTTTATGCACTGTTTTTTGGTATATTGTAGGAACAGAAATATTTGCCTGCAGTCACTCATAGGTTATAAATACTATTCACTTATTATTATTTTCATGCAGAAGGGATCATATAGGTAGCATGGGATTGTATTATTATTACTATTGTATTAATAATAATGCTGAAATACTGCAGCATAGTTACATTGTTACATAGCTCGTCTAGTTGAAAAATGACAGAAGTCCCTCCAGTTCAAGCAATAGAAAGGCAAAGAAGAAGGCAAAAAAGCCCAATAAACACTATCCAATTTGCTCCAGCAGGAGAAAAAATTATTTCCCAATCCCCAAAGAGGCAATCGAATATTCTCTGGATCAACTTTACCTCTAAATAATAGAATCCTGTTCTATTTTGTGCATTTAGGAAAGAATCCAGGCCTTTTTAAACAGTGCCAGAGTTAAACTGATGGCACTCACAATGTGTCAAATTACTCACTTTAGCAAAACATTTCTCTGCTGAAATTGCAGATGTGATCCTTTAGCTGGTCAGTTATATATCAGGGGTGTGGAAATTTTTTTTTAAAAAACTACTTATCCAAGGGACTAAATTGGGGTCCCAATCTACTTGTCCCTCACAATAATCTACTTTTCCTGATAATTTTTTTTTTTTTTAACCAAAACTGTATCTAATTAAGGCTGACCATCCCTTCAACTCAGGAATCACGCCTCTGACCATACCTATAGAAGTGTCCTGCTTAGAGTGGGGATGGTCAGAGGTGGCATGCTGAGTTTGGGGATGGTCAGAGGTGGCATGCTGAGTTTGGGATGGTCAGAGGTGGCATGCTGAGTTTGGGGATGGTCAGAGGTGGCATGTGGAGCGTGGGATGGTCAGAGGTGGCATGCAAAGCGTGGGATGGTCAGAGGTGGCATGCGAAGCGTGGGATGGTCAGAGGTGGCGTGCGAAGGGTGGGATGGTCAGAGGTGGCGTGCGGAGTGTGGGGATGGTCAGAGGTGGCGTGCAGAGGGTGTGGTTAGAGGTGACGTGCGGAGTGTGTGGATGGTCAGAGGTGGCATGCGCAGGGTGGGGATGGTCAGAGGTGGCGTGTGGATGGTCTTAGGTGGCGTGCGGAGTGTGGGGATGGTCAGAGGTAGCGTGGGGATGGTCAGAGGTAGAGTGTGGAGCGTGGGGATGGTCAGAGGTAGTGTGGGGAAGGTCAGAGGTGGCGTGCGGAGCATGGGGATGGTCAGAGGTGGCATGCCGAGCGTGGGGGTGGTCAGAAGTGGCATGCCGAGCTTGGGGGTGGTCAGAGGTGGCGTGCCACCTCTGATTATCCCTATGTTCAGCAATCACAAAGTACAATGCAGTATGTGGATGTGACAGGTGGAGTAGATACAGTAAGTAGTAATAGGACAGAGTTTAATGTGTGTTGCCATTGATATGTCCTGTATGGTGGTCTGGGTCCTGAGGCCACCCGCTGTGTGTGTTCTGCAGCAGAGTATATGCAGACGGAGGGATACAAATTGAGAGAAGGAGAGCAAGTGCTGAGGTGAGGGGTGCGGGAAGGGCGGCTTGTCAGTGTGTCCAAGAAGGAGGAGGAGAGTAAGAGAAGTGTGGGAGTGGCCAGGACTGAACAGGGCCGCTGAGCAGAGTGGATAGGCTGTGGGAGCCGCCAAGCTAGTGAGAGGCCGGTGGAGAGGGAATGCCTGCACCGGACAGCAGCATGGATGAACGGAGAGCCTGCTAACTCTGGTGTAGCATGAAGATCTGTTCATGCTTCACCGGTGTCCGCTCCAGAATAAAAAAAAAAATGTAAACCCTGCTGCTTGCCCGCAGCAAGGCTAAATGTAAATAAAACACACCTGTCCAACACCCGGAACTGCATGTCCTGGGCCTCGGGCGATATGAATTGCACATCCCTGTAATATGTATAATACCGCTAAATGTTCTTAGATTGTAAGCTCTAACGAGCAGGGCCCTCTGTTTCCTCTTGTACCAAATTGTATTGTAACTGTAATGTCTACCTTCATTTTGTAAAGCGTTGCGCAAACTGTTGGCACTATATAAATCCTGTATAATAATAATAATAATGTAGCTGGAAGTGTTTTTGTCCCAGTAGTGACAGTGAGAACAGATGAAAATTAGGAACTCAATCTCTTGTGGGTATCTGCTATTAGCTAAAAAAAAGGGACACCGGTTGTTTGTACAGATAAAAAAACAAAAATTACACAGCATAAATATACACACAACATATATCTGCATAGGATTATGACAAAATCCCTGAACAAAATGTATATCTGGCAGTTAACAGTAACATTTCATAGTTATATCTGGCATTGCATGCAAGTATACTCTTTTGATAGAAATGTTAATACTGAGTACACCTCCTTCCACTTACACAGCTGCAATCACCCCAAATATTCTTAGTGATGGAAATGTGATGTTATTATTATATTTTGCAAGGTTTTGCCTGGAACGTCCTCTGAAGCTGTCGCAGCAAGAGTAGAACATAAAAGCTCAACTGAACCTGCAATAGAAAATGAAGAAGAAATGGAGGTGGAAAGTCTTGACCACTCTCCCTGCCCATCACCAAGAATGGAAGCAGGTGGCAGCCCAGCTGGAAGTTCAGCTAATAAACCATGTCAAACTTCAGATTCTCAGGCAAGCAACAATGACATAAGCCAAAGTGCCAGATCTCCACAAACTGCACAGCAAGCTACGAAGCATAGAACGCCTTGTATGTATGCTGAACGCTGCTACAGGTATGTTACCTATGTGTTTTATCTTTGATGGTTTCTTAAAAACGATCACAGAGAAAATACTAAGGGGTTGATTTGCTAAAAATGTAGAGTGCAAAATCAGGTGCAGCCCTGCATAGAAACCAATCAGCTTCCAGGTTGTCAAGGCTTAATTGAACAAGCTGAAGTTAGAAGATGATTGGCTACCATGCACAGCTGCACCAGATTTTTCACTCTCCAGTTTTGGTAAATCAACCCCTAAATGTATATAGGGATAAAGATGTTATCATGAATGTTAAATGATCATATTTACCCTGTTCCAGTTAGAAGCATTAGGCCCCTTTCAAACTTGGCAGAGTTTGCCTCCTCAGCGGGGGATCTGTCTGCTGATCCCCTATGAGCAGGCAGATGACAGGTCCGTATCCGCTCCGCTTATGCAGAGCGGATACGGACACAGCCTGCTGCCCACTTTGGGCAGCCTGATGTAAACCGACCGCCTGTCCGTTTACATCTAACTGTCATCTGATCTGCTAGACAGATGGGGGACGGATTCCCCAACCGTCTGTTTTTAGCGGGTTGGATGCAGGCAGGTGTAAATGGACACGTGTCCATTTACATCCGCCTCTCCATAACAATTAGAACAATGGAGGATCTGATCGGGTTCACCTGAAAAACAGGTGGACCCCATTGGAACGTCTGTATGAAAGGGGCCTTAGTCAATAGAATTGATTTGGGTTGGTTTGAATATTTCGGAGCAAAAAGCCAACAGTTCCTTGAAACAAGAGCAGTATTATGAGTGTGTGTAATACACAGATATATGAATACTTCCAGGATAAGTTGCATTCATGTTTATTCTTCTGTATAGTGAAGAGGAGTTTGTTGAAGCTGAATTCCAGGTATGGCATTTTTTACATAGTTACACTGATCCAGCTAGGACCAATGTAAGTATGTATTGTATGTGCAATACCTGTGGGATCCCCCTGGAAGCTGGAAATCAATGTGACAGGCAGCACTGCAACATTGATCTCTACCAGCTTATGGGTCTCGTGACAAGTGGCTGCTTACTGAACATAGGGGGTGGCTGGCTCAGCATGGACACCATTCAGAGAACACTTTCCATTTTTTCAATGAGTGCAAAGTTGTACTCTGATTGGATGAGGTTGTCCAATCGGAGAACATTTTGGGGTTGATTTACTAAAATTGGAGCGTGCAAAATCTGGTGGAGCTGTATATAGAAACCAATCCGCTTCCAGTTTTTTTTTTTTTTTTTAACTTAATTGAGTGGTTTTATCACTGCTTTCTCCTGCCAGGATAAAGGTGTTTAGAAGAGCTGCAGTGTGTATGAAGCATAACATTTTTTTTACAGCAGCTGTAAAAATTGTGAGCAAGCATGGGGTGGTGGGTCTGTCAACATTGTAAAATTGTGGCCTGTCCTGGACTCAAGATACCCATTCACAAGTCGCTTTTGAAAACTGTACAATCTAACCAAGAATATTTAATACAGATAACAGAGGATTTGATCAGCATCATAAAATGTATACATAGTATGACCTGGCCCCAAGAGACTACATTTAAAGTGGATCTAAATACTTTAGTTTTTTCTTACCATAATGCATTCTATGCATTAAGGTAAAAAAAAAGTCCATGCCCCCCCTTATACATACCTGAGCTCCATCGCAATCCAGCGATGTGCATTGGAGCAGCGGTTTTCTCTGCTTTGTGCCTTTTCACAGGGCAGATTCATATGGCTATTCAATGACTCCCCCTGATGCCAATCAAACCCTGTTGCAAGGGAGCAGGGGGTGGGGCTGTGCCCTGCTGTCTGTATCTATGGACACAGACAACAGGGCTCGGGAACCAGGAGTTCTGGCAGGGACCCTAGAGGAGAATCGGAACTGCTCTGCAGAAAACCATTGCACAGAGCAGGTAAGTAGAATGTGTATGTTATTTTAATATTAAAAAAAAACTGAAGCTTTACAATCACTTTAAGTAATGGTCTTGGATATATTCACTATGATAGGAGGATGTAGTGCATTCAAATGTTGTCAGTAGATTGCTTTTAGACGTCATTAAGACAGCTGACAGGATACATGAGCCTGGGAACTCCTCCGACTGAGTGACAGACTTCTATCAAAGCAGTGTTTACAAGCCATTAGTGGATCTTTAACTTTTTTATATGACTATATTTCCATCTCATTTCCTTAGACTTGTTCTGTTTAAGATTTAGTGAACTTAGTATGATCAAATGATATTGAGCTGGCTCTCCCTTCTTAGCTGTTAATAAAACTTTTTCCCAAACTCAATTTTGTTGCTAAGCAAATAAATTTAAACAAAAGATAGATGCATCGTTGTAGAGCATGAGAAGAGGAACATCTCAGTTCTGCAGAATTTGGAACATTGATATTTTTGCTAGAAAAAAAGAAGTTTAAAGGTAGATTGTAGAAAACACCTTTATCTTCTGTAGTGGAGAATGTGTGAAGATGAGCCGAACAGTATTCTTAGTATCCCCAAGCTGAAGATAAAAGATATAAAGGAAATTGTTATGCCAAATTCTGTGTAGATGTAAATTTATGTTTAACTGTATCAGCCCTTTTTTGATGAAAGATTTTTTCCCTGAACCTCTAAAAAAAAAAAAAAAAAAAAAAAAATTACGGTATGTAAGATATCTATTTTAAGAATAGGCGTCATTTGCCGTGTAAATCATCCTTTTATGTTGTTAAATCACTTGACTGCATTGCTACTTTGTAATGTTTGATTTAGTTGCCGTATGGGCTGATTTGATGTTGGCACTGGTGGCACTGCTCCTCACCTGAGGTTGCTATTGTGGTGCACTATACATAACTGATGTTTAAATTTAGCTCTCAGCAGATATAGAAACAGAAACAAAAGCATACGTTTAGGCCAAAGTGTATTCTGCTACATGTCTTTGGTAAAAAAAAAATCTCAACAAGTGTCTATTACTTGGTTTGTGTGAAAGATATAGTATCTACAAACTATGGGGTATATATTTGAAAATTGATCAGTCTTGATGTACTGACTGCCTATCTCATTTCTTGAGCGCCCTAAAACACCAGGACAATACAAATGACCTCTTTTTGGAAAGTAGACAGTCTGAGGTATTTAGTAAGAAACATGGCAAGTTTTTTGAAGTTGTAATTTTTTTACGCAGTTTTTGGAAAATGAAAAAATTTAATTTTTTTTTTTTTTATATATTGTCACCAGTGCAATACAGCCTCATCATACTACTGGCAGTGATCAGGGATACTGACTGATGATAGTATGTGTTTAAAAAAAAATTAAATTTTTTTTCAAACTTTTATTTATGTTTTTAATATTTATTTTGTCATCAGAGTAGCTCAGTGTCACCATTCTACGTGGGGGGGATCAGGGATTTTTTTTATTGCTTATACAGTGAAGATTAGTGTATAAGCAGTAGTGTTAGCTGTCATGAATGGGTTAACCATTCATGGACAGCTTGCTTTATGGTTGTGATCTGTGATTGACTAAGCTACTCACATGGTACAGGTAGCCAGGTACCATGTGATTGCTGTGGGCCAATCACAACAGTAAGCATGGAAAGTCATTCACGACATGTTGTTTACATTGTTATCATGTGATTTCTGTAACCATAGCGATCACATGATAACCAGTTACCAGTAACTATAATCCACTGTGTCCAGTGGACAGAGGAGGGGTGCGCTCTTAAACTAGAGCAGGCACAGTGACATACATGTAGGGGGTGGTTGGCAAGTGGTTAAAGGGTAAATTCACCTTTAAAATAAAACTGCCTATGCAAGTAAGAAGTATTTGTTAGTAAAAACAAACAATTCAGGTTTGACTAAAGATGAATAATGCCCTTGCCATAGGCGTAGGCGATTTACATACCTCATGAAGCCTGACTAGAATACTCCCAGGATGTTGATAAGTGATGCCTACTCATTATTGCTCACCTCCTCCATCACAGGAGTGAGCTTTTTGGTTGATCCAAACCCCCTCACCAGCTCTTTCTCTCCTCTGATGTAGTAGCATTGAGCACAGCATTTGAAAAACAAACAATATGCTTTTGCACAAATTTATCATCTCTTCATACAAGTATTATTTTCTCATCACTAGCCAGCTAAAACAAATACAACACAAAGGGCTCAATATTTAGGCATACATGACCTACATCCCTACAGTAACCACTATCTGAGTGTCAGCATAGGTCAGATTTTCAAGCCATCTTTCACCTTTTGCGATTTTCCAAATATCAAAAGAGGTAATTGTTCTGTAACTGTCTACAGCTCATCCCATGCCTCTTTCCTTTTTGTCTCAACTTGAAGTGCCTGATAACACAACTATTGTACCTGTACAATGGATTTCTGCTCCTTTTTATCAAACCAAGACAAATGTAGTTCTGTTACCAACCGACAATGATCCGCCAGTGGAGTCGGTTCCACATATTTATTCAATTTGTGAACAATGGGATTCCACTGTCCAAACATACGCACCCAACTTGGGAGTGGGCTTGCATTTTGATCATCTGGCACCTTCCTCTTAAAGCAGCTAAGCAACTGATGCATTGTGTACGCTTTCGAATGTACTATGGCTTACAATACAAAAGCACAGTATTACTCCCAGCACAAACACTCAGCACAATACTGCCACTATACATTCTGTCATTAGTATCCCTATTTCACACAAACTGAAAATCCCACTTCTGACACCAAATGTTGTATCACATATACGTGATAGTTTTTTTTTTTGGGGGGGTTCAAGGTATGCCAAGAGAGATTACACAAACTCTTGCAGGTAAAATCAAACTGCATATAACATTTAATTAAGTAATGACCCATAGAAATAACAACTGTAATGATACTGGAAAAATGTAACAAGAAACGTAGTTCCTCGAGGAGTCCCTCCCATTTCCATGGGCTTGACAGATGATTCAACTGGATGTGTGTGTCTAGCAGCCCTGGTGAGAGACTAACTTATTCCAGTTTTAGCTGTGGCATATACAGAAATAACTTAGTAATGACCAATCAGAACCATTGGAAAGTAGTATTCCCTTTTGAGGAAGATATCACACATTCCTGAAGGGGCTTGGTCAGGGACATTCCTGTAGTATTTGGTCAGTTTGGTTAAAACCATCCCTCATCTACATTTTTATGTATTAGTGAGTTGTGAACTAGGAAACAAATTACAATTTCTCCATTAGGTTCGAGCATGAAGAGAAGAAGCAGCACAAAGAGCCAGTCAATTCATGTGCTGACAAGGATTTTGTTGATAGGATTAGAGAGCAGAGTGATAGAGATTGGAGATCTTCACTGTGCAGCTTCCTCTGCATGGTCAGTCACAGACTGGGGTTTGGTCAATGGCAGTCTGAGCTCAGAGGAAGTGAATTAAAGTGATGCTAAACATTTTTTTTTTTTTTTACATAAATCGTCCTAAATATCAAGTATACCATGACTGTTTTTTTTTTATTAAAAAAAGTGTCTTTTTGTTGTTTTCGGGATTCATTTTTGTCCTCTGCATGCTCCCTATCCTCTACTCTACTCTACCTCACTGCTACCATTGTAGAGTAATCCGTACCATTACTTCTGGTCACATGCTCCGCTCTATGCGTACTACAATTCCCATAGAGCCGCATGTGTTTGCACAATGATGTGTGGTTCATCTCGGGGACGGGCAGGAAAGGGTGGGTATGTTAACATACACAAAGGGGGCATGAAGAATGAACATAGCCACCACAGAACAGGAAGTCTGAAAATAGCAGAAAAAGCTTTGATTTGAGAGATGAAACAAAGGAACAAACGAGGAGAGGTACATTCTACTTATACCTGCAGTTAAACATATAGCATTTATTTTGTTGTTTGAGTTTAGTGTAATTTTAAATGATGCTGGCATTTAGCCTGATGATAAATCTGTAGAAGGTTCTGCATTAACCATTAGTGTTCACTTGGCTGCATAGTCAAACCTGGGCAATAATTTGACTGTTTAATGACAGAACTAATGGGAAAAAAAACTACAATATTATCTTTTAAAGCAGTTGGATTTGTTTGCTGGCTTCATTTGAGGCAAATTCAAGCCCATCTTCTTGCAGCCAATTGATACACAATAAAACCATTGTGGCCGTTTGCAACCATTATCTTTGGTTTCTTCTTGCGGCCAGTTGAAACACCATGAAACCATTGAGGCAAACTGAAACCATTGTCTGTTTTTTTTTAATTTCTACAAAAATGGATTTGAAAGTTTCTTCTTTCTACAAGTCTTGTTTAGAATTGCACAACCATACAGTGCTTGACCAGTTGTAAATAGTATAATGCATGTGACCACATTATGCAACTGTCCAGAAATCCAAATGTAGTGCTCACCCCCGAAGGAGCCGCTGGAATTAGCGGGCACTTCTGTCCTTACTTCAGTGATGAATCATATATATATTGGATCCACAGCACAGCAGTACACCTTGTGGGAAGTTTTATAACAGCTTCAATAAGACAGGTAAAACTACAAATAAACTTGGAAAATAGCAGTTAAATGCACTGAATACACAAACCTTCTAGAATTGGCACAATAACATCAATAAACACAATATTCATGTATATACCGGTATAGCTATAGATCAGTATTAACCCCCTGCAACTACGGCAGCAATATATCCCCAGCTAAACTGACGTCTCTTTAGGCTCAGTCCCAAATTCACTTGTATGCTGTAGGGTTGTAACACTGTGTGAGTCTATGTGTTGCACAGGCCTGTGTTAGGACTGACATGTCACTGGTTAGCAGTTGCTCACCACATCTAAGAAGAACAGTCTCCAGGAATTAACTCCTTGAAGGGATGATGAATGGGGCTCTGTCTCTCTGGCTAGTTTGTTCCTGTTGTCACTTGTCGGTGCTGCACAATCTCTGAGGTGCCTCACCTGGGATGGTCACACGCCTCCTCTGCGATTTCCAACATTCTGACCTCTCTCTGCGGTGGGAGGTGTCGTTGCTGTCAGTAACTGCCATCGCTGGTGACTGGTACCAATGATCACAGTTGCTGCTGACTTCAGCTGCTGTAGATAACCGTTGTCCTTAGCAACTTCTGCTGTTCTGGAAACAGTATCAGTGTACTTCAACAGTAGGCACTGCAGACTAGCTCCCAGATGTGCTCTGCAAAGGCACACATGGCTCTCCTCCCCTTCCTCCTTGCAAAGCATCCTGGTCCTGTAGTCCTGTGCAGTATAAAGTTACATTGCCTCTGTGATGAAACTGCAACTCCCACAAACACTCCAGTACTGCTGAGAGCTGAGCCAATCAAACCCTTTCTGACAACACGCAGTCTTAAAAGGGAAACCATTTTTTAAAGGGGAAACGGCAATGGCCCCGCTACACAAATAAGCAGTACAAAGTCACCAGCACTCCAGTATCTTTTTTTCAGGGATTTATGATAAAATCAGCATGTCACATAGGTTCAATAAACCAATGCTTTGCAGCATCCCTTCTTTAGGGCAACAAAGTGATATGTCACTGTGTAGTCCTGAAGAAGGAATCCCGTGAGGCCCCATAATGTTGGTTCATTGACCTATGTGACATACTGATTTTATAATAAATCACTGAAACAAAGATGTGGGCGTGCTAGTGACTTTATACGCTTAGTTTGATCTGTCATCTGCTGCCCATTCTCACATTTGACATTTAAATAAAAGGTGCTTAGAATGCAAAGGGGGCAAGGATTATTCATTTTGATGGAAGTCGAGGACCCCTATTCAGATCCTTTAACGTAAACCTACTCTGTATAGACAAAATACTCTTGATGCTAAATTTCTCTGGGTGAGCTTATCTAAATGTCAGATGGTTTAAATAAAAAGGGCAAAGAAAAGGCAAGGAATATATTATTCCTCATATTGGAAGGCCTTTATGCACAACCTGGACCCTGCATCCAAGCGGCCTTTAAACTCACAAAGTTATTATTTTGAAGATATGCAGTTTACATTGTTGTTACCTTTACAAACATTCCATGCTAATTTAGGTTTATTTTAAGCTTTCTGCCTAAAAAACTGTAATATGACATGGAACAGAAGGGAATTGGCCATCTTTTGAATGTAGTTATTGTTTGCTGATGGTGCTTTCTGTGCAGTGATTTTAATAAGTGGAAAGATTTGATTTTAATGTTAACTGGTCTTTTCATTCAGAAGCAGTTTCCCAAGCTGCCTCTTTTTGAAAGCTTTATGCCAGTCTGAAATGTGTAGAATGCAGAAAGTGCAATGAAAATATGACCCAGCCCCAAGAGACCACGTTTAGGTAATAGCCTTTATTTACTACGATAGGAGGATTTATTGCATTCAGATGATGTCAATAGATTCATAGGATGTAGTGCATTTAAATTATCTCAGTACATTGCTTATAAAAAAAACAACAAAAACCCATACGGAGCTGATAGCAGACATGTGTTTTCCGGTACTTTGTGTAATGTGTGAGTGACAGGCTTCTATCAAAGCTTAGCATTTACGAACCATTAGTAGATGCTTGCAAGATTTTTATATGATCGGAATTGCATCTCATTTCCTTAAACACTTTCTGTTTAGGGTTAAAGTGAACTGAATATGAATCAATTGATATTGAGCTAACTTACCCTTTTTAGCCTTTATAATGCTGTTTACCTGCCAAAGGATTTGAATTTCTGTCTGTCTAGTCTTAAGAGGTACACAGCTCCAACACACAGCACAGCCCTGCCTCACAGGACAAGAGAACTGATTTTTCTCCACTGCAGTAAAGTGTGCCCGTGCCTAGATCTACTACTTACCTCCAGTGTGATGTGTCCCTTGTGCTTCTTTTTGCAACTCAGTAGCAGTCTTCAACCCCCCCCACCTGCCATCTTCCAGTGCATCAGGGGTTAATAGAACTTGTGATCAAGAGTGTACAACTGTGCCCGCCCTTTCCACCCACTCCTCCATTCATAGAAGCTGCACTACAGCATCTGTGAATTAAAAGTGATCTATGAATGGAGGACAGGAGGATGATTGAAAGCTCCACCCCCTCTATTCATAGATCACATTACATTCGTAGACGCTTCTACAACTTTTTTATATCCAGCTTCTATAAAGAGCTCCAGGTGATCCCTCTGCATCATCACAATACAGAGTTATGAAAGTGTTACTAAACCCACAACAGTAAAATCAGTCTGTATATGCAGTAAGACATGCTTGTTAAACTCTGTGTGGGACCTAAGGGATTAATCCTCGGTATTGTGTTAAATGACTGTTCAATCCTGTCTTCTCTGATACTCCCCTTCTTCTACTGTCCCCAATCCATCTGTTGATAGTCCAGAGATCTAGGAGTTACTCTGCACATGCTCAGTTTAGTGTGTATTGCTAGAGAGTTTTTTTTTCTTTGGAAGGTTGCATGTGATCAGCACAGGACCAACCAGCACTGTCCAGACAGAGGGTCAGGGGTTATACATCCTCATAGGACAGTCAGAGGAGAATGAAAACTCCTACAAGCTTTAACCAGTGCTCAGCTGGACACACTGGTAGAAGTCACAAGACTGCTATATATTGCTGATAAGAAAAGGTATTTAGCAGTTTATATTTACTAAAATAATTGCATTTCCATGTTCTGTGTAATGTGGGAGACCAGATATAGTGAATGCAGGGTCCTGGGTTTAGTAACACTTTAATGCCTCATTGTGTGTATAAGAGACATAGGTAAAATCATGGCTTAGAGAGGAGGCTGCCAGGGGCCAGTCATACTGTAGGAGGGACCTGGCTAGAACAAGGAATAACGTATTTCTTATCCTCTACCTCTAGAAAACAATGAGCATATAACCCTTGCAGTCTGGGGGAGGGGCACACTATAAAAGTAGTTTTTTCCTGTGCCTGCATTTGGGATTTAACCACTTCCATACAGGGCACATTTACCCCTTCCTCTCTCCTTCCGTGCTCTCACACTTTGAATGACAATTGCGCGGTCATACAACATTGTAAACAAGCTAAAATTGTATCATTTTCTTCACACAACTAGAGCTTTCTTTTGGTGGTATTTAATCACCGCTGTGGTTTTTATTTTTTGCTAAATTAACAAGAAAAGACCAATAATTTTGCAAAAAAAATAGTTTTTCTTTGTTTCTGTTATAAAAGTTTGCAAATATATAATTGTTCTTCATAGATTTAGGCCAAAATGTATTCTACTACATGTCTTTGGTGAAAATAACCCAAATTAGTATTTATTATTTATTCTGTAGGAAAGTTATAGAGTTCACAAACTCTGGTATAGATCTGAATATTGATCAATCTTGAAATACTGACAGCCAAATCTAATTTCATGAGGTCCAAGAATGTCAGAACAGTGCAGATATCCCCCAAATGACCCCTTTTTTCAAAGTAGACAGTCCGATGTATTTCATAACAGGCATGGCAAGTTTTTTGACGTTGTATTTTTTTGTAATTTTTTGGAAATGAAGAAATAAAAAAATTATTTTCACTATTTTTTTTTTACATACTGTTACCAGTGCAGTACAGCTCCATCATATAAGTAGCATGGCGGTGATCAGGGACATTTTTTTTCTCTTTTTTAAGATTTTTTTTTCATATTTCACTATGACCAAAGTAGTACAATGTTACCATAGTAACATTGTACTACTTGGGGGAAGTGATCAGTTTTTTTTTTTTTTACTCAATTTGCTTATAGCAAAGAATTACTTTGCTATAAGCAAGCATTTACCTGAATGAAATTGATTCATTCAGGGTTTTTTTTTTGTGCTTAGCTGTGATTTGGCCACAGCTAATCACATGACAGAGCTGGGCTGTGATTGGCCCAGCTTGTGCATGTGATTACTGTGACCATTCACAGCTAGCCACACTTGTAAACAATGGATATATGAAAGGAATCCATCCATTGTATACAACTGTCATGTGACCAAGGTCACATGGTACTGGCAACGGGGCCGGTACACAGATCTGTCATCGGCCGTGTCCGAGGTACACGGCCAGTGACGGATCACGCCGCTGCGTGGCTCTGCGGGCAGGCAAACTGCGCATGCCTGAAAGGACGCCATATGGCGTCCACCCGGAGGGACGAGGTGCTCGCCCGGCCGCCATCTGGTCATAGGCCGGACGGGAACCAGTTAAGGAACATCTCCAGCCAATTTTTTTTTTTTTTAAGTTTTGGATAAAATGGGGAAAGGTCAAAACTTCTGTCAGCTTCCTCTTAGTCCTTTTCCATTTTGTTTGTGCAACATATAAAATCTCTTTTTTTAGCGCAGGTGACTTTGATCATTGGGTCATTTAACAGAGCCATTCTCTTTGTGCTGTTTGCTATTGTGGGTTTCATGTAGACAGCTAGTTTCAAAGCTACTACAGTATGTACCTTATTCATGTGAATATTCTGCTCAGTGCTCTGTGCAATATAACTGTCCTTTGGTTGTCCTGTCACCTACCAAAAATAAAAAACAAAAAAATTTCTGTCAGGTTTTTTTTGCTGTCCAGGACCCCATTAGTGAGTTCTCCCTTCACACCTGTCATATGGAAAGGAAATGAAAGGAAATCTCCACCAGTGGGTACAAATATGAAGAACGTATTAACGCCCACTATATAAAAAATATTTCTGTCGGTGCCTGTAGGGGAGATTTACACACACTTCCTGTTCTTTCTGTCACCTCTTAGATAGGAAGGAGGGAGAAATCTTCCCAGTTAAACACAGAAACTGGACAGAGGTTCAGATTGAATCCAAAATTAAAGTGATCCTGCAGCCAAGACATTTTTCACCCTAATGCATTCCCTACATTAAGCTGAAAAATGTCCCAGTAGCAGTATCACCTCCTCACCACTCTAAGCACCACAGTTCTCATTCAATCTAGGTCTGTGCCCGTCTGTAACAGCTCTCTCACTGCATTCACAGGACATAGAGGCAGCAGCAGGAGCCATTGGCTGCTAATTCTGTCAATCAATTCCTGTGAGCAGAGAGTGGGGGGAGTGAGAGTGAGCCGTGCTGTGTGTGTCTATGGATGCACACAGCCTGGCTCAGGAGCGAGCCCACACATCTACCCCCATAGCATGCACTTTGCTATGGTGGCAGACACTGAAGTAGAGGACCCAACAGTGCCAGCCGGGAACTCCAGAAGAGGAGGTTCGGGATGCTCTGTGTAATTACATGTTTGTAATTTTAAGAGAAAAAAACAAAAATAGCTGTTTTAAGTGAAAAAATGGGCTTGAGCTGGGCTTTAAACAGTTTAAATGTGAATTCAGTAATTATACAGATAAAGTAAGAAAAAACCCTTAAAAGGAAAATTCAAGAGTAGTCAAATATCTAGAGGAGGTTTGCCTTCCCATTTTCTTTCAATTTACTAATTTTCTAATTCTTACTCCCAGGAATTCGAGTTCAATTATAGCAAGGGCCTATTGGTCTGTGATATGACAGACGACCCCTTAGAAGGCAATAAAGTGCAATCATCTAACACGCATTCACTGTCTAATTGTGGCTGCAGTAGGATCTTCATGATCGGTGACCAATGGGCTGTACTTTTTTGAGTGACTTGGATGGATAGAGAGATGTTCTTTTTCAAGTGCTATTAGTACTTTGGACACCAGAAATGCACAGTATCTGCCATTGTTGCCTTTCTTCCAGTCTTTGGGAATGCCATTAACATCCAAGATTGAAAGAATTCCAGGTGCATTTTTTTCTCTCATGCAGTGAGGCTGTGCCCGCACTGCATGGGTAACTGCTCATTTTTGTCTAGAGGATTTCAGAGCAGAGATACACTTACCTAATCCGCTGATCCTCCAAGCGTAAAACCGGTCTTCACCACTCCTGCCCCAAGCCCCCCAGCACGCAACGGTCTTGTGAATGGACTGTTCCTCGCAGCATTGCATCCATAGACTGGCTCTGGACATGAGGATGGTAGGAACAGTCTACCGCTGGATGTGGGGGAGTGCAGTTTTCCAGAGGATCAAAGAATCAGCTAAGTATAGCCTTTAGGTGCTCCCCTAGAAAAAATGAGCAGTTAACCCATGCAGTGCAGGCACAGCATGGGAGGAAACATTTTTTTCACGGAGTTATGATTTAATGCCCCATTGTGATAAAGGGACAAGGGCCTGGCAATGTAGGACTACTCTAGAGAGTATAAACATGCACATCTCATTTACTGCTCAGAATCTTTGGCGACATGAGGTAAAGGCAAAGATCGCGCACACTGGGGAATC
Source organism: Staurois parvus (assembly GCF_062004578.1). NCBI lineage: Eukaryota > Metazoa > Chordata > Amphibia > Anura > Ranidae > Staurois > Staurois parvus. The sequence goes on along the minus strand of NW_028317797.1, from coordinate 6,167,286 downwards.
GCACGACTCTTGGCAGTAGGTTCAGATACGAACAGGAATATGGAGATGTTTTGTTGCCTGTCCTTATCAAGGAGACACCTGCCCATTTGTGATAAGCCATAGTGCACATTCACACCAGGAGCCATAGGGCCCATTCACTCTAGTAACACACATTATGTGCTTTGGTGTGTTGCAGTGCGATTCATTGTAAGTGGCAACCAGATATAGAGATGCAGTGGACCACAACATGAAGTGATGTATTACCACGCCATGTGTTGTTCTGCGATAAAGAAATACAGCAGATATAATTTTTTATTCATTTTCGTGCGTTAGCCAGTTCAAATAAATGGGCTGCTTTCACGCTATATATGCTAATAGGAGACATTATTATTATTATTATTATTATTATACAGTATTTATAAAGCGCCAATGGTTCGCTCAGCGCTGTACATTACAAAGGGGGACAGAACATGTGACAGAACAATACCAATACAATGCAAAACATAAGGGGATCTAGGAGGGAGGGGATAGTGGTACAGGAGGAGATAGCTGTGGGGGATGGAGTGGTAGGAAGAGTGGAGGAGGTCGGCAGGTTAGCAGGGGGTGGGGTAGGCTTCCCTGAAGAGATGGGTTTTCAGGGTGCGCCTAAAGGAGAGGAGAGTAGGTGATAATCTGATGGGTTTGGGCGGGGAGTTCCAGAGGATGGGTGACACCCTGGAGAAGTCCTGGAGGCGGGCATGGGAGGAGGAGACCAGGGAACTAGAGAGAAGGAGGTCTTGTGAGGAGCGGAGTGTGCATGCTGGGCGGTACTTGGATATTAGGTCAGTGTATGTTCTTTAAACACACGGCTACAGACCTGAGTGATGTGACTGGGCTTAAGTTTAGTGTACACAGGCATTATTATTTTGCTTCTGATGTGAGTTTGTGAAGCATTTTTTTTTAGAATTTGTAGTACAGTGTACTTTGTAGCTTGAATACATGTTGTGTTGCAGGTACCACCCATGTATGTCACTCTTCTGTCAGCGCAGAGGGTTTTGGTGCTAATGCAGCTAAAATGTACAATGATGTGGAGATGGCTTCATAAAAATTGACACTCTCTCTAATCACAACGCTTACCTCTGTTGTTAAATCTTGGATATGATGTATTGATTATACTTTTTCTAGCAAGGACAGTAATATAAAATGTGACTGTGTTCAGCAGTTTTCCCCATCTAAAAACAACTTATAAAACTGTAGATCAATGTATGTCACATTCAAGTAAACATCATTATTTTTGATGGCACACCATAAAAACATGCACACGTGCAAATGAACATTAAGTACAGTCGATATATTGAGCTAGAAATCTTATATAATATTCAGTTCCCTCCATTTTGCCTTGAATTGAATGTTTCCTGTTTTAAATGGTGCAGTTGCTTGCAACAGTAAATGTTATGTAAACGTCAATGTTCTGAATTGTAGTGGAACAGGTATTTGGCGCACTCAGAAACGGAGTAAAATGGTACTAAGAACATATGGAAATTATATAATTTGGGTATATGTATAGAAAACAATGTCCTTAAGGATTTAGTGTAGTCCTTATAAATTGCTTTACTAGTAGGCAGCCAGCTGCTAAAGAGTTAGAGAAAACCCTGTAGGGAGACCAAGGGAAAAAGAAGAGCGGCTCCCTCTAAGTGCAGCAGTAAAACTCTTTAATAAAACATATCATGTATAATGCAGGCCACTCACAAAGGCATATTGGAGAGGGTGGCATGCGTTTGGAGCATGTGTGCTCCCTCTTCAGGCAGGCCATGCTCCGAACGTGCGCCCCCACCCCCCTGCCATCACATGACCGGATGTGGCATCCCCTTAATCTCCAGTGCCTACTCACTGTGTCCCAGAACTCGGAGGAAATGCTGTGAGTTTGGGGTTTAATACCACTTTAATTTAATGTAATTATGTCATAATCACAAAATCAGAAGATAACCCCAATGGAATGGATTTATAACCATTTAGGCTGACTTCTGGAGTTTTTGCAACACCCACTGTATTGTGAGGTCGTGCTGACATTATCTTTTTGATTATTATATTCATCATTTCTGCCTATTTTAGTCAACTACCCTGAACGGAGCTTCAGTAATTATTTTTTCTTTTCAAAGTAGTGTATTCTTTGTAGTGAACTTGTTAATCTGGACACCTTCTACTTCACATTGCATAAGGTAGCCCTGATTTATCTGTCAAGGCCATCATTGTACATTTGGGCAGCTTCAGCACCTATCAACTGTGCAGTCACATACTCTTGTACATGTCATGTTTTTAAAATAATAGCAGCCTTATGTTTATATGTGTTTCTTAACCATCTTAATAACGCTGTATTGCAGCGTGCACGTGTATTTACTTGTGCACATGCCAAGCTCGGGCACAATGCCTGTGACAGTGCTATCATTAGACAGTGCTGATGATAGGCAAAATGCACAGAACCATTCAGAGTCGCTCTTGTGGAAAAAACATAAGCAGTACTTCAAAGTTTTTAGCTCTTCTTTCTATGTTTAATTTGTCAAAAACAGACTGCATACATTGATCTTGCCACCCAGAACCAACCTTCTTTCGTTTCACCACTGCTGGCTTGCTCACAAGGATAGGGGAGGTCAGACAGTGTCCTCCTGAGCAAGCTAGTAGTGGTGAAACGCATCAAGGAAGGTTGGTTCCGGGTGGAGACATCAGTGTATGCATACTTTTTTTTTTTTTGACAAATTAAACACAGAAAAAAGAGGTAAACCTTGGAATGTGTGTTCTATATATTTTTTACTTTTGACTGAGGGTGGAGACGGACTGTGGTAGCCAGGACCCCGCTTATTTGTATGATATGAAAGGAGCAAGTCTGAAGTGGAGTCATGGGTTTGGGTCTTTTTCTTGTGGTCGCTGTGATCACCAATCCCAGAGATCACAAATGTAAACACTGTCAGTGTTCATATTTGAGAACCCTCCCCTTTGTTTTACAACGGAGGAAAAGGGGAGAAAGGAGTATTTATGAATGAAGCATACCCTTTCACCCTCTTCTCTTCTTTCCTCCATCCTCTCTCTGTACTGACCTCTAAATGAATGCCTTTACATCCCTTATCTTGCACATTAACTCCAACAGTTCAATCCTCCCATTGTATGTGACCTGTACGTAAACCCATTCACCTCCTACTCCCTCTTATGAATGGCCTGTGCGTTATAATGCACTGTACCTAATGCGCCATTACCAAGCTCCATGTTTTAACCACCCCAATACCAGCATGTTTCTTGGGGTGACTATTTTCCGAAAAAGAGTCATTTTAGGTGTGTTCATACTATCCTGGCATGTTTATTTGCTATTTTTATACCAGAAAGTAAGGAAAACATTTTCCTGAATTGTTGGTATTTTTTCCTCTATATAGCAAGAATAAAGAAAAAACAGTTGTTATCAAATATATCTGAAATAAAGCTTTTTCTGTCTCCAAACAATTATATAAAATTCATTTGAGTACAATGTGTCATGACTTTTTTAGTCAAACTAACATTTTACTGAAAAATGGCCTTGTAATACTGGGGTATATACAGGTTAGGAGGCAAGTGGTAAAAGTGGAAGTTGTGGCTAAAAAGGGCAAGCAGAGGGAAAAGGACTCACCAGTATTGCATATAGCAGCCTTTCCCATCCTTTGTCCTATTGGAGGAACCCTTAAAATAGTTTTAGGGACCTGGGAAACCCCCACTAAGGTTATTAAACCTGCAAGTTCATAGGACATAAGTGAGATCAGTAGGGTGTACAGAGTTTTAATTAAAAGAATAAAGAAATGCAAATACATGTATGAAACACTATAATAATAAAAAATGGGTAGTGAAAATTGTAATGTCTCCTTACATTGTTGGTAAGAGTAGAAGTGAGCCCTTTTATTAGTGGTCAGTGTAGAAGTAACAGCTTACATTGATGGACAGTGTAGGGCTACCTTACATTAGGGGTCAATATAGAAGTGACCCCCTACATTGTTGTCCAGTGTAGGAGTGTCCCTTTACATTGGTGATCAGTGTAGAAGTGACACCTCAAATTGATAAGAATTGGCGTAGGAAGTGAGGTAGGAAAAGGGTGATGTGGGGAAGGGGCATACTATTACTTTGGTGAAGTGGTGGTGCTATGTCAGGTAGCCTGGAGGCATAATTAAATAAAAAGTGTAGGAATCAAAAATGTCCCCTGCCAGCTTTAAGCCTGAGAACTGGGCGATCACATGATGAGTCGGTTTTTCCTGGAATAAAAAGCAGTGATTGTCAGTCATCACTCTTTGCTTTGCCTCTCCAGTGCCCACTGGAGTGCCAGGGGTGGGAGCAGCTGAATCTGACTCTCAGCCTTTTGCTGAGAGGCTGAGCCCACTTCTGATCAGGCATATGGGGTGGATCCTGACAATATGGTCGGTGTCAGGGATCGCGGCGGCGCACGGGTCTGCGCATGCACAGAACGCCGATGCGCATTAGCCGGCGGGCACTAGGGCATAGGCAACCGCGGCAACAGCCGGCTCCAATGATAGCACAGGGCGCACTATTTAAACCAGCCCGGTACATCCCCAAGTTGCCGTATGGTCTTGTTCCTGTGTTCCTGCTCGTTTCTGTCCAGTGATTGCCTTGTTGCCGACCCAGTCTGACCCTGATCCTGTTGACTGTCTCCTGCTCTGACCTTTGGCTCATTCTAACTATTCTCTGCCTGATCCTGATTGTCTGACCTTCTGTTGCTGAACCTGGCCTGTGACTCGTTATCCTTTTGCCTGCCGCTCTGTACCGTCTGCCTCTGCTGTTATCGACCTGGCCTGTCTGATTATGCTACCACCTCTTCACATCTGGCTCTCACCTGCCACTTGCCACTGGCAGCTACATCTACCACAGCTGGCTGTACTCGGGGGTTGCAACCTGGTCTCAGGCTGCTTCAAGTCCATTCCCACCATCAGGGGCTCTGGTGAACCAGCAGACTGAGACTTAGACTCCGCGCCCTGAAGAATGCCGGCCTGTGGGTTGCTAGAGGCTACCGCCAGTCGGCTCCTGATAGTCGGTATCCTTCCAGAGCCTTGTAAGGTTCTGTGACATCAGCTGATAGCAGACTTTGGCGTTTTTAGAATTTTCAAAGGAAGAGGCCAGCAATTGCAGTCTCCATGTTTGCACACCATTGGTTTCCATTACAAGGTCTCCATCCTAAATTCAATTTTTTGGAGAATCTCCGAAGCTAAAAATACAGATCACAGTGAAAGCCTTTCAAAGTCTTGAACCCCTTCCCACTGAATCCCACATGTTACTATATCCCTATATGTGACCTTAAATAGGATGAGCTTAGCACAAAAATATCTTTCTCCCCTTTGTGACAAATACAGTTGCCATAAAATGTGATTCGATCCTTATCTAAGTCACAATAATAGACACACCCAATGTGCTTAACCATTTGCCCTCCAGAGGATTTACCCCCCTTCCTGACCAGGCCATTTTTTGCGATGCGACGCTGCATTACTTTAACTGACAAGTGCGCGTTCATGCAACGCTGTACATAAATTAAATTTATGTCCTTTTTTCCCACAAATTGAGCATTCTTTTGGTGGCATTTATTCACCTGTATGTTTTTTTATTTTTTGAGATATAAACAAAAAAAGGCCAACAATTTTGAAAAAAATATATATGAATATATATTTGACTTTTTGCTATAAAACATATCCAGTAAAAAAAATGAAAAAAAATCTAATTTCTTCATAAATGTAGGCCGAAATGTATTCTTCTACATGTCTTAGCTAAAAAAAAAAATCCCAATACATGTAAATTAATTGGTTTATGTGAAAGTTATACCATCCGCAAATGGTGGTGTGTGTATATATATATATATATATATATATATATATATATATATATATATATATATACTGGATTTTTTTTTTTTTATACTAGTAACAGCGGCGATCAGCAACTTATAGCAGGACTGCGGCGGGCATTCTGACACTGGTTGGGAACTGACTAACTTCCACTTACATCCCTGGAGCATGGGGCGGTGTCAACATTGCGATCCCTGACGCTACACCAATGGTTGTAAAAATACATCTCAACCATGGAGTTTACCACCTGCTAAACCACAAATGTAAATGAGCCCTTAATATCCTGAGCCCACTGTAAGGCTGCTTTCACAATAATGCACTGGGGTTTACCTGCACCGTGGTTATAGTGCACTACCCCTGCGAGTTAGCTGCGCTTTGCAATAGACTCCTATTATATCTTGCGGGTGTGGTGCACTTTCTGAAAGCATACCAAACCCGTAAGATAAAAGTGCACTTTCTTAGTTTGAGATCGAGGGTCACATCAGAGGGCTCTGAGAGCCACAGGTTGCGTACCCCTGACGTAGGTCTTTTATTTACCCCCTGAATCCTGACTGGAATACTCCCAGGACTTTGGACATTGCTAAATGAGGCCTAGTCATTACTTCTCACCTCTACCATCACAGGACTGAGCTCTCAAACACTAAGCTCAGAGCTACTGCATCAGGAAAGAGCATGTGAGGGGGTTTGAATCAGAGAAAAAAAGATCCCTTCTTTGATGGTGGAGGTGAGTAGTAATGACTAGGCCTCACTTATCAACATCCTAGCAACATCCTGGAAGTATTCCAGTAAGGCTTCAGGAGGTATGTAAATGACCTTCACCTATAGCCTAATAATCAGCTGCACAGTTTGTTTTTATCTACACTATGAATTCTTGTACTGTACCGCGCTCCAATATTATCAACCTTTGTGATTGACCTTTTTTGATTGTGTGAATTTCTTAATATACCACCTATAATCCAATCATTACTTACTTCTATGGTGCTTAAATATACAATTAACATAAATTCATTTATAAATGTGAATTAAAAAATTATATGTGATTATAACAAATATTAATAAAAAATTAATGAAAAATTGGAATGTCAATTCTATGTGAATAAAATTAATAAAAATTAATAAAACATTAATAAAAAATGGGAATGTCAATTATTTTCTTTGAATTTGAGATGGTGTTGTTATTCAATTTAGTTAATGTGATGAGTCTGTGTTCGCAGCTTGAACCTCTCCCTCCTGTCTCCTCTCTCCTCAGCTCAGCCTTCTCAATTGTGCTTTCTTCACTGGCTGCTTTGTTTATTCCTCCATATACGGAACATGCAGAGAAGGGAAAAGAAACATAGTGTCTTATCCCGGATATAAGTGATTTATTGCTCTTTGATCTCCCACTCACATTGTGTAAATGTAAATAGAGCTTTGCATACAATGTATCCAGATCGTGCTTCAGACAGCCTGGCTGGTGTGTTTGTTTTCAGTAAATATACTCGCCGTTCCTCTGTGGATGCGTGATAACGTCACCGCCCCTCCCCTACGCGTTACGCTACAGGGACTTGTAGCTTCCTCTGGGGGATGTGGATTTGCATTCCATCATTCACAGAGGCTATTTATATCCTGCCGGCTCCATTTCTGCTGTGATTTATTAACTCTTCGTTACCTCTCCATTAGTTTGGAGTCCAGATATAGTCTGGACTCCAAACTAATGGAGAGGTAACGAAGAGTTAATAAATCACAGCAGAAATGGAGCCGGCAGGATATAAATAGCCTCTGTGAATGATGGAATGCAAATCCACATCCCCCAGAGGAAGCTACGAGTCCCTGTAGCGTAACGCGTAGGGGAGGGGCGGTGACGTTATCACGCATCCACAGAGGAATGGCGAGTATATTTACTGAAAACAAACACACCAGCCAGGCTGTCTGAAGCATGATCTGGATACATTGTATGCAAAGCTCTATTTACATTTACACAATGTGAGTGGGAGATCAAAGAGCAATAAATCACTTATATCCCGGATAAGACACTATGTTTCTTTTCCCTTCTCTGCATGTTCCGTATATGGAGGAATAAACAAAGCAGCCAATGAAGAAAGCACAATTGAGAAGACTGAGCTGAGGAGAGAGGAGACAGGAGGGAGAGGTTCAAGCTGCGAACACAGACTCATCACATTAACTAAATTGAATAACAACACCATCTCAAATTCAAAGAAAATAATTGACATTCCCATTTTTTATTAATGTTTTATTAATTTTTTATTAATTTTATTCACATAGACTTGACATTCCAATTTTTCATTAATTTTTTATTAATATTTGTTATAATCACATATAATTTTTTAATTCACATTTATAAATGAATTTATGTTAATTGTATATTTAAGCACCATAGAAGTAAGTAATGATTGGATTATAGGTGGTATATTAAGAAATTCACACAATCAAAAAAGGTCAATCACAAAGGTTGATAATATTGGAGCGCGGTACAGTACAAGAATTCATAGTTTATATTTATACACCTAGAGAGGGTGTAATTAGTGCCTAGCGATCTAATATTTAATAAATATTCACTTTAGCACACAATTAACACTAATAATAGAGTAAGTTAACTCCTGGTGGCTCACAAAAAAACTATTCTATTAAAATTGTTTTTATCTACAGGCACCCCTTATCTGCATGGGCAGTTTTTGTGTAAAGGTGAAATAACCCTTTAAGTATATTGAACTAGAGAGAGAGAGAGAAAGACATAAACATATGTGAAGTCATTTCATGTATGTGCCTCTCTTCTTCTGTGTTTCTCTTTCTGGTAATAACATGTCTTTTTGTGTTTGGGGAATGAAAAGATGGAATGAGGGCCCACCCAAGAAATAATTGCCCTGGAAATGTTTTACAGGTAAGCTTTTCCTGTACTGGAATTACATTGTCTGCTAATCTCGGATATGTCTTTTAATCTAAAGAGAGGATTCAGTGACTAGTTTACAGAGTTTGGTTTAATGGGTTTCCTTCATCTTTAAGCACTATTATCTCCAGCATATGTTTTATTAGCTAGGTCAAAAGCCTATTAAAGATAGGATGTGATGTGGCATTGTATTATTGTGGTAAATCTCGGAAAATATCAGACATCGGAACAGAAAACTTAAAATAAACACACATTTGTTCTTGTTTCCTTGCGAGCTAATACAGTTAAACATTAAGTGGATCTTCAGATTTATTTCAGTATAAAACGATAGCATCTCAATCTAATCTGTAATCTAGGGCTGCACTTTAAAGGTAACAGATGCATCCTTGGCTTTCTGATTTCAAGTATAAACATTAGGAAATATATTGGGCCATAATTAGATTATCGTTAGAACTTGCCATGATGCTCACATTCTTTCTGCCTTGGCTCTTTTTTTAAAGAAGGTTTATTTTTATTTTACCTTTTTGACACTAAAGCTAGCCATAGTTGATGTGATTTTCTTTTCTGCACCCAGGGGTTGCATGAAAAAAAATCGCTCAATTTCCCCATCAACGCTGTTAGTGTTTATGGGAGAATTCCTGCCGGGAGAACACAATGATTACTGTTAGCGGCTATAGCTGCTGGCACTATTCATATAACAGATCTGACAGGCTGGTTGTACCCAGGTCGTACAACAATCAAATTCGGTACAATCAGTCTGCCCATAGAGAGTGTGGATCTTAGCCAGTCCCTACTGAACCAGCTGAGATTCAAACCATTTATGGCTGGCTTAACTAGACCACATTTATTGATTAACACTGCATACAATCAACAATTCCCAAGCATATTGTTTCCATTAAATACTGTTTTCAACGTTCCGTGCATCTCATTAACCCTGCTCCAGCTTCTTTACAGCCACTTCCTGTCTACATGCACTCACTCCAGCATTGGCTGCCCATTATTGCTCCCGAGTAGTTTCCTATAGCACAATGGTGGTCCATAACGCTGTAATGTGTGCTGGTATGGCTGCTCGTAGCCTCCATCAGGGGTGCATATGACAGGTTGACATCACAGGAGCACAGTCACCCAGTGACAGAAAGGGAGAGATCTACAAAAACTGGTGCACTCAGAATCTGCTGCAGCTGTGCATGGTAGCCAATCAGCTTTCAATTTCAGTTTGTTCAAATAAGCATTGGCAAGAAAACTCAGAAGCTGATTGGTTTCTATGCAGAGCTGCACATGGTTTTGCACGCTTCAGTTTTAGTAAATAACCCCTAAAGTGTCTGATCAAAATTATTAAGTATTATTTAAATAAAATCTGAAGATATAAAAAAAAGTTTAAAATATTAAAGCTTAAATGAGATTTTGTGATTAGGTTAAGGCCTACTTTAATTTCCTCTGTTGCTGTACTTTATTTTTGGTCTGTGCATATACTGTATAAAGGTTTTAAATAAATACAGTAGTGCAGTATTACGGTATATTCATGAAAAAAATGAAAGCATTTTTCACAAAAACTAGTCAGAGATTTATAACCCACAAGACAACCTAGGTGGGTGCCTAGGATCGGTTGGGTATCCAATGCCCTACAGACATAATCAGCTTTTTTCACTGTGTTTAGCAGATGTGATTCAAGCAGCTATAAAGTCACAGACTCGCCTCTCCCTGCCTTTTCCCCCTAGTGAGTGGGCTACACTGTTAGCACTGCAACCTAGTTCAGAATGGAGGGTTGGATGACTTCAGTTCAACTATCTTCTCTGCTTAGGCTGAACCAGGAAGTGCACAGCTTTGAACATTTCCAGGTTCAGAGCTATCAAAATCCAGATGCAGAACCTGTGTAAGCACCAGGGTGGGGAACCAGTGTCTTCAAACTGCATGCAGAGGAGGCGATAGCAGATTAACAGACCTCTGACATCCCAATAAAAAGCACCTGTTAGTACCAATATACTGCCACAAAGAGGACATGATGCCTCCTTGTGGCACTGTTGAAGCTCAATGTAAATATGTACAGTGCCTTGAAAAAGTATTCATACTCCTTGAAATTTTCCACATTTTGTCATGTTACAACTAAAAACATAATTGTATTTTATTGTTATTTTATGTGATAGACCAACACAAAGTAGCACATAATTGTGAAGTGGAAGGAAAATGATAAATGGTTTTCATAATTTTTTGAAATAAATATCTGAAAAGTGTTGCATGCATTTGTGTTCAGCCCCCCCCCCCTGAGTTAATACTTTGTAGAACCACCTTTCGCTGCAGTTCCAGCTGCAAGTCTTTTTTGGGGATGTCTATACCACTTTTGCACATCTAGAGAGTGACATTTTTGCCCATTCTTCTTTGCAAAATAGCTCAAGCTCTGTCAGATTGGATGGAGAGCATCTGTGAATAGCAATTTCCATGTCTTGCCAAAGATTCTCAATTGGATTTAGGTCTGGACTTTGACCGGGCCATTCTAACACACAAATATGTTTTGATCTAAACCATTCCATTGTAGCTCTGGCTGTATGTTTAGGGTCGTTGTCCTGCTAGAAGGTGAACCTCCGCCCCAGTCTCAAGTCTTTTGCAGACTCTAACAGGTTTTCTTCTAAGATTGCCCTGTATTTGGCTCCACCCATCTTCCCATGAACTCTGACCAGCTTCCCTGTCTCTGCTGAAAAAAAGCATCCCCATAACATGATGCTGCCACCACCATGTTTCACAATGGGGATGGTGTGTTCAGGGTGATGTGCAGTGTTAGTTTTACGCCCCACATAGCGTTTTGCTTTTTAGGCCACAAAGTTCCATTTTGGTTTCATCTGACCAGAGCACCTTCTTCCACATGTTTGCTGTGTCCCTGATATGGCTTCTCGCAGACTGCAAACGGGACTTCTTATGGCTTTCTTTTAACAATGGCTTTCTTCTTGCCACTCTTCCATAAAAGCCAGATTTGTGGAGTGCACGACTAATAGTTGTCCTGTGGACAGATTCTCCCACCTGAGATGTGGATCTCTGCAGCTCCTCCAGAGTTACCATGGGCCTCTTGGCTGGTTCTCTGATTAATATTCCCCTTGCCTGGCCTGTCAGTTCAGGTGGACAGCCATGTCTTTGGTAGGTTTGCAGTTGTGCCATACTCTTTGCAATTTCAGATGATGGATTGAACAGTGCTCCGTGGGATGTTCAAAGCTTGGTATATTTTTTTTTATAACCTAACCCTGCTTTAAACTTCTCCCCAACTTTATCCCGGACCCATCTGGTGCGTTCCTTGGCCTTTGTGATGCTGTTTGTTCACTATTGTTCTCTAACAAACCTCTGAGGGCTTCACAGAACAGCTGTATTTATACTGAGATTAGTAGACTCTATCTACTAATTAGGTGACTTCTGAAGGAAATTGGTTCCACTAAGTTTTAGTTAGGGGTTTCAGAGTAAAGGGGGCTGAATACAAATTCACACCACACTTTTAAGAGATTTATTTATAAAAAAATTTGAAAACCATTTATCATGTTTCTTCCACTTCACAATTATGTGCCACTTTGTGTTGGTATATCACATAAAATCCAAATAAAATACATTTACGTTTTTGGTTGTAACATGACAAAATGTGGAAAAATTCAAGGGGTATGAATACTTTTTCAAAGCACTGTAAAAAGATTAAATAAAATGTAGACAAATTAAGAGACCTGCATACATGCATAAATACAATTGGTCATTATTCAACTGACCATTTTGGCCTTATATAATACTTTTAAATACTTTCAAATTATATGTATTGATCCTTTTTGCAAATTTTGAGTATGGCCTTTCCCCTTCTAGAGCCTCCCTGTTTAGAACATTTTGGGAAGGAGGAGGTCTACACAGTTTCTATCAGCTATCTATCTGTTTGGATTTACTGAAAATAAGCTTTGTTTCTGCTTGGTTTCATCATATGCCCAGTTAGGACTGCACATTTCTATTGCTGTCATACTTTAAATTAGGTCCTTGGTTTAACCTAGTGGCATATTGGCATCCACAGCACATTTCTAATCAAGATTTTAGGTATTTAAATATACCTGGGCAGGTTACAAGCCCCTTTTTTTACCCCCTTGCCAGTTCTCTTTTGCCGTAGAGGAGCCTTGGTACTTTTATTTGCTTTCTTACTACAATTAGCAACATTTTTTCTCTGTCTTTATATATTTCCTGAGAAACTATTTTCCATTACAAAATCCCACACATGTATCGTGTTTTGTTTGCTCAACAAAAATGACCAGTGTTTTTACTGGCAATTTCATTATATCAGACAGAAACGATCTTTATTAACAATCCTTCTTTGGCACATCATGGAAAGATGCCCATACTGGCATTCTGCTTTCTTTCCCTAAATGACATTTATGTGAACAATTCTAAATGGAAAAACAGACACATTTTTGATGGTTACATTTCTAATTTTAGTCTCAAGCAATTTGGTATTTATGGAGTGTTTAATTTGTATGGATTAAGGACAATCTGTGTAAAGAACAAGTTCATTTCTGGAATAAGTTTTGCCTTTTCCCTGAAATGAAGCAACACTATTGTGTGTATTTAGTAGGTTAGTTTCGTTGTTATAACATTGAATGTTGAGAGAGTTTTTTATTATTTTGTTTGGTTTTAAAAATTGTCTCACACAATTGTAATACAATACTTTGTAGCTAGTGTGTGTATTTAGTAGATTCGTTTTGTTGCTATAACATTGGATGTTAATTAGTTTTTTGTTATATTTTAGTTGTGTTTGTTATTTTTCTTTTTTAACCGCTTCCCGACCGCCCTATAGCAGATATACTGCTACAGGGCAGCATGGGTACACAAAATCACATGTATATATTCGTGATTTTGCATTTCAGGCTGTCAATCACCAGGTCCCAGCCGGTGATTGCTGAGCATCTCCGACGGGGAGGAGAACTGTATGTAAGCAATACAGTTCTCCTCCCTGTAAGCTCATACACACTGCTTTCAGTAAAACACCACTCAGTTAACCCTTTGATCGTCCATCATGTTAACCCCTCCTGCCCAGTGCCATTAGTAGAGTGTCAGTGCTTTTTTTTTTTTTTAATTAGCACTGATCACTGTATTGGTGTCACTGGGTCCATTCCCTCCAGTGTCAGAATTCCCGCCACATTCCCGCTATAAGTTGCTGATTGCCGCCATTACTAGTAAAAATAAAAAAATGACAGTATCTACACTGCCATTTGTAAACGCTATAACTTTCTCACAAACCAATTAATTTACACGTATTGGGATTTTTTTTTAGCAAAGACATGTAGCAGAATACATTTTGGCTTACATTTATGACAAAATTTGATTTTTGTACATTTTTTACTGGACATGTTTAATAGCAAAAAGTAAAAAATATAGTTTTTCCTCAAAATTGTTGGTCTTTTTTTTTATAGCGCAAAAAATAGAAAATTCACAGGCGATCAAATACCACCAAAAGAAAGCTCAATTAGTGGGAAAAAAAGGACGTAAATTTTATTTGGGTGCAGCATTGCATGACCACGCAATTGTCAGTTAAAGTAACGCAGCGCCGTAATGCAATAAATGGCCTGGTCAGGAAGGGGGATAAATCCTTAGGAGGGCAAGTGGTTAAAGTCTTAATGACTTATTGATGTTTTGATGTGTTTTCTTGGTAATCATTATTTTATCTGCATAAATAATGTTAGTGTTGTGATTTGCAATACTTAAAAGATATCAAGGAACAGTAACCTGTGGAATATTTTTTTATTTGGATGAGTGAAATGGAGAGTTTTCATTTCCCAAAAAGTTTGCAAAAGTCAGAAGGTTTCAGCAAAGTTTCACCATTTGAAGTCAACAGGGAAAACAAAATGAAGTAAATTTTTGGTGTCTTTTAAGGGCTCCTGCAGCTCATGTCATCTATCTTAAATCACTATTTTACTTTTGTTCATATGAACAAAAAAGCAGTGAAACAAAATTAACAAATTAAAAAAATATATATTTTAAATAAAGGAAAAAAACAGCAGATCCTTTTTTTAAGCTAGTTTTGGCTAATTGCAAACTTGCGAGATTGTGTCTCAGTAATATGTTGCCAATGGCAAAATCTGTTTCTTTGAAGTTCAGCTCACCACTAATAAACACTGCAAAAACCAATACAAATGTACATTTGGTGAATGAATCTGCAATCTGATATTTGTGATATAACCTTTAATAAACTGAAAAAAAATATTTTTGCTTATGGAAAAATAGAATATACTGAAGTATAAGGAATATATATTATGCTTCGGAGAGTTGACCCTTTTTTGACTTCTGACTTTTTTTACAAATTTTCATGGTTACTGTGGCAAAAAATTCACATGTACATCTTATGTATTGACTTGAAGGTGCATCCTGTGGTGGCTATTTACATGTTGGACAGTGCAGTCAACATCTTGTAGAGGAATTTACACACCACTGTTGTGAACTTGCACACTGGCTCAGCTTTTGAACAGGCAGGCTGTATATCACGTTAAGGAAACAATAATGAGACAATGGGAGAGGGAAGGCTAGTGCCCTTGAGTTCACCTAGTCTGCCCTTTTTTTTTTTTTTTTTAGTTTTTTTCTTTTAGTTTATCCATGTTTTTGTTTTTATTTTTTGTTAACTTTTTTGTCTGAGTAAAGATATATGTTTGTCCTAAGCATGTTTGAATCCACTTGTTGACTGACTCACTACCTCTGCTGGAAGTCTGCTCCAAACATAATTTGTCCTTTTAGTAAAATAATACTTTCTAAGATTAGTTTTGAACTTTCCTCCTGCTAGTTTGAACTTTCCTCCTGGGGTCTCTGAAAACCAAAAGTATATACAGGCCTTTCAAGGTTCACTTTATTGACTTCCATAAGATTTAAAGTGTTACTAAACCCAGGACCCTGCATTCACTATGTCTGGTCTCCCAAGGTACACACAATTTTTTAAATGCAATTATTTTAATATAAACTGCCAAATACCTTTCTCATTAGCAGTTAGAGCAGTCTTGTGACTTCTATCAATGTCCAGCACAGCACTAGTTAAAGCTTGTAGGAGGAGTTTTCATTCTCCCTTGCTTGTTCTATGAAATTGCATAACCACTGACCCTCTGTCTGGACAGCAATGATTGGCACATGCGCTCTTCTAAGAAAAAAAAAAACTCTCTAGTAATACACACCAAACTGAGCATGTGCAGCTTGCCCCCAAGGCTCTGTTCTATCAGCAGATGGATGGGGAACAGTAGAAAAAGGGAAGGATCGGAGAAGACAGAATCAAACAGCTTTTTTACACAATGCAGAGAATTGACCCATTAGGTTCCACAGTGAGTATAACAAATGTTTATTTACTGCATATACAGACTGATTTTACTGTTGTTGGTTTAGTAACACTTTAACCACCTCCCGCCCGCCATATAGTCCAATGACGGGCGCAAGGTGGTTCTCTCGTTCTGAGAGGACGTCATATGACGTCCTCCCATTCTCACCGCACATGTGCGGCTCAGGGAGCGCGCAGCGCGGCGATCAGTGGTGTACTGTGTCCCTCGGACACAGCGGATCACCAATCACGGAAAGAGCTGAAGATGTCGGCTCGGTCATGTGATCAGCTGTGTCCAATCACAGCTGATCACATGTAAACACGGAAATGCTGGTTATCAACATTTCTCTCCTCTCGAACTGTCACGCTGACAGCTCGAGAGGAGAGGAGAGCCAGTAATCAGCTTTCCGCGAAGGAGACATGTACACTGATCATCAGGGCACTGATAATCAGTGTGCCCTGATGATCAGTGTAGCCCCAAAAGTGCCACCTGTAAAAGTCCATCAGTGCCACCTGTCAGTGCCGATCAGTGCCACGTGCCAGTGCCTATCAGTGCCACATCAATGCCACATATCAGTGCATACCAGTGCATATCAGTGCCACATATCAGTGCCCATCTGAGCTGCATTTCAGTGTCATCCATCAGTGCCACCTATCAGTGCTGCCAATCAGTGACACCTATCAGTGCTGCCAATCAGTGCCAGTCAGTGCCACCTATCAGTGTGCATCAGTGCCGCCTATCAGTGCCATGTATCAGTGCTGCCTTTCAGTGGCCATCAGTGATGCCTGTCAATGCCCATTAGTGCCACCTACCAGTGCCTCCTCATCAGTGCCCATCAGGGCCACCTATCAGTGTCCATCAGTGCAGCCTATCAGTGCCCATCACTGCATCCTCATTAGCACACATCAATGAAGGAGAAAAATCACTTACAAAATTTTATAACAAAAACTAAGAAAAAACTTTTTTTTTCAACATTTTTAGTGGTTTTTGGTTTGTTTAAGAAAGAATAAAAAAACCCAGAGGTGATTAAATACCACCAAAAGAAAGCTCTATCTGTCTCAAAAAAATTATAAAAATTTCATATGGGTACAGTGTTGTTTGACTGCGCAATTGTCATTCAAAGTGCAACAGCGCTGAAAGCTGGAAATTGGCCTGGGCAGGAAGGGGGTAGAAGTACCCTGTAGGCAAATGGTTAAATACAGAACAAACAACTTGGTAGGCCTCAAGTCTGAGTTTTTTAGGGATTCAAAGACATTTAATGAGTTGATGTAGGCTGTAGACATTTACTACCATTAGACACACCACATTATTATTATTATTATTACAGGATTTATATAGTGCCAACAGTTTGCTCAGCACTTTACAATATACAGGTTAAAATGAAGCTGCAGTTATCCTACAAAGAATCCAGTCTAGGTCAGTTATATAGAATGTTGGGAATTTAGCAGATGTTGCAAACCCAGAACCCCACCCTTATGCACTTTTTTTTGTCTATGACAGCAGAGCTTAACTTCTGCAGCCAATGTGACTGAGCGGAGCTGGCAGACAAATACCTCTCCAATTAAAATCTCTGAAATTTACAGCTTATCGCTGGGTTACATATTGTTCCACATGTAGCAGATGGCAGCTTCTATATTTATTATGTCAAAGGCAGTCATGCTTCATCCTCCCAATAAATGGTTGTTTGTAGGGTTCTATATTCCCCATGGGATTCTGCTGTAATAGTACATGCTGTATTAATATTATCATGTTAAGGAATCATTAATACTCATAACCAGCTGTGACACCCGGGATTGGTTACAATACTGAGCACCACTTTATATAGTTTATCTGTCCAGCTGCTCCCAAAAAATTTAATTTTTACATAGCGTTCACGTCATCTTCAAATAATTTTAGTATGTATTGGTGGAATTAGAATATAAAATACATTTTTTTCCATGCACATTGCATCTGAGTTAAACATTTCTGGGCTTATTTAATTGAGAAAAGTGTATTTACTTTCTGACCCAACATTAGAAATTCAGATTAATTTATTTGGGCCATGACATGCCCTTTGCTTCCTGTGCTGTTTATGGAATTGCCCATTAGTATCTTGGCTTGAGGAAACCTATAACAATGGATGGTACTTATCGCACCTTAGGCTACTATTTGGTGCTGGAGGAAGCCATTGTCTATTTTTCTAATAAGCAGTGGTAATTACAGATCAGGCTATTTGCACAGTTCTTGCCCTGACCCAGAACTGTACACCTTTTGGAAGTCTCCATTGCTGGAATGGACTCTGGGCTGTGATCCTTTTCTTATTTCTCTAGGAGTGCTATCTGGTTATTTCACAGAGCGGCCCTCTTCTGGAGTGCCCCACCAGCGCTCCTGGCTCCTCTTCTACATATGCCCCCATAGAAATTTGTATGCTATGGGGGCACAAATTGGGGCATGTTCCCAATCCGGGCTGTATATATAGACATACATTGCGTGGCTCAGCCTTGCTCCCCGCTCCACTCCCATGACCGTAATGCTTTGGCAATACTTCATTTTAATGCAAAGGTAAAAAATCCAAAAATGTTTAGCTTTAGAACTCACTAAGATGTCATATAAACATTTACATTTTAATGCATTTCAAAAGTAATTTTAAGTATTCCTAAGTAATATCCAGTGATGCTGCGATAACAATCCTTTTTCAGATACTCTGATACAAAATTCCTGATGTGCATAAATGCACGAAAACGTGTCTTCATGCGCTTAAAGTGTAATTAAAGATGAAGCTTCTTATTTCAGTTCACCTGTCCAATTTTATTGTAGCTTTGAGATTCCCCCTCTCTATTTATCCTGTTTACTGTTATCATTAAAAGTTAAAGTAAAAGAAAACCCCAAAACACTAATAGAGGGGAAATCTTCCAATTAGGACACTAGTTCTAGGAGAGCCTGGGATTCCCTCACTTTGGAGGGATTTTCTCTCACTTCCTTTTTTGACTATGATT
Source organism: Staurois parvus (assembly GCF_062004578.1). Lineage (NCBI taxonomy): Eukaryota > Metazoa > Chordata > Amphibia > Anura > Ranidae > Staurois > Staurois parvus. Next base: position 6,148,310 of record NW_028317797.1, on the reverse strand, counting down.
TAGAAAGTGAAGGGAAATCTCTCCAATAGGACACAGATGGCAAAAAAAAAAAAAAAAACTCACGGGTTATAACCCTCCTTTACCCCTATCTAAAATGAAAAAAATTTGCCTTTAGTTACACTTTAAGCACTATGCGAGTGCATTCTGGACAATGAAATGAATGAATGCTAAAATGTTTGACACACCATAACACATCTAAAAGCCACTATGTATGTCTTTGTAATTTGGAAATATTTTTGTTTGTCTCTACAGTACAATATCCCCCATTAAGAGTTCCCTTGAGGCTTGAAAGGTCCTGATAAAGCGGGTTGTTCCACGAGATGTGTAGACCATTGACCTCACTATACCCCTAATTATGTTCATTGCATTGTATTGAATTGTAAAGCAGGAACGAAACCCATTGATTTAACAGTTTCAAAAACAGTTGCATTCCGGGCACATGTGGGGAATGTAACTGTCACATTTGCTTTTGCTCTCAACCAAACTGTCAAATGGCTGGTGTCATAGCTGATCATATGCACAGCATCATGGCAGTTGAAGATCCCACAGAGTCGAAGATTGCAGCTTCCTTGGCTAAAAAAAAAAAAGTTCCCCTTTAATATGCTTGATCTAGTTAAGCCTTTTGGATATATATATATATATATATATATATATATATATATATATATATATATATATATATATATATATATACACAGTATAAATTAATTATTGTAGTAAAACATTGTTGGGGTTTTAATACATGCTTTTGGCTGTTTCGTATATTCACAGGGGCATGCTTAAAAGTCCCTATTACAGTGAGGAACAGAGGTATTTGAACACCCTACGATTTTGCAAGTTCTCCCACTTAGAAATCATGGAAGGGTCTGAAATTCACATTGTATGTGCATTCCCACTCTGAGAGACAGAATTTAAAAAAAAATTCAGGAAATCACATTGTATGATTTTTAAAGAATTTATTTGTCTTGCACTGCTGAACATAAGTATTTGAACACCTAAGAAACAGCAAGAATTCTGGCTCTCAAAGACCTGTTACTGTGCCTTTAAAAGGTCCACCTCTACTCCACTCATTAATCTAACTTAGTAGCACCTGTCTGAGCTCGTTAAAGACACCTGTCCACCCCACAGTCAGTCAGACACCAACTACTACCATGGGCAAGACCAAAGAGCTGTCAAAAGACACCAGAGACAAAATTGTGGACCTCCACAAGGCTGGAAAGGGCTACGGGGCAATTTCCAAGCAGCTTGGTGAAATTAGATCAACTGTTGGAGCAATTGTTCGAAAATGGAAGAGGCTAAAGACGACTGTCAGTCTCCCTCTGACTGGGACTCCATGCTAGATTTCACCTCGTGGGGTATCACTGATGATAAGAAAGGTGAGGAATCAGCCCAGAACTACAAGGGAGGAGCTGGTCAATGACATGAAGAGAGCTGGAACCACAGTTACAAAGGTCACTGTCGGTAGAACACTACGCCGTCATGGTTTCAAATCATGCATTGCACGGAAGGTTCCCCTGCTCAAGTCATCACGTGTCCAGGCCCATCTGAAGTTTGCCAATGACCATCTGGATGATCCAGAGGAGGCATGGGAGAAAGTCATGTGGTCAGATGAGACCAAAGTAGAACTCGTCGTGTTTGGAGGAAAAATAAGGATCAGTTGCATCCCAAGAACACCATCCCTACTGTGAAGCATGGGGGTGGTAACATCATGCTTTCAGGGTGCTTTTCTGTGAAGGGGACAGGGCGACTGCACGGTATTAAGGAGAGGATGAATGGGGCCATTTATTGTGAGATTTTGAGCAACAACCACCTTCCCTCAGTCAGAGCATTGAAGATGGGTCGTGGCTGGGTCTTCCAACATGACAACGACCCAAAGCACACAGCCAGGATAACCAAGGAGTGGCTCCATAAGAAGCATATCAAGGTTCTGGAGTGGCCTAGCCAGTCTCCAGACCTAAATCCAATAGAACATCTTTGGAAGGAGCTGAAACTCTGTGTTGCTCAGCGACAGCCCCGAAACCTGACAGATCTAGAGGAGATTTGTGTGGAGGAGTGGGCCAAAATCCCTGTTGCAGTGCGTGCAAACCTGGTCAAGAACTACAGGAAACGTTTGACCTCTGTAATTGCAAACAAAGGCTTCTGTACCAAATATTAACACTGATTTTCTCAGGTGTTCAAATACTTATGTTCAGCAGTGCAAGACAAATAAATTCTTTAAAAATCATACAATGTGATTTCCTGAATTTTTTTTTTAATCCTGTCTCTCAGAGTGGGAATGCACCTACAATGTGAATTTCAGACCCCTCCATGATTTCTAAGTGGGAGAACTTGCAAAATCGCAGGGTGTTCAAATACTTCTGTTCCTCACTGAACATATGTGTGCATATTTAGTTGATTAAGTTCAACCATTGTATGACAAGTTAACGCTGTCGCACTTTAGTATACAGCACCAATATATTGATAGACCAAAGTATGGGCTGCCCAGTAAAGACCAGATTTGTCATATAAGTACAGGCCATTCCAGTTTCTTGATTAGAATAACCAAGCTTATTCTGTTTTGTTTTTTTGTTTTTTTTCAGAAAAAATCCAGTTCACTTTCAGGAGTTCAGTCATCCTGGAGACAGTGATTACCGTGACGTTGATGGTGGTAGTCAGGATGATGACGACAGGCCGGAGTGTCCCTATGGTACTGATTGTTACAGGTAAGAATAACGTTTCCAGCACATTTTGATATAATGTGATAGAATAATACATCATTACTTGCTCCACTTTTTTCAGTATCTGGCAATAGGCCTGATTGCAGTCTGTGAATCTTCATCTTCTATCCAGATGTAAGGCGGTATTGTGTAATAATTGGATATTGTTCTTGAATATGTAATGCTAGTACCATTTTATGTCCTATGTAGTGCCTTGTTATGGAAACAAAGGCAGTCATGTAATCCATGTTTTCCTATAACAGTGCCTCCTTTATTCTAATTGCAACTAAACATCCCTTGCAGAGAATAATTTTTTTGACCTGGAGATAAATTACAGAACAGGCTACACTGTGAAGAAATTACTAAATGTGCTTTAACAATTCCATGTGGTACATTGCAGCTTTAGTTGTTAAGTTCTGGTAAAAGGAAAATGTAATGGTTTGGGGTCAGTTTTCCCAGAGGACTAGGCAATGGCTAAAGAGACAGCATAGGAGACCCTGCCTGCTTTGAGGCATGCCTTATCTAACTGAAATCTCTGCCCGAGCCAAGGGATGAGGAACTTCTTCTATTAATTTACTTGTTTGTATACAGTGGGGCAAAAAAGTATTTAGTCAGCCACCAATTGTGCAAGTTCTCCCACTTAAAAAATGAGAGAGGCCTGTAATTGGCATCATAGGTAGACCTCAACTAACTAAAAAAACAGACAATCACATTGGCTGATTTGGAAAGAATTTATTTGCAAATTATGGTGGAAAATAAGTATTTGGTCAATATCAAAAGTTCATCTCAATACTTTGTTATATATCCTTTGTTGGCAATGACAGAGGTCAAACGTTTCCTGTAAGTCTTCACAAGGTTGGCACACACTGTTGCTGGTATGTTGGCCCATTCCTCCATGCAGATCTCCTCTAGAGCAGTGATGTTTTGGGGCTGTCGCTGGGCAACACGGACTTTCAACTCCCTCCAAAGGTTTTCTATGGGGTTGAGATCTGGAGACTGACTAGGCCACTCCAGGACCTTGAAATGCTTTTTTACGAAGCCACTCCTTCGTTGCCCGGGTGGTATGTTTGGGATCATTGTCATGTTGGAGGACCCAGCCATGTTTCATCTTCAATGCCCTTGCTGATGGAAGGAGGTTTGCACTCAAAATCTCACGATGGCCCCATTCATTCTGTCCTGTACATGGATCAGTTGTCCCGGTCCCTTTGCGGAGAAACAGCCCCAAAGCATGATGTTGCCACCCCCATGCTTCACAGTAGGTATGGTGTTCTTTGGATGCAACTCAGCATTCTCTCTCCTCCAAACACGACGAGTTGTTTTTCTACCAAACAGTTCTATTTTGGTTTCATCTGACCATATGACATTCTCCCAATCCTCTTCTGGATCATCCAAATACTCTCTAGCAAAATTCAGAAGGGCCCGGACATTTACTGGCTTAAGCAGTGGGACACGTCTGGCAGTGCAGGATCTGAGTCCCTGGCGGCGTAGTGTGTTACTGATGGTAGCCTTTGTTACGTTGGTCCCAGCTCTCTGCAGGTCATTCACTAGGTCCCCCCGTGTGGTCCTGGGATTTTTGCTCACCGTTCTTGTGATCATTTTGTCCCCACGGGGTGAGATCTTGCGTGGAGCCCCAGATCGAGGGAGATTATCAGTGGACTTGTATGTCTTCCATTTTCTAATTATTGCTCCCACAGTTGATTTGTTCACACCAAGCTGCTTGCCTATTGCAGATTCAGTCTTCCCAGCCTGGTGCAGGTCTACAATTTTGTTTCTGGTGTCCTTCGACAGTTCTTTGGTCTTCACCATAGTGGAGTTTGGAGTGTGACTGTTTGAGGTTGTGAACAGGTGCCTTTTATACTGATAACAAGTTCAAACAGGTGCCATTGATACAGGTAATGAGTGCAGGACGGAGGAGCCTCTTAAAGAAGAAGGTACAGGTCTGTGAGAGCCATAAATCTTGCTTGTTTGAAGGTGACCAAATACTTATTTTCCACCATAATTTGCAAATAAATTCTTTCCAAATCAGCCAATGTGATTGTCTGGATTTTTTTTTCTCAGTTTGTCTCTCATAGTTTAGGTCTAGCTATGATGCCAAGTACAGGCCTCTCTCATCTTTTTAAGTGGGAAAACTTGCACAATTGGTGGCTGACTAAATACTTTTTTGCCCCACTGTATTTCACCTAAACGTTTTTTTTTTTTTTTTTTTACAAAAGGTTTAATGGAATAGAGGAAAGTGTGGAAAAACAACCTAAAGCTAACCTATGGTGGCACACGTGTGGGCTTGATCCTGAGCCGGGCTGTGTGCACCTATTTAACCCACATACACAGTGTGGCCTGGCCCCACCCCTGCTCCCACCTCACTGGATTTGCTTGATAGGCCTTGGGTAATGTTACTGCCTCCATGTTCAGTGAGGAGAGCGAGCAATGTCGCTACTATGGGCACAGTGTAGGATCAAAATTGGACTCAGGTAACTATTTGGGGGGGGATCCCTTTTATTTTCAGATGATTATCCTACCTACACTTCTCACTTATCATACTGTATCTGTGGAGGAGCAACATTGTTATTCTAGAACAGGAATTGTTCTAGGACTATAGAATCATTTCCTTAACATAAGGGGGAAGTTTTTTGTAGTTCATAAAGAAGAAATGGGCAGGGCTAATAACAATGCTTGAATTAAAAGAGAAGTATGGCTTTTTTTTAAAATCATACTTACCTAGGTGGATGCAGCATTGATCCCCCGCCGGCTCTAAGGCTAAGAACTGAACAATCAAACACCACTGATCTCTCAGTTCTCCCAGCTGTCAGTCACTGCTGTCTGCTTTGCCCCTCAAGCGCTTACTGGAGCGCTGGGCTGTGGAGGGAGCGGGAGCGGCTGGATTATGCTCTCAGCTGCTCGCTGTGAGGCAGAGCCAGGTCCAGGCCCAGACTCCTGGGTGGATCCTAACCATATGGTTGTAATCTTACTCCAGCTTGGACTGGCTCTGTGACATCAGCCGTCAGCGGGTTTTAACCCGCTCTCAGCTGGAAACGGGTCACAGAAGTGCTGAACGAACTGCACTCCTGTGATCCACAAAAGCACAGCCAAACAACCTTTAAGAGTGCAGAGTGCACAGGACAACACTGAATTTTTGGCAGGATCGATAGAATCAATAAAACTAAGGAACAATCAGGGCAGCCTGAAAATTGGCATTTTCTAGGGTAAATCATCAGTGGCACCAGCACTGTATGTTTGTTTTTGTTTTGAGAAATGCCTATCTAAATCTAAATTTTGTATAAAAAGGAATTTATATCATTTTGAGTTTTTCTTGTAGCCCATATAAAGGCATTAAACTCATCAATGGAAAGGTACATAAACACAATTAAAACAACAATAAATTAAGCTAAATATAGGCAGCATATCTGGTTAAACAAAAATGGTTGCAGTCTTAAAGCTGAACTCCAGGCAGGTAAAGAAGATACATATTAATGTAGCTCTGTATTCATTAGTAAATCGTTAAATGTATATTTTGAGCTAGTGTAGGTCCTGAGTTTGACTTGGTGTCATCCTCTTCAATCCCATGTATAGCAGCACCCAAGCTGAGGGACGGGCAGGACTGGCAGCCAACCACTTGATGTATTTCATGTGTATATTTACAGTAGCTGTATGCCCGGAGTTCGGATTTTAAAGTGCATTTGCAGCAATGAAGTATTTTTCCTGGATAAGCTATTATTTCATACACAAGACTGTGCCTGTTTTTAGGTTTAACTAATCTCCTTCTGACTATACTGGCCAGAGGTCAGGATGATTTCCCATACAAACTTGCTTCATTTTAGCCCATGGGAGATTCATGTGAAGTTCAAGGTTACATGTTTTGTTGAACACATGTCCAACACTGCTTTCTATCCAGCTTTCCTAATAAATCAACATGAAACTTTTCCCCTGTACCTCTGGAAGCTGTTGGTGTTAAGGTCACCCCACATTTGAACACAAGTAAAACGTTTTGGTGCTAATGTTCAGACTGACACTGGTTATGTCTTAACAGTTTGCTACACTTAGTTTCTGAATAAAACTGAACCACAGGAATAACAACTTTCATTTAAATAAACCCCTTATAGCCTCAAAGGATAAACATTTACTTTGTAAACAGCCAATTTCTTTGCAAACCCAGATATTACCTTGTAAATGTAGCAGTGGCATCATCACTGTGCTGCACATACTGTAGCATGTGCATAGAACAAAGCTGCTGGAGGCAAACAGCAGGCACTTACCTTTACAGGCTGCCTACTGAAAACTACAGGAGGGGCAGAGACAAGACCAGTCACCTTATACAAGGAAAGGGAGCAGCAGTGACCAGTGTTGTTGTGCTCTGCCAGCTGCAAGTCTTGTAGAATGATTTGCAATTCCTCAGAAGAGCGACATACATGTTTGGAACCTTGGTGAGTAAAACGGACAGAAAATGGAAAGCCCCACTGGTATGAAATATGGTGGTGTTGGAGGATTTGAAGCTTCGGCTTCATGGCTCACCTCTTAGTGGAATTTAGCTATGATATCTCTAGGTGGGCCTTCTGGCTTTTGATGCGTTAGTGCTTTATGGACTCTGTCCTTTTCCAAATGCTTCACAGGTATGGTGGGCAGTAATTCCTGAAATAGGGCCAACATGGTTGCTTGGAGGTCCAAAATTGACCCTGGGATACCTCACATGCGTAAATTAGAGCATCTGGTCCTATTTTCATAGTCCTCTAGTCTGGTTTGCATTGTGAGATTTTCCTCCCTGAGATTTTCAAATTCTGCCATGTAGTCTTGCGTTTGGGTTTTTATCTCATCCACCCTGGTTTCAAGCTAAGCCATGCAATGTCCTAGTTCTCTGATTTCCCAGGTGAGGCTGTCTTTAATGTGGTCTGATGTTTGTTTTAAGGCTCTGTGGAGCATATCCTCAATATGCTTGAGTAGGACCAGGGACACAGCATCCACTGAGGCCTGTTCTCCTTCTGAATCACCCTGGGAACCCAGGGGGGACATGGTCTTTTTACCTGTGCACTCTGTAGAAGCTGGCAGAGTACACAGGTGTGCAGGGTCATTATATACTCAGGTCTGAGTTTAGCTCCTCAGAGATCCTAGTTTGGAGACTGCTCCCAGTGTAGGAAATGGAAGGCGTCTTCAAGGGGTCAGAGGGCCCAAACAGAAGCCAAGAGGCAGAGGTCTAATTTCTGGGAGTCAGATTGGCTCCTGTTGGTGTGTCAGGAGAACCCCAATCCATTGGTCAGAGGTGGGCCACGCAGAAGGGTGCTGTGCCTAAAAGCTAGAGAGCTAAGTATCCAGGAGAGCTGGTCAACACAATCTGAGAGACTGGTAAGCGGTACAGCATGGTACTGCAGTTGAGGCTGAGTGAGCTTATGAGCTTTTTCCAATGTTTGTAATCTGCTGAAGCTTGAGAAGATCCCCTGTGTGGGAAACTTGTGTTGGACTGTTGACTTGCTTTCTGCCCATTTTAATAAGTGGGCTACTAGGCCCTTAAAATAGTTCCTGTCTACCGTGGGCTCACTGTATAAACGCATCTACCACAAGCGTTAACTACCCCATGTCACAAAACACACACATATATATATATATATATATATATATATATATATATATATATAATTTGTAGCTCTTTTTTATTCTATTGGATTGAATTCCTGTCAGGTAACATGAGCAACTACTGAAGTTGGCTAAAAAGTATGCTGCTGAGCAAATGAGCTCGAAATCAAAACACAGACTACACTGACCATAATTAATTTTTCTTAGCAAAAATGCTACGGAGAACAATTCCATACGTGCTACTAATAATTGCTGCAAATTTGCTCGTGGGATGCTACAAATTTGCTGGTGAGCTGGACCTAGAAGTTGATCTAACCCCTAAATTAACATTTAAAATCCTTAACCCTTAAAGCTTAGGCTCACATTGACCTAAAAACTTTAGGTGGCACTTAATATTAAAATGTAACCTTAACGTGGAGTTCCACTCAAAAGCTCCGCTTATTTAACTCCTCCCCCCCCCCTCCACTGCCATATTTTGCACCTTTTGGGGAGGAGGGGGGAGCGGGTACCTGGTTTTGACAGGTACCCACTCCCACTTCCGGCTCAGTTCGTCACGGTGAAGTGACCTGGAAGTTTGGCCCCCTCCTTGCTCCCGCAGTCACCTGGGAACTTTCACAGGTCCCAGGCGACTGCGGGACCAATCAGGAGGCGTGGCGTGACTCACGCATGCGCAGTGGGCACCAGGCTGTGAAGCCGCAAGCTGTCACAGCCTGGTGCCCACAGTAGATGCCAGCACCATGGAGGACAGAAGGAGAGAAGGGACTGCGTGGGTGAGTACATCGCTGGACCTCAGGACAGGTAAGTGTGTGTTTATTAAAAGTCAGCAGCTGCAGTTTTTGTAGCTGCTGACTTTCAATAAACACAAAAACGGCTGGAACTCCACTTTAACCCTAAAACGTTTAGTATCAGATAAACCCCTAAGACCCAATCTGAACCCGTGAAAAATGGAATGTAGAATGAAACTATGATCCTCTACTTAACAAAAATGTGCTGCAGCTCTTGATTTTAAGTGCATTGGCTCTTACAGTTGCTACTGTAATGTAGGCTAGGCCTGTTGGTACTACAGTTGGATGAAACAATTTTGCTGGGGATTTTATTAGCATTGTCACTGCTGATTTACAAACCTGTAGCTTATCCCATTAGCCACTGGCTACACATAGTGGTCGATTGATTAAAGGTAACTAGGCTGTGCACTGCAAGTGCGGTTGCTCTAGATCTGAGGAGAACATTCAAGGAAAATAAAAAAACTGCATTTTTGCTTGCACATGATTGGATGGAAGAAATCAGCAAAGCCTCACCTCATTTCAGAGCTTTCCCTTGGATATAAAGCAACTGCACTTGTAGTGCAATGTATATTTACCTTTAGTAAGTCAACCCCATAGTCCTGCCCAGGGCTTTTTTTCTCAGAGGAAAGGTGGTGGAACTCCCCCACCCAAACCTGGCCACGCCCCCATCAAACCCTAGGACCACCCCTTTAGAGAACAGGAATGCAAGTAAAATTTGGGAGGGGCTTCCGATGACATCATTTCCCGTACATACCATATAAGGGAAATGATGTCATCGGACCCCCGGCTGCCTCTTGCATGATCTGCATGAAACACATGCATAGATATAAAATGACTAATGTACTGACACCAGAAACACATGCATAGATATAAAATGACTAATGTACTGACACCAGAAACACATGCATAGATATAAAATGAATACCGTACTGACACCAGAAACACACGCATAGATATAAAATCAGTACCGTACTGACACCAGAAACACATGCATAGATATAAAATGACTAATGTACTGACACCAGAAACACATGCATAGATATAAAATCAGTACCGTACTGACACCAGAAACACACGCATAGATATAAAATCAGTACCGTACTGACACCAGAAACACATGCATAGATATAAAATCAGTACCGTACTGACACCAGAAACACACGCATAGATATAAAATCAGTACCGTACTGACACCAGGAACACATGCATAGATATAAAATCATGGCAGGCCGTTTGTAAACGTCCAGCATAGATATAAAATCAGTCTAGCATGCATGTGTACCCTGTCTGGTAGATGTGCCTGCTCCTACAGGCTCCCCTAGGGTTGCCACCTTTTCCTCCAAAAAATACCGTCCATCACTGAATTTATCTTTCCTGTTCCTCATGCACAGGAGGGGCGCTCTCGATCGGCGCCGCTGAGCGCTGAGCAATTGCGTTCTGAAATAGTTTAGGTGGGCTCAGGTGGGTGAGGATAGTTTAGGTGGGCTCAGATAGTTTAGGTGGGCACAGGTGGTTGGGATAGTTTAGGTGGGCACAGGCTGGGGAGAGAGTAAAAATTTAGAGCAATACATGATACTGCAGTCAGTGACAGGGAGCCGAGCGCAGCTTACCTACTCCAAGCTGTACGGCCCCTGCGTCCACGCTGTCACTGCCGTTGATGTCGCCGCGCCGCCCCCGATGTTTACACGCCGGCGGGGGGGGGCGGTGAAGCGTGCATAGTGTCCTCGCCCATCGTCCGCGCCCCCGATGTTTACACGCTGGCGGTAGAGGGGGGGGGGGTGAAGCGTGCATGTCCCCGCTCACCGGCTGTGAGCAGCGGCAGTGACAGGTGCCGGGCACGCGCAAGCATGACATAAACAAGCCGCGTCCGGCACCTGTCACTTTCGCTGCTCTGCATAGCTTGTCAGCTCTGCAGAGGCAGTCGGTGAGCGGGGACAAGAAGAAAAAGGTGGCGGAACGCAGTACCGCCGCGTTCCGGCAGAAAGAAAGCCCTGGTCCTGCCCACTTCTTTGACAGCACTGCCTCTGTTCCTGAAAGCCTTCCACTTTTGAGGCTTGCGTATCACATACTAATTGGATTCAGTAATTGTTTAGACTGTGATGCAGAAGCTGCTAGTTGTACTTAACTCCTGAACCTAATCCATAAAACCAAACATATCAGGCCATTTTACACTAGTTGGTGCCAAAAGTTTCTGGTCCATGACCAGAAACATGCAGTGCTGTGGTCAGGGTTGCTGTTACAAACCACACGGCCTCATACAGCCAACCTGACAGGCCCCCCCTACTATACTTCAGTTATGAATGAACACAGCGAGTGATCAGTACTGATCATTCATTGTGTTCATTCAGGAAAGGAAGGGTATAGTAAATGTGACATTTACTGGAACCTTCCCCCACTCTCCATCCAGAAGGATCTTATTGTCCTAGTGCCTGCAGCTGCAGGTGGGAAGGAAAGGAGGGTAGCCAGCAGCACTGTGGGGGGCCTGGGCAGCAGGGGGAGACATATGGCGCACAAGGAGGGTGATGCGGGGCAATTAGCGGAACCCATCCCCTGTATGGCTCTCTCTGCAGCAGCTGAAAGTCAAAAGGAGGGAGAGGAGAAGTCAGCTTTTAGTTGCTGCAGAAAGAGTCATACAAGAGATTGGTTCCAGTAATCACCCCTCCACTGCTCTGATCACCCTCCCTGCCTACATCTGATTCACCCAGCTGCCCGGCCCCTTCTGCTGGCCTGGGCCCCCTACAGGAGGACTGGAGGTATCCCTTATCCACGGCCCTGGGTGTGGTTCCCAACTTATTCTGATCCTACAGAGGATTTTCAAGAGAATGTCAGAGACGACCAACATAGAACAAGTAACCATCAGAAAGTGATCAAAAAAAAAAAATACCAACACTATTATTTAATTACAAATCTACATTTGAAAGTATTAACACTTTGTTCGGCTTTATTATTGGCACACACACTTAAATGCACCGGAGCTCACCACATAATAAACTCAAAAATAACTGAGACATTGTTATGTAACCAGGATTAATGACCAGTTGTAGCTTAAAAATGTTAGAAACCAGATAAGAGTTAGACCCATCCCAGTGGTCTACAACACTTCTTGATCCTGCTATTGGGTGTTTCAGTTATGATCCCACCTCAAATGTAAACTCCCTCTTTATCTAAGCTCTTAGCACCTGCTCATACACCAGTCATAAAATTATGACATCTGGCAGGTAAAGTGAAAAAAATTAATTTTCTTGTGATGGCACCTGAAGGTGGGTGGGCAGCAAGTGAACATTGAGCAAACTTGACAAGGGAAAAATTGTAATTGCTAGATGATTGGATTGGAGGGTCCTGGACCAGTTTTGGAAGGTCCTGATTACTGCAGCTCTTGTGGGATGTTCCCAATCTGCAGTGGTCAGGACCTTCCAAAAGTGGTTCAAGGAAGGAAAAGCGGTGAAAAAAGTGACAAGGTTATGGGCAGCCAAGGCTCATGGATGCACATTGCCTGTCCCGATCCAACAGAATAGCTACAGTAACTAAGACTGTTAAAAACGTTCATGCTGGTTCCAATATAAAGGCTACGTAACTGCCGACCGGTCAGGGTGCCCATGCTGAACCATGTCCACAGCCGGAAGTGCCTACAATGGGCACATGAACATCAGAACTGGACCATGGAGCAATGGAAGAAGATGGACTGGTCTAATGAATTCAAAAATGGTTTGAGGAACACAATGAGTTTGAAGTGTTGACCTGGCCTCCAATTTCTCCAGATCTCAATCCGATCAAGCATTTGTGGGATGTGCTGGAAAAAAACTATTTCCATCCATGGAGGCCCCACCTCAGAACCTACAGAACTCAAAGGATCTGCTGCTAATGGCTTGGTGACAGACACCACAGCATACATTCAGAGGTTTGGTGGAGTCCATGCCTCAATGCGTTATTGTGGATGGTCATATTGTTATGGCTGACCGGTGTATATCACATGACCAGTATGAATGGGAATGTAGATTTCATTAAAGTGGTTCTAAAGCCTGAAGTTCTTATTTTATCTTAATGCATTCTATGCCAAGCTGTGCTGTCTGTGTCAATAGATGCAGACAGATCGGCTCGGGAGCAAGCCTGCATGTGTGCTCCCATAGAAAGTGTCTTTGTATGGGGACAGTCAGCGGGGAGGAGGAGCCAAGCATGTTGGTGGGGGAACCGAGAAGAGGAGGTGCAGAAGCGGGCTGCTCTGTACAAAACCATTGCACAGAGCAGGTAAGCATGACATGTTTATTTTTTTTTTTAAATAACGCTTTACAGTCACTTTAATGCCTTTTTGGGCAACGTGTTGAATTTAGTTTTTTTTGTTGTTTACTACTGACCTTAGGCTTGGACAGAAGGGCTTAGATAACAGGACTCACTTCCTGTCGTTACGCTTATTGTTAAGGTGGTACTGATTTTTTTGTCAGTTGTTAATTATTTTCACAGGTTGTAGAAAACCTGACCTGATTTATATTGACACATACTATTTTATCTGCCTAATGATCTTTTCTAGCTTTCCAGCACTATAGCTTCTCTTTTAGAAGCAATTTCACTTGTTGCTTGTTTGCTTACGACAGTACATTTTCTTTCATATAATTTCTATATTCATTATCACTTAGCCATTTCAGTTCAGTTTGTTCCTATTAACAAGATAGCTGTACACTCTATAGTAAAAGATGAAAATCCATCCTGTAATCATGAAGAACCACAAGTTCACTCTCTGGTCTTTGATTCTGTAACTGTAGAACATGACACATTGACAGAGTTCTATTGAATTGATAGATGGAGAGATCTGAGAATTTCAATTTAGATCTTTTTACAGGAAGCAAGGAAATGTAAAGGTATAATAGTAGCCCTAATTTTTTTTTTATACTGCCCACATGCACATTAAGTCCACATAATTATACAGTCATGGCCGAAATTGTTGGCACCCTTGATATTTCTCCAGGAAATCATGTATTTCTCACGAAACGTATTGCATTAACACATGTTTTGCTATACACATGTTTATTCCCTTTGTGTGTATTGGGACAAAACAAAAAAAGGGAGGAAAGAAAGCAAATTCGACATAATGTCACACAAACCTCCAAAAATGGGCTGGACAAAAGTATTGGCACCCTTTCACAACTGCGGATAAATAAGAATGTTACAAGCATGTGATGCTCCTGTAAACTCACCTGGGGCAAGTAACAGGTGTGGGCAATATAGAAATCACACCTGAAAGCAGATAAAAAGGAGAGACGTTCACTTAACCTTTGCATTGTGTGTCTGTCTGTGCCACACTAAGCATGGACAACAGAAAGAGGAGACGAGAACTGTCTGAGGACCTGAGAACCAAAATTGTGGCAAAATATCAACAATCTCAAGGTTACAAGTCCATCTCCAGAGAACTAGATTTGCCTTTGTCCACAGTGCGCAACATTATCAAGAAGTTTGCAACCCATGGCACTGTAGCTAATCTCCCTGGTCGTGGACGGATGAGGAAAATTGATGAAAGATTGCAACGCAGAATAGTCCGGATGGTGGATAAGCAGCCCCAAACATGTTCCAAAGACATTCAAGCTGTCCTGCAGGCTCAGGGAGCATCAGTGTCAGCGCGAACTATCCGTCGACATTTAAATGAAATGAAACGCTATGGCAGGAGACCCAGGAGGACCCCACTGCTGACACAGAGACATAAAAAAGCAAGACTACAGTTTGCCAAAATGTACTTGAGTAAGCCAAAAGCCTTCTGGGAAAACGTCTTGTGGACAGATGAGACCAAGATAGAGCTTTTCGGTAAAGCACATCATTCTACTGTTTACCGAAAACGGAATGAGGCCTACAAAGAACAAAACACAGTACCTACGGTAAAATATGGTGGAGGTTCAATGATGTTTTGGGGTTGTTTTGCTGCCTCTGGCACTGGGTGCCTTGACTGTGTGCAAGGCATCATGAAATCTGAGGATTACCAAAGGATTTTGGGTCGCACTGTAGGGCCCAGTGTCAGAAAGCTGGGTTTGCGTCCAAGATCCTGGGTCTTCCAGCAGGACAATGACCCCAAACATACGTCAAAAAGCACTCAGAAATGGATGGCAAAGAAGCGCTGGAGAGTTCTGAAGTGGCCAGCAATGAGCCCAGATCTAAATCCCATTGAACACCTGTGGAGAGATCTTAAAATTGCTGTTGGGAAAAGGTGTCCTTCCAATAAGAGAGACCTGGAGCTGTTTGCAAAGGAAGAGTGGTCCAAAATTCCGGGTGAGAGGTGTCAGAAGCTTATTGATGGTTATAGGAAGCGACTGATTTCAGTTATGTTTTCCAAAGGGTGTGCAACCAAATATTAAGTTAAGGGTGCCAATACTTTTGTCCAGCCCATTTTTGGGGTTTTGTGTGACATTATGTCATATTTGCTTTTCTGCCTCTGTTTTATATTTGTTCCAATACATACAAAGGGAATAAACATGTGTATAGCAAAACATGTGTTAATGCAATACCTTTTTTGTGTGAAATACTTGATTTTCAGGAAAAATATCAAGGGTGCCAACAATTTCGGCCATGACTGTATATTTTGGTTTTTTTTTAGATTTTTAGTTTTTTTAATATATTTTTTACAAGATGCAATGTCTGGCTGTGTTGTTTGATTTGATCCAAATAACAAATTTTTTTACTATTCAAAATGCATATTTAATCATTTTTTGCATGCATCATTAAAGTAATAGTAAAGCCGAAACATTTTTTTTTTCCTTAATGCATTCCTTGCATTGAGGTAAAAAATATTTAGGTTAAAGTATTGCCCTCTTAACCTTCCTTATACTTACCTAAGCCCAATCTCGATCCAGAACTGTGTAGAGATCAGTGGCTCTCTCCTCGTCTCCTTACTCTCAGAGGCTTTGCTAAGAGCAGAGGTTCCTGCTGCTGTCAGTCAAATCATCTGTTGAGGGTGTGGCCGAGCCTCTCTCACTGTGTCGATGGACACAGGCAGCGGGGCTCAGGATCAAACACGCAAACACACCAAGAAGAGGAGGAGCCAGGAGCGCTGGCAGGGGACCCGAGACGAGGAGGTTTGGGGCAGGTTTGTGCAATTCTATTGCACAGAACAGATCTATGTAAACCTGTTTGTTATTTAAAAAAATAAAATATTAAACTTTGCATCACTTTAAAATGAAAAAAGAACAATTGTTCAACCTGCCACAAACACACATGCAGACAGAAAAATTGTAATCCAGATGCTGTATAACTTCATCCTGTACCCAGCATGTCTATAACTATCTTTCCTTGCTTCATGAAACCTTCAGTGACTTCAGTCAAGAATCCTTGCTACACTGCTGCTTGAGCTGGTGTCTAAATTGCTGCCATCTGCATTGTCTTTTTCTCAGTACTAGCTTTGGAGGCTTACCGTGCTGGATTGGATATGCAGGGCTAGCCTAGAATGGGATTGGGCACTGGGCTCTGCATTGTGGGGCTTTCTTTTTTTTTATAATTCTTTATTCAGAAAGACAATGTGCAAATACAGGTAGTACCATCACATAATAAACAAAGAGGAAGAACCACGTACATTTGTAAACAGTTATACATGCCATAAAGCATTTACAGTTCAGAGTTCCTGAGATCAGCAATAATAGGTCATATCGAACTATTGTAAGGCCACTCATACATTGTATGTTGAACGATGGGCCTGCAATACACAGTCTAACACAATCTTTTAGAATTGAAAACCCAGAATCTGTCCATCATGGGACCAGAAACAAAAACTAAAATAATAGAAAAGGGGGGGTTATGGGGGGGAAAGGGGAGACAAGAGAGAGAGGATGGAGTGGGGGCCCATGGAGAGTACCTGAGGTAGTGCGGAGAGGCAGAACGGCACAAGGCCCCCGCTCCTTCTACTCCCCCCAGCACCAACCATATGGTTCGGCCACAGATCTACCGAAGGTTACTTCGAAGAGAACTCAATCCCTCCTGGAGGAGGTGGGTGCTTCATCCAGATATTGCGTTGAGCCACATCTCCCGAAAAACGTCTTCCCTGTTGTTAAGGGAGGCATTCAACTTTGCAAACCAGTGGTCCATGGTTGGGGGGGAGGTTTGCGTCCACAGGTCCAAAATGCATGTCCGTGCCGCATTCAGAAGATGTACTGTCAGGGAGCGTCTATAGCGACGTAGTGAGATCAAAAAGGTAGGCCAAGGGGTCTGTTCCCAAGTCAACCGAGGTCAGCTGTAAGACTAAGTTCCGCACCTCCGTCCAGAACTGAGTCAGCAGACAACATTGCCAGAAGATTTGCAGCAAAGTACCTTCTTCCTTCTGGCACTGCCAACACAAACTGGTGACTGAGGGGTAAAACTAGTTCAATAATACTGGGACCCTATACCACCTAGACAGAAGTGTGTATCCCTGCTCTTGGAAACAATTAGCTATTGAGGATTTGTGAGCTAATTGAATGATCCAGTTTACTTGTGATTCCCAAAAGGACATTGGCAGGTCAGCTTCCCACTTGCGCATTTAGGAAGGGACAAAAGTCTCCCCCGGTATGATCAACATTTTATACAGTACTGACAGAAGATTAGGAGTATACTCCTCTGTGGCACACAGCTGTTCAAAGGTGGTCTGGTATACTTGTGCAAGTCTGGAATCGATTGTAAGAAGTGGCGCAACTGGTAAGCCAGCGGGGGTTGTACCAAAGTGTCTGAAAGGGCGTCCAATTCCGCTGAGTCGTGAAGTGCCTACATTGAGTAAAGCCCGCCTCCCCCAAGCGACGCAGTTACTTACTTTCAACTCGGGGAGAAGTGGGATTGAAGAGTACAGGGGTAAGGGGGGAGGGAGAAGGGGACAATCCCTTCAGTTGAACAGTCTGGTAAATAACCTTAATCTTGGCTTCCACTGTCGGATGACTCTTAAGAGAATGATAATATTTCACTTGTATCCAGAGGGGGCCGCAAAAGATACCTGCGCTGACTGTTGTTCAATTTGAGCCCACATCTTATGTCTAGAAGACGTGCACCATGTCAACACCCTGGAGAGATGCATGGCTTTATAATCAAGTGATAAATCTTGCAGCCCAACCCCCCCTCAACTTGGGGAGAGCAGAGAGAATTTCATCCAAGCCACTTTACCCCCCAGATAAAATCCAAATGCATAGTCCGTAGTGTGAAGGGCTTTCTAAACGTGGGTGAACTGTGTTAGTTAGCCATGGGGTGCTTTCCACGTCCAGAACCTTGGCACAGCCCCAGGTGTGCCCCTGTCTCTGAAGACCCACTTAGTGAGTAAAGCTCGTTGAGCTGATGCACCAGGAGCTACCTCACTGTTTGCTGTAATGGGTGCCTTTGTTATATTTCCCTCCACCATCTGTTTTACTGTGATGAGGGTAAAGGCTGCGGGACCAACCACTGATATTATATACTGGGTAGAGTGCCACACACAAGCAATCCATGCTCTGCACTCTCTTTCCTGTCATTCAGCTTGAAGGAAGCCACATTCTTGCTTCTGAAGCACCACGTGGATCTCCGGTCTGTAGTCTGTTCACACTGCTTGCCTACAATGACCTGGTCCCCTTCAGACACCTGAAACCCTCATCAACACTAGTTGACAGGGTTTGTAAGTACCTTAGGCCTTGCCTCACGTTGATCCATGTTCAATTAGCATCCTTGTTTCTATGTGTTTTTGCTAAGACATACAGAAAACAGTCTTGTAGCCATGGGTGACTTAAGCCCACACTCCTCTGGTTGTTTTGGGGGTGTTTTTTTTTAGGTATTCCCAGAGGGTGCCTGGACAGCCTATTGTTTTAGGGCCATCATATCTACAAGGACTTCCATATGAACTTCCTAGCTTTTGGTGTTCTCCAGTGCCATCCCCTGCACAGTCTATCTTTGAAATGATTGTATTTGAGACACGACAGTCTCCTGCTATTGGCTCAGATTTATTGGAGAGTGTTTCAAACCTTGTTAATGAAGTGCATATTACCCTGCATCTATGCAGTTGGCCTGCTGTTCCAGGCCATAGGCCTTTTAGAGCTCCTGCAGTTGCAAAGACCTTCCCACTACACCTGCTTTTGAGTGGAATTGTAGACTGGAAACCCTATAGCATTATGGGACCCACCTAAGAATGTGTCACAACTTTTACTCTTTGAATGGTAATTTGTAAATTGGTGGTCTGTTCCCACCATGTATACACCAATGCCTCGCCTTAACAAGAATACCACTAATTCCATTGACAGGCAGTTAGAATCCCTACTTAAATCCCAGTTTGAATTGACTTGTCTGTCCCTTGTCCTGTGTTGAGGGTAACTCTAACCTGAAAAACTGTCAGAATGAGTAGATTCTCTCAAGAGGGACCCCTCTACCGCTGCGATAGGTCACTGTTTTATAGGATGGTTTGAGCAAATGTCTGAAGTTTTGTGCTTTAGCTTTGATGGCTTATTGCAAGCATTTAAACTTGTGCCTTGCATGGGATTGATTGCCAGTACCGATGCATAGAGTACTCTGGCTGTTTGGCTGGGATGCTAATTCTGTATTCAAGGAGTATTTGATTTGGTTAACCTTTAGGGGATATTTTTTCTGTAGATCTGCTGCTAACACTGTGATCAGCAGTGTCATAGGTGGCCAGATTGTTCTCCTGCCGCTCAAGACATGAGGTGCTCAGATGGGTCGGTGGAATCCTACTCTTTATTAACTTTGACAGTAAGCCTTGTAGGCCCTTAGACTCTATTTCCAATTCAGCCCATAAGGCTATAAACCAAATGTCAGCTAATCCCTTTGAAAATTCCTACTGTGTGATGGTGCACCCCCAATTCTACAAGTAGGGGCTGTTTGTACATCCTGATGGGTCCTTGGGTACATTACCTTTCTGGCATTTGGGTGCGCAGGACATTTCCTAAGGCCTGCAGGCTAGCTTTTTGTGTCTGGCACCACCTTTAGTTGCCTCTCACTGCCCCTTCTGTGCAGCTGCACAAAGCAATGCCTTACTGGGTTCCCCGCATCCTGGGACCCCTTTTTCCTGTCAAAGTTGATACCCCATCCAGACTCCTTCTCCCTTCTTCAGGAGGATGCCCTAATCTTGGGTACTGTTGAATCCCCCATGGTACCTTGTACTCCACACCATCCATCCTCTCCAGTACGGCTTCCTGACCTAGAAGATTGACTGGAACCACTTCCTGTTGTTTCCTAACCTAACAGGGACTTGACCTCTCATTGTCTTTTGTGGGTACCTGCTACTACTCAGAATTCTGGAAATTGTCCACCCTAGTGCTCTTTCCTGACAACCCTATTGTGGGATGTTTAGTGGAACCTCTCTTAAGAGGATCATCTTTTTATACCCTGTTATATTTTAGGGGACATTCAGCAATGATTCTATTTGACTCAAGAATAGTTTTCAGTGCAATACCACCTTATTGTTTAATGCTAACTATTCTGAAAGATTAACTAAACAAAAGAATTTACTCACCTTCACCGAGTATGTTGGCACCCACAGCTGCCACTACAACGCAGTGTCATTTTTGAAAAATGCTGCCTCTATTGCCTTTTTTTTTTTTTTTTTGCCTTTTTTTTTTGAGTTTTGTAATCCCTGTTACCTTACTGCTTCTCTCATCAACCTATTGCTATCTAAGCCTTTAAGTCTATCAGGATCATAGTTAATATTTAAAGCTCAACTCCAGGATTTACTGAACTTCTCCAAATGTATTGTCCACCCACAGCTGCCACCAATACCTTAGTGTTATTTCTGAAAAATGTTTCCTCCATCCTTGTATATCATGTTTTGTAATCCTTGTGATGTAATAGCTCTTCTCCCAAACCACTTGAAATGCAAGGCGCCTGGAAGGCAGCTCTGTTGTGCTGCTGATGCCATACCTAAAACTACTTATCCCATGATCTCATGATTCCCAATCCCACAGGAGAGTTCCACTTTAACTGTGTTATATTATAAGTAAATAACCTTGCACTTGTTGTTCAGTTGAATCCTGTCTGATCCTAGCACCACTCAAACCACAATGACACTGTCTGGAGGATCCCTTGAACCCACTTGCCTTTAATTTTATTTTATGCCTGTGTACGAGTTTTTGCTTCCTATAACCAATCAAGCTCCATAAAAGGAGTTCTGCTTTGTACCCTATAGACCAGGGGTCTCCAAACTTTCTAAGCAAAGGGCCAGTTTCTTGTCCTTCAGACTTTAGAGGGGCCGGATATTGGTGTCAGTGGGAGAAAATGTACTCCATAATTGGTGTCGGTAGGAAGAGTATTGCCCCATCATTGGTGTCAGTAGGAGAAATAGTGTCTCGTATCATTAGAGGAACAGTGCCACATCAGCTTGCCATCAGTCATTAATAGTTTGTGACCATGTATTACATCTTTTTTTTGATACTTTATGTGGTGAAAGTATTCAAAAGAAAGAAACTAGCTTTTTTTAAAAAATGCTTTCCTTGAAATGTATAAGATTTAATTTGCAGCGAAAGAAAAATCTGGGTAAAGTGTTAATAAACCCACAACCGCAAAATCAGTCTGTGTATGCAGTAAAGCATGCTTGATATATTCACTATGGAAGCTAAGGGGTTAATCCTCTGCATTATGTATAAAAAGGCTGTTTTATCCTGTCTTCTCTGATCCTCCCCTTCTTCTACTCTTCCCAATCCATCTGCTGATAGAAGAGAACTGTAAGAGTCCCTCTGCACATGCTCAGTTTAGTGTGTATTGCTAGAGAGTTTTTCTTTGTTTTTTTTTTCGGGGGGGGGGGGGTGCATGTGATCAGCACAGGGCCAGTCAACACTGTCCAGACAGAGGGTCAGAGGTTATGCATTCTCAAAGGACAGTCAGAGAAGAATGAAAACTCCTCCTACAAGTTTAACCAGTGCTCAGCTGGACACTGATAGAAGTCACAAGGTTGCTATATACTGCTGATGAGAAAAGATATTTAGCAGTTTATATTTCCTAAAATAACTGCATTCCCATGAAGTGTGTATTGTGGAAGACCAGATATAGTCATGGGTTTAGTAACACTTTAAATGGTTTTCAGATCATTGGCAGCTTTGCCATTACAGTACAGGATTTGTCTTGTATGTCCTCTTGTGGATTCATAATTTAGAAGGTAATCAACTAAAACCCCTAGTGTGAGTTCATGGAAGAGCTACTTGTAGTTTTAAAGGGCAGAACAGATTTTGATTTGAAGTAGAAATAAATGGTGTTATTAAAACCAAAAATTATACAGCACATGTATTTAGAAGTAAACTCACCCTTGTTCTAATTAGACAACTAAACACCCAAACATTAAAGTCAAACTTTAGACAGGGCACCTCTCCCCTACATTGAGTTTTCCTCTGGAACCCTCTGCCCCCACCACCTTTCAACTGTTTTTTTTTTAAAATAACAATATATTTTTCTCTTTGTCTTTGGTTCAGTCACATGACTTCACAAGTCCTCTCTTCCTGGCTTTGGGCAAGTCCTCTATGTTGCAGAGCACAGAGTTGTGCATTTGCGGCATTACTTTATGTTGTTCTTTGCAGCATTCTCTTGCGAGTCAAGCTTGATGACACTCCCCAAGGAGACCAGGAGGGTCATTCATCCCAGAAGAGGTCCAATGCTGGATTGCAGAATGGTGAAAGAGATGGAGTTGGCCTTTTGATGACTCCTGCCTTAGAGTGGCACCTGGCCATAATAACAAATTTAGTCATGTGGCTATAGAGATTACCTTGGAAATGGAACCAGGTGGCTGGCGTTATACTAGAATACCTGCCACCTATATCCCAAAAATATTAGACTATACAAGGATAAATGGCCCTAGGGATATTCCAGGAGAATATGAGTATAAAATATAGCAATTTTTTATTGACCATAGTCTCTAAAAGTCCATGAAAAACAGCAAACTAGATATTAGTATAAAGACAAATACATCCGCAAAAAATAGACTTCGCATGAAGCTTGCCTCATAGAGGGGGAACAAAATAGTATGAAATCTCCCTTCCCCTTACAGCACATAGAGGATTGAGATGAAGCCACGCAACACATTTTGAGGTTAAATTATTTTTTGTCTTTTCTCCAGGGGTGTATACAAGGTCTTAGATAGCAGAAGTACCAAAATACTAAGTCAGCAAAACATATTGAATGCATCCAAGTGCATCCACCGAGATGGGGCACATCCTCAGAGGTTACACCAACTCATCCAATAGTGTATGAAGCCAAAGGCACATGGCGATAGTGTTGACAGGTCCAGCAGTCACATGCATTTCAAAGTTTAATTTAAATTTTCATTGGAGTGCACCTTTAAAGCTGAAGTTTTCAATATCAATGCCAAAATTTCACGATTTCTGCTAGGGTATGCAAACTTTTGAGCACAACTGTAGGTGAAGCCACAACTCTGAAGGGTTTAACCCTTCCACTCTCTAATTCATATTCACTCTAACTAAAACACAAAATGCTTTAATGTATTTAAAAAAAAAACAACTTTTTAAGCTCATTACTTGAACCTTCTCCCCCACCTCTATTTGAGTAACTCCCCAAATACATATTTGGTCTTCAGGGGCTGCTCTGTACCAATCAAACAAGGTACTGAACTGTCAGAGTCCAGGTAGTCATGAGCAGTCCATGAAATACTTACATATTGAATGTGATACACTGATATAGGTGTTACCCCAACAATTTCCATGAAGGTGTTTGCCAATGATGGTGCTGATGATGAAGATAGCACTGCTCCAAACTTCTAGGGCAGTGTCTGTGTAAATGGAGATACAGTATGTCCTAGAGAGGATAACTACAGTGCTTTGAAAAAGTATTCCTATCCCTTGATATTTTCCACATTTTGTCATGTTACAACCAAAAATGTAAATGTATTTTATTGGGATTTTATGTGATAGACCAACACAAAGTGGTACATGATTGTGAAGTGGAAGGAAAATGATAAATAGTTTTTAATTTTTTTTACAAATATCTGAAAAGTGTGCCGTTCATTTGTATTCAGTCCCCTTTGCTCTGATATAACTAACTAAAATCTAGTGGAACCAATTGCCTTCAGAAGTCACCTAATTAGTAAATAGAGTTCACCTGTGTGTAATTTAATCTCAGTATAAATACAGCTGTTCTGTGAAGCCCTCAGAGGTTTGTTAAAGAACATTAGTGAACAAACAGCATCACGAAGGCCAAGGGACACACCAGACAGGTCAGGGATAAAGTTTTGGAGAAGTTTAACCACTTGCCTACCGGGCAAATACACTCCCTTCCTTACCAGGCCAATTTTCAGCTTTCAGTGCTGTCACACTTTGAATGACAATTGCGCAGTCATGCAACATTGTACCCATATGAAATTTTTATAATTTTTTTTCTCACAAGTAGAGCTTTCTTTTGGTGGTGTTTACTTGCCGTTGGGTGTTTTACTTTTTGCGCTATAAACAAAAAAATTGCAAAAACATTTGAAAAAAAAAGTTTCTTTGTTTCTATTATAAAATTTTGCATACAGCTAATTTTCCTCCTTCACTGATGTGCGTTGACTAGGCAGCACTGATGGGCACTGGCAGGCAGCACTGAAGGGCACTGATAGGCGGCACTGATAGGCAGCACTAGTGAGGTGGCACGGATAGGGGGCACTGATAGGCGGCACTGATGATGGGTACTGACTGGCGGCACTGCTGGGAACAGGCGTGTGGCACTAGTGGGTGGCACTGCTGGGCACAGATCATCAGTGCCCTGATGATCGGTGCCGATCTCTGCTCTGACAACTGCTGGTTCTCAGCAGTACTTTCCTCACGCTCTGACAGCATGAGGAAAGTGCAGCCGAGAACCGTCAATTGCATTTCCCTGTAATCAGTGTGTCATTGGACACAGTTGATCACATGGTAAAAGGCCGCTGTGATTGGCCTTTTACCACATCATGTGATCTGCTGTGTCCATAGGACACAGCGATCACGGAGATCACCGGGTGCGCAGGAGAGTGTGTTCTGGGAGGACCTCATATGGCGCCCTCCCAGAACTGGCTGGCCGCAGTGTAGCCGTCATTCGGCTATCTGCAGTCGGCAACTAGTTAAAGCAGGGTTAGGTTATAAAAAGTGTCCCAAGCTGTGAACATCTCATGCAGCACTGTTCAATCCATCGTCCGAAAATGGAAAGAGTATGGCACAACTGCAAACCTATCAAGACATGGCTGTCCACCTATACTGACAGGCCGGGCAAGGAGAGCATTATTCAGAGAAGCAGCCAAGAGCCCCATGATAGCTCTGGAGGAGCTGCAGAGATCCACAGCTCAGGTGGGAGAATCTGCCCACAGGACAACTATTAGTCGAGCTCTCCACAAATCTGGCCTTTTTGGAAGAGTGGCAAAAAGAAAGACATCGTTGAAGTAAAGCCATAAAAACTCCCGTTGCAGTTTGCGAGAAGCCATTTGGAGGACACAGCAAACATGTGGAAGAAGTTGTTCTGTTCAGATGAGACCAAAATGGAACTTTTTGGTCGAAAAGCAAAATGCTATGTATGGCAGAAAATTAACACTGCACATCACCCTGAACACACCATCCCCACCGTGAAACATGGTGGTAGCAGCATCATGTTGTGGGGATGCTTTTCTTCAGCAGGGACAGGGAAGCTGGTCAAAGTTAATGGGAAAATGGATGGAGCCAAATACAGGGAAATCTTAGAAGAAAACCTATTAGAGCCTGCAAAAGACTTGAGACTGGTACGGAGGTTCACCTTCCAGCAGGACAACAATCCTAAACATACAGCCAAAACTACAATGAAATGGTTTAGATCAAAGCATATTTATGTGTTAGAATGACCCGGTCAAAGTCCAGACCTAAATCCTGTTGAGAATCTGTGGCAAGAAAATTGCTGTTCACAGACGCTCTCCATCTAATCTGACAGAGCTTGAGCTATTTTGCAAAGAAGAATTGGCATAAATGTCACTCTCTAGATGTACAAAGCTGGTAGAGACATCCCCAAAAAGACTTGCAGCCGCATTTGTAGCGAAAGGTGGTCCTACAAAGTATTGACTCGGGGGCTGAATACAAATGCATGTCACACTTTTCAGATATTTACTTGTAAAACATTTTGAAAACCATTTATCATTTTCCTTCCACTTCACAATTATGTGCCACTTTGTGTCGGTCTATCACATAAAATCCCACTAAAATACATTTACGTTTTTGGTTGTAACATGACAAAATGTGAAAAATTTCAAGGCGTATGAATACTTTTTCAAGGCACTGTAAATGGGAAAAAAAAGTGAAAAAATTTAAAAATAAAAAAATTTAAAAGAATTGAAAAATCAGAGCTACTTAAAACCATTCCTGCATCCTTGCACATATGATCTCATATATTGTGAATGGTTAGAGCAGAAAATGAGACTGTCATTTCAAGAGATATTGGAAGCAGCTGAGTGATTTCAACTTGCTGTATATCATAACACAATATATCATTAAAGAGTCTGTCCAGCTGATTCTGTTTTGATATATACTGGTGAGTTCAATAACCTGACAGTTTCTTATATCTCTATGGGAATCTGTTGGTGAGATCTCTGTCTGCTGTGGCTATTCTTTTCTCACTATTGGATTTTTTTAATTTGTTTTATATTATGAAGAATATAATAGAAGAGCTGGGACATGTAGAGGTAGGCAGGAACACACTCAAACCTCTTTGGTGGACAGGAGAGGAGCAGATCCAGACACAAATAATATATACTGTGGCCTGATGATTTTTCTACAGCTAAAATTATCACCGCTGTTCTGTTCACCCACAGCTTGCCCCTGTTTTCCTGGGCTCTCCTGCTTTAAGTGGTCAGGTTGGTAGAACACAAAGTAGAAGGATGAACATCCAGTTCTCCCTCTCCTCTGTGACAACTGAAGTCGGAAGCTATGAAGATTACGTCACTTCAGGTTTCCTGCCAGTCAAACCGATCTGTGCTTGATGAGTTACCTTGGAGGGCAGGGGAGGGATCAGGGGCCTAATAGATCCCTGATCTCTCCATAGAGAGGACCTTTTATTGCCACAGCTATCACAAGGGATGTTATTCATCCCCTGTGATAGCAATAAAGTTGAACCAAACAAAAACAAATTTAAAAAAGCAGTAATTTTAGCGCCAGACCTGTTTAACACTAAACTGGTAACCTGTAAAGGCTTTTAAGGCTTCACCTATGGACAATTGTATGTACCGTGGTTTGTCACAGTTCAACAGGTGTGTGCAATTTGGAATCTTTGCATGTTTGGTATCTATTTACTTAACGCAACATCATATGCTGTACATGACTGTACACTGCTGCCCTGCAGGAATTTTATGCCCATCATATTGTTTGCATGAGGCCTGAGTCCCTGGAATTGTAAAATGTTGTGGGGATAGCAGCCATTCATCCCAGACCCATCCCATTGCCGTTTTAAAACGGCTAGGCTAGTTTCAACAGTTTCTGTGGCCCCTGCTGGATTTATCACTGGAATCACCAGCTGTCTGTGATTTTTTTTTTTTCTTTTTCAAAAGAAAATGGTGGTAGGTACAAAAGGTAAAGTATCTAGTTGTTGGCATGGCACTCTTATATGCGTTGCATTCTGGTCCCAGTGACATCATCCCCACAAATCCACACTGCATTCCACTGACATCTGGCAAGAATGGGGTCGACCTCCATTTCATTTCGCAGGGAAAAGACTGGCGTGAGATTTGACTCCTCTCATTTGACAAACTTCCATCTTGGTGTCCCTGACATATTGATTAGCCTGTTTAAGCTTCTAAATGTTAGTGACCCTACTTTCGTTACAATAAATCATTGGTCTTACTACACTTAGAGGCACTTTTCCTTTTGTCTTTTCCTGTAATTTTTTTCATACTTCTTCATTCATTCATTATTGGTTGATATTAGATGCAGATATTAAAGAGCTCTGTTTTTGTCTGAAAACTGTATTCCTTTTGGATATTCCAAATATGCTGTATAACAGGCTGCAGACAAATAAATATTGCCTGAAGACAAAGCTGCATTTTTGTTTTTAGGCGGGTTGGCAGTGTCAGAGGGTGGGATCAGGGGCGGAGTTATGTAACCTGTCAGGTAGGTGGTACGGGGCCCCATAATTTCTGACAGCAGCCCTGCCAAAGCAGGGAGATGTTGCAGCTGCAGCATCCAAGATAAGCAGCCAGGAAGCCATCCATAACAAAAAATATCAGTTTTGAATGGAATGACCCTATTAAAAATAATTACAATATCAATAGTAAAAAAACACATAATTTGAATTTCCTGCTTCTTAACCACAGATCTGGGTTTTTTTTTCTTTTTTATATTTTTGCACACTGAAACTAATCTGGAACCAACATTTACTTTTTTGTTGTTTTTTGCTGTTGTTGCAATTGTAAAAGACCATATGTTGACTGTATGGTCTGCAGTGTATTCACATTATTGGCCTCAAAATTAGCTTTCAATGCAATATGGAGACGTTGACTGTTTTACAACGAACAAGTAATTTATTCTCATTGATGTTGTTCATCCATGAGACACTATCACTATCAAAGCATTATTCATTGTTCTGTGTAATGCAGAGTGCTTTCTGGAGTATTTTAAAAGCTTCAATAAGCACACTGTATTTCTTTCGTTTTATAGCAGACTGTTTTGCTCTGATTTCATATTTATCACATGTGAATATTCATACTGAAATATTTAGCTGCTTCCTATACAGTTCTTTATTATTAATTGTATCCATTCATATCTAAGTTTTAAGAAGAGCTTTTGGTATTCTTAAAAACAGAATGTTTTAAACTGTAAAGGAGCACTGAAATCTGCAAATGCCATTAGAGGTGACTTTCAAACATTCCACATTCTCATAATTTAAATAAATCAATGTCATCATATGACAGCTGTATGATGGATCTCCTCATTGGGAAGCCTTGTAGTTGTGCTGTCTTGGAGATGTGGCTGTCCTGAACTCTCTCTATCTAGGACAGTAAGCCTTGAATTGGACTTTATTTGCACTAAAGTAAAACCAAAAAGTACAATTTAAAAATCATATGTATGCATAAACGTTTTTAATGTATCACCATTTAAAAAATGGCTTTGATAAATATTTGTGCAAAGATCATGAGACATGAAAACAATGATACTATACTATAATTCTATGAACCTTCTGCTTAAAAAAAATGTATGCAGGGCTCAAAAAGTCCTGAGCTACTAGCAAGGCCATAAGAGGAGTTGCTCGCCATCAGTTGCTTCACCCAACCCCTACCCTGTCCTGCCCCTAATTCTGCCCCCTAAACATGCCCTTGTAAATTATCTCATGAAATGACACTGTTTAATGTTTTATGCAGAATTAAGCTACATTCACAGTGGTATCCACTGCCCCTCTTTACACCCCCTCCACATCCATGTCCTCTACCCACCTTCACACCCCTCCCACATTCATGTTCTCTACCCCCCTTCACACCCCCCCACAGCCATGTTCTCTATCCCCCTTCACACACCCCCCCCCCACAGCCACGTCCTCTACCCTCTTCACACCGCCCTCCCTCCCCACAGCCATGTCCTCTACCCCCTTTCACACACCCCACCCTTCACAGCCATTTCCTTTATTCCTTCTTTATACCCCCCTTCCCCCCACAGCCATATCCTCTACCCCCATCATGCTTCCTTCCCCACTACAGCCATGCTCTCTACATCCCTTTACACCCTAGGTGGTCCAAGCACCAGTTTAATAGGAAAAGTTAACTTTGGCAGCTCCTGCCCAACCCCCCTCCCCGTCCCTGCCTCATCTAGGTCTTTGCTGACTCCCGCTGTATGCCAGGCCCTGCTAAGAGAATGACGGGTGGAGGATGGGAGGAGAACTGGCTCCCTTTCAGCCTTGTCTGCCTGTTTGCGGCGTCCGTCCACCCCCCTCTGATGCGGCGCCACACTCGCCATCAGCTTATTTCCACCTGCCTAATGCAAGCAGGCGAGTAGAAATTTTGAAGGCTGATATATGGTTTAGTACTGTAGGTGTTTAGTGAGTTTTCAGATCCATAATATGTGATCTACTCGGTACTTGAAAAAGGTCAAAACTGGTCTGAAAGCTAAATGATCTAACTGTACATGTTGCTTTACATTAAGTGTACAAACTACAGGTTCAGTTTAGGACCTGATCAATTATGATATGCCTAGAAGGAGTGGCCATACTTAATTCTAGAATTTGAGTACCACAACCTTTAATGGTTCCCATTCAGCTATTTAATAAGATGGGTTATGGTTTGTTTTTCAGTGAGCCTGTTAGAGTCTGAGCATATGATGATATTATCAGAAATTACTCTTATTTCCCATGTATTTCTGCTTCCAGATAATTCTGATAAACCATTTTAGTTTAAAACCATAATCGGGTACTTGATGCTAGAAGACTAGATGAGTCATGGCTGCGATGTCTACCTTCATGGCATTAAGTTTAATGGATAGTTCCATTTTAATGAAAAAAAAATAGCAAATTAAAAAATAATAATATAGCACTGTGGTCTCCAAACTGCATCCCTGTGCTTGCCTTTTTCTGGCCCTTGAGGCATTATTCCTGCTACTGACGCCAACAATGGGGCACTATTCCTTCCACTGACATGAACAACGGGGAATAATTATTTCCACTGACAACAAAAATGGGACATCGACACCAACCATTTGTCCCCATAATACCAAAAATCGAACATTGCTTACTCCCATTGGGTATGGTCCAGCCCCCCTAGAGTCTGAAGGACAAAAACTGGCCCTTTCTTTAGAAAGTTTTAGTTTGGAAACCCTTCATATAGCATATAAAATGGCTATACAAGCCATATTTTAAATGTCATCTTGCAGGACTTACTTTAAAAATTTCAGCCATTGAAATAACAGGAATATCTTTGAATGAGACTATAATATATACCATAATGAAGAATGAATAAGCATTAAATTACTTATTTCCTTAATGAACAATACAATTGGCTGATAGAATAACCCCAATTCCGTGGGAAACAAAGGCAAGTAAAAAGATATTAATATCGCATATACAATTGCTACAGAAATCATATTGTAACTTAATGTTATTTTTAAAAAAAATACCTTTCCTTTTCAATGTGCAACTGCTATAATTTTCTGTAAAATTTAATGCAGGATAGCAACCTGCTCCAAGATACAATTCATATTTTAGGCAGATTTTAGTGTTGGTGAAATACTCTTCAAGAGTTCTAAAGTGCTCTTCAATACTTTTAAAGGGAAGGAACCAGACTCTCCCATTCAAAATCAGTCTTCAAGGGGAATATGGCAAACACTTTTTCTAAAGCGATGCAGACACTGCAGCTTTTCTCATCAGACCACTGAGTGTTCTAGGTGATTTTAATTTTTTCTTCAGAGCAGAGAAGGGCAGGCCTCTGCAACAAAGTTTATTAAAATCTTTGCAATGTACATTGACCACCCAGAGGGGATTGTTTTTTTTTTTCTCAACAAAAGTGGAGTTTTTACTTTAAAGAGGAATCCAAATCATATCAGTCAAGACTTTACATGTTCACCCAAAGATTAAAGATCTTTCTGATAAACCATCTTTAGTTTAAAGATATAATCACAGCCTTAGTGCTCAAGCAAGAAATGAGTCATGGCTGTACTGCTTACAGGGGCTATATATGTTCATCCCAAAGGTTAAAGGCTATGTAAGCTTTAAGGTTGCATATAATTTGCAAGGATCGAGGAGAAAGAGGACCAGGAACCTAAATTAGGCTCAAAGTACTGGATGAGTCACACTGTCATAGCATGTATGCTACACAAATGGTATGATATTTAAATGCAATGAGTCATTATAGAACCCATTTAGCCTTTGAATAGCCAAGGAGACTTCAAGTAAACCTATAGGTTGTCCATACTTCAAGCAGATTCAGCCTTGCAAATCGGTGAAAGCCTTAAAAAAACTCCAGGGAAAAAAATCCCATGCAGTGGGGTTGTGCCCACACTGCATGCACTAACTGCTTGTTTTTGCCTAGGGCAGCCTTT
This sequence comes from Staurois parvus, assembly GCF_062004578.1. Lineage (NCBI taxonomy): Eukaryota > Metazoa > Chordata > Amphibia > Anura > Ranidae > Staurois > Staurois parvus. The sequence continues at coordinate 6,116,384 of NW_028317797.1, read as the reverse complement.
CTCGACCTTTTGGTTTTGGGAAATCCCTGCTAAAGATTACTGTATCTACAACTCGTGATACATTCGTGTAATGGTCAGTGGGAAGAATGTTCCTTACACTTGTGGTCATTGAGAAGAATTACCCCCTTATAGATAGCTAAAAATATCAATGGTGTCTGCAGGAACCTATCTGAGAGGCAGATATTGCTTGTTTCTCAAGGAACCCCTAGCAACCTCTGGAGCAGCCCTGGTTGAGTAACCCTGGTCTAGGGGATTGGATTGCCCAGATATACTCGCCTAATCCTCCGATCTTCCCAGCGCAAAACCGGTCCCTGCTGCTCCTTCACCCCAATGGTCTTGTGTGGTGGACTGTTCCTGATGTTATCAAGCTCATAGACCAGCTCTGGATGTAAGGACAGCAGGAACAGTCCACTGCTGGATGTGGGGAAGCGTTGTTTTCCAGAGGATTGAAGGATCAGGTGAGTATAGGCTCTGTGTTCACTCCTAGACAAAGCAAGCAGTTAACCCCTGCAGTTTGGATACAGCCCCACTGCAGGGAAAAAAATGCTTGTAGTTCTGCTTTAGGTGCTGGATTGATAATCACCAAAGCAGGTATACAGAAATTATGACTATAAGAGACAAGGAGGAATCAAGGTAGATCAAGTCTTTGTATACCCATTCCAGAAGGAAGGACTGTAACGGCTTCAAGTAAGTTAACTAGATCAGTTGCTGACAGTTCCCTCAGTGTCAGGCTGTTTGGATTTGAAGATTAGATCAGAAGATGAGAAGAATTTAAGAAAACATGACCATGTATTTCCGTGGAACTCTTCACAATGATCCATTGTGGGTCAGGTGTGTTTTTTTTAAAATCCCGCTTGTTGCATTTTTGGTGCAGATTTGGTACAGTAAAAATAACCGCACCAAAAATGCCACCTCCTCAATAGGAAACGTGTCACAAGTGCACCCGTGGTGTACCTTTGGTGAGTTTTTTGAGTTGCATGTCCTGTAAAAAAACACACCACAAATGCTGTAAAAACAGTGTGAAAATAACCTTAGAGGGGAGAAAAATAACAGTGCTTTAGAAAGGACATTTAGAACCCTCAAGGTATGTTCAGGATTCTCTCTGAAGAGGACTACTTTAAACCTACATCAAGATAGGAGTTGGGATTTTAGCACAGTCATAGTGTTTTCTGGATGATAATACTAGCTACTTGATTGGCCATTTGTTGCCCAGGAGCTACTCTTAAATGCATAACTTCATGAATGGTCCATGACATCATTGTACATGCTGCAAATTTGCAGTGCTAGCATTATGAGGCATTTATAAAACTAGAAAAGACTTAAACAGGGCAGATTACAAGTGTATATTGTTTCTGAAGCGCATGTTTTTATTTTTTTTAAGTAATCATCAAAATTGCATGATTTTAGCAAATGGCAGACATTGGTGAGTTTTCAGCTGTCCTGGTTATTTAAATATCCCACAGAAGGCTATCTCTATATGCATCTTCTGATACCTTTAAAATGGATGTCCACTTATATCAGTCTATTGAAAAGTTGCTTATGTGACTTTAAGGCATAGCAGTGCTTCTACAAGAGAATAAAATGTTTTCTTATCCACCTTTCACAATGTATTTTATCAATTATTTATAGCTACAAGTACAGTACTTAGCAGCTTTACATTCACAATTCTCTAAGCACCATTGTCACTCAACCATTTACTGCATGTTCCTATAAGTTCAATACATTATTATGTTGAGAAGACTAAATTAATTATTTAAATTGTAAAAGAATTTCACATTTGTTATCTATTAAAGAGTACTTTATAGAGTCTATGCGCTATAGCAGTGATAAACATTTCTTTTATTACAGGAAAAATCCACAGCACAAGCTGGAATACAAGCATACTAAACCACCAGGTAAGGTTTTCTCAAGTAGCAGTAATTTAATTAGTTTATCTATTTATTTACATAGAGCATTACAAATACCATTTCTATTAGCCCTTGTCCCAGTTTATAGTTAAATTCCTGTACTGTAGTTTCCCACGCTTACTACTAGTAATGTTATAAAGCCTCTGATGTCCTGTTAAGATGTTACTAAGCTTTAGAAGTTTCTTACCTTTTAAAATGAATTACATTTTAATTTGAAACGTGCTCTAAATTGGTGTAGTTGAATGAAAGCCTGTGTGAAAAAGTGTATGTTTTAATGTTGTTCTATATATATATGTTCTTTAAACATTTATTGACTCTGCAGTTCAACGTAGGCATTGAAAAAGAACAACTGGTAGGGCCAGTGATATAGATCTTTTGTAAAAAAAAAAAAGCCAAGTGCATGCTGTTCATGAGCCCATTCAAAACAAAGTAACGATCACATACACATACTCGCTTTTTCTTGGTTTCCTTGCCAATTCATTCAGCGCCAGGGGTCAAGTGAATTACCAGTGATTCCGGGTAGCAGGTACACGTGACTCATGCCATGTGACACTGCTGGGTCAATCAAAACTCTCACAAATGGAGTTCGAAGCCCTGTGTGAGCAAAGGCTTCCTGTGTGGGCAAAGTATAGGTTCACTTTAAAATAAATAAATGTATGTGTGTATGTATGTATATATATATATATATATATATATATATATATATATATATATATTATCTCCCCCAAGAACCCTTAAACCCAGGAACACCCTGCATAAAAAATGCCTTCCTAAAACCCTACAGTGATGCAATGCCTGAATATATAGCTGATTTCTAGCATGGAAACTTTTCAGATCCCCCTCTTTTCACTAATCAGACAAATTGTTAAGCATTGTAACAAAGGGCACCTGAAAGAGCGCTGTATACAAACTATATTCACTGAATTCCAGGACACATAAGCAGAAAGTCAGCCAGTTCAGCTGGAACCAGCCAACGTTCGGTACATATGTAGCGCTGTCTATTTAACAGAAGCTGGTCTTAAGACTGGCTTCTCTCAAATGGTCTTGCTGGAAACAAGAATTCAGTCAGCACTTGATGATGATCAGTTTATCCTGGCGGAAAGGGAGGGGAGGAGTTCCCCATTCAGAATACAATAGATGTTGTGCTGATTCGGGCATCTCTCAGGTTTTTTTTTTCATTCAGCTCGCTAGTTGAACAAAAAAAAAATGATCATGAATGCCATACACTATTAGATTTTTGAATGAACGTTAATATGAAAATTCTCTTAAACGTTAATTTTGCATTTAACATTTGATTTTAGAATAAATGAAAAAATGAAAACCACATACGCTGTTAAAATGTGTTTGTTAAAGCAAATTTTCCATCCTGCTCCTTTGAATTTTTCCATAACTACCACTGAAAATGAACATCAGTTTGACCCTACTAAGCATTAGAAAATCAAACAAATGTTAATAAAATGAAACATTTAGAACAAGAATTGTGAAATTATGCAAAAAAGCAAGCAAAAGAGTGGAAGGCCAAGGTTTGACTAGTATGTAGTGTGTGTCCTTCATTTGCTGTGTTCTAGGAGTAATTAGAAAACATGTTATATTTAGTCCTAGCACTACGGATGTAGAATATAATGTAACTTCAAAATATCGTTGTCTGATCCAGTTCCTGGGCAGCAGCCCATGATATTTGTTTTATATCAGTTTTGGGCCTAGGTTTCGTGCATTGGAGGTTCCAATCAAAGGCTTGTTTCACAGCACAGTGATCTGATCTACTAGGGGTATTGCCAAGCCACATCATTTTTTTAGACCTTGGAATTGAATTTTTTATTCCCTGTTTTTTGTTTGTTTTTTTTTCCTTTTATAGGCATAGCTCTGCACTGCAATTTGTATTAAATATGCATAAGTTAGTATAGGTTGAGCATATAGGAATAGTCATATATTGCCGAAGATGGCACAGTATTTTTTTGCCCTTCATGAACCTGTGCAATAAAAACACTTGGGTGTCTTTTTATACATTTTTTATTTCACTATATTTTTATTGAGAAAATAATTGAACAAAATGAGTAACATCAGTAATCAATTGTGCGCATTCAAATCAGCTAACAGCAATTTGGGTCCATAGCAGCATCGGCGTTGGCAGAACTATACTTCAAAGGCTAAAAGGCCATGTAACATATGAAAAATGGTGAATACAGGATTCATTCCATCCTGAAGCTGACTGATAGCCACATGGAGACTGAAACCTGATTGCGTGGAGATAGTTCCTGATGGGGGCAAAGAGAGAAGCATACTAATCAATTGGACAATTTAAAAAAAAGAAAAAAAAAAGAAAAATACAGGTAAAAGGAAAGGGGGGAAAGAAGGTAAGGAGAAGAAGATAGGGAGGAGGAGGGGGTTGAGAGATGACAATCCCCAGGGCATGTGACTGTGCGATCGATAGTTGACAAAAATTACATATCAAGGAAATGCGTCGCTGGTCACATAGTCGGAAACTGGTTCAACCAAGGTTGCCTTGTATTCAGAAACATATCATGTGCATTGTCGAGAATCACCGGCACTAATGTGCCATGAATGCACCGCTTCACTTCATCGAAAGAGAGGACTGCCATTTTCCACACTTTTGCAATAGTTTGTTTCATGGCCATCACAATTTGGGTAGCTAGGACACGTTCTTACTTTAATGAATACAAAATGTTGCGGCGCTAAGAATAAAATAAGTGACAATGAGTGATCAAAAACACACAAGGTCTAGCATGACCTGATAAGTGACCTATAAATGCAGCGAGCCTGGTCCCAATATGGGATACAAAACAAGTGACCCCAAGTACCCACAAATGGGACTAAAAACTGTATAGTGTATCCCTGTGGAGGGATGAAGACACACTAAGTGCTCATGAAGATATAAACCAAAAAACAATAATGGTGTATCACAGTCCAAACAGGTGTAAATACAGCAATCGTGCTTTGATTTTCTTGATTATAATAAACCAGCCCACTGTGAATGCACAACACACCGGTTGGTGCTCCCAAAAATGACTGCAATGGCCTCTCACCTCCACTGAGCGACCCCTAAGGGCCACAGAGCCTAGTGGATCACCCCTGGATCCTTCCTGTATGAATCCTCTTGATAGTCTGGTACGTGGGCTGTAAGGACCCTCTGATGTCCCGTGTCTTTAAAAGCCCCTCTCTGGGGCCGCATGCGTGGCCGGCTCCTGGATGGACGTGTGACACACAACGCTCCGTCCACCCGCCAGAGCTAAATCGCCACATACCTTCACCGAGGGACACCGCGACCACAAGGAGGGTGATAAGAGGTGTGCGCACCTCAGCATCCATGCCACGCCGACGAAAAACCCCTGGACCACCAGGGAAACTTACCCAGTTCTCTCCTGTCACGGCCAGAATCCAAGATGGCGCCGGCGGCAGCACAGGGGATTACTGCAGCCAGGAGGGAGATCACACAGCACGGCCCACAGATGCCAGACTGCGGTACTACTTATACCCTGGGGACCCTAGTGAGTCTTCTCCCCCTCTGTCCCTCACAACACGCAGCCCTGCCAAATCAAAGCCACGACTGGATACAGACCCCACAGATGGCGATCTACCCCTTAACCAGACAGCTCCTTACTGCAACGCTGATCTGCCTGTGATTGAGTCATTCTCTGCGGCAGACCAGCCCTTCACGGAATTATGCATGAAAAACATGCTATTATCACTTAGACAATCCTTACATAGCGATATGCAATCGTCATTAGTTCAAATTACATCTGTGGTCAAAAAACAAGAGCACAGATTACACCATATTGAATCTAGAATGGAAGAAATTATCATAGGGCACAACGACCTGATTGATGCACATACTGACCATACGTCGGACATTGAACAAATAAATCTAAAACTAGCGGATCTAGAAGATAGATCGCGACGCAGTAAAATCAAATTCAGAGGTATACCCGGATCTGTACTTAATGATGCGCTACTAGCCTATATACAACAGTATATGAAATACCTCATCCCATCTCTCTCAGATCTAGAGGCAGCCATAGACAGAGCTCATCGACTACCTAAGCCGTCATTTCTCGCAGCATCTGTCCCGAGAGACGTCCTAGCACGCGGAAGCCAGAAACCCACCCTCACTCCCGCCATCGCACGCAAATATCCGGCTATTTGCTCCAATCACCATAACACTAGGCAATCAACGATCTACAATTCCTCCCATCTGGAGACTGAATTCCACAATTTTAAAGAACCCAGAACAACAAAAACACCTACTAGAAGCCCACAATCTCTTTTTCGATTGTAATGACACACCGGACACTCCTATAACCACTTTATGGCCTGCTTATAAAGCTTACATGAGAGGTATCCTTATACAACTAAACTCCCGAATCAACAAACAGTGATCCCAACAAATCGACCAACTCCTAAATTCCATAAAACTAAATGAAGAAATTAACAAAAAAAACCCCAAATACCTCTACTTCTAGAACCTTAACAACCGACAGGAACAAACTTTGACTATTATTACTCTATAAATATGACCTTAACCTGCAAAAGACAAAATCACAATTCTATTCCCTAGGTAACAAAGCAGACTCACTCTTCAAAAAATAATTAAACAAAGGCGTCTCAAATCCAAAATCACCCAAATTCATCACCCCACCACTCGCGTCTCACTCATGAACCCACAGGACATAGCCAACACCTTTGCGAACTATTACCAATCCCTATATAATATTAAAGATGACCCGGACACAACACAACCAACGACCTCATCCATCCTTAACTTCCTAGCATCTGCTAACCTCCCTCAACTCACCCCAACACAACTCAAATCTATATCCATACCAATACCTCCCGCAGTAATAGAAAAAAACATAAAATCCCTACCGCTTAATAAATCTCTGGGAAATTATGGATTTACAAACGAATACTACAAAATATTCACCCCTAATCTTGCACAACATTTATCCGTTCTCTTTAACCAAGCAGCCTCCACAGGACAATTCCCCAAAGACATGCTACAATCTATAATTACAACCATCCCTAAACCCGGTAAAAACCCCCAAATGGTCCAAAATTACAGACCAATTTCGCTATTGAATACTGACATCAAACTATACGCTAAAACAATTGCTCAGAGATTACTCCCTTACCTCCCTACGCTAATACACCCAGACCAAGTAGGATTTATCCCTGGTGGACAAGCTCCAGATGCAACTAGACGACTTATCTCAATCTTACACAATCTTGAGAGCTCCAGACAACCCTCCTTACTACTATCCCTAGATGCTGAATTCATGGCAATTCATGAAACTCACACTTCAAAAATTTGGTATCCCAGACTGGATTCTATCGGCAATTCTATCCCTTTACTCTAACCCCTCAGCTAGAGTACTAACTAATGGTACCCTCTCCCAAATCTTCCAGATTTCCAGTGGCACCAGACAAGGCTGCCCGCTATCGCCCATAATCTTTACTTTACTCATCGAACCCCTAGCATCCAAGCTCAGAGACGACCCAACATTTACAGGTATTACACACCTCAAAAAAGAACACAAAATCAGCCTGTTTGCGGATGACATCATCCTGATGATCACCAACCCCTAGAAATCACTCCAAATGATTTGCACACACCTACGCAACTACGTCTCATATTACAAACTCAACAAGCCCAAGTCCTCTATACTAAATCTTTATACTTCAAAAAAGACTCAAAAACTACTAAGCAAACATTTCCCCTTCTCCTGGGAACACCATAGTATTCCCTACCTGGGGATCAAACTCACTACCACAACTGACCAACTATATACCTCTAACTATAAAACATTACTTGAAACGATCCCACAAGAACTCAAAACTCTTCGCACATCAACTCTCTCAACACTAGGGAGAGTGGCGACTTTAAAAATGTGTATCTTACCCAAGATTCTCTACATATTCCGCACTCTTCCCATCCCAGTTCCCAACACATTCTTCTCCAAATTACAAACAATCTTCGCCAAATTTATGTGGAACTCGAAAAAACCCAGATGCACTACGAACCTATTAATTCGTCCAACCCATAGAGCAGGAGCAGGCCTCCCTCATTTAAAATCCTACTACACAACTTCGCTGTTAGATCAGATTTATTTCTGGTAGCATCCAACTATAGAAAAGTCTTGGACAACAATGGAAATGCTCCCACAATCCGTGCCTACAACCGACAAAATCCTATTCCTTCCTCAAACCACTCAACACCAACTTACAATCAAACATCCTTGCATACAGGCCTCCCTCCAAGCCTGGTATGATCTTTTAGCATGTGACCACATGATCACTAAACCAACTCCTACCCCAATTACGAATTTATACTTCATTATTCCCTCCCTAAATCTATGACAATGGGAGAAACATGGCATTTCACACATTATATCTATACAAACACTAAATTAGATTCCTTCTCAACCCTCCAAGAAAATTTTCATCTGCCCAATAATGAACACTACACATACATGTGAATAACACACTTCTTACAACAACTAAATTTTCCACATAAAATAGCAATCCCCTCTACTACACTCAACATCTTACAAAAGCCACATTACACCAAAAAAGGAATCTCAACCTTTTATTCACTTATAACTAACGCCAGGTTTTCTTTAAAATCTACTTCTCTATCCAACTGGGAAACAACGCTCACACTACCAATACAACCCCACACGTGGGAAAGAACCTTTATTATCACCCAAAAAGCCTCCAGATGTAGTTCCCACTGGGAATCATACATGACAATTCTACACCAATGGTACCTTACACCGGCTAAACTCTCTATATACTACTCTCAACACTCTCCCAATTGTTGGAGGCATTGTGGAGAAATAGGTTCAATTTTCCACATATTGTGGGCATGTAAATCTTTAAAATCCTATTGGAACAAAGTGTTTCAATTGATCTCCTCAATCACTGGGTCCCCAATGACATGAAACCCAGCTCTCGCACTCCTACATATAGGAATTGATAAACTCTCTGCAGAATCTCGCACCATCATCATACACATATTAGCAGCTGCCAAAACCAACATTGCTAAATTATGGAAATCATCCAAAACTCCTTCTCTCTCCAATCTCTTCACCGACCTTAACTTCCAGATGGAAAAAAGATATTCACTCCACAGATCCTTTTACCACAAATTTAAACTCCAATGGTCTAGATGGCTCCAAAACCCCAACTGCACTATGAAATGATACTCATATAACCATATTGTACATACCCTCCGCAAGTGACGGGTGCTTAGTTCCTTTTTTCCCCCCAACCCTACCACCCCCCCCTTAGCCCCTCTTCTATACCTTACCCACTCTATGCACAGTATCTCACCTTACCCCGGTTCACACTCCGTCAAGCATACCTCTCAGTTAAGTGAAAACTCTGTTTATGATGTCCCTAGCCAACTGGTAGAGAACTTACTAGAATTATCAGCCAGATTCCAAGAGCTCCGTCCCTCTGGTGGTAATAGATGAGCACTACAGGAATCCTGCAAATGGATTTAGCTCCCAATGGGAACCAAAAAACAAGTGCCCATAGTGTAGTATTATAAAAGAGATTTATAAATCATTGGGAGCTAAATCCATTTGCAGGATTCCTGTAGTGCTCATCTATTACCACCAGAGGGACGGAGCTCTTGGAATCTGGCTGATAATTATACCAACCTTAAGGGGACCTCCGGATCTCTGATACATCTTCCCAGGCTGATTGATCCAAAGATTGGAATTCACCCTCTCCATCTACTTTAGGATTCCTGGAGACATTTATTTACGCGCATTTTCCGTGCGAGTCCGGTGAGTGCGCACTCTTTCCATTGCTTCCTGGTCTTCATCAGTTATTTCTTGGGACTATATATTTATATCCAGTTAACAACTACGGACTATTTGCCTTTTGCACTTATCTTTTAGCGCTGCACTCTGTTATTACTATTCCGCTTTTTATGGGTATACTGTGATTACCTTTAGTGCTAGCTGCTTGGTTAAGAGCGCTCACTTTATAACATTCTTATCCGGTAGAGAACTTACTGCATATATACCTCACTGTACCTAATGTGAACAGCTTTGTTGTACCATATAAAATATATTTGAAATTAAAAGCTCCTCTCTGGTTCAATAGGTAGGCAGGTGGATGGTTACCTTCATAGACTTATTCAATGGCCGATCATCCAGCTCCGGCTCCCTGATCTCCCGGTTTTAGAACCAAAAGGATGCCAACGTTAGTTCCGATGTTAAAAGGGAGAAACTTCAATTCAGCGTAACTTAACTTCAAGCATCACAGCCTTTATCTAGGAACTTAGCAGGGTGTCTCCCTGAAGCAGAGAACCAATCGCCTCATTTGGGCGGGTGTGGCAGGCGGAGACCCAAGCTATGACCAAAAATCCCTCGTAGCTTATATTATGGTTCATAACTTACCCTGGATACATATAACATTCTATCCACGAGTAGATTAATACATAGAATCTTCTGCTGAACGTCTACATATGAAATATGAGATACCCGCTTGGATGGTTAAGCAGATAACATTTTCTGCTCTCCTGCCAGCTAGGGGGTGTCATATACCAGGCGACTTGTCTTAAAGTGAGCCGTCCGAATATGTGCTCCATGTTTATGTAATTATGTCCTATTTGAAGATATAAAATTATATAGAAAAGTGGGTTTTTAAAATGTAAGTCTGTTTTATGACTCCCTGGAATGTCTTTTGTAGCTCAGTGAGGGCTCGATTTATGGCTTTACAACATCTTCTCCAGCAAGAGTCTCACAGACAGAGGAGCACCAGCTAGTTGTGGGATTTATAACCATGGCGCCCCCTCCCAATGAGTTTGCTGCCTGTGATCTGCATCAAACAGACCACATGTCACTCAACAGAGAGGGAGGGGGGATGAGGAAAGCTGATTTGGGAGTAGAAATGATACAAAATGGAAGATTCTTAACAAGATGGATGACCGCATCTATCTCGGTGTGCATGATTGCTACACTGGCTTCATGTATAATTGAAATGAGTGAAGTATGTAGTGTTTATATTCTGATAAGACTTCTAATATAACAAATTAGTCCTTTGTGTACATTTTCAGGAAAAGCGTAATATGTATATCCTTTTATTTTCTGTTTTCATCTTTGATGTTTTTTTGTTTTGTTTTGTTTTTTTGCTTTCCTTTTTTTTCTTTTCAACAAAAAGTGCTGATTCTTCATGAATATTTACTAATATTGAGATAACCACAGCAGACATGCTTGATTTCAAACTGATGTGATTGATTGTCCAAACATCTGATAGACATTATGCTACTAAACCTTACTAGCCAATTGTTTAAAATATGGAATAAACTTTGATTAATATTGCTATTCTTATTGTGCATTCAAATTTCAACTCTGTAGGTCAGCCCCAGTGTTTCAGTATAGTGCACATTGGTCTTAATGACCAAAAGTGTCTGCTGGATGAACTGTCAAGGTCCCCAGCCATCTATTACTTCCTTAGGTGTCATCTTTGGGCTAGGATTACACATGGGCTTAATCAATTGATTGTTGTGCTTCATCCGCAATACAGTACCCCAACTGGGTGCTTTTGTTAGAGAACTGCTTCCTCACCTCTGGGACACAGGATGAAGGTATTAGGTGGGCATTGCACCCAGGGACGAGGCGACACTAGCTTAGGTGCAAACTGGAACTGTTTGTTGAACAGAAATACAGGTTTTATACACTTTGGAAATAGGGGCAGTCCCCACATGAACAATAAAAACAAACATTACACATTGGTATAAACATTCCACACTTATTAGCTAACGAGGTCAAGTTGACACAAGACTAATCCCATCATGTAGGAACCTCTGGAGGACTAGCCACTAGACAGAAATAATACGTTACTCCAGTAACTCAATTAACAATGGGACAAAGACACAATGATAAACACGTCACGTCTTAATAAACAGATTACAGAAGGAGACTTCAACATCAGGTTTTTTTGAGCTAATTATATAAAAATCTGCTTATAATCTGAGTCTAGGGGGGGGGGGGGAGTTGAAGCAGTCAATGCTGGTTTGGGCACAGAGACCCCGAATATGTATCCTGGTCCTCCAGTTCTCAGAGTCTGTGTGTTTTTTGGGGAGACATGGACTTGAATCCGAAGTAAAACTACTCCAAAAGGTCCCCCAGGCACACACATCCCAAAAAATAGAGCCCTCTCAAAGCCAAGGCCCATAGTCAGTAGGCAAAAGACTAGCCTGCAGTATCCTTTAAAAGACCCTGTCCCAGGTGGGTCCATCAAATATATTTTTAAATTGCCCCCTTTTTTACGGGGTCACTGGAGTGTCTGTATATACTGTATATAATTCAGCCACCATTAAATTGAAGTCCAGCACACATGAGGGGCGGAGCCTGAGCATGGCGGCAGAGGAGAGCTCAATGTAGGAGCTCTTGGACGGAGCTCCGTTGTCTGACCTCCCCAAGCCCCCAGGTGTATCTCCTCAGCCATGTAAAAGCCTCGTGGCGTGGGACTTACCCTGGCCTGGCGGCTCCCCGCGGACAGGAGGTGGAGGCCTACGGGAGGAGAGTGGAGAGCGGCTGGAGACTGGTGGCGAGAGGGCGCCTGGATGCTGGGAAGCCGGCGCGATCACGTGACCAGCCGCAAAGCACTACTGGGAGATCGGGAAGCCGGCCGGCGTTCTGCGGTGGCAGAGCAGCGCCGACCTGTTTGCCGGTTGCCGGTTCATTCTCCCCCTATCCCCCTGAAACCCCTCGGGCTTAAAGTAAAACAGGAGGAAAACCACTGAAACCTGGACAATAGGAGAATCGAAGAGACCCTGGGGAGTCGTCCCCCCCCCCCCCCCGTGAACAAAACCCTAAACAAACTGAAGGAGAGAGCATTCAGCCGGGTCACAAGAAGAAACATACGAGGAGGGTGAGTGACTAAAGCTGAAATTTGATTTACACTAATGTGAAGCATTACATGGACCCCTAAAGGGAAGCAGGGTGTAAGAGAAAGGGGGGACCCCCGGAGACTGTAAAAAAGGTGGAAGAGGTTTGTGGAAAGAAAAGCCCAAAAAGACCAGCAGGGGGATAGGGCAGAGACTTGTATGTCAAAGAATTTTTTTTTTTTTTTCGCTTCATACCCACGAATTCATAAAGGAGGATAAGAAGGATAAAAGCCACAGAGAAAATGAAAAATAAAAATGTAAAAGGAAGTGGGCTTAAAGGGTCCCAGACTGGTACAATCAAAAAATATACCTCCCAAGGAAATGTAACCCCAGAAAGATCCCAGAACAGGATTGAAAGTGGAGAAGCAGATCTTAGTATGGAAAGTAGCCCTAGAGTATCATTAGTCCTTGATACCAGTAATCAGCAATCATTAGGTAATATAGAGATGGAAAAAGACCTACAAATACCTAATAAAAAAGAAATGGCAGAAATGTTTAAAGAACTGGAGAAAACAATAAAACAAGAAATGGTAAATATTCGAAGTGACCTGGGACACCTGTTGGTGAGAGTGGAAGAAACGGAGGAGAAAGTTAAAAATCAGACCCAGGCTATCTCTGAGCTAGAAAAAGAAATAATTAACATAGGGAAAGCCCAAGAAAAACTGATATATAAGGCTGAGATACAAGAAAATAGAGACAGGAAGAGAAACGTAATGATACGAGGGGTCCCAGAGAACTCAAAGGGAGAAAATCTGCAAGAGGTGGTTTGTAAAATATTAAATACTATAACAGACAGTACTGAAATGGAAAGGACTAAAATAGAAGGAATCTTTAGAAAAGGAAAAATCCAGAGACACCTGGGGAAAGAAAGGCCGAGAGACATACTAGTTAAATTTTATGAGCTTCGGGATAAAGAAAAAATCTGGAAGAAGATCAAGGGAAAACCAGTTATTAAGTATGAAGGAGGAGACATACAGATATATGCGGATTTGGCCCCAGAGACTCTGTGGAGAAGGAGAACTTTGAGACCCCTATTGGAAAGGTTGAAAGAACATAATGTGCAATATAGATGGGGGATTCCTGAATGCTTAATAGGATGGAAAAAGGTGTAGCAATAGGTTTGGCAAAGAATATTAGGTTTGAGTTGGAAGATAGAAAAACAGACCCAGAGGGGAGATTCTTGTTTTTAAGGGGCAAGTTACAGGAGATCGAGTGTACACTGGCCAATGTCTACTGTCCTAATAAAAGCCCGGAGACGTGTCTGAAAAAAGTGTTGAGGAAGTTGATGGACTTTAAAAAAGGACGTCTGATTCTGGCAGGGGATTTCAACTTTTGTATGGAACCACAAAAGGATGCTACCTCCCATGTACAGAGAGAGGGAAGTAGGGCCCTGAAATTATTGAAAAAAGAACTACATATAAGTCAATTGGTAGATGCCTGGAGAATTACACATATGCAAGATAGGGATTATACCTTTTTTTCAAACATGCATAAGAGGTATTCAAGATTAGATCATATATTAATAGAACATCAATTAATTGATCATCTGGTTCAGGTAGAAATAGAGACAATCTCTCTATCGGATCACGCCCCAGTTATTATGAAAATGGAATGGGGGAGGAGGATAATAGGAGGGCTGGGTTGGAAATTGAATGAGATACTCTTAGTAGAAAAGGAAATAGCTCAGAAAATAGGGGAGGAGATCGAACGGTATTTCAAGGAGAATGAGACAGGTGATGTATCAACAGCTACAGTGTGGGAATCTCATAAGGCATATATAAGAGGAATATTGATAGCGATTGGGGCAAGAAAGAAAAAATAAAGAAGAGAGAAAATGAGTGGGCTCTTAGAAGAAATAAGTAAATTAGAACAAATACATAAGAATAGAATAACAAAAGAAATAGAGTTGAAGTTAAAAAAAAAGAAAGAAGAATTGGAAGACGTGATAGAAGAGGAGAGGAGAAAAGTATATAATAGAGTTTTGAGTGAGAGATATAGATGGGGAGAAAGACCTGGAAAGTATCTGATGAGAGCCCTGAGGAAAAAGAAAAATAGAAATTATATAGAAAAAATAAAAGATGTTAAAGGGAACCTGAAGCACTCAAATAGAGAAATCACCAAAGTTTTTATAGAATATTATAGGAATTTGTATAATATAAACCCTCTGGAAGGATCAGAAAATATAGAAAGTGAGAAGAATCAAAAAAGAAAGAAATATCCAGAGATGGCTGGGTTATTAAAATTAAGTGAGGACCAATTGAACTCCCTAGATGCAGATATCTCACAGGATGAAATAAAATTAGCATTGAAGGGTACAGTGTCAGGGAAAAGTCCAGGACCAGATGGATATACAGTGAGATATTATAAAAAATATAGTGAAATCTTAGTACCAAAACTTAGAAATTATATGAATGCACTAGGTGGAGAGATGGAAGTAAGAAGAAAATCGTTACAAGCTCAAGTGGTGCTCATTCAAAAAGAGGGAAAGGATGCTTCACAATGTTCGAGCTATAGACCTATTTCATTATTAAATACCGACACTAAGTTGTACACAAAGGTTTTAGCAAATAGATTGAAAGAGCTAATGCCTGAATGGATACATGAGGACCAGGTGGGCTTTGTCCCAGGGAGGGAGGGCAGAGACAATGGGTTACGATCACTGATGTTAATACAAAAAAGTAAAAAGGGAAAAGAACCGGTGGTGCTACTCTATAGATGCTGAAAAAGCATTTGACAGAGTGAACTGAAGATTCATGATGGATACTCTGGAAGCTTTGGGAATTGGGCCTAGGATGAGAGAGTGGATAGGAAAGTTGTACAGATACCCTTCTGCAGTTATTGTGGTGAATGGGGGGAGGTCAGAACCCATTGAGATGTCAAACGGAACAAGACAGGGATGCCCATTGTCCCCACTGTTGTATGTTATATCATTAGAACCACTGTTGTCAACAATAAGGCTGAATAGAGACGTAAAAGGAATCCAGATAGGGGACACAGAACATAAAGTTGCCGCTTTTGCTGAAGACTTGCTGTACTACGTAGGAAACCCCAGGATAACACTTCCAAACTTAATGAAGCTATTAAAGGAATATGGAGAACTGTCAAATTTAAAGATTAATCCAACAAAAACGGAGATTCTAAATATAAATATTTTAAAAAATGAAAAAGAAAAGATACAAAAGGAATTTCCCTTTAAATGGAAAGATAGAGATATAAAATACTTAGGAGTAAAACTTACAGCCTCATATAAACATCTATATAAATTAAACTGTATCTCATTGATTAACGAGATTAGAGAGGAGTTAAAAATATTGGAGGAAGGAACCCCGACATGGATAGGCCGTATTAACCTGGTAAAAATGGTAATAGTACCAAAAATTATGTATAGATATCAAATGATCCCAATTAAACTTCCAGAGATCTTTTTTAAAGTAATTAAGAAACTGATAACAAAATACATATGGAGGAATAAAAAACCAAGAATGTCATATGAGTTGTTGAGTAGGAGGAAAGAAAGAGGTGGTTTAGGGCTCCCAGACTTTAAAAGATACTACAAAGCTGTAATATTGGCAAGAACCATAGATTGGATATATAACTATAAAAAAAGTTGGGTGAGAATAGAGAATGAACTCAGTGGAATAAACTTAGGTAGGGTAATATGGGTGCCAACACAGTATAGGGGTTTAATTGATAATGTAAACACATACACTTTGAATGTTTTAAAAATTTGGAATAATTTACACAAAAGTATGAAATGGACTTTCAATTCAACACTGATTTCACTAAAAAACAGGAGTTTTTTCCCCCCAGGTAGAGAAGAAATAGGAGGTAGGTGGTTTAAAAAGGAGGAGGTTCAATTAAGAGATATTCTGGTGGGGGATAAAATAGGATCATTTGAGGAACTAAAAAAAAAGAGGGAGAGATCTTCACTAAACTAGATGAATGGCGGTATTTTCAACTGAGGAGTTTTGTTGGAAGTCTGCCAAAACCTTTAAGGACAAGAGACAATTGGAACTTGTTTGAAAAGGTATTGGGAACACAAGGTGAAGGGAAACATGGGATTTCTAAAGTTTATAAAATACTCACTGAATTAGATACAAACACAAAGCCAACATATATAACAAAATGGGAAACTGATATGGGAATTGTGATAGATGAGGAAAAGCAGAGGAGAATATATAGATTAACTCACGAAAACGTTTCTATGAGAGAAGTAGAGATGAACTATAAGTGTTTGACAAGATGGCACATTACACCAAACGTAGAAAATAAGATGTGTGGAGAGAGCTCACCACTGTGTTGGAGGGGATGTGGAGAAATATGCACAATATACCATATATGGCGGGGATGCCCAAAAATCCAGATATTCTGGAAGACAATAACCCACTTGATAGGAAAGTTAACAGAAATAAACATAGGTCTAGATCCAGAAGTGTGTATTTTGCATAACATGGACATATCAGTAAATAAATATAAAAAATCAGGGATATGGTACTATATAAATGCTGCAAAAGCTCTGATACCCAAGTTCTGGCGGCGAATAGAGGTACCGAAGGAAGAGGATTGGATTGAAAGAGTTGAGCAGATCAAAAAGATGGAAAGGTTGTGTCATATCCAGGAAGATAGGATGGAGGCTTATTATGGGAAATGGGAGAACTTGGAAAAAGCTAGATTATATATGAAGTATAGGAAAGAATAAAGAAAATAACAGAAAAACTGCACTTGCTGATAGAAGAAGACGCAGAGAAAAGGAAGGGTAGGAAGATGGGACTAGGGTGGGGGGTGGAGGTGGGAGGGAAACTTGGAATAAAGTAAATAAAGTAGAAATGTTGGATATTATAATATTATAATGTATATTTTTATATATATGTATATATATTGTGATGATGAAATGTATTTAAAATGAAAACTAATAAATATTTAAATTATAAAAAAAAAAAATTGAAGTCCAGCATTAATCTCATTTTTATATCACCTGCCTCGCCCATATTTTTGCACAATGACAGGTGCACTAGATTATACCAATGACAAGATATCTAATTTTAGTGGTCATATGTTCATTTACTTTTAGTCATGGAGCTCCTTTTCTATTTATTTTACATTAGTATCTTAGAAAATAGCGGTGGGCAACAGTAGTAATACATCTATTGAGCATATACATAAAGATGTTTTCTGACCCATGGTTAAATGGCTGCTGGACTTTGGCAATATGGGGGAGGTAAACTGTATTTAAGTCCATTCACAATTCTGTTTAGTTAAATTTGATCAATGGAAAAATGGCCGCCAGTCTTCAGAAATATAGTTGCTGGGTTAAACTATATTTAAGCCCATTCACAACTCTATATAGTTAAGTTTGATCAATGGAAAAATGGCCACTGGATACAACTCCATCTATGCCTATTGACATTTGTATATATATTAGACATGTAGCGACCAGCACTGTTTGACCCCTGAGGACGTGCTAGAGTGCAAAAGGGCTGAGCTAAGAGTGGTGAAGTCACGCTGTCGCATGGTCTGCATGCCGCGGACATCTTTTGATGATTGTCATTTTTAACTTATGTTTGCTGAGCCTACTTTTCATACAAAATACTACACTATATGATTATATCTGGCTCTTGTGGTGAGCACCTCTTTCACACAGCTGCACTATACATTTGTGTGTCCTGGGAAGTGACAGTCTAACTTAGCCATTAGCAGAGGGCTATCTTCCTTTAAAGGAGATTGCTCCAGAGGATAAGATGTTGTGACCTATTCCTTTTGGGAGACATCATAATGCCTATGTGCGGTCTATAGCCTAAGCAGTCACAGTCTCTGGTGAATGCAGAGTGTTGGTGGTGGTTATCACGGTGGAAAAGAGTACCTGCTCCCTTTGGATATTATTTAAAGGGGAGACACTTACACTTTTAATTTGTTTAATCCGGTTTATTTTTGCATACAGTCTTTTTCTTGGACTTGTAATGTGACACATTGATAAATAGGGTTGCATACACAAATTTATACACACATTTTATGTTACTTAAAGGGATGGTGTTCCTTTATCCTAATTCTCTTCACTGGAGGTATAATTCCTTCTGTGTTTTCATATGTGTATATGCCATAATGTTGTTTGTTTTTCACTTTTTTTTTGTTTTGAGCTCTGCGCTGCTTTATTGTATTTATTATATTTTCCTGCAATGCGCTGTTATCTACAGGAAAATCTGATTGATGCTTATGGACAGAAAAGACTATGGGGGTTATTTACTAAAACTGGTTACTGCAAAATCTGGTGCAGCTCTGCATCGAAACCAATCAGCTTCCAGGTTGTATTGCCAAAGCTTAATTGAACAAGCCTAAGTTAGTAGCTGATTGGCTACAATGCACAGCTGCACCAGATTCTGCCTGCTCCAGTTTTAGTAAATCTCCCCCATGTGTCATCCAGAAAATATTTTCATCTGGCTTATTGTTTAAAAAAATACAATGTATTATAGTATTCCACTTGGCTACTTTACAGTACTCAAAATAAGACTACACAGATCCCCTGCTGATTGGAGCAGAGCGAGCAGATGCCACCTCTATGTCTGCTCAGTTTCTGCAGAGCATCCCTGAGTAAACAGGCTCCGCTGTCCGAATACACCCGACTACCCTCTGATCCAATTCACCTAACTGGAAGAGGACAAATCCCCTTTCGTTGGACCAGACACAGAGGTGGGCAGGTGTAAAGGGACACAAGTCTGTTTACACCTACCTGTCCATAGATATGCATTGACTTTCCAATTTGTTCCACCTGAAAAACTGAAAGGCAGGCCTGATCAGTTTGCCCAGGTGAAAGAGACCTAAAGGAAGTGGAATGAGTTGCCCACAGCAACTAGTAAGGTTTAATCTTTTTAATAAAGCAAGGAGTCTGGGTATAATGAGCAAAATTGGCTTTTTAATATAACAGTTTGACTGATAAAGATAAATCAACAATCGTCAAAAAGAAACAATCACACCTGGTGTGAATTCTAAGTCAACTACATTGATATTTTTTTTTCTATGCTTGTATTGGTGAATAGTCATTTTAGATCAGTCTATCGTTGATAGTTATGTGTATGGTCAGCATAGCCTACTAGTTTTTTCTGCAGTCACATAATGCAGTTAGGTGACATAATCCTATCTGAGTAGTAATACAGGCATGGGCTGAGTATCTTCAGGAAATCAATCATGTTTACTGCCAACAGCAAAGGTGAAACTTTCCATTGCTAAATCAACTTCAAGAAAAAAGCACAAAAGAGTTAGAAAATACAGATCTGGTTTCTATGCAGACTATGTTTCTATGCATGCCTTATTTGTGCAACTGTTAACTCATTATAACCAGTCAAATGCAGTGTAAAAATGTCAGAGAATTAAAATTTGAGTCGTCAGAGAAAGTTCTTCCTCAAATAGCAGACCTGAAATATTGGTTATGGGAACTGCTCATCATAAAAATGTCCCTAAACATTGCTATTTTTTTTATTTAGGCAGGCGGCTAAGAAAAAGAACTACAAAGAAAGGTATGTTTTATATCTGTATGATTTACTATTCTAAATGTTATTCATTGTTACAAGCATGCTGCTGTTCTTTATTAACTGAAGAAGAACCTCAGATTAACATCCTCTTCATACATATGACTGTCTTAATGCTCGCTTGTTAACCCAGCATTTTTGTGCATTGACACACTTTGTGTTAAGGCAGCTCATATACTTTAAAGGGCTCTTGCCATGCCTCAATGGTCAAAAAATGCACCTTCACTATTTTTTCACAATACAGCCCACTCTAACTCAGAGTATGCGCCTTTGTGTGTTCTGGTATGTCATATGTCGTTTGTACTCTATATATGTTGGGTTGCCATTAAATATGAATGGCAGTCAGGGGTGGACTGACCATTTGGAAACTCGGGCACTGCCCAAGGGCCTGGGGTCAGTAGGGGGCCCCATGAGATGCCCCTGGTACCTTTTTCATAGACGTTTTTGAGTTTGGGCAAGGACACAGGGGCCCCATGATCCCCTATTGCCCGGGGGCCCCATGAGTTGTCAGTCCACCCCTGATGACAGTGCACTATATATAGCGTGTAGCAGCAATGGATTTCACCATAATGCAAAGGTGTGAAGCCAGTCTAAACAAAGTCTCTTATTCTCTACAATCATATAGTTATTTAGAAAGTCTAGAACCTCTTTGATATACAGTGCAAATACATTTAACAAATCAAATTATAGTAGCAGCATTTAAAACAGTAAATGATATGAGTAGTTTGATTGATATTTCATATATGCCAGGAGTTTCACTTTGAACTTTAGCTATCTGTCCAACCTTTGAGCAGGATTCTCAAGCAGGGGTGGGACCTGTGATCTTTCAGTAATTGTATTTTAATTTTTTTTTACGTTAAAATGAACCTGTTTCAAGGTTATGGACATACAATTATACATACGGTATATTTTGAAAACATGGTAAATAAGCTTTAAACAAGCCCTTACTGAGCTCTTTAGTTACTGGCATCATGGAGAAATTCATCCTCACAGTTCACAGCAGAAACTCTGAAGTCCTTTCAGTTTCACAGTTCTCCCTCCCAACTCAGAAGCTCAGCTTCCCCTTTCTGCAATGAACCAGCATCTGAGCTCACACCCCGCCAACCCCCACCCCGCTTCCTAGCAGCGACTCAGCAGCTCGGCTTCCTTTTCCAAGCAATGATTTAGCAGCTGTGCACCAACACACTAAGGGTCCATTCAGAATAGCAGGTGCACATAATCCATGCATGCTGATGTGCTTATGCACTGCAGTGTTTTGGTTGATTTTTTTTTCCTTTATTAAACTTTTTAAAATGACATTCATTGATCTCTATGCATGGCAGAGCATTGCCACACATTGTATTGCACTGCACTACAATAAAATGCCTATCAGCATAATTTTATCCCACAGTCCACAGCTGTGAAATTTTTTAAGTTATGTTGTGTTCATGTATGCCAGTAATAATTTTAGTATGTTGTTTTGATAAACATTTTTGTAAATATACCAGGACTCACAAAATCAGTAACACCATCTGTGCTTTAAGAAAATGTATGGCTTTGGGGGGCTTTTTCAAACTCTGAAAGCTGTAAGTGAAAAACTAAAAAAATTATTTAGCCACCTGAGATTAAAAGTGGAGTACAGGACCAGGCAGTGAAAGGGTTTAATTTATATTGTAAGCACAGAGCAATTTTTTTTACGGTTAGCTTTGAGAGCGAATTGTCAGCAATGCCTGTTGAAACGGAAGTCCGTGAATTCTTATTTTGAAGATTATTTACTGCATGTTAGGAATATGTAAATTTATAGGTAAAAATGTGCTGTACTTAATTTAATCATATGAGCATGCAAAAGAATGCTGACATCATCCATAATGACATCTCCAAAGATAAATAAATGATAAATGTGCCAATATGGTGTCACAAGATCAATGTCAATCAAAGAGTATAAAGTCCATGTATTCGCAAAAAGAAAAATCTTGCAGCTGTGACTGTCAGTGCTTAGCAATTTTATTTACAATTTCTATGTAGATGTTTGAGGTACTTTATGAAATCCCTTGGATATATATGTGGTGAGTGGCTGATTTTTTGGGATGAACACAGGAGTCAAATATTGTTTTATGAATTTTTATATACTGTATATTTGTAAGCACTGCTCCAGTGCTGCCTCACAAACCACACCCGAACACAAATCTCACTCATCCAAAAGTGACAGCTTGTATGTGAATTGGGAACGCCACACACCCAGCCCAACTGAAGTATAGATGAGATGAAAATATTAAACAGCCTTAGCCAGCATTGTTCCACAAACCACACCCCAGTGTGTGTGGTTTGTGGAGCAATGCAGACTGGGGCCCTTTAATATCTTCATCTCATTTATACTCCGGTTGGGCTGGGTGTACAGTGTTCCCCATTCACCTATAGTGGGTATTTGGAAGGATTACATTACCTCTTATATTGTGTCATATTTTATTTTTACCATGATATGGCATTGCGTGCAATATTCTCTGCTGGATACCATTTTTTTGTTTTGGGTTGGCTACCTGGGTTCTTCTCCGCCCTTACCAAACATGGAGTATATAAGATGTGGTGACTCGCTGCGCTTCCATGCCCCTAATGACATCTGCTCTGACAAAACACGTAGGGCGAAGTCTTGATGTCACCACACATGCACACCACCGCTGATGGAATTCTGGAAAATGACGTTTGTTTAAGAGAAAGCTACTACTTGTCTGTGTAAGTGCTTTTCACCAATTCAATAAACTTTTTACTGAGTATTTTACACTATTGGAGCCTGGTGCTCTTTCTTTTTTTTTTACTCCTATGAGAGAGGTCTGCTGAATGAAACCTGGGCTTAAGGATTCGCGGATTCCATATCCTTGTAGCAACCAAAGAGTGGCGTTTACATCTGGCGCATTTTGACTTCTCATACTCTGAGGGTCACAATAGTTCTGGTATGCCTTTATGTGTAGTAAGGGGGAGTGGACACGTAGTGGATTACACATGAAGATATATCTAAACACGGATAGTCACAGCTGCAAGATTTAATTTTTCTTTCGCACGAACGTTATACTTTTTGATTAACACTATCTTGTATGATTTTTTAGTGACATCATATTGCCACATTTATAATTTGTTCACTATTTATCTTTGGATATGTCATTATTGATGATGTCAGCATTCTATTGCATGTTGATGATCAAATTAAGTGCAGCTCATTTTTCTTATAAGTGAATATTGATATAGTATATCCTATATATGTGTGAGCTACTGGTATTTATTTGCATTTTCTTTATTTTTAGCCCTATAGCGCAGTTTAATTTTATTTTATTTTAGGAGTATATAAATACTTGAATACTTTTAGCATGTCCACAGGATAGTTCACCTTTTGGACAAAAATAATAAATGCACATTGTTTTGAAGGTAAAAAAAGTGCCTTTATTATTTTGTCCAAAGGAGCCTGGAAAGCATTGCACTAGCGATCAGTAGATTGCTGATGCCATGCAGGTCTCCTGCAGACCTCTCAGAATATCTGCTTGTTGTAGGGGATGTACGGTCAAGCAGATATACTGACAGGAAGCTTCAATGAACTACCACAGCAAGTTCATTGAAAACTACAAGCCCACAGCCATTAAGGCGGGAAGTCTATGAATGAATGATGCGGCCGTGTGGGCGGAGTCCCACACAGCTGCGCTGTTTTCAAATCTGACAGACCGTACAGGGACACTTCTCCCCATATTATATGTGCAATCAGTCTGTCGGATTTTACAAGTGATTATTGCTAGCGGCTATTAGCTCCACTGGTCACAATAGTTCTGTGGGATGGATTCCCCCATCAACACTGACTGTGAAGAAATTCCCTCCATCTATGGTTGGTTTTAGTGTTAAGTTTGAATCTACTTTAAACAGAGTTCTTACAAATATAACCGCCAGAAAAAGCAAAGAATTTGTCATTATTTGTAAGAATAGATAATTCAAGCTCCTATTCGTTAAAACCAGCAACATTAATTCTTCATAAGAGCCAAGTTCAGTTTACTAAAATACAAGAATTATAAATGCAATCTCAATTAATGTGCACTCAAATGAGATAGAGAAGCATTGAAACTAAAGTTGCCCTGAATGGCTAAGGTCATTCAGCTAATTAAGCCATAAATAATTACATCTCTCAACTAAAATGTGGGTGATTGGGACTTTGATTTTAACTGATCTGATGATCTTTACACATTAAATGTTTGTTGTTCTTCTTTGCATTGAAATATAATGATTGATAATTTTGAACAGAAAATCAGTAATTGTTTTAATGTAAACTTTTACGCTGCCTGATAATTGCATGTGATACTTGAATTGTGTGCAGGAGGAGAAGCTGCTTAGGAAAGCTTTTTTTGCATTTTGAAAGATTTCCAACAACATTCCCCCCGATTTTAGTGTTTCCCGATTTCAATCTAAATGTTAACATAAATAAGTTAAAAGCACCACAGTAGCAATCAAAAGGATTTTTTTGTTGTTTTTCATCCCTGTTTCAATCATTTGGTGACTTTTTGACATTTTGGTGAAGTATTCCAAAATAGGTAAGTGCATGGCCAACATCAGAATAATTTAGACCTCAAAATTGGTAAGGCCCGGTCTACAGTTTTCTGGTCAATGCGGTAAAACAATTTGGGTAAGATTTACTAAAACTGGAGCACTCAGAATATGGTGCAGCTCTGCATGGTTGCCACTCAGCTTCTAACATCAGGATGCAGACATGGAAAGGAACACTGCTCCAGGTGAGCAGGAAGGCCAATTCCGACATGATCTCTTCTGACAAGTGCTCACCACTGTGATAGATCAAAAATATGAAGTAGATGGCCGCACACCACAACAGGATACTGTACAATGTTTCTTTATTCCAAAAATGACAGATAATACAGCACAGGATTCTAAGAACGGTAACACATTTCACAAAATTCAGTGCTTATTCATAACCAAAGAATAAGCATGAAGTTGTGCGGAACGCATTAACGTCCTTGGAATCCTGTGCTGTATTATCTGTCATTTTTTCAATAAAGAAACATCATACAGTATTCTGTTGTGGTGTGCAGCCCTCTCCTTCATCTTTTTAGCTTCTAACTTCAGCTTGTTCAGTTACGTTTTGACAGTAAAACCTGGAAGCTGATTGGTTTCAATGCAGAGTTGCGCCAGGTTGTGCACTCTCCAATTCTAGTAAATCTCCCCTTTGTGTCAGGGCTGCCCGTTTAATGGGCTGACAATGAACCAGAAAACACACCTGCATCATTTTTACCAGCACAGCACACCACAACGCTCATTGTGGTGTACTGCCACTTTTTTAGTGTATTGAGGTACCATTGATAATTAATGGCACCACAATGCATTAACGTATGCATGATGGTTTAAGGAAATGCATGCATAAGGTACTGAAATATCAGTGTACAACTCACTCGAGTCATACAGTCCAACAGGAATCAAAACAAAATAGTACCTTTGTGTAGCCACTCCTGTGCTGTCAGATTGCAAAACATAGGAGGCTTACTAAAACTGGTGCTCTCAGAATCTGGTTCACCTGAGTATGGTAGCCAATCAACTTCTAACTTCTGCTTGTTCAATTAAGACTTGTCAATACAATCTGGATGCTGATTCGTTTCTATGCAGAGCTGCACCAGATTTTGCACTCTCCAGTTTTAGTAAATAAGCGCCAACAAATTTCAGTTTCTTAGATCAAGAATTCCGTGTTAGCTACTATTCCATTTCAAAGACTTGAATTCAGTAAATTATTTCAGCAATTTCTTGTAAACAGTATCCTGCTGTTTTTTTTTATCTCTGATTGTCTCTATTACTTTGAACTATGATATGTGTTAGCTGGGTTTATTTTTCTTTCCCTAGCCAAAAAGAATTTGAATGATGACAGTGATAATGATGGGGAACCCAATGAATATGACCTAGAAGACAGCTTCATTGATAATGAGGAGGAGGAGGAAGAGGACTTCACTGATGAGGATTCAGACTGGATGCCAGACTCTGAGGAAAAAGACAGCGAAGATGTGAAACGGCTGTTAAATGAAGCAAAGCGATTTGTCAAAGGAAGACACTGATTTCCAGTTTTTATTCCCTTTTAATGTTTGTAAATGTACAGATAAGTTTAAGAAATTTACTATAATGTAGAAATGTACTATTTTTGCTTCTTTTCAGCTTATATAACATATGATTGTTTGTACTAATATTTGCTATGCTACAGTAAATAATCATAAAGCAATTGAATCAATAAAAATAATTGCAAATCCACTTCTGTTTTTTTTGTTTTATGTTGTAGCAGTACAGTGCAAGAGTTGCAGCTATATGATAAATTATCATTTCGCACCTCAGGTCATATCTATCTCTAGTCTTTCACTTTTCCATCCTGCTATACCTAATTCTGTAGGGTTCATCTCTTTTAACACTCATCATTTCCTTCACATCCTTCTTTTAGAAGCTTCCTTTTTTTCATCTCCACTGCATTTCGCAGTGCCATAATTAACCTCTGCTGGTTCCTGTGTAAAGACAGAATTAATGTAAACGGTCTTACACTGACACTGCTTTCCTCTCGTTTTGAAAATTCTACTTCCTGGGTATCATGTTGTTGCTTTAGCTTTATCAAACTAGAAAAAAGTATAGATGTTAATTTGCTTGCATGCCTGTCTCAAATCTGTGACAGCCAGCACTTTGAGAAATAGGTGAGCAGTGGCTGGATCCATATTTGTCTCATGACAGGTGAACTTTAAATTCTCATTGATCTGCTCTACCCCTGTGCTGCTTGTGTTCTGCCTATCAGCTATGTGAAAAGAACTGATCGGTGCAAGTGATTACCCAGGAGGAGAGAAGGCAGCAATGTTCTCTTCTTCCCACTCTGTTCAGTGTGTAATGATTTTCATACAAAGGATGAGAGAGGATACAGCAAGGAAGTGGAACAGGTCTACGACACTAATAATTGTCTCTCGCTTATCATAGTCACTAGCGGAATAAATGTAACTGAATGAGCGTGAGATGGGGTGGGGATGCCAGAACTGTAGGAGCCATTGATAGTGACTGTTTCTGTTCTTAAAGTAAACCTGTGTCATATTTCATGAGCATACAGTGCCAAGTCCATTAACAATCAAACAGATATTATCTTGTTTTCACTTTCATTTTAAAAAGGGATCTGTCAAAAAAGCTGATGAGTTCATATAGAATTAGAAATAGATTGGAGCCTGTTGACTAGACAGTGAAAGAGCAGCAGATGAACGATAAAGTAATTCCTCTGCTCTCTTCTTCTAGCAGCATGTTTTTTTCAACACATCTGCATGCAGCACACCTGATTGACTTCCGCTCCAGCCTCTCTTCCCCCCCCATTCTTACTTGTGCTTACTACTGCTGTCTGAACTCTGGAGAATGGTCTCTTTGATCCAAGGTGTTTCAAGATCTCTTTCTCAGTTGGAGGATGCCGGATATGAATCTTCTGGATTCCAAGTTCCACTACACCTAGAGCAGGTTTGTTTCCTGGTCCAAGGATTTTCTAATCTTCACAGTGGAAGCTCTGGAATTAGTTCCTTATAATCTACACCTTTCTTCTGAAACTCCTTCCTCACCTGCTCCACATGATTGAGATGGAGGGCATTCCAGTATTTTTTATTGAACCAAACTGGCCCAGGAAGACATGGTACTAGGACATTTGCGGACTCCTGGTAGACACTCAGTGGCCCCTCCCAGTTTATCCAGATCTTCTGTCCCAAGGACCAGTTTACCACCCTGCTTTTTGGTCACTGGTTTTGATGGCCTAGCAGCTAAAGCTGCGTTCCTGCTGGTCTGGGAGCTGAAGGTCAGTGGGGTGGTAGGTGCCTGTCTGATTCTGTTATCCCTACAATTTAAGTTAGGAAATCAACTTCTCAAATAGTCTACCTTCACACCTGGAAAACATATTTTTAATGCTTTGAGGTAAGGAAATTCCATCCTAGAAAGTGTTCCATGGGAAAAATCCTATCTTTTCTCCAGTCTGATCTTGATCAACGCTTGGTCTTGAAAACCAAAAAGGGTCAAAACTCAGGTCTAGCAGTTCTTTTTTAAAGACCACTTGCCTCTTGCTCCTAAGTAAAGCCATTCATACAAGTTGTCACTGACATTATTCTCCCTGTAAATCCCTAGCAACACATGGGATCTCTGATTTGGTCCTGTTGGTTCTTCAGAATCCTCCTTTTGAACGTACCAGGAATTTTCCTCTGTCAACTCTTACTCTCAAGCTTGACTTCCTTGTTGCCATTAGTTTGAATTAGCAGCCTTAACCTGTACAGAACACTCTTTTGTGCTACACAGAGACAAGATTGTCTTGAAGCCCAAGGCCTCTTTTTTTTTTTTTTTTCTTGTCCAGGGTGGATTCTTCCATTCACTTGATCGAGAACATTGCTCTGCATTTTCTGTGTCCTGCTCCGTTGCATCCAAAGGAGATTTCTCCAAATGGTTTGATTTAATCTCTCATCTATACCTTAATTTAGACAGGCTTACTCTTTCATTCATTTCCTTCAGTCCCAAAGGTGTCAGTATGGAACAGCCTGTTTCTCATTATTGTATCTGTATCTCCTTTAAACCTGTAGCCTTAATGTACTCAAAATAGTAGCTGTTATGGTAAGTCAGAACTCCTATTTTAATTCAATCTGTGCACTTTATGTATTTTAATAGTTAAGAGGTATATGATTAAAGGTGATTTAAAGTGCACAGATTGAATTAAAGTACATTATTATAATAAACATCTAAAATAAATATAAAAGCAAGTATTGGCTCCTTAGACTTTGTCACTCGTTATGATAGTTAATCTCATATATGATTATACCTTAATTATAAATAACCTTACTTGTAGGCTACTTTGTTTGTAATCTGATCCTACATATGTAAGTTTCACAGCATGAGCACTGAAACAAGCAGGTGTACTAAAGTGTCTGTTATGCAAAAATTGGTCAAATAAACCATAAAGTTCCAATGTGGCTTATAACATTTGCATGTATTATCCAGATTCCCCAGACACCTAGTATAGTTTTTTAGATGCAGAATGCTTTCCTGATCCCTGAAGACTCCCTAGGGAGTATGCCCATGGTAGGGGCTAATATTGCCATGAATGTCACAAGTTCATTGGGTTTTCCATGTCACACTCTCCAGTACTATGCAATCACTGTGCTTGTTATCGGTAGAATGCTTTCCAGGCCTATGCCTGTAGTAAGCCTAGAGCTTGTCCCCATATAATCATGGCACATTTTCTCCTGTCATTCCATGCACTACCCACACTACCTCTTCCCATCATGGATTTTTCTTGGTTTGCCCTTGCTGCCACCTCAAAGTTACTCAAAGTTTACCCAGGTTCTAAAAAATAGGGGTCTTTCTGACTCATCTATACCATCCTGAAAGCTTGGAAGTCCATATAATGAATGGTCTACCAAAGCATATGGAAAACTTGCTGTGCCTGATGCAAGACAAGAGAATTCTATTCCAGGAAATCCTCCATTGGACAGTTCCTGAGCTTTCTACAGTCTGGACTGCATCAGCATTGGCCTTGAGTGCCGTTAAAGGACAAAATTCAGCTGTCTCATTTTTGTTCCAAAGACCTGTTTTGCAGTCCCTCATCAAGGCCTTAGATGTAGCTCACATACCCACCTATACAGCTTTTAGTGACTCTGTGAACAGTCTTAATTTCATCAACAAAAATACTACCGCCGACTAAATTAACACTATTTTGTTTGACCAAAATACAACTAAAATAAACAAGTCAAATGAATAAAATACAACTAAAAGTAAAATGGCATTTTAGTCAAAAGACTATGACTTAAACTAAATTGGCATCAAAATTACCACTGCACTACCACATAAGAATAAAAGGGGAGTGTCTACTAAGCTGCTGGAAAAAAAAACAATTAGGAAAAAGGCTTTTAATAATATTTAATGTTAGTAATACATTCAGATAATACTGTATATGCAATAGCAGTACAGCCAACAGAGTTTACAGATTTTTTTTTATATATATATTTCAGAGTTGCACTTCTGTTTGTGTTTGTTTTTTGAAACTTTGTTTTATTTATAAAGATGTTATATATCACAATGGCTAAATCTGTGTCTGTAGTGCATGCTCAAACCTTAATAACATGTTATTTGATTTTTACTTAAGGAGTATTTAATGCGTTTTAAAATTCTAGAGAGATTCTTAAATAATGCATTACAATTTAACTAAACCCATTGCATTTTACTCAACTAAAATGTACTGGAGATTTTAGTCAACTAAAATTAAAACAAATAAGATGACTAAAATTTAACTAAAACTAAAATGGTGTTTTAGCCAAAAGACCATGATTAAAACTAAAGTGAAATTTGACATTAAAATTAACACTTTCTGTGAGATCTTAAGACCTCCTTTTTAACAATCTATCTACTCTGTTTCATAAAGTGTCATAACCTCCGCTAGTTAAGTGTCTGACTTAGCTGCACTATTTTGTAAAAATCCTTTTTGATTCTTCACAAGGGCGAGTTTTTTTTTCATGCCCAGAACTTCTTTTCTTTCTAGGGCAGTCTCTTCCCTTTCCCTTAACCAGGACATTGTTCTTACATCTCTATGTCTTGTTTGGATTCTTCCTGAGGGGATATCCCTCTTTTGCTTGGATGTTTATAGAGCTGTTTATGGCTATCTCTCCCTTACATCTTCCCTCAGACTAACTGCCTCATTCTTTGTCTTTTGGAAGGTCTTCACAAGGGATGCCCTACCTACCATTTCATCATTTGCTGGTGGCTCAGGCAGGTCATTGTTCAAGCCTACCAAGTGGAACTTCATTGGATCTGAGCACCACAAACAAAAAAATGCTGTTATATTCATTTTAAAAATTCAAAGAAAACTCACCCATCCATCCATGCCTCTATGCTTTATTTTGTTGATAACTTACTTTTATCCCCCTCTTCCCCCCTACTACTACCACCATCAAAATGTTCCTATTTACTAATGCTAGCAGCATAAGGATTAAAAATAGGTAATGCTGATTGAGAGAGGGAACGTCTGCTTTAAGTACATAATTCCACCTTTTCCA